>NC_063352.1:20787794-20905724 GCF_021869965.1 Rhincodon typus | reverse complement strand
GGAGCAGGAAGGCTGACATTTCGGGTCTAGACCCTTCTTCAGAAAAAAATTTGATGAAGGGTTTAGGCCCGAAACGTCAGCCTTCCTGCTCCTCTGTTGCTGCTTGGCCTGCTGTGTTCATCCAGCTCTACACCTTGTTATCTCTTATTTCTGTAACACATTATTTAACACACCAGCCTGCTGAATTGAACATGAATGTATTTATCAATATGAGTTCCAAAAGAAACATATTTTTGGGTCTATGTTAAAATTAGTGATCAACATGCTAAGTGAGCACTGAATCAATACTAATACTAAATGGCTATCAAAGATTCAATTCAATTCTATTTAACAAAGAACTTTTCAGACAGCTAAAATGTTCACAAGTTTATTTGTGTACGTGCTGACTAAATCAGCAAAGCTCAGTGAAAAGGCAGGATCATCAACCTGAAAATTAATTATATTCCTCACACCACAGATGCTGCCTGACTTGTTGCGTATTTTGAATTTATTTTTCAGATTTCTTGTATCCACAGTGTTATGCCTTTGTCTCAGTAAAAATGCCTCTTTGTTCAGGGAAATTGACTTTACAGCAAAAAACAGCCAGCATTCAGATCAACAATGCCATTCTGCTTCTGGCTAAGTAGCAGAGGGAGCTCAGAACAGCATTGAGTCAGCAAAGTGGGCAGTACCATGGAATTGTAATGGAGGAACAGTGAGAAGGACTGTGTGGGCTGATAACATTGGCATTCAGGGAGGCTCACCAGGAATAAAGCAGAAGGCCCCCAGGCAACTTCACTGCCTTTTAACTAGAGGTCATTTCCCTGGCACCATTTCCATGAAATTCTGTCAATTGTACATATCATAGATGCATCATATTTTTAGCAAATTCTGGCCCAAGATTATACGTATTGGTTTTAATCTTACGTAATATTAGAAATAGTTTTTTTTTAAATTTTCCCTCAAAGCCAACTTTCCAGGCAATTCCAATTAATAAGCTGATTGGCCAAATGAATGTTGACCAAAGGCGAATTTGCCCTGGATGATTCTTCCTCCCATATAAAAAAACACAGCAGCTGTGAAGTGATCTATCCAATGACCCAGTAATGAACCTGGGATGGGACAGCACATGAATGTAACGTAAACTAAAACAGGGATTTAAATTCAGTGATAATTTAATCTGATAAGTCTTATTTTCATGAAGGTGGCTGGTAGAATGAACAATGAGGAGAAACTGAAATATCCAGCCCTTGCAAACAAGTAACAATCTTGTGAGGAAATGTCAGGACTGGATACTCATTATTATAAAGATACATTGCACGCACAATTTATATGCATGGAGTTTTTTTTAAGGACTGAACTGTGTCAAGTTAGATCATACTTCGAACCAAATGATTCAAACTTGGCAGATAGATCATGCCTCATGCTGGATGATCAAGATGCTCAGCCTGAACATGAAGAGATATATAAATAGGAATTATGGAAAATACTTAAATTAATCTTTTCTGTTTCTGAAGGAAAATCTGATGATTAAGTACTTTATAATTAGAGGCATATTCCACCCTACAACACAAGATAATATTGATACAGCTGTGTTTATCCAACTTTTTCCTTTTAGGACACAACATTCAATTACAGTTAACAAGCACACCCTGAAATCAATCCAAAATTAATTGGTGCTGATTAGGAAGGTTGGCAGATAGCAATTGCTGGTAAATTCCTGATTCCAAAAAAACTGCATCTCTAATCTTACATTTTTGACACTTTGAAACATGACTATGGAAGGATGACAGACTTCCAAGATTAAGACATTTATACATGTGCACATTTAGATGAAGAAATTCTGAACTTGAAATGTGAAAAACTGACAAAATGAAGTAGGGTATAGTAGACTGGAAGTGCACGCTGATCTAAGATTTAGAGATGTGTGCAGAGACAGGATTGTTCATATGAATGCTTTTCCTCACCAAACGGTATAGTTAGTCAGATTTCACAATTCCTAAGAATCCTGCCAATTTCAATTTGCGCTTCAATTCCAGGGCTCTAAAGTAGGAATTTGAGATGTGAAGTGACACTCATAATGGAGATACATGATGTATGGATTCATGTCTATTGATGTATTACATCAAAGTGTACTCAACTTAATCTTGGGATGATGATCTCATGATTTATTCTGTGATTCAGATCTCTCAAATGAGTAATAGATATTTCCTAATCAGCCTGTTCAGAGATGTTATTACACCCCTGGAGCAGGTGGGACTTGAACCTGGGTAGTGACATTACCACTGCACCACAAGATTCCTTCAAGTGAATTATATACTTATAATACATTCTCCACATTTTCTTCTCTGTTTAGTTTTAAATATAAAGTGCTGGTCTAGTTCTTCAAATGTTACTTAATATTCTAGTTAATTTTAATCTTGAGAAATGCTGGCTGTTTTCACTGCACCATGGCAGGAATGGTGGACACCTTTCACACAATTTGAAAGCCATGATGAGTGGATATTTTAATAAATAGAATGAGAATACTGAGTAGTCCATTATATGGGAAGAGATGGACAAACAAATATGTTCATGCTCTGTCCAAAAGTGAATAAAATTTTTACCCTCAACTTCCTTTAGTACTCCTGAGAGTTCTGCTTTGCAAAGGAATAACTGCTGTTCTTGAGTTTCTTTCTGACTAATGTCATGTTTAAGGGTTGATTGATTCTAACCGTTACATAAAATGCCTTGAGAAACTTCTTAGAATGAATACATCTCTGGAGGTATAAACTGAATCATTCCTTCTGCATTTGAAAGGAGACATTCATTCAGAAAAGTATAATCATAACTTATCTTGAACATATCTCGCTGTGGACCTAATTACTTCGAAAAGACAGTGTACCTTCCCATTTGCTATCCACTTCAGTGTTTTTCTGGAGAAGTTTCCTACTGGCAAATGAAAGATTAACTTTATCCATCCTGAGAAGCCCTAGAGGCTGTAAACCTGGGATACTGTGGATGTTCTGCAATCACATGATCTAAACAGGAACATCTGGCTATCATATCATGGTGAAATAGCATCTCGAAGGTATAATAAAAATCAAATGGCTGTCTGACCTACAATTATAAAGCCGTTTCTTTATTATTATCCAGCAGCCACTTTGTACTTAGCTTTTACATGTGTTTTAGAAGTACTTTGCAAAAAATCCAAATACCCTTAAATCTCTGAGATTTTTCTTGCAAACAAAGGCTTGGAAGGCTTGGATAATAACTGAAAGTGTCGTCACTTCAGCTATTTTGAATTCTAATCAGCCAAAAAGATTACATCAAGTAGCTGCACAGAATATACGGCCCTTATCGCCAAGATGAATTCAAAACAGTCGGTTAATATTGTTTAAATGCAACAGTGACACAACAATGTCGGTCTAAGATTGGCTTCTGCAGTAAGCAACTCACAAGCGGGCAACACAGTGTTATACATCTACTCATGAGACAGTGATTCTGCTCAAATCAAGACAGCTCCACGTAATTTTACAATAGCAGCAACTTGCATTCATTTAATGCCTTTAACATAATAAACATTCCAAGGTGCATCACGAGTATTGTAATACTAAGTTTGACAGCAAGCCATGGAAAGATATTAGGACAAGAGGGCGGATGACAAACAGCTTGTTCAATGTTACAGGTTTTAAGCAATGTTTAAAAACAGAGGTTGAAAACCAAATGTTTATAACAAAATTCGAAACCTTAGGGCCTAGATACCTGAACGCATGGTCATCAATGTTTAAGCATATGGATGTGCAAGAGACCAGAACGAACAGAATTCAATGATCTCAGAAGCTTGTCAGGTAGGAGCAGATTACAAAGATAGGTAAATGGCAGTGACTTAAAGGAATTAGAACAAACCGATAAACACTTTAACATTCCAATCATCATAGAATCCTTACAGTGTGGAAGCAGACCATTTGGCCCATCGAGTCCATACAGACTCTCCGAAGAGCATCCCTTTCAGATCCACCACATTCCTGTAACCCTAACCTACACCTAATCCACCTAACCGACACATCCCCGGACACTGGGCAATTTAGCATGACAAATCCACCTAACCTGTGGGACTGTGGGAAGAATCTGGGGCACCTGGAGGAAACCCACACGAACACAGGGCGAATGTGGAAACTCCACACAGACAGTCGCCCAAAGGTGGAATCAAACCCCAGGTCCCAGCAATGCTAACCACTGAGCCACCCTGCCATCCTTGGGGCAAATGCTGAGAGACTGGGAGCTAAGTATGATCGATCAGTAAGAACAGGAATGATGTGTAAACTGGTCTTGGTATGAGTTAGGACATGGGCAAGAGTTTTTGACAGGAAGAAGTTTACAAAAGGAAAGTAAGGTGACTAAAAATAGGGGGCCATCCAGGACAGCAATGACAATGTGTGTTTATCTAGGAACTTAAAAAACATCATTTAGTAGAAACAGAGTCTAGAGTGCAAAATTTGGTCTCATCAGCAAGTTGTGCTTGAAGAAGGCACAAGAAAAAGGTGAGAAATGAAAGGTGGGAATTCAGGGATAAGGCAAGAGTGAACATTAAAGGAAATTACATCCAGTGAGCTGGGAAATGGTGGGAAGTAGCAGAGGCAGCTGATTGGATGGTTGCAATCTTTCTAACAAAAATGAGCTCATTATTGTCAAGGTTGAGCATGGAGGAAGGAGAAGAAGATGGTTTAAGATGATCTTTAAAGGTGAAGAAAAAGAGGCCAAGTGTTATTATCATTTTCCTGAATTATCTCTGAACTTTAGTGATGGACAGCATTCCTCAGATATCTTTGAAAATGGTCTAGCCAGATCTGGTGATAAATAGTCAATTCAACTCTCACCAAGGATCTTCAAGCCTGTATACTGTGAATGTAAAGGAATGGAGATGAGGGGTAAACCAGGAAGAACAATTAGAGAGGGAAAGAGTAATAGTTCTAATGGGGTCAAGGCAAGGTGGTGGAGAGAATGTAATTTAGCAAATCAATAGCTTTCAAGGTACCATGATGGATTAAAGGCTGGATTGCCGTGAGTTTGATTGTGCAGAGATAAGCGACCTGAGGAGAGTATTTTTCATGGTTGGACACACGGAGTGGATTTGGAAGCAGAATAGACAATGTGGGTTGAGAATAAAAAAAGAAAATGTTCAAAGACTGCTCTGTTAGTGATATTTACAATAGGTGTAGAGAGGCACTGCGACAAACAGAGAGATTGAGACTGAGGTAACAAGACTATGGGTTAGGGTTTCAGCACCAGATGAGTTAAGATATGTATAGACACAACAGATATTATAAAGGACCAAGATGGGGAATATTAGAAAGGTGCAAATAATTATAGGAGATGGAGTAGCAATAGTAGCTAATCACATGCATAGTTCTCTGTTCTTAACTGATACATTTGAAAGGAGGGATGTTTAGGTTCGGTGGGTTAGACATGGGGAAATCAGGGGTAGGGGAATGGATCTGGGTGAGATGCTCTTCAGAGGGGTGGTGTGGACTTGTTGGGCTGAATGGCCTGTTTCCACAGTGTAGGGATTCTATGATTTCTATGAGGTATTAATTATCCCAGTAAACATGATCTTGAGCAAATGGTGCACAATGCAGTACTTCTCCCAAGAAAAAAAAACTCCCTCTTGAAGACAATGAGCAGAATCTTATAAAGGTCAAAAATCACACGTCAGCAGGTTATTGTCCAACAGGTTTATTTGAAAACACTAGTTTTTGGAGCATTGCTCCTTCCTCGAGTGTGGTGAGGAAGGAGGTAGCAAGACACAGAATTTATGAGTAAAAGATCAAAGGAGCATACAACTGATGCGAATGTATTGAATAAACCTAAAACGGCTGGCTGACTCCCTCCTGTTAAATCTTTCATCAGTTAGAAAGGAGATACAGGTTTCAATTGATTAAAATGGAAATCCCAGAATTTCTTTCAAGTCACTGCCCCAAGATAACTAAAGGTTTATCAGTGAACACAAGAGGTGACATCTCAGGTCAGACAATGCATTTTAGGTGTGAGACCTTGTTTAGAATCTGGCTGTGTATTAACCTGGAGATAGACTGGTTTTATTTCCAAAGCAAGAATTTATAAAATGCCCCATTGATTAAGTGTGTCTATAAATTGTGTGTTTTTTTAATTGCCGAGCAGAGGCTGACACCCAAGCTTGGTACCCAGGAAGACGGCCTCAACTGTGATCTTGGGTTCACATTGCACTACAGGTGACCCCACCACATTATACACTCTCACACACACTCACACAGACCCTGTCTCTCTCACACATACTGTCTCTCAAACACACATACTCTCTCACACTCACTTTTTGCAGCAGCAGCGGGAGCAGTGAGAGCAAGGACCAGGGGGCTGCCATGAAGGTTAGTTAATCGTTTAAAACCTTACCTCGTGGGATCAGCGGCCTCCATTTTTGCAGCAGTAGCGGGAGCAGTGAGAGCGAGGACCAGGGGGCTGCCATGAAGGTAAGTTAATAATTTAAAAGCTTACCTCATGAATAGGCGGAGCGCACGCTGAGCAGGAGCGGACACGGGATGGCTGAGTAAGTGAGGTAATATATTTGGGCGGTTGCTTTACCCGAAACACTACTTAGGTAGTGTCTCCCACCCATCCTCCTCCTCTAAACAAAAAAAAAGGTTCTGAGCACCGATTTGTTAAGGTTACTAGTTTTTTTTTCAGAATTCAGAACAGTGGGAATGGATGTTAGGGCATTTGCATGCTCCTCCTGTAGAATGTGGGAGGTAAGGGTCACCACTAGTGTCCCCACTGACTTCATCTGCGGGAAGTGCACCCAACTCCAGCTCCTCGGAAACCGCGTTAGGGAACTGGAGCTGGAGCTGGATGAACTTCGGATCATTCAGGAGGCTGACGGGGTAATTGAAAGGAGTTACAGGGAGGTAGTCACACCTCAGGTACAGGAAAAAGGTAGATGGGTTACAGTCAAGGGACAGAAAGGGAACAGGCAGACAGTGCAGGGATCCCCTGTGGCCATTCCCCTCAATAACAAGTATACCGTTTTGGATACTGTTGGGGGGGACGACTTACCAGGGGTAAGCCATGGGGTACAGGTCTCTGGCACAGAGTCTGTCCCTGTTGCTCAGAAGGGAAGCGGGGAGAGGAGGAGAGCATTAGTCATTGGGGACTCCACAGTTAGGGGGACAGATAGGAGATTCTGTGGGAACGAGAGAGACTCGCGGTTGGTGTGTTGCCTCCCAGGTGCCAGGGTCTGTGATGTCTCGGATCGTGTTTTCGGGATCCTTAAGGGGGAGGGGGAGCAGCCCCAAGTCGTGGTCCACATGGGCACCAACGACATAGGTAGGAAAAGGGATGGGGATGTAAGGCAGAAATTCAAGGAGCTAGGGTGGAAGCTTAGAACAAACAGAGTTGTTATCTCTGGTTTGTTACCCGTGCCACATGCTAGCAAGGCGAGGAATAGGGAGAGAGAGCAGTTAAACACATGGCTACAGGGATGGTGCAGGAGGGGGGGATTCAGATACCTGGATAATTGGGGCTCATTCTGGGGTAGGTGGGACCTCTACAAACAGGATGGTCTACACCCAAACCAGAGGGGTACCAATATCCTGGGGGGGAGATTTGCTAATGCTCTTCGGGAGGGTTTAAACTAATTCAGCAGGGGGATGGGAACCTGAATTGTAGCTCCATTGTACAGGAGGTTAAGAGTAGTGAGGTCATGAATAAGGTTTCAAGGTCGCAGGAGTGTCCCGGCAGACAGGAAGGTGGTTTGAAGTGTGTCTACTTCAACGCCAGGAGCATCCAGAATAAGGTGGGTGAACTTGCAGCATGGGTTGGTACCTGGAACTTTGATGTTGTGGCCATTTCGGAGACATGGATAGAGCAGGGACAGGAATGGTTGTTGCAGGTTCCGGGGTTTAGATGTTTCAGTAAGATCAGGGAAGGTGGTAAAAGAGGGGGAGGTGTGGCATTGTTAGTCAAGGACAGTATTACGGTGGCAGATAGGACGTTTGATGAGGACTCGTCTACTGAGGTAGTATGGGCTGAGGTTAGAAACAGGAAAGGAGAGGTCACCCTGTTGGGAGTTTTCTATAGGCCTTGGAAAAGTTCCAGAGATGTAGAGGAAAGGATTGCAAAGATGATTCTGGATAGGAGCAAAAGTAACAGGTAGCTGTTATGAGGGACTTTAACTTTCCAAATATTGACTGGAAACGCTATAGTTCGAGTACTTTAGATGGGTCAGTATTTGTCCAATGTGTGCAGGAGGGTTTCCTGACACAGTATGTAGATAGGCCAACAAGAGGCGAGGCCACATTGGATTTGGTACTGGGTAATGAACCAGGTCAGGTGTTAGATTTGGAGGTAGGTGAGCACTTTGGTGATAGTGACCTCAATTCGGTTAAGTTTACTTTAGCGATGGAAAGGGATAGGTATATATCGCAGGGCAAGAGTTATAGCTGGGGGAAAGGCAACTATGAGGCGGTTAGGCAAGATTTAGGATGCATAGGATGGAGAAGGAAACTGCAGGGGCTGGGCACAATTGAAATGTGGAGCTTGTTCAAGGAACAGCTACTGCGTGTCCTTGATAAGTATGTACCGGTCAGGCAGGGAGGAAGTGGTCGAGCGAGGGAACCATGGTTTACTAAAGAAGTTGAATATCTTGTCAAGAGGAAGAAGGAGGCTTATGTAAAGATGAGGTGTGAAGGCTCAGTTAGGGCGCTTGAGAATTACAAGTTAGCCAGGAAGGACCTAAAGAGAGAGCTAAGAAGACCCAGGAGGGGACATGAGAAGTCTTTAGCAGGTAGGATCAAGGAAAACCCTAAAGCTTTCTACAGGTATGTCAGGAATAAAAGAATGACTAGAGTAAGATTAGGCCAGTCAAGGACAGTAGTGGGAAGTTGTGCGTGGAGTCCGAAGAGATAGGAGAGGCGCTAAATGAATATTTTTCATCAGTATTCACACAGGAAAAAGACAATGTTGTCGAGGAGAATACTGAGATACAGTCTATTAGACTTGACGGGATTGAGGTTCATAAGGAGGAGATGTTAGCAATTCTGGAAAGTGTGAATATAGATAAGTCCCCTGGGCTGGATGGGATTTATCCTAGGATTCTCTGGGAAGCTAGGGAGGAGATTGCAGAGCCTTTGGCTTTGATCTTTATGTCGTCATTGTCTACAGGAATAGTGCCAGAAGACTGGAGACTAGCAAATGTTGTCCCCTTGTTCAAGAAGGGGAGTAGAGACAACCCTGGTAATTATAGACCAGTGAGCCTTACTTCGGTTGTGGGTAAAGTGTTGGAAAGGATTATAAGAGATAGGATTTATAATCATCGAGAAAGGAATAATTTGATTAGGGATAGTCAACATGGTTTTGTGAAGGGTGGGTCGTGCCTCACAAACGTTACTGAGTTCTTTGAGAAGGTGACCAAACAGGTGGATGAGGGTAAAGCAGTTGATGTGGTGTATATGGATTTCAGTAAAGCGTTTGATAAGGTTCCCCACAGTAGGCTATTGCAGAAAATATGGAGGCATGGGATTGAGGGTGATTTAGCGGTTTGGATCAGAAATTGGCTAGCTGTGAGAAGACAGAGGGTGGTGGTTGATGGGAAATGTTCATCCTGGAGTTCAGTTACTAGTGGTGTACCGCAAGGATCTGTTTTGGGGCCACTGCTGTTTGTCATTTTTATAAATGACCTGGATGAGGGTGTAGAAGGGTGGGTTAGTAAATTTGCAGATGACGCTAAAGTCGGTGGAGTTGTGGATAGTGCGGAAGGATGTTGCAGGTTATAGAGGGACATAGATAAGCTGCAGAGCTGGGCTGAGAGGTGGCAAATGGAGTCTAATGCGGAAAAGTGAAAGTTGCCACCCAGGTTGATAGGGTTGTTAAGAAGGCGTACGGTGTGTTAGGTTTTATTGGTAGAAGGATTGAGTTTCGGAACCATGAGGTCATGTTGCAGCTGTACAAAACTCTGGGGCGGCCGCACTTGGAGTATTGCGTACAGTTCTGGTTGCCGCATTATAGGAAGGATGTGGAAGCATTGGAAAGGATGCAGAGGAGATTTACCAGGATGTTGCCTGGTATGGAGGGAAGGTCTTATGAGGAAAGGCTGAGGGACTTGAGGCTGTTTTCGTTAGAGAGAAGAAGGTTAAGAGGTGACTTAATAGAGACATACAAGATGATCAGAGGATTAGATAGGGTGGACAGCGAGAGCCTTTTTCTTCGGATGGTGATGGCTAGCACGAGGGGACATAGCTTTAAATTGAGGGGTAATAGATATAGGACAGATGTCAGAGGTAGGTTCTTTACTCAGAGAGTAGTAAGGGTGTGGAATGCCCTGCCTGTAACAGTAGTAAACTCGCCAATTTTAAGGGGCATTTAAATGGTCATTGGATAAAAATATGGATGATAATGGAATAGTGTAGGTTAGATGGGCTTCAGATTGGTTTCACAGGTCGGCGCAACATCGAGGGCCGAAGGGCCTGTACTGCGCTGTAATGTTCTATGTTCTATGTTCAATCACACATGCGCATGCACGCACGCACGCACACACACACTCTCACACACACACACGTACATATAAATCTATGGGGTGAATTTGCATTTGCAGATTTGTATTTTCAGATACATTCTATTTTGTTCAAAAAGCACACAATTTGTCAACACACTCTGTCAATGGGACATTTTATAAATTCCTGCTTTGGAAGTAAAACCAGTCTGACTCCAGGTTAACACACAGCCAGATTCTAAACAACGTCTCACAGCTAAAATGCATTGTCTGACCTGAGATGTCACCTCTTGTGTACACTGATAAAACCTTTACTTATCTCAGGGCAGTGACTTGATAGAAATTCTGGGATTTGTATTTTAATCAATCGAAACCTGCATCTCCTTTCTAACTGATCAAAGATTTAACAGGAGGGAGTCAGCCAGCCATTTCAGGTTTATTCAATACATTCACATCAGTTGTATGTCCCTTTGATCTTTTACTTTATAAATTCTGTGTCTTGATACTTCCTCTCTCACCACACCTGAGGAAGGAGCAACGTTCTGAAACCTTGTGTTTTCAAATAAACCTGTTGGACTATAACCTGGTGTCATGTGATTTTTGACCTTGTCCAACCCAGTCCAACACCGGCACCTCCACATCACAGAATATTATAGGCTATAGTGAGAGTTGTGCAAAATGTTCGGTGAAGCCTATCTTGATGTCAGGCACAACCCTCCACACCTTAAATTCTGGGGATTGAGGAAAGATTCACACTCTGGAGCAGTGAGTTGTCTGTTAAGGGGAATTAATGCTTGTTAATTACCTTAGTAATTACACATCTTGCCTGATGAAGATGCAGCTTCCTATCCTACCACGTCCCAAGAGCAAAGTGGGTGTCCAGAATTCTTAACATGCAAGTCAGAGCAGGTAGTTGGAGATTCAAATTGCCACTTGCTTCAAAGGACTTCTCAGTTGGTCACAAAGCACCAAAATCTCAGGGCATACTCCATGGGCACCAGCCACATTCGCCCTAGGTCTACAGAAATTGGCATCTGATTTGCCAGCCTCTGAAAATGTTCAAGGCATCCCTCTGATGCAGTTACAGAACCCTTCTGTACTTCAATGCTGCACCACAGGCTGCACTGCAAATCTCACTGTAATACTACAGTAAGGACACTGTGTGCTCAGGGACACACACCCAGTTCATGGACTGGACCAGGCTGTATCTCTGGGCTGTTCACTTACTCTATTAACATTCACTCACATTGAGCATACCTGGATCCTCTCAGCATCCCTGCCCGAGCTTGCCTTTTGCATCTGGTCACTAAGCCAGAGATACCAGGCTCACAGTACTCCTGTCTTGCTTGGCTGTGTAGCATAGACACAATGCCAAGAAATTTGTCATGCTTGTCAACAGGCCTCAGTCAGGTCAAGGGAGACAGCCTTCAGTCAGGGGGTCCTGGTAAGTCAAGGGGAGCCTCCAATACCAGTCGAGAGGTGTGGACACGAGGCCAAAATCAAAACCTAAGGCTCATCCCAAAATTTCAAAACTGAGGAAGGGTCACTGGACCCGAAACGTTAACTCTGATTTTTTCTTCACGGATGCTGCCAGACCTGCTGAGCTTCTCCAGCAACTTCTGTTTTTGTTCCTGATTAACAGCATCCGCAGTTCTTTTGATTTTTATCTACTAACTGAGTGACTGGACCATACAAAAATAGTCAACTTGAGTTTACAAATGGCTACTTGTAACTAAGAATAATTAGACCATAGATCATAGATCATCACAGAATCCCTACAGTGTGGAAAAAGGCCCTTCAGCCCAACAAGTCCACACTGGCCCTCAAAGCATCCCACCCAGACCCATCCCCCTATAACCCATCTAATCTCCACATCCCTGAACACTACGGGCAATTTGGCACGGCCAATCCACCTAGCCTGCACGTCTTTGGACTGTGGGAGGAAACCACAGCAACCGGAGGAAACCCACGCAGACACAGGGAGAATGTGCAAACTCCGCACAGACAGTCGCCTGAGGGTGGAATCGAACCCAGGTCCCCGGCGCTGCGAGGCCGCAGTGCTGACCACTAAGCCACCGTGCTGCCCCCGATGCTGTTCATATTGAAGACCTGCTACGGATATGGGTACGGCCTGGTGCAAGGTTTACACCATCTCCCCGGATTTTCAAGGGCCAGTGAGAGCTCACCGGGCAAATTGAATGAGTTATCTGGGTCAATTTAAAATGACCTGACACAGTTCATAAACCAGTAGCTAAAGGTATGTATTTTTATTTCATTGATAATGTCATGGTCTTCCCCAGAGGTTTAAAAAAAAATGTGGCCACAACGATCTTGAACTCTTCAGCCATGTATACAAATCCAAACTGTATTCATTTTTATAATTCAGATTTGTGTTTTAGTAGCAATAATTAAAAACAACATTGAAAGGTAGAAATAAGTAGATGGAAGGTCAGCGAGCATGCACAGCTATATGTGTTACCTGTTAAAATGTGGACAATTCTGTCAACAAGAGAAATTTCAGTGTATGGAGGCAGGGAAAAGAAAGGAAGAAAGATTCACATTTGTTTGGCACCTTTCCTAACCTCAAGAACACCTTACGTACTTTTTGAAGTGTAATCATTCTTTTAACTTTTAACATTTAACATAGGAAACACAGCAAACAATTTTCGCAAAGGTCCCGCGTACAGTGATTACAAAAATAACTGATCACCTGCTTTTGGTCTTGGTTAAAGGATAAATATTAACCAGCACAACAGAGAGGTCTTCCTGTTCTTCTTCAGAATCATACTATGGCAGATTTTATGTCCAGCTAAGAGTACAAATGTAAATTTATCAGCCTTAAAACAGCACTTTTGACAATGAAGAAAATCCTGAGTATTACACTAGAGTGTCAGCCTAATTTACGTGCTCATGTTTCTGGGGTAGGACTTGAACTGATGGTCTTTTGACTGGGAGCCAAATCTCTTCTGACCTGACCTAACTAAATTGCAGTAAGTTCTGTTCAGGCATCACCTCTGTGCACACCAATTAGTTCTCACTGTGGTTCAAATCCCACCATGGCTTCATCCTTTTCTTTTCGTATAAACTCTTTTACGACCCTCTGATATCTCGGCTTTCCTTGAATTTTGGTGCATCACTCAACGACTAACAGCCTAAGCTTTGAGCTTTGGAAATTGCTGCACAAACCTCTCTGCTTTTTCTCTTCCTTGAAGACACTCCTTAAGCTACTTATGTGATTAAACATGTCCCAATGTTTTGTTCTTTGGCTTGGTGTCAGAGATTGTGCTATTACACTCCTGTGAAACGCCTTAGGATATTTTGTTATGTCAAAGGTTCTACATTAAAACAAATTGTTAATTGTGATATAAGGATCCTGCTCGCCAAGTCATTGCTGTCTCAAAGTTATGATGACGTGAAAGTAATTCAATGCATGTTTCTAAGAGACATGACAGGTCAGGATATAAATAGCAGTCTTCATGTAGTTAAGTCGAATATAAATAAAGTACTTCTGAAATCTGGTTACACCCTGTCAATCAGATTGAAGTGAATGTTTAACTTTTAATATAGAAACTTTTTATTAAAATTTAAAATAATCGATTTATAACAACAAAAACACTTTATAAAATATTTACTTAGTGGGTTTCAGGATTCCACAAGAATTTTATGCTTACAGGGCAGTGCCTTCTAATAATGGGGACACAATGTTCTACCTTAGCCACTGAAACACATTCTCGATCAAATTAATGATAGACGTTCATGACACCACAAAATAAACCAGATGTTATCTACTTATTCACTCTAAAAATATCCCAAATCTTCCTCTTTTAGATTCTCTTGTACCACAACATCAACAGGCCAGATGAACCAACAGTTGCCAAGCCAACATAAATTATACTTTTCATCTGACTTAACTGACCTTGAATTTCTGTTTCTGGGTTTTCTGTCTTTCACAGGAGATTATATGGCTGCAGGTTAGGAAGCTTTTCATCATGGGGAGGAATTTCCCCTGGAGGATATAGGCAATGGAAAGCCAGCTCAGAAAATATGCCAAGAGCAGAAAAACAAGGCACTTGGTGGCGAGAAAAGATCCAATTTTCCACCCAAGGTTTTTACACAGAGATGAGAATCTTGTTAGTAAGCGGCAAGAGGCCTATTTGCATGCACTAACATCTCATTATTACCAAATCTCACCTAATTTATACACAGTTTGTTATCTTACCAGGCACTGGACAGAAACAAGATGGCAATTATATTCAACATGAAAATCTGATTGGTTACCATGTGGCTCCAGCTCGCCCCTTGCTTCTCCAGGCCTACATCTTGGCCACCATTTACTAATATCTTAGGACATGCTCTATGGACATTAACTGCCGTTTCCTTCGTCCTGGGGGTGGCATCAGACATGCACCAGCCTTACCAGATCATCAATGCACATCTCTGAACCACTCTGAATACAGTCCACCATTTCAATGCTGTACTTTAGAAAGCACCAATGCCTTTCATTGTACAAAGTGGCCAGGCACTATCATTATAAAGGGGCTGTTATACATCTCGTGCATCAGACCAACATGTTGCATTATAGTTAACAATACGAAATAGCTTGTTTCCATTTTTCCAACTCCTCCTATCCCTTCTTTTGTGATTCATATTTCAAATGTCAAAAGGCCCTTTGACACCTAGCCCAAACCATTTTTAATTTGTTTTCTACATTACGACAGTAAGTAGATACTAGAAATACTTCGTTGACTATTAAGCACTTTGGGATATCCTATGGTCGAGAAAGGAGCTGTATACATGATCACGACCTGGATGGGAAAAGTGCACTGGTAATGAATCTCTACTATTCAACAACCTGTCATAAATGTACAAATGACCAACTGAATCATAAAGTAAAGTTACCTGACCTTGATTGCTATCTAAAACAAAAACTCACATTTTGGTTTTATTTAAAAACAAACAAAAGTATTAGCAAACTTATCCTTTAACAAGTGGCAAAACTGATTATTAAGTATTACTTTGTAACCTAAAGTATGTCGCCTTTAATTCCAAACATGCACACATTCATTCTCAAATAGGATAGATAGGACAGAAAACTCTGCAGAAATATTATGAGTGGAAAACATAGTCTAAAAGAAACAAATTCTGTCCAAACCACAAGGAGGGAATGAGGTGACTTTGAGTTCTCCTAAGGTGATGAAATTATAGTATTGTTCACTACACAGCAATAAAATATCCTCAAATTGTTAGCTAGTCAGGCGGATCCAGTCTTTGCTTGGGTTAGAAGCTCTTCTCGGAGTATTTGAGTGTTGTTTTATTCCACTCACAGAGAGTGAGAAAGAAAGAGGCTTTCTGGAGGGCTGTGTTTAACTGCCCTTTCCCAGGTCTGTGGCAAACTCCAATTTAAAAGTCCAAAAGATGTTAACAAGCAAAAGTATCTGATGCTGGCTTGTTTCACAAATTATCAATCCGTTTCTCTAAAACTTATATGATCTTGTGTAACCAATAAGTGAACTCCATACAGTTCCACTTTTAATCTTCCAATTGCAAAAAAAAACACCTGGTATATTCTCTGGAACATAACAGGGCCCAAACTTCCAGTTTCACAGTTGGTATTCCAATATATAAAAGTCTTTACAAAATGCAATCCACCAGAAAGACATCTGTTATTACCACCAAGTTAGACAATGCCCTCGAGGCATGAAAGTTTGCACATTTTCCAGCAGAGATCAATGAATATTGATGGAAGCCTGGAACATGTTTTTGCCTTAGCTTTAACTCTTATTTTTTGACCTGGGCCACCAGGACAAAACCAATTGAACTAAAATAGGGGGTTAATAGGTTATGGTGAGGCAAGGGTATTTACAGAATATTCATCTATCTTTATATTTAACAGGCTTAATAGGCCATTTTTTAAAATCCTCACTTTTGACAAATCCCTGGCTGAAATCAGTAAACCTACATTGAATTAGCAGCACAGAAGCAGATCATTCTACACAAGAAGTGTATGCTGGTGATTATGCTCCATACAAGCCTGCCTCAAACCTGACCAGCATAACGTCCTAATCCATTCTCCCTTACGTGTTTTATCTAGCTTCCCCTTAAATACATCCATAATTTTTGCCTCAATCACTCCTGTACCACATCCTTACTGCATTTGGGTGAAGAAATTTTCTTTGAACATATTGTTGAGTTTGAGTGACCATCTTATGTTCATGACCTCTCTTTTTGGACCAACTTAGCACAGATCAGACCAAGCATGAACCTGAAGTTTTCCTGGTCTAAATAAATCACACCACACTATGCATTGTGTGTACTCAGGCTTTGAGGGAACTGCAGAAACAGATTACAACAGGCATGATTTAAAAAAAGTCTTGTCTTTAAATTACTTTCGCTGTACATGTCAATTTTTCATATTTAAACAAAAATTCAAAGATCTGTATAATTAAGTCCACCAGGAATCATAACAGCTTATGGGGCAGCCTGAATCAAGAATTGTCTTCCTAGAACAGTCAAAAGCAATTCTCAATCCGTACGAAAACATACAAAATCAGCACGCTTTCAGAGAACACACTTTGCCAAAACGATGTGTGTTTGACCCAGAACTGGTCCAGTCATGAAGCTTGGCAATTTACAAGAGACAGTGTGCTGCACCACAATCCCAGGGGAATTAAATCAAGATCAGATGTCAGCTGTTCAACAGCAGGGGAACGTTGGGTACTTTTACAGAGTGCTTTATGCTCACTTTTTAAAAGACTGGGGATTATGAATGTACAAACTGCCTACTGCTTCAGTGCAATGACTGAATGCAAATTTCACGTGCTATGTGACAGACAGGATCTGCACAACTGGTGAGGAGCTGAGATTCTCTTTGGAGTTAAAATTGTTTAGCAGTAGCATTTTCAGCACTTCGGACACTATTTGTGCAAACAGTGTTTCACTGCTTTCCTTTTATAATTTCTCCAAGCGCTGTCATTTACTCCACAAATGGGAATGTCCTTCCAGTACCTACTCAAATCAAATTCACACGTCAGTCAAGAACGTCAATATCAACTTACTATAGGCGAAAGGGATGAACCAATGCCTAGCCTCTTCTGAATGTGCTAATGCTAGAGTGGTAGTAGTAAATCAGCAGAAAAATCTCAGGGTATCTTGTCTGTATTTCACTGATGAAGCTTAGGCTGATTCCAAAAGGAATTAAAGGAATCCTTTGTTTGTCCTGAGAGTCATAGGGATATACAGCACGTTTTATCCCTTCAGTCCAACTCGTCCATGCCAACCAGATATCCTAAATAAATCTAGTCCCATTTGCCAGCATTTGGCCCATTATGTCTCTAAACCCTTCCTACTCACGTGCCC
Organism: Rhincodon typus; assembly: GCF_021869965.1. Taxonomy (NCBI): domain Eukaryota; kingdom Metazoa; phylum Chordata; class Chondrichthyes; order Orectolobiformes; family Rhincodontidae; genus Rhincodon; species Rhincodon typus. The sequence goes on along the minus strand of NC_063352.1, from coordinate 20,887,891 downwards.
ATCCAAATGCCTTTTAAACATCATAATTGTACCAGCCTCCACCACTTCCTCTGCAGCTCATTCCATACAAAGAACATCCTCTGTGTGAAAACATTGTCCCTTAGGTTCTTTTTAAATCTTTCCTCTCTCACCTTAAACCTATGCCTTCCAGTTTTGGACTCCCCAATCCGGGGAAAAGTCCTCATCTATTTACCCTATCCATGCCCCTCATGATTTTATAAACTTCTACAAAGTCACCTCTCAGCCTCCAACGCTCCAGGGAAAATAACCCCAGTCTATTCAGTCTCTCCTCTATAGATCAAACTCTCCAACCCCGGCAACATCCTTGTAAATCTTTTCTGAACTTTTTCAAGTTTCATAATATCCTTCCTATAGCAAGATAACCGCAATTGCATGCAGTATTCCAAAAGTGGCCTAACCAATGTCCTGTACAGCCGCAACATGACCTCCCAACTCCTATATTCAATGCACTGCCCAATAAAGGCAAGCATACCAAACGTCTTCTTCACTATCCTATCTACCTGTGACTCCACTTTCAAGGAACTATGAACCTGCACTACAAGGTCACTTTGTTCAGCAACACTCTCCAGCACCTTACCATTAACTGTATAAATCCTGCCCTGATTTGCCTTTCCAAAATGCAGCACCTCACATTTATCTAAATTAAATTCCACCTGCCACTCCTCGGCCCATGGGTCCATCTGATCAAGATCCCGTTTGTACTCTGAGATAACCTTTGCTGTCCGTCCCACCTCCAATTTTGGTGTCATCTGCAAACTTATTAACCATACCTCCTATGTCCACACACAAATCATTTATTTATCTAAATGATGAAAAGCAATGGACCCAGCACCAATCCTCGTGGCACACCGCTGGTCACAGGCGTCCAGTCTGAAAAGCAACCTTAGCACCACCTCCCTGTCCTCTGCCCTTGAGCCAGTTCTGTATCCAAATACCTAGTTCTCCCTGTGTGCTCCAACCTTGCTAACCAGTCTACCATGAGGAAGCTTGTCGAACGCCTTGCTGAAGTCAATATAGGTAACATCCACCACTCTGCTGTGGTCAATCTTCTTTGTTACTTCTTCAAAAAACTCAATCAAGTTACAGACACAATTTCCTACGCACCAAGCCATGTTGACTACCCCTAATCAGTCCTTGCCTTTCCCAATACATGTAAATCCTGTCCCTCAGGATTCCTTCCAACAGGTTGCCCACCCCTGATGTCAGGCTCACCGACGTATAGTACCCTGGCTTTTCCTTACCACCTTTCTTAAATAGTGGCACCACGTTAACCAACCTCCAGTCTTCCGGCATCTCACCTGTGGCTATCGATGATATAGATATTTCCGTAAGGGGCCCAGCAAACACTTGCCTAGCTTCCCACAGAATTCTAGGGTACACCTGATCAGGTTGCGGATATTTATCGACCTTTATGTGTTTTAAGACATCCAGCACCTTCTCCTCTGTAATATGGACATTTTTCAAGATGTTGCTATTTATTTCCCCACCTTCTCTAGCTTCCACATCCTTTTCCACAGTAAACACTGATGCAAAATACTCGTTCAGTATTTCACCCATCGCCTGCGGTTCCAGACATAAGTGGCCTTGCTGATCTTTAAGGGGGCCTATTCTCTCCCTAGTTACCCTTTTGTCCTTAATGTATTTGTAGAATGACACTAATTTCTGGACACCCTGAGAGAGGAAAACATTTTTGCCCATGTGACAACAAGAGAGTTAACTAGCCTCTTTCAAAAACGCACATTCATACATTGAAAAATATAGTTTTTCAATGTACTGTAAGATCGTACAATTAAGTGCCTACTCTGAGATCTTGACCTTCATTGTCATTCAGGAGTGTTTCTCCAAGGTGAGCTTGTCATTTGGAAACTAATATCTAATTTTTCAAGGCTTTGTGGCTAAGCTGGGGCCAGCTTTATTGTACTGGTTGTGCAAATGCCTCACACAAGGCCCAATCCCCAAAGTAAACGACCAGCCAGAACATTTAATCCTAACGGGCACCAACTGGACAGTCAGACAGCAAGATTTCTGATCAACAAATTCTGTGCCAAATATATGCACCAAGACATGTATAAACATGGATAAATTTACTCAGTGCATTTAGTTAGTTTGCAGGACCAATATGTTGACTAATCATTGCTTCCAATAATGCCGTTCTCCTGTAAAGTTTCCTTTTATTAAAATCACAAAGAAACAGATAGATAGATTGAATTAGAGGGCAAATAACTTAGTGTTTAGAAAGCTACCCCATTACAAATCATACACTTCTAGTGACATATTTGCTTACAATGAAGTTCTAATATGCATTGTGATGATTCAGTACATGTCACACTGTGATATACATAGATAACCTCAAAAAGAGAAAACATGAGGTTATTACATGATGATCTGGCATCATATGCAACAAAATAATATGGTTTCCACACTGAAGAATTGTATACTGAATGCTGCCTATGTAAGTGACAGAGCAGGTGGATCACTTAGACTCAGAGGCAAAACTGTCACCACTACTTATAAATTGCAGTTAGCTTGAATATTTCACTGTAATTACCATTTTGACATTTTTTTAACAACATATTTTGATGAAGTGAGCCTCCTGACCTAAAAATTATACATGCTTGATTTTTGAAACTGATTACACTAGTACAGCATCGCCCACAATTTCAGGAATATCCAAAAGTATCTTTACAATAATGACAAATCTAAGGTTTTTGTTGCTAAACAAGGAGTCACTTTGTTTTCTTTGCTCAGTTGCACCATTGGTAAATGCCAGAAGTGTTTTCTTCAAAGTAACGTGCCCTGATTGACTGATGGCTTGCGTTCTACAAAAAATTAATTTAAATTTAGAAAATCTGGTTTAAATTGTCCATTGATTAAGGCTTTCCAACATTAACATTTAAAAAAAATCTAAATTTCAGTTTAGATCACTGGTCCAATTACAGGTAAGGAATAGATTTAAGCCCCACTTCAAGACGTGGACCCACAACCTAAGGCCGACATTTCACTCCAGCTCTGTGATAATATTGCATTATCAGGAAGGAGTTTGTAAGGGGACATGAAACTCAAGTCCTTTTCCATTGGGTGCTCAAGATCCCATGATACTAATCACAGCAGAAGAGGGAGCAGCTCTTTCAAATATACCTCACTCAAATGCCAGCCAGAAATTATAGTCCAGAATTAGGTACCAGAAAGGTCAGTGGAAGTAAATTCAATAGGAACTTTCAGAAAACAGCAGATATATACATTAAGAAAACCTGCAGGCTATGGGGAAAGAGCAAGAAGTAATCGGATCGTTCTTACAGAGCTAGCACAGCTATTGTGGATTGAATGCTGTGAGATTCTATGATCCTATTTACTTCTGAGATTATGCAGAAGAGTCACTGCTTTTAATTAGTAAATTACCATATTTCAAAGCAAATCACCTAATACAAGGCATTCAGAAAATAAAGTACAATTTGAAGTGTCTTGTTCTTAATAAGTTTTAACTGCTTCATGAAATGTTCGACATATTTTTGTTTTGTAGGAAAATAATTGCAATCTCCTGATTGAAAATTAGGAACTGAAGAAAAGGAATTCCATTGTGGTATTGCAATTAGAAGATGCAGAGAGTAACTGCACCAGAATTGAGCTACATCTGTGGTAGTTACCAAGCAGATGCTAATGAATCCAAGTATAAAATGTGCCCAATAAGATCCTGTAACTCACTGCAATATTCCATTCTAAGTTAGGTCGTTTCAATCCCAAGCCACCTTCCTGAGATATTCTTTCAACAAGAAAAACTACACCAATCAAATATACTTCTTGAAGCATTATTACTACAGCTCCGGGTTGGAACTTTTGTATAATTATTTGACGTAGATTTACTCAGTTATTTCCTCAGCCTGTGCAATAAAATCAAAGCTACTTAATATGTTCTGAATCATGGATACCATACATTTGCAACTGCATGGCGAATATGTAATATCAATGGAAAGCAGCATATAGGTTAATGTTGTCCTGGAGGCAGATTTGCTCAAATCCTGCTCAGGTTTATATCAGTAAATGAGATAATGGATTTTCATGCCAGTTGTGATGCATTGGCCCAGTGACTGCTGTTGGTCCGTCTTACATTTGCAAAATCTTTTGTATGTAGTCCCATGAGGAAACCTTTCGTAATTAATCTCCATTGTCACAGAAAACTCATTGTAATGGAATATAAAAGGTACGTGACTTACCCATGGGGATATCTGTGTTTGCAGGTGTGTGAATGTGGGTGGCATTTGGAAAGAATAATCTATTTCCAATTTTGGAATAAAAAGGGTCATAAAAAGGTTATTCGTGACATTGTGGGCCTAGGGTGGGTGCTTCATTTCTACTTAACATTAAATAGGTATTATTAAAAGAACAAATTACTGAACCAAAGCGGAACAAGTTAACACTTAATACCCATCTAAGTGGATGCTCCCAAAAAAAACTATTTTCATCTCGCACCTTTTGCAATGCAGAAACAACCCAAAGTGGTTTACAGCTAATTAAGTACTTTTGAAGTGGAGTGACTGTTGAATTTCTCCGAAATACGAAAGCCAAGTTGTTCAAAGCAAGGTCCAAAAATTACTAGCATGGTGATTGCCTGATGATCTATTTTAGTGATTTTGTTTTGAGAAATATGAAATGACTGGTATTTCAGCGACAACTCCCCCAATCGTTTTCGAGATGCTGCTATGGGATATTTCATATCTGCCTTGGGGTCAACACGAATTTGCTTCAACATCTCACCTACAAGAAACAGTCAAGACATTATACCTCCTCAAGACCTCACCAAAAACCAAATGAAATTGATAAAAAAAACTACATTGACACTAATGATTCAGAGCAGATACGATTTTCAAGGATTTTGCGTGTATTTGTTCAGTTTAAAATGTACAGAGATTGGGCTGGTATGAAACAAAAGTGAATAAGGGAAAAAAATAGCCAAAAAGGTGATGGGGCAATTATATGCTGCAATTTAATCAGTAAGGTAAATAAATAACTGAAGCCTAAGTTTTAAAGCTAGTGAGGCAGACTGTTTTGCGGAAAGAAAGCATACTTACCTTCTAGAGTCTGACAAATGCGTAACAGTTGTACTGAAGCAGTTCTGGCAATGCTGCTGATCACAAAGGTTCATTCAACAATAACTTCTCTACTAAACCAATTGGCTACTAAACCAATTCCAAAACTGCAATGGTTTATTTACGACTGATTTACAGGAGGAATTAATCAAAAAAAAATCAGCTATCACTTCATGGAACAGATGGACATCTTTGGCATGACAGGAACAAATTAACATACCATCTATAAGTGTGTTCGTGGCAACAGTGCCTCACTTTGTTTTAATGGCAAATATCCTATCCTAAACATAAACAATCCAGTTTACTCAGTGATGCTTGTATCCCCTTGTCAGTCATATGTTCATGGCCACCATCAAGTTTTCCACTGATACAAAAGAGTTTCTAGGAAACCAGCACAGTAGTGACTTCTGAGGTGAGTTGGCTGCACTTTTCTTAAGAAATAGCACTGACCACAGTGCATAAGCAATTATTGACAGTTATTAGAATCATATCTGGAAGAACTTCTCTACTGTGTTTATAAGCATTCTCTTCCCCAACTCAGCCAGCAGGAGGGAGGACAACAGGATGATTCATTCACTGTTCACTTCCTCACTGTGCAGAAGCATCTGCTTCCATTCAGAACTCTACAACAATATGGAAAAGATGGAAAATCCAAGAACATTCCTCAGTAATAGCTAAGAGCTTATAACCATTCAGGGTCAATGCATGATACCTGTCCTTAATACAGTTATTGCCAGCTGTCCCTGCCAAATATTATAAGAAGGGGGCGTTTGCTTAGACAAGTCTGCAGAATAAATAAGGATTTATTGTGTGCCTTAGGGTCTAACAGGATGCTTGAGATTAATTTCCAAATGCAACAACATCTTGCTTTATCATTATCACTCCATGAAATATGAAGATGAAAGGACATGTTTAAATTATCTTTGACCAAGTTTTTGGGCACCTGTGCTCATATCTCTTTAAATAAAACCAAAAACTGCAGGAAATACTTTGCAAATCAGGCAGCATCTGTGGACAGACAAGTACGTTTCTCATAATGTGGGTTCAGAATCAAATTACTCCTCTTTTTACTCCTGGCACGTGCCTTGCTATGTTTTATGACATCAAAGGTCCTGTATAAATTCAAGTTTTTCAATTATTTTATTGGCAGTCTTTCAATGCAAAAATGTGTATGAATGCGATCCCATAATTTTATTAGTTACTAATGTTATCTGTCCCCCAAATATCTGCTTCTCACTGTTCGAACGTTCGCTACAACAGCTCTTCTTCTCTTACGTTTTCTATTGCTTTAGAATTTTGATGGAACAGGTTGGGGTGATGGAGAGAGCGATAACTAAATGGAACCCCATTTAACTTCAACAGAAAGACATTAGATGGTGGTCTTTCCCCACTGCACCTTGGCAGCAGCTGCTGCAAACTTTAATGCATCCCTCAGCATGTAATCCTGGAACTTGGAATGTGCCAGTCTGTAACTCTCGGTCGAAGTCAACTCCTTGCTCTGGAAGGCCAACAAGTTTCTGGCAGGCCAGAGAGGGTCTTTCACCAAGTTGCTGGTCCTTCATGCGCTGTTGATGTTTGTCTCGGTGTACATCCTGGGGAACAGACCTTGGAGCACAGAGTCCTGCATCATGGAGCTGCTCGGGACGAACCTCGAGCAAAACCACTGCATCCTTCTCCAGACTTCCTTTGCAAAGGCACATTCCAACAGGATATGGGTAACAGTCTCAACCCCCCAGTAGTAGCTTCAAGGGCAGCATGCTGTGGTGGAGAGTGTCCGGGCATACACAAAGGATCTCACAGGTAGTGCCCTTCTCGCCATCAGCCAAGCGATGTCTGGATGCTTACTGGAAAGTTCTAGTGATGAGGCATTCTGCCAGATGACTTTGACAGTCTGCTCAGGGAACAACCCGACAGGATCCACCTTCACCTTTTCCTGCAGAGTCTCAAGGACGCTACTTGCTGACCACTTCTTCATGGACTTGTGGTCAAAGGTGTTTTCTTTGCAAATCTCTCCGTGAAGGACAGGTGATTTGGAATGGTCCAATTACTTACGGCATTCCATGGCAATGAGGCCAGGGACAAGTAGAACTCAATAAGTAGTGACACTTAGTTTTACTGTGTGCTTACTGAAGGTCTACATACAGCTTGATGCAGTCACTCACAAAGGTGGCCATCAGGACCAGGGTGGCGTTGGGTATGTTTCCCCTCCACCTCCACCCACTCCCCCGATACCCACCCCAACCAGAATTTGGCATATGTTTTGTGCCCCGTGGGCATGGTCTATCTTAAATCTGCAGATTAAGTGTGTGGCACAATGGATGCGTGTTGGACTTCTACGGATTTGTTGATCATGCCATTCAAAGGTTGTGGGTTTGAGTCCCACCAAACCTGTGTTTTGGGCGGCATGGTAGCTCAGTGGTTAGCACTTCTGCCTCACAGCACTAGAGACCCAGGTTCAAATTCCACCCTCGGGCAAATGTCTGTGTGGAGTTTGCACATTCTCACTGTGTCTGCGCGGTCTCACTGTGCCTGCGCAGGTTTCCTCCAGGTCCTCCAGTTTCCTCCCACAGTCCAAAGAATTGCAGTTAGGTGGATTGGCCATGCTAAATTGCCCATTGTGTCCAGGGATATGTAGGTTAGGTGGATTAGCCATGGGAAATGCAGGGTTACAGGGACAGGTGGGGGTGGGGAGTCTGGGTGTGCTGCTCTTCAGAGAGTCAGTGTGGATTTGTTGAGCCAAATGGCCTGTATCCACACTGTAGGGATTCTATGATTCTATGATTCTATGGCTCAGGTGACTGCAACAGCGCAGGTTCTGGGAATGGGCCAGACCTGCACCACATACAATAACAGAGTACCTCACACCTGATGACCAGGTCTTTACCCGCAATTGGAGAAGGATGGGTTCTCCCAAAAGCCCAGTTTCTGCGTCACCTTGGCAATACGCTCATCCCAAGTGTTTGCGCACGCCCCAGCCCCTCTGAACCATATTTCCAGCATCGTCCGGTAGTCTGTCGTGACGGTAAAGGGGATAAAGGATCAGTCGGCCCAGTTCCCAAAGAACACAGCCTTGCTCTTGTCTTGATTTACGTTTGCTCCTAAGACCAATTCGAACTGGTCGTAGGCGTTCATGAGTCTGTACACTGACAGCAGATCTGAGCAGAAAACAGCGACATCATCCATCTACAGGGAGGCTCTGACCTGCAGGCCTCCAGTGCCTAGAACAGTCACCCCTCTCAGGCTCACATCCTGCCTGATGGACTCAGCAAAAGGCTCTATACAACACAGAAACAAGGCAGGAGAGAGTGGGCAACCCTGTCTGACTCCAGATCTGATCAGGAAACTTTCTGATTCCCACCCATTGATTGAGACTGCACTACTGGTGTTGGTGTAGAGCAGTCAGATCCAATAATGGATTCCCTCCCCGAAGCTTATTTGGACAGCACGTCTCACATGTAGCGACAGTAAGAACTGCTGATGCTGGAGTCAGAGATAACACAGTGTGGAGCTGGAGGAATGCAGCAGGCCAGGCAGCATCAGAGGAGCAGGAAAGCTGACATTTCCGGTCAGGACCCTTCCCACATGCACATCCCACATGTAGCTGTGCAATATCCTGTCAAAGAGGGAAGGTCATTGATGAAGCAGCCAGAGATAGGGCATTACCCTGAGGGAATCATGCAGCAATGTCCTGGGATTTAAAGCTGCAACAGAGAATGTTAAATTACAGGTTATCATCAACACTGGGGACTTCAGATTATGTAAATCAACATGCTAGCTGGTAATTAACCTTATCTAACTCCATACAGTAATTAGCAATATTAATTCATCTCACTTCCATTATATGAAATAACTGTAGAATTATAAATTGCAGATTTCTTTCTATTGGCTAACCGTATACAATATTGTCAGTGACTGTGTATTAAGAGTAATTTATCACGTGGTAAATCTAATTGTGTACAGATTTATCAGCTTGAAACACTGACTCCCTTAGTCTTTCCATCTTCGAGCACACAGGTTTTGAAAACTCAGGCTTGTTATTATCTAATTATTACGTCCTGAATTACCTCATCTCCCCTTGTCAATTTTCAGCTTTGGTGGTGTCTAAAATTACCTGTATCCTAACTCACACCAAATCCCATTTATCCAACAGTTTTCTGCTTACGAACCTACATTAGTTCCCAGTGTGATAAAACCTCAATGTTGAGGATGCCCTGGTATTTCAAATGCGGTATTTGTAATTAATTCCTTTTGATTTACTGCAAATTGGAAATAATGTCAGGAAGACAAGTGATGTGTGGAAGGGTACAGCTATAACAATGACAATATTTGTCATGAAAATTAAAAGCCTTGTGGTTAACATGGTACATGCACATTTATGGGACCAACTCTAGAATATCTTTATGAGCTTTACATACAATGAAGTACTTTTATAAATCACTGTTGTAATATAGAACGCACAGAAGCCACATTACACACAGCAAACCTCCATAAACAGGAAGGAGATAAGTGACCAACTTATCTATTTCAGTGATATCAGTTGAAGGATCGACAATTTTTAGGACATCAGCTGGAACTCCACTGTTCTTCTCTGAAATAGAGCTGTGGGTCAGCTGAGCAAGCAGATGAGGCCTCGATCTGACATCCTAGCCAAAAGACTGCACACCTCCAACAGTGCAGTTCTCCAATAATATTGTACCACTGGTGTCAGGCTGGGCTCAAACCTCAACTGCTAGTGCAAATTAGTCAACTACATCAAGGTTTGCAAAAGACACAACAGAATAAATCAAACACATGGTCCTAAAGAGGGCAGCATTGTATACATCATTGTTTTTATTCAATTAAGTTATTAAAAGCACAATTTCATTTGCTCACAAAAAAAGGGTTCAGATTCAGCAGCTCAAATACTGAGGATGCAGCTGGCTTAGCAATGAAAAACGAAGCCATCCATTTAAATGAACAAAGTTTGTTTAACCGGGAGAACAACTTCAGTCTAGCCTACATTTTGGTACTGTACCATGAGTTGAATAATTTGATCTAGTTTTTAAAAAAAACGTAAATGTTCCAGTTTTTTTCTGAAATGTTTCCCAAACTCTATTCTGTGGAGTGCTATTCAGAATACAGCTTCAATGCCAAAAGCACATTTGCTACATACTAGAGAAAGGGGAATAAGTTGAATTAGCTCTGATTCTTTCCCTGGTATAACTGCTTCATTTACTATAAGCACTGGGCAAAAGCAGTCAATTCCCTTATGTTTGATACTACATATATTAACACATAACCCAATGTATATGTTGTGAAGCAAATAATACATGCATCCACCATTGCTTAGAAGCTTTCAGTGAGAAAGATGCAGTGCATTAGATGGATAGATGTGTATTTATTTTTCAGTTGAGGCAGCCATACATTATTGGCACACATCCTTGTGAACAGAGACAACAAGGTGCAGGGCTGGATGAACACAGCAGGCCAAGCAGCATCATAGGAGCAGAAAGGCTGACATTTCAGGCCTAGACCCTGTGAACAGTGTTGGTCCCCTGGCTAAGTAATGTACAGCTTTCATAGAATGATGTTACATTTGTTTTTCCATGATGGATATGTATCTTAAATTATTACTGTTAATTTTGCAGCAACTTACAGTGCAAAATACAACCTGTTAAAGCAATCCTAGATGCTTGTCGTTCATGCTTTCTGCCGATCTTCATCTTCTAACTCACTATTCATGTGGTTGTACCCATCGAGAACATGGGAAAGTAAGGAAACCAAACTGCAATTCATCAACATTGCCCCATCAATCTTATCAACATTTCCTTTACTAATTCTTTTTGGAAATATGGGTGTGGCTGGCACAAAGAATTAATTATTCTTAGCCCTTGAGGTGGCAGTGAATTGTCTTTTTGATCTTCTGGACCCTGTGTGGTGAATGAGCTCCCATAATGCTGCTGGGTAGGGAATTACAGAAAATTGACCTGGTAAGAATTATGCAAAGTAATTATATTTTAAAAAATTCATTCTGGAATGTTGGCACCCCTAGCTAGGTCAGAATTTATTGCCTATCCTTAACTGCCCACAAACTGAGGTGTTTGCTGGGCCATTTTAGACAGCAATTAAGAGTCAAACAGATTGCTGTGGATCTAGAGTCACACTGTAGGCCAGACAAGGTTAGGTTGGCAGATTTTCTTCTCTAAAGGAACTGGAGAACCATATGGGTTTTTACAATTGACAGTCAATTTACATTGACATTAGATTGGCTATCTAATTCCAGATTTTTGTTGCATTCAAATTCACCATCTGCCATGGTGGGATTCAAACTCATGTACTCGAACATCAAACAGGGACTTTGAGTTACTAGACCAGAGACGTTGCCACTACGCCACTGCCTCCCCAAGACTATATAGTATGTGACTCACATGTGGTGAAATCCCTCAGTATTAGGTGGCTCTCGCCCTTCTTGATGATGGTGGTCATGTGTCTGAGAATTCCTGCTAAAGCAGCCTTGGAAGGTTATTGCAATGCATCCTGTAGCTTGTACACCTCACAGCCATGGTGCAGGGAGTGGATGTTTCAGATGCTGCATGTATGAAGCTGAAACACATTAATGTAGAGCATTTAAAGGTGTTAGTTTTCACCGACATGCCTCCAAAGAATTGCTTGTATTGCTGTTTCTCCAGAAATACGTGGGGAAGTAAAAAACAAGAATGTCCAGTCATCAGAAGATATTTTACAGTAATCAAACTTTTCAAAGACTGTAGGGAAACAGGAGGGAAAGAAAATGATGAGAGATAATGTATAAAGGGGAGGAAGAAAAATGGGAATAGAGAAAGTGTTGGTCTGACATTTACTTATGTGTGATGACTAAAAAGGTTAATATCCAGGTGCAAGAGGCAACTATAATGGCTCCTCTCCTGATTGGGACTTCAGGGAACTATCCTTGGAGAGCCACACCACATCTAGCAAGACACGGAAGACAGAATTAACCTGCTGTTCCTGGAACAGATGCAGGGAAGTATTATAATCATCAAGAGAGTGTGGGGAAAGTGTGGATTTGTTCATAACAATTTTTACCAGCTGGCAGCTGGAATATATGAATAATAAAGGAATGACGGCAGAATTAACGAAGGACAAGATTGGAGTTTTAGATGTCAAGTGTTTACAAGCCAGACAGGATTTGACATTGGAGAAAACAATTTAGATTGCTTAGTAAATTGAACTCTGGAGGTAAAACAAGGTGAGCTTTCAAGGGGAAAATGAGATGTTATGGAAAAAAATTCTGAGCGAGATCATTCAGTATATAGGAAAGCACCTGAACAGCACGGTCTGCCAAAATGGAGAAAAGGATTGCAAACGCTATATTGAAGTGTCCAAGATGTGGATGGACCAAGCCATACACATGACAAATGCTCAGCAGGGGAGCCAATGGCACAACTATCAAAATGTGGGACATATTTCCTTTTAGCAGACATTAACAATTCTTTAAATAAATGTTGGAGTGTCAAACTGGATGTAAATGGACACACATGGAGTTTAAACTTGACACCAGGTCAGTGTCTCAGTTTTTCTCAGATCAGCTTAAATGGCTTAGAATGATTAAACTGCAGCCTGCCTCAATTAAATTCAGGGACCTGGAGGAACATTATTGAAGATAAAAGGCCAACTCACAGCAAAGCTTAGATACAAGGGAAGAGAAATCACGGAATCGTGTTTATGTCATTCACCATTAAAAATATCTTCTATTAAAGAGAAATGCATACTTAAAGCTGAAATTAATTCACAAGGTCGATTGAATCGCAGACATTGACCAAAGAAGTGACTTTGAAGCGATTTTTCACAGCTTTGAGGAAATTGAAGGCAAAGTGCCACACAACCTTAAGGGATAATGCAAATTCAATCAGCTTGTACACACCAAGAAAAGTGCTGCATCCACTCTTGGATACAATTAAAGAAGGAATAGTTTGTATGCTCAGAGGCAATTTCACTGGTTACTATGCCAACAAGATGGTGTCTTGGTATGGTTACAGTGCCAAAATAGAATGACTCAAAAGAATTTGTGTGGATCTAACTCAATTACATGAAGTGGTGGAACATGACATTCACCCATTCACTTCAGCGGAAGAAAATCTATCAAAATTAGCTAGGTTCACCATTTTGCCCAACCAGATGCTAACAGTGGATTCTGGTAATTACTCTGGATGAAGATTCCAAAAAGTCGACTACACATATTACACCTTTCAGGAATCAACAGGTTGCCCCTTGGAAAATCATCTGCATCAGAAATTTTGCAAAAGAGGATGTTAAACACATCAGATGGCAGTGACAGGTTAAAATGTCAGATGGACGACATATTAAACATGGAGCTAAAAATGCACATGACCAAAGAATGGAACAAATATGAAACCACTTCAGAATGCTAACACTGAATGAGAAACATGAGATTCCAAAACCAAGAATAACATTCCTGAGGCACATGATCCAAGCTAGTGGAATCACAGTAGACCAACAAAACCTAGAGTATATGAACATTCACACCACTCCAAAGATTCCTTGGGATGGTGAATCAAATGGAGAAGTTCTTACCAAAATTAGCAGAATTAAATGAGCCTTTCAGGCAGGTACTATACTAAGATCAATAGTGGTGTGGGAATGTTGACAAGGAAGAAGCTTTTTGACAAAATTAAGCAACTCTAATCTCATCAGAAATCTTAGCATACTATGGTGCACTTTCATTGGATTGGAGGCTGTACTCTTTTAGGTGCAAAATGATGGCAAAGTCGAGACCAGTCTGCTCTGTTTCGAGATTACCTACTGACATGGAACAACAGTATGTCACGACTGAGAAAGAAGTTTTAGCACCATGTGGGCACATGACAAATGTTGTGAATGTAAAGAATGTACAGTTTAAAATGGAAACCAAATCAATCATTGGTCAATCTTCTGAATACAAAGAGAAAGAGAGTCAAGATGTCACCCAAAATTCAATGATATAGATGAAGTTAATGAGCTGTGAGTCAACAACTGGATATGCACAGTGTAGGTATCAAATGGCAGCTGACACACTGTTAACGATACCAGAACATACGGTAGAGAAAACAGATTTAGACTTGGAAAAGATCAAAATCTACATGTCAGAAATCATAAAGCATTTAACCAGATACGGATGAAGGGTCTAGGCCCGAAACGTCAGCCTCTCTGCTTCTATGATGCTGCTTGGCCTGCTGTGTTCATCCAGCCCTGCACCTTGTTGTCTCGGATTCTCCAGCATCTGCAGTTCCTACTACCACAGAAAAATAAATACCAACTTTCAACACGTAGGAAAAGCCCATGTGTGAAATGAAATTGGTTCTCAATCGAATTTTAATTACACTAGGTGGCTATCTACACATTAGAAACTTGAATTCCCTACCATGTGAACACACCCAGGTAAGCAGGGACCTGTGCGTTAATTCTTTGTTGTTTAACCTCCAGTTACAATCAGTAATAGAAATAATACAAGAATACTTGTGGTAACCATTGAAAACAAACCACTGGCCCAATCAGAAGTGAAGTGATCCAACTCCTTGCTTGCACATATTGCAGTCAGACTAATATTTGCAGCTTGCACCAATCCCAACAAAATTCATACTCCACCATCCTTTTGGAGCCTGCCAAAATCCCAGCCTTCCTGACTTTTTTTCCCTTTAAAAAGGCTTGAATTTGATTGAGGAGAGTTGCACTGGATGTGGTGTCATTGTTTGGCAATGTCGCATGATGATAGGATTTGAAATTTCTTTCCCCTTGCTGCTGGTGACAAATCATCTGTCTGTTTCATTAAAAACACTATTCTTTTCAATTCATTTTTTTTGAAAAAGCGGGCAGGTTTTTGCCACAACCTCCTCCATCCCCTTAACCCACACCAAGCCCTATCACCATAGGTAACCATCAGTTCAGCTAGTTGTTGTGCAGCCTTTGCTTAGGTGGATACACAATTGCAGTGTAACATACAATGTAAAACATTACATGTTTGCTTCTAAGAGTTTCAAATTAGCAACACTCTATAGATTGGGAAATGCGCCAATATTATAGATGGATTATTGCTGTGCTGGTTAGGATTAAGCCATAGAAATTAAAGTTAAGTGATGGTTTCGCTCCAGAATCAACAAGTAATGTGGAGTAAACTTGTTTGCATAGCGTTGGTTCTATGCAGATGAACGATATAATGGAAGAAGGCCAAGCAGGTAGCAGTCCACAGCTCCAGCAATCAAGCTAAGTCAGCAACTGGCCCAATCAGTTGATAGCAAAACAGGCCAATAAATACTTTCAAATTAGCCCTCACTTCTGTTATCTTACGTAATCATATTACATGTGACATGCTAAGAAAAAAATGTATGATCATATAACTGAAAACAACAAAAGAAAAATCAAACTTCTACAATACAAAGCAGACCAAGTTTGCAAGTCAAACAAAGCAAGAGGGGAAGCTGCTGAATATTGTTGCAACTAAACTGACAGATTTACAGAAAAGTCATTGTGTTTGTTCAGCCCGTTGAGAATTGCATAAATCCAACAGGCAGCGTGTTAACAAATCCACGTGTTTACTATTTCAAAACATTGGCACGAGATATTTGTCTACTTTTCTAATAGTTACTGTGAAATACCTGAGGGAATACAGAAGAAACATAATTTTTTCCCTTTTTCTGCTGTACCAGAACATTTAAGACAGACTTGAATTTATATCGCACTTTTCATGAATGCCGTATGCTCCTGGTGCTTTACAGCCAAATCAAGTAGCATTTGAATGTATTCACAGTTGCAATCACAGTTACAGTCTTGTTCTGGCCCTACATTGTCTTACCTAAGGGTTAATCAATGTTTTTTTGTACACTGTAGCTTCCAATCCCACTGTAGACATTGACAGACTCACTGTTAAATGAGGCCAGAAGTGCATTTTACTGTAGTGCACTCTCATGCCACTTGTACACTGATATCGAGAAGACAACAAAAGCAGTTTTCACTGCTCTGAAGAGCTTATGTTGATGGGCAAACAACAATTAAGACGTGGAAGTGAAATACCCAGCAGCTGAGGGGGTATTCCACAGCAAAGTACAGATTGCAGACTACAGTGTAGCCTTAGTGTATTGCAGCTGGGTTCTGAATGCACGGTGGGCATGTAAAATTGCAAATTTAAGAAATTGTGTCCTTCCTAGGATAATACAGTATCTACATTTTATTGCTTGTAAATTTGCTTACTGCGAATTTAACATTCCATGAAGCAATAAATCCATCAGCATGGGGCTTTGGAGAGACTGATTGTAAGAAAACTCAATAGTAATTAACTCTTGACTTATTCTTGGTGTAATATAAATGCACCTTTAATCAGCCTAAACATTCAATTCACTAATTTGCCAACACTTATTATGGCAAGTTAATTCTCAAAACCAAGAAAGAAGACAACATTTCGAACCGAAGTTTCATGCTGCCATCAAATTTTAAACTGCCAAAATCTCAGGCAAAATAAATCAGCTTGGCAATGGAGCTGATAAAAAGGTTTGATTCACAACTCAGTCACATGACCATATGATACTGAACTCGACACCCAGATCACAGATGACTTTAAATTAACCAGTAGTTGAAAAACTTGATAAGGATAAATAATTCTATTTTAAGCAAAACATACAACATGAAAGATTCAGACAAAAGGAAATAGGTTATAATTACAAATTCAGTCAATTCCACTGATGACAATGAGATCTGTCAGTTTAAAGAACACGTGTAACTCAAAAAGTGTGAATTATAGAATCAAAATAGGAGGAAAACATTTCGCCTTTATGCCTTTGGAGAGACTCTGAAACAGTTATCTAATTAGTCCCATTCCCCCTGTTCTTGCATGTAAATTACAAGTATCGCTTGTTCATGTATTCATTCAATTCTGTTGCGTAAATTACTACTGAACCTACTTCAATTATTCTATCAAACACATCTTTTGAGACCATAACGTTTGCTGTACAAACAGAATCTCCTATGGATTTTTTTTTGACAATTATTTTGGCACAACCAAGATATGAACAGTGCACAGTCACTAGTTCATGGTCAACATAGAACAAAACTATTATACCCAAATCCCACCATAGCCAATTGTAAGGTTTCTCTATATTTGAATTAGATGAAAATATCCATCAACTAACTTTCTTTAGTAAACAGAAAATTATCAGTTCACTGTAAACATGTCCAATGAAGACGCAGAATTGGTAACACAAGCAATTTGTGATATGAAAATATAAATGTTCAAATAACCTGAAACAAACAAACACAAACATTTATTCTTCATGTGAAGGAGGAAAATGAATTTCTCTCGGCAGAGACTGATTCTGAAAAAAAAAAGTTCTGGCTATTCTTGAAGGCCAAAACAAAATGGTGTAGAATGTTCTAGAGTCTGTCAATTTTATGTTCTTGCAGGTGTGGTCAAATCATAAAGCCTACACTGTTATCTTGACAGACACAGCCTGATCAGGAAGTATAATACTGAAAAGTTACTTCAATCACCCTTCCAAGAGAATAACCACATTTCACTCTGATTTCATAGCCAAGGTATTTCAGAAACAGGAGACATAAACTGAGCAGCTTGTTCTATAGCAGGCTTTCACCAACGAAGAATCCAAAACACAAATTCCAGCCTAGAAAACACTGTTCAAACAGAATCGCCATAAAATCCAGCTGTAAAACAGTTAAATGTTCTCCCTGAAGTGAGTCCAAGCAACCAAGACCAACAATTACTTGGAACTATATGATAGTTTCCAAGAAATGCTTTTTCGAAAATAAAAGTTCCAATATATATTTTCACTGACCATTCTAAAAAACATCCAGGCATCTCCACGATCCTTCAAACTGAAATCTTCGTAACAGTAATAAATCAATGTCCTTTGGTTACCGACACTGCTCCTCCACCCAATCCCCACAGCCAATGAAAAACATTTCTCCCTGTCGACTGCATTGAAGCCTCCTATAAGTAACTCTATCAAATCTGCCATTAAACCTTCACCGCTTTTGACAGCTGTCTAAATTGTTTGTTTCTCCACTTAAGTGAAGTCTGTCATCCCCAATACCGAGTTGCACTTGTCAATATCTTAAATTAAGAAGCCTTAAATCAAAATGGTTATGAAAGAAGAGAATGGGCAATTTAAAAAGGGTCTACAACTTCTATACGATCAGGCATATAACACTTCTGATACACAGAAATCCATTTATTGTGTTTACACATAAAAATGGGAAATACAATGCTCTTCTCAAAGGCGAATTTTGTGACGAGGCATTTCATTGGGCAGGAGGGTGACTGTCTCCCCTCTGGTGTTGGTGAGCAATAAAGGACTCTGCTGGGCTGGCAGCTCTCAGCTGGTGGGATATTTGCCTCAGGGAAGGCTCTCCACTGCTAGTTTAGGTGCTTGTTTGGGATTTAAGGTGGTGCACCTTCTCAAAAAAAGAGGGAATGCAGAGCCCTCTCCAGCTGCCAGGCGAGTCACTATTCTATATATTAAATTCCACACAAGGAAAAAGAGCAGTTTGATTCAACCTTAGGGAAGGTTTTAGCAAAAGTTTAGAGTTTATGCAAGAGACAAGTAAATATTGTAATGAGAGGACAATCGCATCCCAGACAGAGGACTTAAAATGGACTAAAATGCTTTTCTCATCAGTCTCTATTTTATCATCTTAATTTGTGAAATTCCACTCATGTAGTCACATTAAACGTACAAAATAAAACCTTCACAATTTATAGCAAGTTCGTGCCTGCACCAATTTAATGCTCCTTGGAATCTATTGGAGTGTTAACCATTATTTCTCACCAATCACTGCATAATTTCAGCCAAATCTTTCATCTTTACCTCAATATCTGGAAGAGAAAGATGGAGAAGTTAAATTCTTCGTAAGAAGAAAATTAGAAGAACATCTGAGACCATCAAATCCAATGGACAGATATTCCCCCTTCCTGATAACAGCATGAACAATGGATAGAAAGAAAGGAAAATATGGACAGAATTTTTTTAAAAATCAGACTTTTGATATTGAGAAGTTTTCTGTAATTATTTCTTTTAGCCTTAAGTGGCAACTGCAGAACCTTGCCATTGAGTGATAAGTATTTTATTTCCATGTATTTGCATTTCATAAATCTCATTGCCTTACTTCTACACCATTTGTAATTCTTCTCTCCTCCTCTGAGAAAGTAGCTGTGCAAATTTCTGACATGCCAATCAGAGTGGGTACCTGACGGTTTCAGCTTACCAACTGCTTCTTCACCACAATGTACCAGCCTTCTTTTTCTTTTATCCACACAAGTTGGCATTAGCAAACCATCAGCCTCACCAATCACCAACTTGGACCAATTCCTGCACCATTTCAGCCCTTCAACACTTTACTTAGGAACTCAGGGGCACCTATGCCTTGCATGCTCCTGCCAGGTCATTTCGCAAGTCAGGAAATATACATCAACATCTCATGGCTCTGAGCTTGCTTTCTTAGCACTCACAGGCAGAGCTTGCAAGCCACTCAGAATGAAATCATGTTGGAACTTTGCCATGTTGGGTCAATTATGAATCAGCACAAAAAACACATAAAATAGCTGCCAGCATATACAAGGTCGGCACAGTGAGTTCCTGCTTCATTCTTCAGTCATGATTGGCAAGGGACCGTTAGAACTGAGAGTGACGTTTGATGGGCTAGATCATCCTTCAAATGACTATTGAACCCAATCTTGGATCCACAGGTTGTTATGCAATGGGGGCAGATTGTTAAGTGGGAAGTAGAATGCGCAGCTCCAGGTTGGTTTCCTACTCCTTCCTTGCTGTCACCATTCTGCTTCTTGGCCAAGTAAGTGAACCACATCCTGGTGTACATCTTGATGGATCGGGAAGTGCTGTAGTGAGCTGCTGACTGTGGTCTTGATGCCCCCATTGTCTATGGTGACCTCAAGCAGATCCTCACACATTTTCCACTGGCCGCCCTGTGAGCGATGGAGCCAATGGAGAGCTGGAGAAGAGAACCTGCTGAGCGAAGCAGTTTTCGGGTATCCAGATGCAATGGCCTGTCCTTTGAAGTTGGCTCTTGAGGAGCAGGGTGTTGATGCTAGTAGATATGACTTCATGGAGGATGCTTACGTTGGTCCAGCAGTCCTCCCAATAAGTCCTTCCATTTGATTCCCTGAATTTAACATAGGCATCACTGATGAAGGTGCCCAAAGATCTTAATATGATGTTGGTCGACAGTCCAGCTTTGCTGTAGAAGAGGATGATAGTCAACATATAGGTTTACAAAGCAAAACTTTTCTTCACTTTCTGAAGTCCCTGTTATCAAAGACACATTGTCACAGTTTGACAAAGGCAGTGCTTGTTCTGCTGATTTGATTCTGGACATCTTCACTGATGGTAGCTGAGATATAGCAAATATTGCACATAGCCCAGATTCAGCCCATCTAATCAGATACACAGGGGGTGTTCAAACTGGGCTGACAGGGTCAGTAAAACACCTGAGTCTTGGTAATTTAAGAACAGGCGAAGCATCATATATGAGTTGTTGAGAAGGTTGAATGTCCTTCACAAATCCTGCGCAAACTGAGCAATCATACAGCATCTATCTACAAAGTGATAGTCACGGATGTCCATGTTATGTTTTTGAATGGAAGTGACCTAGATTGAAGAGCTTCAGTTCCAAGAAGAGTCATTTGATTCAAAATGATAACTGTGTTCCTCACTCCACAGAGGCTGACAAACCTACTGAGTTTCTCCAGCACTTGCTGTTTTTATTATTGATGAGCTTCCCACCCAGATGATATCGGGTGTTAGTACTAGGTGATAGGTCATCTTAGATGAGGTGAATGATGGAACTCAGGCAGATAGTGAACAGCCTTGCTAGACCCTGGTCTGGATGCAAAGGTCAGATTTAAATTCTCCACTCAGGATGGCGCAGGTTATATTGTCATACAGTAGTTTCAGAATGGTATCAAACATCAGGTGTCTGTGCACAAAAAGATGCAAGCTTCCCTTTTCTCTGTGCCGTAATAGTCAAGCACCACAGTGTGAAGAGCAGCTCCTGGACTGCAGTATCTGAAGTGACTTTGAAGAGGTGGGGTTAGGGTTAGGGTCAGGAGCAAATTGGACAAAGGAGAGGCAGCGGATGTGATCTGTTTGGATTTCCAGAAGGCCTTTGATAAAGTGTCCCGTAGGAGGCTGCTAAATAAGAGGCCATGGTGTTAGGAGCAAACTACTGGCATGAATAGATGACTGGCTGACTGGCTGACTGGCTGACTGGCAGAAGGGAAAGAGTGGGGATCAAGGGGTCTTTGGCAGATGGCAGTAGATGACCAGTGGAGTTCTGCAGGGGTCAGTGTTGAGACCACAACTATTCACGTTACACATTAATGATCTGGAAGAAGGAACTGAGGGCATTGTTGTAAGTTTACAGATAATACAAAGATAGGTAGAGAGGCAGGAAGTGCTGTGGAAGCAGGAAGACTGTAGGAGGACTTGGAGAGTCTAGAGGAGTGAGCAAAGAAAAGATGGAATACAATGTGGGAAAGTGTGAGGATATGCATTTTGGTAGGAAGAATAGAGGTATAGACTATTTTCTAAATGGGGAAGGCTTTGGCAATCTGAACCTCAAAGGGACCAAGGAGTCCTCATTCAGGATTCTCTTGAGGCTAACATGCAGGTGTGATTGGTAGTTGGGAAGACAAATACAATGTTAGCACTCATTTCAGGAGGGCTAGAATACAGAAGCAGAGAGTACATTGCTGAGGAACAAAAACAAAGTTGCTGGAAAAGCTCAGCGGGTCTGGCAGCATCTGTGAAGGTAAAAACAGAGTTAACGTTTCGGGTCTGGTGACCCTTCTTCAGAACTAGTGGTGCCTGGGAAAACATCAGTTTATATGTAGAAAATAGGGAGGTGGGTGGGGTAGGCACTAAACAATAGGATAGAGCCCAAAGAGAGAGCAAGGACAGTTGGACAGACAAAGGAGCTGCTAACGATCAGGCTGGGAGGGTGAATAGTTGTTAATGGGTACTGTTAGAGATTAACACCAGGGGGTGTGTAATGGCAGGCTATGTGGTAACAAGGCCTGGTGTGTGGGGTAGGGGGCTGGGACATGGGAGACTTTAGGCCCTAAAATTATTGAACTCAATATTGAATCCGGAGGGCTGTAGGGTCCCTAAGCAGAAAATGAGGTGTTGTTCCTCCAGCTTGCGTTGGGCTTCGCTGGAACACTGCAGCAAGCCAGAGACAGAGATGTTGGCCAGGGAGCAGGGTGGTGCATTGAAACGGCAGGCAACAGGTGGTTCAGGGTCTTTATGGCGAGCAGAACGTAGATGTTCCGCGAAGCAGTCGCCAAGTCTACACTTCGTTTCCCAATGTAGAGGAGACCACATTGCGAGCAATGAATGCAGTAGGCTAGATTCTGGAAAGTGCAGGTGGAGTGTTGTTTCACCTAGAAAGTATGTTTGCGACCTTGGATACTGGGGAGGGAGGAGGTAAATGGGTAGGTGTTGCACCTTCACTGGTTATAGGGGAAGGTGCCGCAGGGCTGTGGGGAGGTGCTTGGGGTGAAGGAAGTGTGGACCAGGGTGTTCCAGAGGGAATAGTCCCTGCGGAAGGCGGACAAGGGAGGGGAGGGGAATATGTGTCTGGTGGTGACATCTCGCTGGAGGTGGCAGAAATGGTGTCTGATGATTTTCTGGATGTGGATGCTGGTGGGAATGGGAGGTGAGGATAAGGGGAACCCTATCGCTGTTGCGGGAGGGAAGAGAAGGGGTGAGGGCAGAAGTGCTGGAGATGGGTCGGACCTGGTTGAGGGCCCTGTCAACAACGGAGCTGGGGAATCCTCAGTTGAGGAAGAAGGTAAAAAGTTCCACATATAGTTTCTCTTAACGATAAAGACTCCAATAACATTTAACTTTGTTTGGAAAGTTCAATATTCTAACTAAAGGGCTTATACCAGACACTTTCTGGCTACAATATTAATTTGCTTGACTGTGTAAGACAGGTAATGATGTCCAAAGTGTATAATATTAGGTCATTTAGTTATAAAAACATTATATATAGTGGGTTCCTAATATGCTTTTGGTTGTAATTGAAGATAGTTTTACAACTGCACACCAGCAGCCTGTAACCTCATCTGCAAATGTACGTCTCAGAAAATCACCTCCATCTGTACAAACAGACTTGAAAAATATACTTTAACTTACAAAAGTAAGCGAGAGGCATCCTCCTTTATAGCCCACAGTGCAATATACATTTCCTCTTTAACGCCATTCAAAGATGGAGTCAATGTTCCAAATTTGCTTTAAGATAATCCAACTGGGCCAGGAAGTAGGTAGCATCAAATGTAATGTCCTTATTTAACATAGGAATTCTATAGAAAACAATTTCACGTCAGCCATTTCACACTTTATCTTGTCCAAATTTAATTAAACAATCCAATTTATTCCAAAATCAGGCAATTATTTGGCAAGAACCGAAAACTTACAATGGCAGCAGTCAAGCCAGGCAATGGGAACCGTTCCCTATTTCATATCTGAGCGTTTATTCATTAAGATAAAACAAATTTTCAGGCATCATCCTGTTGACTTGTTAGCACAAGCATTGATCATCAATAATCCAAATGCATTATGTCAGGCATTATAAAATGAATGCTTAATACTTACAATTTTCATCTTAGTCTTATTAGATTTTTAGGTTTTTACATTTTTAGAGAAGAATCTGTATAAGTGAACAGGAGAATCAAGAGTTAAGTCCACTTTGGGATTATCTGACTCGGTTTAACAGCAATGCAACAAAGCTTTAAATTTTATATACAGTTAAATTTCCATTATAAAAAATTGTAACAGCGAAACTGTAGGCCTGCCTACCATCAAGAACAAATTTAATTAAATTGTATGAGCCCGTAAAAGTGTCAAAGATC
Source organism: Rhincodon typus (assembly GCF_021869965.1). Lineage (NCBI taxonomy): Eukaryota > Metazoa > Chordata > Chondrichthyes > Orectolobiformes > Rhincodontidae > Rhincodon > Rhincodon typus. Next base: position 20,863,876 of record NC_063352.1, on the reverse strand, counting down.
CATCATTCACTCATTGATCACTTTAGTTATTACACCGAACCTTATGATTTGCAACAAAAAAATGACAAAACTAGGCAACTTTGCTTCTGTATCCAGTTCTGCATGGCATGTTCAATAAAATTAAGGAAAATAAAAAGGTCTAAGTTTAAAAAAAAAATTGTGGAAGCCAAGACACTCATTTAGTTACAGTACACTATGATGGTGAAAAACGTTTCTTCAGGATAAAGTCCAAGTACGAATTTTTCCATTTTGGACTCTGGAACATTCAGAACTGTTTAAAAATTACAAATTATATTCCAACAGAAATGAAGGAAGTAGCAATAATTGGTAGTTTAAAACTTGTCAACTTGACTCTGAAGGCAAAGGTTGTGTTCCATTGTTACACACACCTCAGTAGTTATGACAATGTTGTGTGATAATGAAGATTAAAGTCTTTCCAAAAGTCATGCAAATTTTATATTATCTTGTAGTTTCTCAAGCAAGCTGTTCCTAAACTTATCAATTTATCATTGCACGAACAGGCACTGAACATGGTACAAAGGAGGATAAAGGAGAACTGAAAAGCAATAATGATCAGGGAAGACTGAAGAGGTAGAAATTCTTTTCTTCAAAAAGACAAGGCCAGTGGCTCACATAATAATGTGTTTTAATATTATGAAAGGTTTTGGTTGGGTTTACATGGTCACTTAAAATCAAACGGAATCTACTAAAGCACAGAAAGAGGTTGCTTAACCCATCAAGTCTGCGCTGTTTTTTCCTGATAAAATCCAGTTCATTCCACTTCTTACCTCTTTGCCCAACTTATTTTTCCCTGGTGGTATTCACTTTTGAAAGCTACAACTAAATTGGTTTCCAACATTCTATCAGGTAATGTATTGCAAAGCACTCAGAGTTTTTTTTTTTTAAAAAGAGTTGTTGACACGGATACCCTGAATGCATTTAAGGAGAAGCAATTTAACTATACAGGATAGAAACAGGATTAATAAAAACACAGTGCAACCAATCGGGTCCAGGGATTTATAGACCTCTAATCCCATTAGTTTCCTCTGTACTTTTTCCCTAGTAATAGTAAATGGATTTATTGCACATGCTCACCCCATCCCCACCCCCCCCCCGCCACCTTTCCCCCCTTGATTATTTTGCATTTTTGGAATGAAGACTGATGCAAAGTATTTATTCAAAACTCCTCTGGCTGGTTGCTCATTATCATCATCATGGTCTAAAGGTCCAATGCTCACTGTGGCCTCTTTCTTCCCTTTTATAAGTTTAAAGAAACTCTTACTGTTTGATTTTATATTACTTGCTAATTTGCCCTCAGATTATTTTCTTCCTCTTTTTTTGCATCAGCTTTTGTTGGCTTTTAAAACTCTTTCAATCTGCTGACTTACATTTTATACTTTTAATTTGATACTTTCCTTAATTTGCTTGGGTAACCATGGGTGGTTTATCATCTTCCTTAAATCCTTCTTACTCACTGTAATATATCTATGCTATGAGTCATACACTATTTTCTTAAATACCTGCCATTGTTCTTCACTTATCTTTTTCCGCTAAATTCCTATGCCAGTCCACTCCAGCTAAGTCTGAATTCATCCAATGTAATTACCTTTATTTAAGTTTAGCAGTTGTTTCTGACCCAAGTTCCTCCCTCTTAAACGGAATGCCAAGTTCTACCATGTTATGGTCACTGTTCCTGGGGTATCTTTTACTCTGAGACCATATTATCTTGAATGTGTCTATTCTTTTGTAAAAAAAAATTGAGGAAAGACCAATATGAAAAACAAACTGGTTTGCCTTTTCTTAACCTCAGTATTCATTAAGTGCACTGCTGAATTGTTATGGCTCAAAACGCTTTCTGGGGATTTGCTATAATCCTGTGGGATACCAAAGGAACGCCCAAAAATCATGGGGTCATGCTGGGATACAGCAGCACTACCCACTTCCAATACCTCTCCCACACTTTTCCAATGAAGTTTCAATTACAAATAGTAGCCCTAAAATTAAGACTTCGCAATTTTTTTCTATTGCTTTTGCTCACATGATGTGCAGTCAACGTAATTTAAACACACTAACTGTTCAAATGTAGAAATTTTAGCAGCCAACTTGTGCACAGCCAGCTCCCAAAATCAGTAATAAGATAAATGATTAGACAATAGGATTTCATCACATTGGTTGAAGGTAAATATTAGCCTAAATATCAGGGAAAGCTTTCTTTCTCGTTGAGTTGTACTCTGGCCATTCGAAAGAGCAGATGGAGCTTGTTTAATGTCACACCAAAACCCTCCTTCAGCAATGTACTGTATTGTCACCCTAGATTTTGCGCTTTGTACTCTGGAGTGGGGTTCTGATGAAACCATAACCTTTTGATATACACGTTATCAGTGAACATCAGTTGACTTTGAGAATAAAGAGATTATTGTGACTGGTCTAAATGATCCAATATAGAGATCTCACCAAACATCCAAAAAAAAAGTTGTGGAAAATCCATCTTCATTTCAACAAAAATTTCCCTCAGTATTAAGTATTAAAGTCTTATTTAAACACATAGATAACCGGAATCAGCTAAATGTCTTAAAACGGTAATTTTGAACCGCCCTAAAGGAAGAAAGGTTAAAGTTGCGCAGTGGAATTATAATAACCACATGCCAACAGAAAGTGAAGTCCTTTTAGGAACCCCGGCCAGAGCAACCAGACAGTAGAGAAAGAGACTATCGTATCTGCTAACCATCAAATTATTAAGTGATTTGTCACTCAAAAGAAAGATAAACACACTCATGTAATGTTACCTAATGGCAGCAACTACTGACTGATGACAGACAAAATATTTAGAGATCAAGATTTTGCACAATGTGTTCGTCTGAACCAGGTGCCTGAATACAATTTAAAGAGGCTCCATCATTGAAGGAGATCTGCTCTATGAGCCATTCAAGGAGGAAAACATTACCAATAATCTGCTCAATACAAAATGTATTGTACAAAAAAAAATTAATATTGTCAGGTGGTGATTTAATACTTTTGACAGATATAACTGATAGAAACATAGGAAACATGAACTGGGGTCAGCCGTTTGATGGTTCTGAATTCAATACGATTGGCGTTGACCTTACTTTAAATGCCATACTCCTGCTCTTTCTCCATACCCCTCTATGCGTTTTGTGTCTGGAAATATATTTCTTTTTTAAATATATTCAGTGACTTGGCCTCCACAGCTTTCTGAGGCTCTCACAGATTCACTACCCTCGGAGTGAAGACATTTCTTCTCACCTCAGTCTTAAACGGCCTATCCCATCGCCTGAGACTGTTGGTCTCTGCTCTTGATACTCCAGATATGGCAAACATCATCCCTGTCTACTCCTGTCAGAATATTGCACATTTTATTGACATCCCCTCTTACGCTTCCAGTGAATACAGGCCTACTTCACCCAATATTTGCTCATTTGACATTCCTGTCATCCCAGAAGTCAGTCTGGTGAACCTTCACTACACTCATGTGATGACAATTATATCCTTTCTTAGATAATGATGCCAAAAATGCATACGTGCGGTCTCACTAAGGCAGTGTACAACTGCAGTAAGACATCTTTGTGTGTTTCCACAAATCTTGCATGAAGGTCAACATACTAGATGCCTTTCTAACTGCTTGATGAATCTGCATGCTTCCAGTGTACAAGGACACCCAAGTCCCTTTGTACATCAACATTTTTCAATCTATCACCATTTAAATAATAATGGGATTTTCTGTTTTGGTAACAAACTGGATAACTTCACACTGCATCAGCCATGTATTTGCCCAATCACAACTTATCTAAACTACCTGAAAGCCTCTTCACAACCTCCTCATCACACACATTCTCCTAGTGTCTACATGGGTTTCCTCCAGGTACACCAGTTTCCTCCCACAGTCCAAAAATGTACAAGTTAGGTGGACTGGCCATGCTAAATTGCCCACAGTGTCCAGGGGTGTAGAGATCAGGTGGAACATTAGGTAGAAATTCATCCACGATCTTCAGACAGTACCCACCCAACACATGACCACTTCCATCTAGAAGGACAAGGGCAGCAGATATGTGGGAACACCACCACATTCAAGTTCCCCTCCAAACCACTCACCATTCTGACTTGGAAATATATCAGCATTCCCTCATTGTCGATGGATCAAAATCCTGGAATTCCCTCCATCATGGCATTGTGGGTAACCTACAGCAGGGTGGACTGCAGCGGTTCAAGAAGGCAGCTCACCACCACCTTCTCAAGGGGCAAATAGGGAGGGGCAATAAATGCTGGCCATCCAGTAGTGCCCACATCCCACCAAAATGAATAAACAAAAGCCTTGGGAAATACAGGGATAGGGTTGGAGGTATATCTGGGTGGAATACACTTTGGAGGGTCGGTGTAGACTTGATGGGCTGAATGGCCTGCTTCCACACAGTTGGGATTCTATAATTCTAGGACAATCCCAGCTTTTGTGTTGACAGCAAACATAAAAATATTACATTTGAGTCCCTCATCCAAATCGTTCATATATATTGTGAATAGCTGGAGCCCAAGCACTTATACTTGCAGTATTATACTTGTAAAATAAATAAAAACGAAAGAACTGGAGATGCTGTAAATCAGGAACAAAAAACAGAAGTTGCTGGAAAAGCTCGGCAGGTCTGGCAGCATCTGTGGCGAAAAAAATCAGGGTTAACATTTAGTTTCCGGTGAGGAAGGGTCTTCGGGCCCGAAACGTTAACTCTGATTTTTTTTCTCCACGGATGCTGCCAGGTCTGCTGAGCTTTTACAGCAACTTCTGCTTTTGTATTACACTTGTCAATATCTTCAACTCCAATTTATTTGTTCCCAATCTCTGCTTCCTGCCTGCTAACTACTTCTTAATCCATGCTACTTTTTTATCACTAATCCCACGTACTTTAATTTTGCATACCAACCTCTCATGCGGGATTTTATCAAAGATCTTTGAAAATCCAAGTGCACTACATTCACTGGATCTCCCTGATCTATTCTACTAATTACAACCACAAAAAAATCCCCAGTAAGCTTGTCTAATATAATTTGCCTTTCATAAATCCATGTCAACTTTATCAAATTCTGTTTATATTTCCTGAGTGCCCAATCACATTCTTTATATTAGACTTCAGCATTTCCCCTATTATCGATATTTAGATAATCCGTTTTTAATTCCCTGTTCCTTCCCTCCCTACTTTTTTTAAACAGCAGGGTTACATTTGCCATCCTCTAATCTGCCAACTATTCCGGAATCTACACAATTTTGAAAGTAACCACCAATGCATCCACTATTTCCAGGGTCATCTCCTTTTGTGACCTGGGATGTAGATTATCAGACTCAGAGGATTTATCAGCATTCAGTCCCAAAAATTTCTCCTGCACTTTATTGTTTAATAATACTTATTTTGTTCAATTCTTCCCCCTCCTCCTCCTCACTGGACCCTGATCACCCAGCATTTTTGGGAAGTTATTTATGTTTTCTTCGGTGAAGTCAGAACTAAAATAGTTGTTTAATTGCTCTAACATTTCCTTGTTCTTCACTATCAATTCTATTGTATTGAAATCGATGGAAAACTGGTTGGCAGGCAGGAAACAAAATGTAGGAATGAACAAATCTTTTCTGAATGCAGGCAGTGACTGGTAGGGTACGACAGGGATCAGTGCTAGGACCTCAGCTATTCACAAGACAAATTAAAGATTTAGGTGAGGGAACTAAATATAATATCTCCAAATTTGCAGTTGCAACAACGCTGGGTGGGAGAGTGAGCTGTGAGGAGAATGTCAGGCAGTGTGATCTGGACAAGTTCAGTGAGTGGCAAATGCATGGCAGATGAGGTATCATGTGAAGGTTATCCACTTGCTAGCAAAGATGGGAAGGCAGATTACTACCTGAATGGTTATATTCGAGGGAGTCACTGAAGGTAAGCATGCAGGTGCAACAGGTGGTCAAGTAGGCAAGTGGTATGTTGGCCTTCACAGTGAGAAGATTCCAGTGCAGGAGCAGGGATGTCTTGCTGTAATTATACAGGTCCTTGATGAGACCATACCTGGAATATTATGTACTGTTTTGGTCTCCTTATCAGAGGAAAGATGTTCTTGCCGTAGAGGGAGTGCAGTGAAGGTCACCAGACTGATTCCTGGTTGGCTGCTTGATCTATGAGGAGAGGTTGAATCGGTTCAGATTATATTCGCTGGTGTTCAGAAGAACAAGAGAGGGATCTCATAGAAACATATCAAAATTCTAACAGGACAGGAAAAGGTAGATTTAGGAAGAATGTTCATGATGACAAGGGAGTCCAGAACCAGACGTCACAGTCTAAGGATACAGGGTAAAACATTTAGGTCTAAGGTGAGAAGAAATTTCTTCACCCGGAGAGTAATGAGCCTGTGAAATTTGCAACCTTACAAAGCAGTCAAGGCCAAAACATTGTGCTATTTCAAGAAGAAATTGGAGATAGCACTCGAGGCTGAAAGGTTCAAAGGATAGGGAGGACTAGTGCAACAGGCTATACAGTTAGATGAGCAGCCATGATGATAAAGAACAGTGGAGCAGTACCAAAAATGGAACACCCGTCAGAGAGGTGGATGGAGCCAGGGGATTCCTGCACTACCAGGTCAGTGCTTTTACTCTGTCAGGTGGCCATCTTTCTGTCCGTGCACACGCTACCTATTATCTTACAGTGAGTGCTATCTACAAATATCCTGCAGATGCCCCACAGTGCCTTCAGCTCCAGATGTAAAACCTATGTTTCAAGCAGGCATTTCCCGCACACATGGGCACCCCAGACACCGTAAGTGCCTCTGACTTCCCTTGTTGTACAAGAATAACATTCCACACACCCAACCTACCCTACCAGAACCTGTCCTTCACATTTATTTCATTTAGGTTCCTTATTAGGGACTTTACCTTAGTTCTTGTACTTTAAGCATTATATAATCTAAACCAAAGACAGTTTACTTTAAAAAACAGGACACTAAAAACATTCACCTGGTCCTACTTACCAAGGCCATCTTCACTCATGGTGGCACTTGATCTTACCTGGTGAATTTATGTTTCTCCTATGATGCCAATACTTGGTCTTCTTGAGGCCAAAGAAGATACAGAATAAAAAGAAAACAGCAAACTCCTCCCTTGTCATTAAACTTAGTGATTTCATTCTGTATCTGTTCACTGTGTCAATGCATTTAGCCTACACTAAGCCAAAATCATAAGATAATATGCTTGCAGCTAGTAAAATATTGGCCCGTTTCTACAGGATAGAGATCAGCACAGTGAACCCAAACAATAAACCATTTAAAGGCCAATTTTCTTCTTCCTTACATCCTTAATTCATTTCATACTTCCTGAGGGTTTCCTGGGTCAATGGGGCAGGCTGTAAATCTAGCTCCTACATTAAGCACATGTACCCAACTTATGCGGAAATGCAACAGGAATAATGTCTCAATGTGCTTGCCTCCATTTTCTGGGTCTCTGTTTAGTCATAGTTAATCCAGTGATAGTAAACCTCCCAGGCTCTTAGCTTTTACCAGACCCCTAACAGATAAGAACATCTGAAAAGGACCTGGGAGCAAAATCTTGGTATTAAAACAGCTTGGTCCTGCTGGCAGCATCAGGGTTGCAGGGATGTCATGACTCTGGAATGTCTGAAAAACTCAACTTTTCATTGGATCCATTTCACCAGAATCATAGAATCGAAGGACATATGTTTCACCATGCCTGTTTGGACCCTTTCATAGAGATATCCAAGTAATCAAAAGAGAACTTGAATATTGCTGAAAAAGGCATATTTTATCAAGCTTTTCACGAAGCACTCATTAAGATATTTCACAATAAACACCCAAGTAGAGGAAAATCAACTTTTATACTGTATGAGAGGATAATGCAGATTTGTTGGCAAATGGACTCTGATCGATAGAGACATTCACAAGGAAAACATACCAGTTGATGATGGCTGACAGTTAACTGTCAAGCACTGTATAACTTTCATGCAGAGAGAATCTGGAGCCGTGCCCCTGGCAGAGTCAGCAGTAGCAGAGGCAACAGCCTCCGTAGTGACAGTTGCAGCAATAGTGGCCATGGAAACAGTGTTTGAGGGAGCAGTGGAGTTTGCGGAAGAGGTGAAAACGATGGCAGAAACAATTGCAAAGACATTGGTGGAGGTAGCGGCAGAGGAGCAGGCAACAACAGGGTGGAGGAAGTGAGGATACCTAAGAGAACAACTTGAAGGGGCAAGGCAAGTTCTTGGGAAAATTTTAAAAATAAGTGGTAACATTTGTTGTGACTTTGCTCTTCACAATATGCAGGAAGCTGGTATGATATCCTCATGAATGTTTTTGACGCCTAATGTTTGAATTTGATGTCTAATAATCACTTCTACAAATTTAATAAACTATGATTGCTTTTGAATACCTTTGAAAACTTTAACGACTCATGTAATGGTTGGATTATGATGTTTATTGAGCACGTTTGATGGAAAGTTAGCATGGTTTCTCTGATCAACACCGGTCAACATTTTCTGTGAGGGGACTACAATGGCTGAAATTATGTTTTGCTGTTTTGAAAAGAGTTTATGACATCATGCAAATTAAGTAATTCAATGTCAGTTAATCACTTTTATCCCTTCACCCTTTCACACATCCTTCCCCATTGTTCTTTCATTCATTTCCCTGAATCTACACTTCCTTGTTCCTTGGCTTTGTATTTGCTTTAGAACTGTTAGTTTCTAACATCTTCTGACTTGTGGGTCATGCAAGGAGGGGCTGGAGTGGGTGGATGGCTTTAGAAATAAATGGCTTTAGACGTGACCATTTCTTATGTCTAGTCTCTCAACCAAGCACGGAGTTAGTATCTCTAGTAAGGATCACCCACCCCTGGTTAACATTCAGTGGGCTGTGGCCATTAATTGGCCACTTCAGGCTCTCAACTGGTTGGGAAGGGTAACAGCACATCCTTTCACCACACCCACACTGCCCCCACTTGAATATAATTCTTATGGAGGTGGGAAGGGGAAGGCGTTTTGGTACACCACCACCCCGCTGAATTAAATGAGCATCCTATCTCAGAGCTCACAATCTCCTAGAACACATGATTCTACCTAGTAACTCTGTTTCTCCCACATGGTGTCTGATTTGCTGACCATTACTCACATGCTCTGCTTGCATTTCAACTTTGTGAACACTTAACGTCTTCAAATTGAAGTTATGGCAACATCACTTCATAAACTAGCAGCAGGACACATACAGGTTTTGGGGAGATAGAGTCTCCAACTTTGGCCTTCACTACCCTAATATAGGTTGTCTGCCTCTGACATGATGACACTTCCTTCTTCAAAATATATGATATCCCATAGAATTTTGTGCAAGAATAGCTGGACTAAATAATCCTGATTCTGGATTTCTCTGTCGACTTATTTCATCAAATCACATCAAGCACTTAAAATATATGAAATAGACATAGTTAAATGATTGGAAACACTTAACTGGAATATTACTATAAGTGAAATGATGGAAAGTAGGATAAGCAAACTTAGACATTTTGGCCTCTTGCACATCCCCGATTGTCATCCATCAGCAGTTACACATTCAGCTGCCTCGACACTAAGTTCTGAAATTCTTCCTTAAATCTCTCCATTTCTCTACTCATTTAATTCATTGCTTAAATTAAATCTCTTTGGTAAGTTGTTTCTTTATTTGTTATGATATCTCCTTATGCAGCTAAATGCAAAACTATTGTTGCTAATGCTCCTCTGAAACATCTTGTGATATTTTCCAATGTGAAAGGTGAAACGTATACAAGTTGTTAGAAGAAATGAGAAAAGGGTTTACAGCTTTTTTGTACAATGTGCATTTACATTCTTTTTAAGGAACAATTAAGCAGGTTAGAGCTGATACAAATGATCATACCTTCTTTGGCACATGTTCCATTCATTTTCATCTCAAAAATTACAATTAGGATCCTGATTGCTGTAAGGACCTAGTTTATGGGTTTAAATGGCATCCCACCAACTAGTGAGCATACTGTGCACATTGTACAGGCTACGTGAAACAGTAGCTGATGGCCTTGAGTGCATAAGAATAGACGTGGCCTCCTCTTTCCAACAAACTTCAATATTGCTCCACAAGTCAATTGTTTTTGAATTGAATAATCACCTCACAAGAGAGTGTACCAAAATGCTTTACTTTTATTTCCTCTTATGAAATCAAGGCATAGTTCTCTTTTGTGTCAATGTGCTGCATGCTAACTGAGACCTTACAGGAGTGACAATTAAAATGGAATCTGAGGCTAATAAATTAGCACAATGGTGTGAACTTATATTCCCAATACGAAAACAAAGATAGCGATCGTCCGCAAGCAGGAAGGATTTTGGGAATTTTATTCATATTCTTTCGTGATGAAAATGCTTTTGAGCTTAACCTCCTACATTTGTTACAAAGAAAACTGAATTGACAATATTGCATTTAATATTTAATAATAATGCATTTAACTGCATTTAATAATGAATGTTTACTCAGTCTTCTTCAAAACTCCTTGAAATTTTACCCTGTTGAAACCTACCACTTTGGAAATATTTTCTAGCACCCAAAGACAGATTCTAGTGAATGAAAGAATTTTGCATCTTGAAAAACGACTTTCCATGTGGATAGCCTATGGCCTTGAACAACTGCTAATATTTAGAACAGCATCACAGCATGTTAACAGGAGTAGACTAGAATCTGTAGTTCCACTCAGAGTGACATGGTCTATTTCTGCACTTCCAATCTCCACTTTTATTCTATTATATTACTGAAGTATTACTTTCCCAATGGTTTGGTGTATTGCAGCTGTCCTCCTTTTTTCAGGTATTATATTTCTTTTGTTGGAGTTTAAGTTACAGCACCCTTTATTTAAATGTCATTGAAAATACCATGACATACACAACATCCACCTCAATCAAAATCTTTTAATTGAAGCATTAAACTGCAAAAGAAAACTCCAAGGTTTAGTTTTAAAGCAAACTTTCTTTGTCCACTCAGTATGTAAAATGAGGCAAGGATTTAAAATGAGACGTGCATTTTAGAGTAGACTGTAGTGTCACAGATTCAAATCTTGACACCGAGGTCAACATCAGGAATGGGGAGGAAATCATGGGAGATTTAAAAATTACACTTTCGTCTGAACCAGTAACAAATTCATCATTATTCACTTCCCTGTCTGTATCTTGAAGAGATCTGCACAATACTTAAGACAGGTGGAATATTGGTTACTTTTGTTGCTCAGTGTCGCTGGTTCATAATGCTTCTGTAAAGTGTGGTGGGGAGGTTTATTAGTTCAGAGGCATTGTGTAGGTGTAATCCAGAAATAAGTATTGCAATATGATCCATTCATAGTAGAGACACCTTAACGCCAGATCTGTCCAATTGAACACTGGGGTCACTTTTGTTGTGTACTGCCAACCACATCTATTAAAAAGATGGATTCTTTTGGGACTCAATGGTCTAATGAATGCAAGGGTGGCCACTTTCTGGTCCAGTGAGAAGAGTCTTAAAGAGTTTGAAAGAACAGGCACTACATTGCTGTGAAGACTGCTAAGACAACCTAGCTTTAGGATTGTTTCCCACAGGATCTGATTTTACATCACATCATGACATCACAGTGGCTTATTCCACTCGAATAAAGTATTAACCTTTTCAAACCTTGCTGAGCCCAACTTTGATTCATTTGCATATCTTTACACATAACAGGACACAAGTTTTAACAAAACAACAATGTGCAGGAGAACTCAAGATGCAATAGAGTTTCTAATTTGTGGGTTAGCTCCAGGAGTATACAATTACCAGAAGCAAGGTCCACCTGATTCACGTTCAGGGCTTACAGGAACAGAACTTACTATCCTTATTTTGTCTTGCCTACACGAGGCTCCAGTCCTGTCCTACGTATTGAATTGTTAATGTCTTTTGATGTAGCTGAACAAATCACCCTTTTAAACAAGTCTGCAGTTCAGCGTTACTGTTCCAGGGCACAAAGGAATTGTCAATAAGTATAGCCTCATCAGCACTGCATGGATACAAAACACATTTTCATCTATTAAAATGATGTATATTTATTAATAACATATGGATCATGCAATAAAAATAACCACCAATTACAATGCCCTCATTTAATTACGTCCCCAAAGGCAAATTCTGGGCACAAGTTCAAATTCGCTGGTGGTGTTTTTGCATTTGTAGTCTGAAAAATGTGAACTTGTACTGGTGCTCATTTTGTGTTTTCTTCCTTCTCCCCAGTAAATCCATTTCTGAAGACAAAACCTATACCAGGTTATAATTCCATCAGTACGGATTAGCCTTTGGTATAGGTCAACAGAGGATCACTTTTAGTGTCAGCTTGAATACAGAATACCAATAAGCTGATTCAGTAAGGGTATTGCACAGCAAAGTCAAAACAGTCTTTACAAACATCGTATCTAATCATTTCCAGAAAGGGGTGATAGCTCTCACCATCAACCAAGAATGATGATTAACACCAGGAGATAGAGGCAACACCTTAATAGGGTTGAATCATAGCTTTTATAAACAAATGCTGAATTTAGAGTAGTCCAGTCGACAGTGTTTTCTTTGAAACCTGTATTTAAAATGAACTGTATTGCAGCAGCTGAAACTAAGCAAAATGAAAGCTACAGTATGTCCAAACTAATATGGTCTGACTGAAGTGTCTTTGTTATATTGATTTGCAAAGAAAAATAATATTTTTGAGCACACTTGGAAAAACTAATTACAATGTTAATTACATCTAAACTGCTTAACTGTCCCCTACCATGTACAATGACAGAATAAAACTATCACCTTCCAAGGTCTCCTTCAAGTCACATGCCATTCCGACCTGGACACATATCATTGTTGCTTCTTTATAAGTGTACTTGCTGCAATTTAAAATAATTTATTCTCTACTCACCGTGTTGTGTCATCTACAGCAGAGAGATCAACTGTGGATTGAATAATGGATTTGCGGAACACCTCCAATCAGTCTGCAAAAATGACCCCAAATGTTGACTTCCAGTCAACTTTCACTTAATTCACCACCTTGCTCCCAATCTGAACATGCTGTCCTCGGCTTCCTGTAGTATTCTAAATAAGTTAAAACTTAAATTCAAGTAATAGCATCTCATCTTCTTAATACAGAATATTCCCATCCTGAACGACGGTGGAGCACAGTAACTTAGTGCAAGAAACAAGGGTGAACTATTTGTGTTGCTTGAAGTATTTTATCTTCCACTGGAAATGCAAAGTGGATGATCTATCTCAGCATCCTCCAGTGGTTCCCAGAATCTCAGATGCCAGTCTTCAAGCAATTCACTTCACTCCACATTATAGCAAGAAACAGCTGAAGCTACTGGATATGAGAAAGGATATGGGCCCTGACAACATGCTGGCAAGAGTATGGAAAGTTTGTGTACTAGAACTAGCCATGCTGCTGTTCCTGTTAGCAGCAACGTGAGCATCTACACACAAATGTGGAAAATTACCTAAGGTGTCCAAAATCCAGTAAAAATCCAACCTGGCAATTACAGTCAGATCAATCTCTTGAACATGAGCAAAGTGTTAGAAGGGGTCACTGACAGTTCCATTTAATGGCACTTGTAAAGGAATAACCTGTTCTCTGATGTTTAGTTTTGGTTACGCCAAAGCCACTCAGCTCCTGACCTCACTACAGCTTTAGTTCAAACATGGACAAAAGAGCTCATCTGCAGAGGTGAAGTTAATATGTTTGCCCTTCATACTATGCAGCATTTGACGGAGTATGGCATCAAGATGCCCGAGCAAAACTGAAGCAAATTAGAAACCGTGGGTGTGGGAGGTAACTCTCTGCAGGTTGGATTCATTCTTGGCAGAGAGGAGGATATTGTGATTACTGGAGGTCAGTCATCTCAGCTCCAGAATATCACTATATGAGTTCTTTGATATTAGTGTCATAGGCTCAACCAACTTCAGCTGCTCCAACAATGACTGCCTCTCCATCTTAAAAGATCAGAAGTGGGGACGTTCTGGTGATTATGAAATCTTCAACAACATTCACAACTCCTCATATACAGAAGGACTCCATGTTGAAATGCACTGAGACCTGCACAACTTCCAGGCTTGGGCTAATAAGTGGCAAGTAACACAAGTGTGATGATACTATGGCTTTAATTAGTGTATGTTGTCCTGGTATTTTTTTTTTTGAAGAAAGATTTTGGGCCCAGGTGTAAAGCTGCCTCTTCCACGCCAATAAGGTAAACAGCTTGTGAGGCCTTGAGTTTTTTTTTAAATAGTTGGAACAGTAAAAGCAGCATGAATGGATAGAGTTAGGATCCCACAGAACCAGGGTTTTAGTTTAGTTTTCAGTTGTTGGGATTTCGAAGTTGGTTGTGGAAGCTGCCATACCTATCTCAACTGGAGTTTTCTCTCAGTGTTCCTTTCTCCTGGACTGAAGAAACATCACGTGAGACAATCTATTTTACTGAATTTGCCTTTGCCAAAGGCGTGTTTATGGGATGTTACTACATTGAAACAGTTGCTGTTCAGTAGTTAAATAATCTATTACACTGTTAAGGTTTCCTATAGAATTAAAGTTATACTAATTCTTTTTTCTTTCATTTGTATTTTAACTGTAGGGTAAAAATAAAATGTGCTTTGCTTAAAGCTGAATAGTGCAACCAATCAAATTACATCTGGAACACAGCACTTTACACTTGCCTTTATACAAGATAAAGGCTAGTGTCCGGGTTATTTCCTTCATATATTTGAAGGGGCTTTGGTCTGGCCCATAACACAAGTGCCAGGCAATGGCCATCACCAACAAGAGAGAATTAAACCAGTGTCCCTTGACATTCAGTGTCATTGCCTTCTCAATTGATAATACTCAAGACGTTGACACCATCCTGGACAAAACAGCCTGCCTAACTGCCTCCACCTCCATCAACTTCAACATTCACTCCATTCACCATGAACACAGAGTAGTAGCAGTCTGTACCATCAACAAGGCGACCTGTAATAAAAGCATCTCTGACAGCACCTTTCAAACCCATGACCTCTACCACCTGGAAGGACAAAGACAGTAGTTGCAGGGAACACCATTAACTGCAGGTTTCTCCTCCAAGCTACACGCCATCCTAAGTTGGAACTGTATCGATGTTCTTTTGTTGTTGTTGGTTAAGAATCCTGGAACTTCCCTCCTAACAGCTCTGTGGGTGTATCTACACCCAGAAGATAGTACACTACTTTCTCCAGGGCAGTCAAGCTTGGAAAATACATGCTGGCCTCACCAGCGACACCTACATTCCATGAAATAATGAAAACAAATCACCTTCTCAGGGTCAGTTAAAGATTGGCAACAAGTGACAGCCTTGCTAGTGACAATGACATCCCAAGACTTTTTAAGTGGCTCTTGTACTAAAAATTCCACTATCAAAAGATGTATTTAATAGATTTTCAAACATACAACCTTCAGGGTTTTAGTTTGAATGCATTTAGTAAACGGAAGGGAAGAAGAAACTACATTCATTGTTGATATGTGGTAATGAACCTAAAGGGGAATAGGGTCCTGTAGTGAAAGATGAGTTTCATATGTTTCAAATGTACAACCTTTAGGCTTTCATTTTTAAGAATATCCATATAGTAAACGGAAAGAAAATATCATTATTACTATAATTGGTGGGACATGTGGCAATCAGCCAAAAAATAAATGTAAATATTTACCTTAAAACTGTAGGGCATTACAACAGGAATTATTACATTGCCTGCAGCTAGGCAAGAAATTCTACCATATGTCTTTCATTTTTCAACAGCGTATCCGACAAGCAAAGCCATGTCTGTAACATGGATCTGCACTTCACACTGTCAGGTGGCCTCTCAAACAGCAGTATATTTAAACACCTACTGGTCAAAGAAGTTAATGGGAAACTCTTTGCTAGTCATCTAAACAAACCTGTATTTTAATCCATAATTAGAAGGTTCATTCATACATTTTTTATTAGAATTTAAAAGGAAATCTACTTTTGAGGATATGTTACCTGCTTTCTCCTGAGGATTTTTCCCTTCATTGATCCTTTCCTGTCTGACAGATACTGTCCTGATCAGTCCTGTAGTCCAGGCAGGTAGGGAAAATGGAGAAAAATAGTAGTTCAAGCCACTAAATCACAATGTAGAAGACTCATATTTACACATGGTTCTTCACAATATCTGAACACTCAAAAGCATTTCAGAACCAATGAAATACTGTTAAAGTGTAGTCACTGTTGTAGCATAGGAAGCCTAATGACCCATTTGTCCTCAACAGCCTGCTACAACTAGCAATGAAATAAGTTACCAGATCAGCCGTTTTATTGATGTTGGGACAAGTACAAATACCGATCAAGATATCTAGAGAACACTCTTGCTCTTCTTTCAATAGTGTCATGAGATTTTTATATCCATCTGAGAAAGCAGATAGTTTAATGTCACATTCAAAACATTACACCTCCAATAATTCAACACTTCCTCAATACAATGCTGGAACATCAGTCCACATCTTGTGCAGTCTCTGATTTGGCTTGAATACCTATCGGGTAGGGGTTCATGAGGGTATTCATGAATTGAAAGGTAATTAGAGGTTGGGGTATAAGATGCTTGAATTGTCTGGTAATTGATAGCCTGGGGCAGAAGATGTTGTTATTACACTCAAGGTTTTATTTCAAGTTAGTCATCAGCTAGTTGAGGCAATATTAATGGCAAGAATTAGATTCACAAAAGTTTCTGTATCTGATATGTTTGGCTTCCTGCTTCCCAGAAATTCAGCAACACTTTGAGCTCTGTTTGACTGGGTCAAAATGCTCCTGGAGTTAATTAAACAGGGTCAGGAAAGTGGCTCAGTTCCAAGATCTGCCAAGGTGTTGGACCATAAAGCAAGCACAGAAATAGGGCCTCTGAGATTTGCAGTGACATCCACAAAACCTCCAAACGTAAACATTCTAAAAAATTCTGTTAAAAACCTAAGTAATGTTTACGTTGAAACACTTCAGATACTCTGATTGCTAATACAAGGTACACTTCACTTTTTCCTTCAGACAATCTACCATCCAAATGCCAACCAGTTAAAATGAAGCACTTTTCAGCCTTATTTAAGAGATACACTAATTTCAAATGGAGAACCTGTTTACCCTAGAAGAAACAGCTACAGAAATCTCAGGGCTGGATAAAACATGCAGAGACAACCCATTGTTAAGTCTGCTCTCTTTTTTTCTGAACTCCATAAACAGGGAGTAGTTGTTCTTACAGTGAGGGTCGGGTCAAAGATCAGTAAAACTGGAACCTTCAGGTTTTTTTCTCCTGGGATGGAACATTTAAAGCAAAGCAATCCAGCACAGACTGAATAACTGAAGTTTGCTCAACTTGCTGGATGCAAGAATTCAACATAAATTGGCTTAGGCCACAATATAGTACTTTTTGTTTTAACTGGTTATGAAAAAATATCCTTCAAAATGTATTTTTTGTGTGCAGTCTTCTCAGTACATGATCCTTTTAAACTATTTTGCAATCATGCACACAAATTATTTATCATGGAATGCGGGCATGTGCGGCAAATTCAGGGATGCTGTACAGTCACATTCCATTGCATAATGGGAACCTTGGTTAAGAATCCAACCACAAATCAAAAGATAATTTAGCCTAATTGAGACAACCCTGACAATTGCAATCCTGCAAAGAATAAAACTGGTGTTCCAGGCAATTATAATGAAATAAAAGGAAAAAGCATTAACAGGCTTTCTTCAACGAGAACTCACTCTGCCTTCTATAGTAAATTAGTGAACTGCAAGGTTAGCTGGTATGGAAAATGTTGCTGTGACATATTAGTGGGAGGGAATATACTTCTAATACCATGATTAAGGTACAGAGAGTTTATCGCTGTCGGATACCCATATGGAAAACAGCATTGGTAGTGACTGATATTCAAAAGTCTAGAATTAACATCCTCAGCTCAGCAAGAAACAAATTCACCTACCAAATAAAACCAAAAGACTTTATTTGTAGATAAAGGTATGAAAAGGATAGTGATAAAGTTATGACTTTCTTTAGATGATGTTATTGGAATGACTGCTGATATTAATTTTCCACACAGCTTCATACAGTTTTTACTGCAAGTCCAGTTTGGGACTTGAGCTAATTTAGTGGTATTGTGTTGTTTTATGTCCTGGGAAAAATTAAAGTCTTTGCTGTAAATGAACAAGACATCGACTCTACACCACTGTATCTAGAGGCCATTAACAACTTCCCTTGAAAATTCTCACCTTTGTTTTTAAATATCCCCGTGGCCTCATCCATTCCAATTTCTGTAGCCAATGCCAGCCCTACAACTCTAAGATCTGTGCGTTCCTCCAATTTTTCTTCTGGTGCATCCCTGATTTTCTTTGACCTACTATTGCCAGTCATGCCTTCAGCAGCCAATCTCCTAAGCGTTGAAATTCCCTCCGCGAATCTATCTTACCTCCATTAAAATGCTTATTATAACCTACAACTCTGGCCAACATTTTGATTTTCTCCCCTATGAGTGGAATATTGTTTAAAAACATCAATAGGGCATTTTACTGTATTAAAAGTACAACATAAATGTAAGTCATTATTTGTTTGAATCTTCACATGCAATTTTGTGTTCTAATACAGGTCATGAGGTTCTTAGTTCTTTACCAGACCTCTTCTTTCTCAAAACAGTTAGATTGCCCACTGTGGATATACTTCCCGGTCTGTTAAAATAAGCACGTCAAGTTCACATGCTATCAGGAGCTACATCAATGCCTAAATAGCAGAGGTGTGCTTTGATATTGCTTGAGAAGGCTGTAAAACTGGGCTGTGTATGTGCAACTTAAACATCATTTGCTTGTGCCTGACATGTTGATTTGCAAGAAGGCAAGTTGTTCTGCTGTACCTGTCACAGGGCAGCTTTGCTTGAACAAATTATCTCTGGAGCCACTGGCTTTTTGTGACATTGGCACGAAGAACAAACAGCTGCACTCAAAAATGTGCTCAAATATTGTTAGAAAATGAGTTGAGATGGAAGGATGCAGAACAAGACACTTGGTTTCGATGAAAACTGGATTGTGATATGGAGTCACTTTATAGAAAAATGTAATTCAGAAGATATGACACAACTTCCCTTGAAACTTATAATAACTTATAAATTATAATACCACATTTAATCCACCAAAACATAAATAATACAATGTAACTTGAACAAGAATGTTGGAACTGATTCTGCAACCCTGGGCAATATTTATCCTTCAATCAACACCTCTGAAACAGATTACTCACTTATTATCACATTGCTGGTCATGAGATCCTGCCACGTGCAAATTGACTGCCACATGCCCCAAATTACAATAGTGCCTAAAGTTCAATATTGAATGTGAAGCAATTTGGAACTTCCAAGGTGCTGAAAGATACTATATGCATGCAAATTATTTATTCTGTGAGCTCACTGTAACATGGACTCAAAGGAAACAGAATATTTTAGATTTTAGATAACAAAAATGGTCAGAATCATAGTGATCACAATTAAAACATGTGTTTGAGTAAATTTACACATGTGCATATGATATACATCATGTATTATTTTCTTGTACAAAAAAGCTACTTTTAAATGTACTCAGAAACAAAATTATAGGGTGCTAATCAAAGGAATTATGAGAAATGAAATCTGCAGGCAGCTTACGCCATTGTACATTTTTCAAAAAAACAGAGTCTTCCAGCTGTCCCAAACTAAAACATGAAATGGACAATTTAACAGATCTGACCATGGCTATAACCAGCGTGGTCTGCCTTCTAAGCCGCTGAAGAGCATCATGGAGCTCAGGACGGTATTGCATACTCACTGATGATGGGATCTACCACTTTACATAACCTTCAGTAAAACAAGTGAAGGCATCTCAATTTAAAACAGCACAGGCTCTTTCCATCTAACTTGTCATCACAAAAAAATGGAAGTTAATCACATGCCAAATAAAGCAAAGAGTTACATTCATTTTAAGGAACATTAATACATATTCTCAAAAAGGTACTTCATTATTGCCAAGCCTTCATTTGTTTTGTTGAATGTTCTCTGAACCCCTTAGGAGCCTTCCTGTTGCAGTTTGTTAGTGGTGGAAGTGCCTCAGGCGAATACAGTGCTAACATTCTGCCAACAGAAAAGCTTCTGCAGGATGTAGCAGAGTCTGAGTCTCAGGTTACCCAATGAGGTGGAGAGCAGGAAGCTGAACAGTCTGAACAGCCTGGGATTAACCCTCTTTCCCCAAAGGCACACAGTAGCATTTCTTATACCACATCATAAGTCTATTACTCATCAATGGTTTTAACTTAAAGAGACAGCTCTTTCTTTCAATGCCCAACAGACAGATCCGCACACAAATGTCAAATATCTTTTCACACTCTCTTATTCTCATCAATACATTACTGTTTTAAATTCACTTAGCAAACTAGCAAGGCTGTTGATATAAGCCAAGAAACCTTGTTACACAAAACTGCAATTTTAAGGTTTCAATGAATGGCAGTAAGCATAGCATTCTCCAGTCTAATGTAACATATATATCAGCATCAAAGACTCTGTGGTCAATGTTCACTAAGTATAGTTAACCAAGAACAGGAAACGTAGCATTACATTGGTTTGGTTAGTGGTTGATCTTCATACAAGACAAACATAACAGAAAACTGACCACTAACTGTAACGGACTTCATTTGTGCACATTACAAGCTATGCTATATCAGCAGTTGTAATTACATTACTTCATACATTCATTACACAATTTTACAAACCACCATATCCTCTTTATCCCCAATTCAACAAACAAAAAGTGGATTAAAGCTAAATGATTATCATAGTTATTCCCTCTTTCCACTCCACCCTAGGCATTTCCCACATCCACCAGTTTTTCTATGGCTAAGCGCCCCACTTGATTTTCAGTCTGTTCATTCCCGTAACTGGCTGAAGTCTTCATATAGGCTTTGTGAAGGAGACAACTTGCTTACAGATTCATTTGAGTTACTTCATCTTTTGGAACAAAACGTTTATTGCAAAGTGATTTAAACAAAATTGTGACAAAAATCTGACATAATCAGGGGGACGGGAAAAGAAACTGAAATGTTTTTGTCACACATTGAGGAAGATACAGCATTACTTTGGAGCAATAGAACTGCTCAAAACTTCAAATGATTAATGTGGAAAGAAGGTGGAGTAAGAAAGGTTTGGATTACTGGAAACAATTACTGTGGTTTAAGGAGTTAAAAATACTTATGCTGTTTTTATATTTTTTGAGTATTTTTGACATTATGGCAACTGCTGAGATCCCTTTCAAGAAACAATAGATGTATAGGTGACTGCCTAGGCCTTTAAAGAGTCCAGGTACCCAAGTTCAAAAATGTAATCATGCGCAGTCCTTACCACAATAATTAAGTGTTATAAGCACAGGAAAATATCTTCATCAGGGACATTAGGAAGCACTGAAAGTTCTGGCAGCGAATCTTGAGGAATGATGTTTACTTTAACAATCCAGTGACAATTTAAAACGTTTCTTTCCAAACATCCACTATTAAATGCATGTCTGCAGGGATTCAACTGCTATGGTTTTCTCCTAAATGCCGATTTACAGGCCTCAGGAGAGGAGTTATACTGTTTTGCTTGGAGATAAAGAACACAAAAGTTTGGTTGGTAATAGATGGGTATTTGCCAAGCTTCAAACCCATTACCACACGAAATGTGTCTCAGAGGTCATGTTGAGTGAAACTGACAACTACATTTTCACATTTATGGTCTTCACTACTTAGTGAAATTGGGAGCTCTGACCAACATGCAGGTTCAGATTGTTACAACATTAAAGGCATTATATAAATGCACACCATTGATGTTGAAAAATGAACACATACAGAAGCATGTAGCCCAACAAACTCAGTGAAAGAAACAACCTGCTTTGCCATATACTGTTAGCCACATCCACTTGTTCAAATAGCATTTATCATGATAGCCTTTTCAATGATACCAGCCACTCATGTTAATGCTCCATACCATTTTTCTGTAATCACTTCACCGCCTTCCTGCAAATCACCTGCCTTTTCAGTTGCAAGTTCTCTCAACGGGACCCCCTCCAAAGTACTCACACTGCTTTGTTGATCCCCTCCCATACAGCAGAACAGGGCATGGTAATTATTATATAATGCATTGACAGCTTCGGTTATTTCATAATTACAATGTCATAATTACAAAGCTGCTTGAGCTACCTAAAACCTGCCACCAGCCTTAAGTTGCTGTTTCTGATACCTACCAGCATGTTGTTGCTCGTTAATACACTGAAATTGAAAACTTGTGCAAATATTACTTTGCTGAGACTGACATGCTTACTGAGTGAGAACTCAAGTTAAAACATAAAACAGCTGCAATTTTGGTGTCACTGATTGTTCATTAATTGCTGAGGTGCAGAGACCAACTCAAACTCAAGCACTGCGTGAAAGCCAAAGGCCAGCTATCATAATGCCATCAGTGTACAAGAGCAGGGGCATCTGGATCCAATTAACAAGGACTCCTGCAGTCTTGCTCTCCAGCCCCTTTGCCAAGATGTAGTCACAGTAAAAAGGCTGATCAGAGAGGGTCAATGTTGCAGCCATGCCAGATTCCAGCATTGGTACAAAACCAATTTTTGTGCTGGGCTGAAATCCATGAAGGTTAGTTAATCCAACTGCAGTCGGCAAAGATTTGTTTTTTTTTTCTTTTAAACTGAATCCTAACTTTATGGACCTATACATTCCCACACATACTTTGCATGTCAATAAAACATCCAACAAAAACATTACAAAAATGATGAAGGACTTCAGATACGTGGGGAAATCGGGATCATTCTCCCTAAAGTAAGGCTTTTATACAGGTGTTCAAAATTATACAAGGTTTCAATGCAGTGGATAAGAAGAGACTGTTCCCAATGAAAAGAAGGTGGATAACTAGGGGCTACAAGTTTAAGATCACTGGCAAAAAAGAGGCAGTTGAATGGGAAAGATTTATTGTTACGACCTGGAATATACTGTCTGAAACAGCATTTGAGACAGATTCAACAGTAACACTCAAAAAGGAGCTGGATGTATTATTTGAAAAGTAGAAACTAGCAGGACACTGGTGGAAAAGAACAAGGGATAGCTCTTACAAATTGCCAGCAGTCATGACAGACCAAATTTTTCCTCCCGTGTTGCGTGATGTAGGGTGATATTTCAATATGATTTTATGAATTAGGAACAGAAATAGGCCATTTGGCCCCTCAAGTCTGCCCTGCCAATCAATAAGATAATGAATGATCTATTTACAGACTCCACACTCCCATCCACACCAGATAACCCTTGATTCTCTTGCCTAATGATAAACTATCTACTTGCATCTTAAAACTTCAAAAATCTCAGCAGAAAGCTCCAGAGACAGTGAGAAAGAAAATCTCTCAATCTTTGTACTAAAAGGGTGCCCTTTAATTTTAAAACAGTGCCCTAGGTCTGGATTCATCCAAAAAAAGTAAACAAAGTTTAAGGGTCTAGTCCCGAAACGTCAGCCGTTCTGCTCCTCTGATGCTGCCTGGCCTGCTGTGTTCATCCAGCTCTACACCTTGTTATTCCACATTCTCCTTGTTCCAACCATTCAGGATCATATATACTTCAGCTAAGTCACCACTCCCTCTTCCAAATTCCAGTGAATCAAGCCAAATCTCCTTAACCTTTCCTCTGAAGGCAACTCACCCATTTCAGCCATCTAATAAACTCCTCTGAACCACATCAAACATATTTACATCTTTCCTTGAATAATGAGACTAGAACTGCACTCAGCATTTAAGATGTGGTATCACCAAAGCCCTACACTTTCACTTTAAACTTTTTTTTTTATTTGCTCACGGAACGTGACCGATGAGGCCAGTATTTATTGCCCATGGCTAATTGCCCTGGAGGTGGTGGTGCTGGGCTTCCTTCTCAAACTGCTGCAGTCCTTGGATGTAGTACACCCACAGTGCTTTAGGAAAGTAGTCCCAGGATTTTGACCCAGGGATAGTGAAGAAATAGTGATATAGTTTCAAGTCAGGATGATCTGTGGTTTGGAGGAGTGTTCACATGCATCTCCTCCTCATTTTAGGAGGTAACAAGCAGGATAAATGTAGGAGAAACAGTGGATGTAAAATATTTGGATTTTCAGAAGGTGTTTGATCAGGTACCACAAGTTAAGCCAAATGACAAGATAAGAACCCATGGTGCTGCAGGTAGTGCATTAGCATGGATAGAGGTCTGGCTAACTAACAGAAGACAGGGAGTTGGAATAAGGAGGGCATTTTCAGAATGGCAACCTGTAACTAGTAGTGTGCCAAAGAGGTCAGTACTGGGACTACAATTCTTTCCTAGATATACGTTACTTAGATGACATTTGAATGTATTACAGCCAGATTTGCAGATGACACAAAAATAGGTAGGAAGGCAAGTCACGAGGATGAATCAAAGAGTCTGATAAGGGATACAGACAGTTTAGGAATTGGGCAAAAACTTGGCAGATGGACAATAATGTAGGAAAATGCGAGTTTATGTACTTTGGCAAGAAGAACAAAGGAGCTGAATATTACTAAAATGGAGAAAGAGTGCATGAAGAAAGCTACAGAACAGGGGTTTTTGGGAGTCCTCATCTATGAATCACAAAAAGCTAGCATCCTAGAATTGAAAAGTTCAGCGGGTAATAGGAAAGCCAAATAAAATGTTGGCCTTTATTTCAAAGGGAATAGATTATAAAAGTAGGGAAGTTTTGCTAAAACTATACATGACACTGGTTCAAATTCTGTGATCTGTTTTGGACCCCTTATCTAAGGCAAGATATGCTGACATTGGAGGCAGTCCACAGAAAGTTCACTAGGTATGATGCGAGATACGGTGGGACTGTCATGAGGAGCAATTGTGTAGATTGGGCTTGTACTAATTGAAACCTAGAAGAATGAGAGGCAATCTTGTTAAAATATACAAGATGCTTATGGAACTTGACAGAGTAGGTGTGGAAAGATTGTGACCTCTTATGGTAGTGTCTAGGACTAGAGGGAATAATCTCAGAATAAGCGGTCAAACATTTAAGACAGAGATGAGGAGGAATTTGTTCTCTTCAAGGATAATGAATCTGGGGAGTTCTTTACCACTGTTGAGACCGGTTCATTAAGTATATTCAGGCTGAGACAGACAGACTGTTCATCAATATGGGGAAAAGGGTGGGAAGTGGAGTTGAGGACTATCATGGTCTCATTGAACGGCAAAGCAGACTCAATGGCGCAATGGCCTACCTCTGCTCCCATGTCTTATGGTTTTATGGCAGAGTTTGTGGGTTTGGCGAAGTGCTAGCAAAGGAATCTCATAAGTTGCTGCATGCATCTTGTAGGTGGTACACGCTGCTGCTACAATGCATCAATCGTGAAGGGAATGAATTTGAAGATGGTGAGAAAGGTAGCAATAAAGCCAGCTATTTTGTCCTAGATGCTTTCGTGCATTTAAAGCACTGTTAGAGCTGCACTCATTCAGGCCAAAGGACAATATTCTGACTTGTGGCTTGTAAATAGTGAGCAGGAATTGTGGACACATTGTGAGAATTGTTGTTCTCTGACCTGATCTTGTAGCTACTTTATTTGTATTCAGTTTCTGGTCTATGTTTACCACCAAGCACTGATAGTGGGGATTCAGTGATGGCCATTGATTGTCAAGGGGAGTTTCCATACAAGATCAAACAACAAATGTCACAAAAAGATCAACTGCGTTGTTCGATGCCCTACCATAGTTTGTGTTACTGTCCTGATTGCATTGGCTCTCCTATCAGCTTTACAAATTACTCTGCTTTCAGAAATGGACACGGGATATTTGGGTTTTGAAGTAGTCACATTTACCGTTCTCACATGTGCATACACATGTACTTTCTAGCAAAAGTCAGTACTAAGTAATTTGGAATGTGAATCCAGGGAAAATTTTCCCTTATATAACCCAGAGGCACTCAGGTCAATTGCTCCACCCAACATCTTCCAATTCAAAAAAGTAGGGACTGAACCGAGGATCTCTGACCTTCCCCAGTTAGCACTATTCTCCATGGTGACTTCACTCATTGCGTCATTGAGAAACTTATTCAAAAGCCACAGTGCCTAAGAAAGCACTTTTCCTTTCACATTTGACATAACAGCACTGCCAAAAATGGGTTAAAAGTACTCCAGAAATTATCTTTCAAGGTATCCTTCTTTTGTTTATAGTTATCTATCATGTTTCAGCCAGAAACAGAATCTACATGGGGAAATTTCCTGTCCTTAACCAGGTAACTGCCCTGATTCTCAGAAGCATAATGAATAAATACAGAAATTAGTATAGTCAGAGAGGTATTAATGACACCCATAATGACAAGTGGTATTTACTGGGTTACTGGGACATGGATGTCTATGCAGCCTCAAGGAGCAGTCCCCACCCTCTTCTGAGAAGTCAAGGATCCTCTCCTCATATAGAGTGTGAACATGGATATTGAGTTCACCACACCCTCTACCTCCCCCAAAACCATACACCATAGCTCCATCTCCAATGAAAAGTGTTCTCCTGCAATGACATAAAGGGTGTGAACGAGTAAGCTGCAAATGGATGGCATGGCTGTTAGTACTGATGTGTGTGGGGAGGAAAGCTGCTGATCTGTTCTGAGTGGGGATGCAAAGCAGACAGGATGCAAGGTAACGAGAGGGAGTCGGCCAATGTGTTGCATGCAACAGAGGGGTTGTCAGAGCATGAGTCTTAGTGGGAGGTGGGCGCAATGGCAGAAATAGAGTCAGTGTGAGTTAACAGAAAGCAGAGTACAGCACTTACCCTGGTACAGCAGAGAAGGTCATTCATTTCTTGTGGCACTGCAGCCTTGGAGATGGCACGGGCCAATGTGGGAACGTTCAACCAGGCAGGCATGAATATCATAGTCTGCTGTGTCAGTCCTCCAGAAAGAGGACAGCCCTCCAGCAGCTGACAACTGCTAGCCCTCTTCCAAGGCTTTCAAAATGGCACTGATGCAAGGAATGTTGGTCTTAGGGCAGATATCAGGTGAGCGGTAAATTGTTCTAGGAATAGCATGTGCTAAGATGAGACAGAAATTGAATATGATACCATTGAAGTGGGAACAAAAATTAATGTGGCAAGTTTGGTAAGACGTGGCGAGATAATATGCCCATCCTTATGGCGAGAGTCAATCCACAAAACTCAATGTAACATGTACAGCATGATTCAGCCCATAGTTTCCATTGCTATTACACTCAAAGCTCAATACCAATCACTCAGGGAGACCATTAACAGCATAAAACCAAAACATTGTAGGCTCTCCTCATTTAACTGCATCTCTTCCAGGAGTTCAAACTTCTGAATAACCTTTAAAAGGGGCAAGATCTCGCCACCATATCTACAGTATCACAACACATCATGCCAAACAGAATATAGAACAAAACAATCCTACCATCCATAGCAACTTAATCTCATCCTCTGCCATTGCAGGGTAGTTTGAGAATGGAGAATCAGCTATTTAACCATGTTTTATTGGCTAAATAAATATAAAGAGCCAGTGCAGGAGAGTAAAGACCAGAAAAGGGTGACAAATGGAACTATCAGAATTTGTATATGGTGTTGAAGAATTAAACTGTAAAGATTCAAGGAGATAGATGTACAGGAAAAATCTTAATTTAAAAGACAGCTTTTCCCACTCCATGGCAAGTCTGAGATAAGATAAATGAAATCAAAAAATAGCAATTTGTTTAGAAACGTGTAGTGGCTGATTTTCATAATACAACATTTTTCAACATTAAGACTGGAAAGACCATTCCCTTTTAGCCCATCTTATTTTAAGCATTTCCGTTGTAAGATTCCTTTCTAAAAAACACCCAGCAGTTACCATGCAAACAAATAAATCTGACATACAGATCAGGACTAAGTAATCCTCCTGGTTTCAGAACTGTTCTCCCAAACAACATCTGTTATAAAGAGCATAGCTCAGTTCTCCTGTTATCCTTTTCAAAAGTAATTTTTGGTACATTTTTGTGCTCAAAGTGAGGGACGATAAGAGTCGGGGGAATGGAACAGGTCCCTATTTCTTCCAAGCACTATCAGCTCTTCCAAATAATTTTGGGCAGAGAGTAAAACTTGCTCCATTCTGCTTTAAAAATGAGATTTAACTGTAATGTGAATTAAAGGATTCCATTATTAGATAACGTCAGAAAAAAAACTATTAGTGCAATCACGACATTAATTATTATACTTAATCTCTAAGTCTTACATAAATGTGCATTTGGAACATGGGGTGAAGTAAAGAGAGTTGGGATGAAATAAAGAGTTATCCTCAGCTGTACATGAACCATACACTCCCAAAGTTGACACCCAATGCAAGTCTCTTCAAAATGAATCACCAAGTGCCTTTGGAACAATTGAGAGTAAACTTCCACAACACTAAAAGACATTATTACAAGTTTCTCCCTTAATTCAGTTACATAAGCTTCCTTTTAATACTTCATAAAATCAAATTCCAGCAAAACAGAGAATTGTCTCAAGCGACTGAAGCTCTAAAGCTGAAGAATCAATCATGGAGCTCCACACGAGGGGGTGAAACAAGAAGAGCAAATCAGCGGATGGACCCAGATGTTTCCGGCTCAAGTATCAGCAAGACCCAGCTGCACAGCAAAAGTGAATCCTGCTGTGCACTGTCTAATAGCTTCAAAAATGATCAACATAAAACATTAGTTTCTTCAATTGCTGCTAAAAATTAGTTACCTATATCAGAAGAGGGGAAAAGGAAAATAATGATTTTGGAAACAGGTACATTCATATACCAAAATTATATTCCTTCCTTAAAGTTTGCCATGTTTTAAAAAAATACTATATTATATATACATATATATACATATATCTGTATGTAATATACAGATATGGCCTTAAACAAATGTATTGATCTAATGTGCTTGAATAAATAATTGTAAACAATCAACAATTACGAGGTTTATTTTACAGTCTAAGGAGATATTACAAAATAGAACATTAATACACTAAATCAGACTTGAAAACTTACTTCGATACCATGACTCACCACGTTTCTCATAAGAATATACTGAAACCTTTTGGGCAACAGCGACTGCTGTTTGTGGAAGAAATTCACACAGATTTTCACACAAAAAGATCCCAGCAGCACAATCAGATGAATTGATAATTAGTTTGCTTTTGTTGTATATGTTGAAAGGGGAACGTTCATCTGGATAGCCAGAAAAATCCTGTCATTCTCTAAGTAGTGGCATGGGTCGTTCACATACACCTGAACCTGATGGGAAAGCCCCCATTTTAAACACCTCTTCTACAAGTGACAGTATAGGAGGATTTTAAAGCTGAAATGTGAGTGTCAGGTGACACATATGCGTAGGATTGAGGTGAACCAACAACATTCTGACCATAGCTGTAGAGCTGAAAGACACACATTTGAGAGTCCAATTTCCTAGTTGGTGAAAGACAATTTTGGGGGCTGTATGTTCTGTGAGAGGAAAAGGGATCCAGCAGAGGATGGTGGAGTCAGGGACATGGGAGAGTGAGGCAGAATGAGGGCAAGGGAATGTTATCGGTGGGTTCAGTTAGTCAAGGTAAGAAAATGAGAGGCCTGAAGGGTAGCGTCAGTATTGTCCAAATGTATATCCATTGAAGGGTTAGCAGATTAGTTAAAACACTGAGTCTAGCCTGTAGCAGAAGCACTCTCAGATGATGACAAGTTTCATCAATGAAGAACTCCCTCCACAACTACATATCTCTCCTGCATGTTACTAGCACACAATATTTTAATTGCACTCATGAATGAAAAGGTGAAAGGAGTTATGAAGTTAGGACTGACACTGTAAAGTTCACATCTTTACATTTTTCTTTATTTGAACAAAATAGGAAAAGAATACAGCTTTAAACTGAGGATTGTGAAAAGAGATGCTGCAGCTTTAAAATGATTTACAGGAGCTCATTGTGAGTTGTTTTGGCACTGTTGCCTTGTTCAAACATTAGGGGAAGATACTGGAGACTCATCGGCACTGTGAATGTGTGTTTGCGGCTCAAAGACGGCCAGCTGATTGGTTTTTCAATGAGGAAAACTGTGGGTCAGGAGTAATCGAGATAACAATTCTCTAATATGTTGTCTGTCTGCCGAGGTGCCAAAGTGCAAACAATATTATGGCAGAAAGCCTCTGGACCCTAAAAATACAAATAGCTTCTTTCTCCTTTGCAGTGAAGTAACAAAGAATTGGAAGATAGCTAGATATTCTCACTCACTTGCCTATAAACTGCTATTTCTAACCAGAGGCTGAAAGACTGAACTATTAGTGAATCAGCTTTCCCTTTGTCTGTCGTAAAGAACTGAAGACTTGAAAAAGGATGATTGGTAATCAGAAGAAATAACAAGACATTAAATCCTGCTGATTGGTGCTCCTGAACTGTGTCCTTTAATTCTTTGTCTCCACCCATAGCATCTATGCTTTCTTTGCTTGTCTACATCTGTCTGCATGTGTGTGTGGAGAGCTTTAAGGGGTAGAGTTTAAGTTGGATCGTCATGTGTTGATTGTTCGTATGTTGTTTGCATATGGTTAGAACTGATTAATTTGCAATGAGCAGTAGTTTCCTGTTAAGTGCAGAAATCTGGTCAATGTTCCCTGTTAATCTGAGTTCATCAGGGTGCAAAACTAGGGATTTTGAGTAATTTGATTATATCTTAAACTTTTGTGATGCCCTTGGGCGTAATGGGACATGAGTGCTTGACACACTGTCCCAAGTGGATTGTGACAATACACTGTTGACAAAATCCCAGCCATAAACTGTTTCTCTCATACAGATGCTGTCTGACTTTCTGACATTTCATCTAATACTTTCAGTTTTTGTGACGTTTTTAATTTCATCTTACAACGTCCCCTGAGCATTATAGCACATAGTTCAGTTGATGCTAAAAGTGATAATCAGCAAGGACAGGTCTCAAAAGTCATAAAAAATATCAATGAACACAAGCACAAAATAAAAAGGTTTTTGCAAATAAATTAATTTTTACGGTTAACATTCATATCATTAAAACTAGATCATTTGACAATTTGCTGTAATTCACTTTATTGAACTACATTATGTTGCTCATCTTTGTATTACAAAAATGGGAAATTCCAAGGATAACGATTGAAAGTGTATAATCAAACTGAAAAAATAGTAATCTAGACCACATACTATGTCAATAACAGGGATTAAATCAAAGTGGGAATCGTAAAGCAATTCACTGGAGTTGGAAAACATTTGAGTTTTTTCATGATTTGGGTTTCATTCTGACTGGAATTAGTACTGGATGCTGGGAGCTGCTGTTTAATCTCATGCTGCGAGACTGCAACCCCTGATGGATACATGGACAGTAAAATGTTACATTTTGCAATATGCATGTGCACATAAAGGTCTGCACAACCTGACATTTTCAGCAATTTTATTTTTTTTTTTTACTTAGGATGACATTGACAAATTGCAGGTCAGGTTCCTGAGCATTGCAGCCTACCCAGTTGTTAGATATTTTTCAAAGTGAAGAATCTTTCTTTTAGTGAGAAGGGATCTGTTGGCTGACATACTTGGGACCTGTATCCAGGCTTCTGAACTGTGGAAAGCACTTTCACGTTTGGATGAAAGATTGTGCATTCAAGTCGCATTCCAGGGACTTTACAAAATCTAGATTGACAGTGTGATGCAGAATTGAAGAAGTGTTGCCCATGAGAGGGGTCATCCTTCAGATGATGCACTAAATTGAACTCTGCCTGCCCTCTCACAAGGTTGTAAAAGATCACATGATACCAGCTGACTAAGAGCAGAGCAAAATTCCCCAGAGCTCGAGTAAATAATTATCCCTCAATTAACATCAAAAAATGACTATCGGATCATTGTAACATTGATATTTGTGGGGCCTTGCTGTATGCAAAAAATTGACTGCAATTTTTCCCACGTAACAGGGACAACTCTTGAAAAGTAATGTGCTTTGGGATATCTAGAGGCCATGAAATTCATTGTGCAAATATAAGTTCGGGCCTTTTTAAAGTATACTTTCAAGGTACACATAATTTCTGTATCAGATGATCTCTTAAGAGTTTCTTAGAGAATAACTTTATAATCTCCTAACAAAGGGTTTAACCAAAGGCCTGTTTTTCTTGCATTTTAGTGGCAATTTCTAATTATGTAAAGTTTCTTCCCTTGTGAGAGTAGCTAAGCCTAACTTTAACAAATCTGTGTGCAAGCAATACTTGAGAAGCATGGTTTGATGATGAAGAAATATTGTTGATTCGAACCGAGATGACCATGCCACCTTTTGTGCATAGAGCAGTAACCAGATATCCAAATCATTTTATAGAAGCTACAAAAGGTTTGTGTCTCCGGTATCTCATCGCTGGCTCGGAATAGGTTCCTTTTCAGGCTTTGATTTCTTCTGCTCTAACAACTTTGAATTGACTTCAAATTAATTATCTGAAGAGAAACATTTAAGTTAGTGTGTCCATATCGTTTATCAATCAATTTCACTTCCTCAGAGTGAAGAAAAGTTGGAGAAAGATCTGGGGATCAATTTGGGTTATTTTCTTGAGCTCAATCAAATTATAGTTCAGCCATTCTGGCATATATCAATTCCAGCAGACACTGGCCTTTCACGTTTTTCAAGCTTTCCTTAGAAATGTTTGTGGTAAACCTTTCCACAGTACATATAAACATCAAAGTCAGGGATTTGTATGAATCCAAAAAAAATCCAAAATCTTTAAAGTTGTCCAAACCCAAAGCTCAGCAAATGAAAATACATCACATCCACATTTAAAGTCTCAGTTGCAACTTTATGAAAAAAGACTTTAAGTGAAGCATTGACAGGAATCAATGTTAAAACAAGTGTTTGATTCTGTAGGGCTTTCCTGAGCAGAGAAATAAAATTAAATTATTATACCTAATCTATACATTGAAATACAGTACAGCACAGTACCATCTGTACTTTTAAATGGCTAAATCTCTACACTGGTACACATCTGCTAATGTGGTATACTGCATCCGCTGTTCCCGTTGTGGCCTCCTCTACATCGGGGAAACCAAGCGGAGGCTTGGGGACCGCTTTGCAGAACACCTACGCTCAGTTTGCACTAAACAACTGCACCTCCCAGTCACGAACCATTTCAACTCCCCCTCCCATTCCTCAGACCACATGTCCATCCTGGGCCTCCTGCAGTGCCACAACGATGCCACCCGAAGGTTGCAGGAACAGCAACTCGTATTCCGCTTGGGAACCCTGCAGCCCAATGGTATCAATTTGGACTTCACAAGCTTCAAAATCTCCCCTCCCCCTACTGCATCCCAAAACCAGCCCAGCTCATCCCCGCCTCCCTAACCTGTCCTCCCACCTATCCCCTCCTCTCACCTCAACCTCCACCCCCATCTCCTACCTACTAATCTCATCCCGCCCCCTTGACCTGTCCGTCCTCCCTGGACTGACCTACCTCCTCCCTACCTCCCCACCTACACTCACCTTTACTGGCTCCATCCCCGCCTCTTCGACCTGAAGTTTCCTCTCCACCTATCTTCTCCTCTATCCATCTTCTATCCGTCTCCCCCTCTCTCCCTATTTATTTCAGAACCCCCTTCCCCTCCCCCATTTCTGAAGAAGGGTCTAGGCCTGAAACATCAGCCTTCCTGCTCCTCTGATGCTGCTTGGCCTGCTGTGTTCATCCAGCTCTACACCTTGTTATCTCAGATTCTCCAGGGTCTGCAGTTCCTACTATCTCTATTAAACACAGACCCCTTACCCTTGATTGATTGAACTTTTCAAAATTATGAGAAGGCTGAACAGAATAGATGGGAGGGTCTGTTCCCTCTAATTAAAAAAAAGTTCAGAAGCCAAGGGCACAGATATAAGGTAATAGGGCAAAAAGAAACAAATGAGGCATAGGTTTAATGTGAGAAGGAAAAGATTTACAAAGGACCTAAGGGGCAACTTTTTTGCGCAGAAGGTGATGTCTGAAATGAGCTGCCAAAGGAAGTGGTGGAGGCTGGAACAATTACAACATTTAAAAGGCATCTGGATGGGGATATGAATAGGAAGGGTTTAGAGGGATATGGATCAAATGCTGGCAAATGGGCCTAGATTTATTTAGGATATCTGGTTGGCATGGACCGAAGGGTCTGTTTCCATACTGTACATCTCTATGACTCTATGTGATGTGAAAAAAAAATATTTTCACACAGCAACAAATAGTGTCTGGAACGTGCTGCCTGAAAATTTGGTGAAGATAACTGAGGTATTCATAAAGGCACTGGATAGTTGTTTAAATAGAAACAATATTCAGGGTTAAGGAGAAAAGGCAGGAGAATGGCATTAAATCATAAAGTTCATTCACAGAACCAGTTTAAACACAACGGGCTGATTGGCCTCTTTCTACATCATAATAATTCAACAGTTCCCTGCAAATCTGGAGCTCTTCAATTCAGGGCCCATAACATGAGTCTCTCCTGATTGTTCCCCATGATATGCATGGATAAAGAAGAATTCTAATCCTTAGTTGGGGACAATGAGCAAACAAAGTCTTTAATTCTCCAGGGATGGTGAGATGAAAGAACCTTCCAGGCTCTTTCTTTCCAGCTATTTAATTTCCACTGACCCAAGGATTTCTGCCATCAAATCGTTTAATCATGTATTAAAATTACACCCGTAATAATAAATACTGTAGCTGTCTATCTGGTCAGCAAAGGGGAGGAAAATAATTTCTCTGGTCTTGTTTATGATATCATAAATCAAGAGGATTAACAATAAACAATTTGAAAAATAGTTTGGAAATGTTCTCTTACAAATTACACACATTTTAAAAGTTGTGTGAAAAATAGGCTAGGGCCAAAAGGGAGAGCTTTGCCCCCAGGTATTTCACGTGCAACTTTATTCCCGATTGCCCAATGGACCTCTCGACAAAGGAAGCTCTGTTTGTGTGAGAAAGAAGGATAGACCTTACTTTCACCATGCATAATTAATTGTGAACCATTAATTTTCTACAAAGATCTTGTGACATGGAATTAGCAATTTGCTTTGACACAGTTAACATGCATCACATTGCTAAATATGCTATAATCAGTTTATAAGCTGAGGCAGACATCTCTTGATGCAACAACCAACTAGAAATCAGTAAGAGTTACAAAAGCCATGCCTGTATCATTGCCATCATCAATTACTGCATGAGTGTTCATTCAGCTGCAAGCACAATAGCACCATTTTGAGAACAAAGGCAGCAATTGACCACTGCCAAGAATAGCCTGGAATGTGCTTTACCCATCATGTCACCAGCGTGCTGATGCTCAGAACATTCTTGTTTCTACTCACAACAAAACAGAACTTCATAGTTTCCTGTTAAAAGTGTCAGCAAACTATTTGTTTGTTTATTGCTGAACTGTTGCCATTGGAAGTTTGATTAAAGCTACCAAAGACAAAAAGGTCACTATCAACACGCCATTATTTAAACAGGTAAAAGAACATAGTTGGGTTACAGGCCAGAAAATTTGTTAGTTGCAAAGACTTTTGAAAACAACTTTAAGGGATCACATTGCTTAATACTTAACCAGACATCGACCTTAAAGGGCAGTCAATATGGACTTAGCAAAGAAATGCTGTACAGCTGTACAGAACTATGTACTGAAGAGTCACTGGACTTGAAACATTAACTCTGCTTTCTTCCCGCAGGTGCTGCCAGACCTGTTAGTTTCACCAGCAATTTCTGTCTTTGTCTTTTGAAGATATTCAAATAGGTGTTGAAATCATATTGCTGAGAAGCACCTCACCATCAGAGGTTTTCTTAGAGCTTCCATTTAATGGTAGAAATAGATCATTTACTTTTACAGGCAAAGAATGCCAGCAGCAAACCAGTTTCCTGTGGATCAATGTTATAATATAGTAGGACACCAGATAGTGGTGTCCACTTGATGGAAGGATCAATGACCAGGCGACATAGATTTAAGGTCAGGAGCAGGAGATTTAGAGGGGAAGTGAGGAAAAGCTTTTTCACTCAGAAAATGGAAAGAATCTGGATCTCATTGCAAGCAAGGGTGATAGAGACTGAAACCCTCATAATATTTACATGTGCAATTGCAATGCCAAGGTATACATAGCTATGGGCCAAGTTCTGGAAAATGGGATTAAAATAGTTAGGTGGTTGTTTTTGACTGGCAAAGACACAATAGGCCAAAGGGCCTTTTTTTGTACTATAAACTTCTATGACTATGCCCAACATTATCGTGGAGTGTTCCAAAGAGCCAAATTGGACTCGAAACATTAAGCTTTTTTCTCTCTTCATAAATGCTGCCAGGCCTGACGAGCTTCTCCAACATTTTCTGTGTTTATTTCAGACCTCCAGAATCCACAGTACTTTGCTCTTGGCATCATAGCGTGACTGTGGCCCTGCTATTTTAAGCAAGATTTTCCAGCCCTAATTTTCCAGTGTCACTTGAATGGGCAGAGGTAGAAAATTCTGTCTATTCAAACAGCCTCAAGGACTTTCAAAGGGTACTGACTGATGAAGTATCCAGCATGAAAGAGGGAAAACTGGAAATTAAGTAATAATGATGGGGCGATACCATAAAATACATAACTTGTCATTATTGCCTCATCAACTTCGAATGCTGTTAATGGCAGCACTTCACAAGCACTGTGTATTGGTAAAGAAATCATTTTACTGTCTAAGGTGTTTGTCCCTTTAAATTGCTTTAACTAACATCTCCTGCGTCAGCAGCTATCACCTAATCCCAGCTTTTTAACAAGCCCCAATCACAATCTGCTCATTTGTAAATTTTCAGGATAAACTAGAATCTCCTGGTACAATGAAAACTACATGCCAGGAGAAACACCAACCATACCTGAAAATAAGGCGTTAAACTGGACAAGAGCAAACACAGTACACAATAAATATAATTAAGTGTTCCCACAATCAACAAATCAGATTTAAACTCTTACAGTCCCGCCATATCCAGTTATCGTGGGCAATTAGCAACAAACAGGGGAAGGAATATCATCAATATTCTGTTCCTCAGTAACAGAGAATCACCAAGTATCAGTGTAAAGGACGTGTCTGACGCATTTACAACCATCTTCAGTCAAAAATGCCAAGCAGCTGATCCATCTCAGCCTTGTCCTGAGCACTCCAGATTAGCAGCATTACAGATGCCAGTTATCAGACAAGTCATCTCACTCCACGTTACATTAAGAAATGGCTGAAGGCACTAATTACTGCAAAGGCTATGGATTCCAACAACATCCCAGCAAAAGTTGCACTTCAGAATTAGCTGCATGCATAATTAAGCTGTTCCAGTGCAGCTACAACATTGACACCCACCCAGCAACACATAAATTATCCAGGTGTATCATGTCCACAAAAAGAACATAAAATCCAATGTAGCCAATAATTGCCCCGTGAGTAGAATAAAACAAAGAACTGCAGATGGTGGAGGTCTGAAACAAAAACAGTAATTGCTGGAGACTCTTAAAGAGTCATCACACTCCAAAACATTAACTCTGTTTTCTCTTCTCGGATACTGCCAGACCTGCTGAGTTTCAACCAGGGTTCGAACTGAATGCCCTGGTGATTCTGCTGTAGTTACCAGAGGCCCAGAAGTAGGTAGTCTGGCCGCACTATCAGCAAGAGAATAGTATATGACATAAAATGATGAAATAGGAAGAAATATAAAACAAGTTAAAACTTATTAAAATTAATGATAGCTGCGTAGAATGTACAGCACAGAAACCGGGCAGTTGACCTGACTGGTCTGTGCCAACATTTATTGGCCTCCTATCACTCCTCTTTGCCTAATCATATCCACATGTCCTCCTAATCCTTACAGCAGTCATGTTTATCCAGTTTCTCCTTGAATGCATTCTATCTGATATGAATCAGTCAAGTCACCATCATGCCTGTATGTCAAACTTCATCTTAAAAATGTCTGTTGCATTCATTTACATCAAGCAATACTTACTGGCTGATGTTCACCTACCACAAGGTGCTGTCATTAGTTTTGTCCCTTAGAAATTATGAAGAACCTGACTAAACATCTTCACATGGATACATACTTGGTCACTTCTGCAGCTCAATTTAGGCAGAGTACATAAACATAGAAGGCTCTTTTTTAAGATGACCACTAATTATTGGAAGGTATCAACAGCACTGCCACAATCATAACTATTTGAAAGACAGTCAGAAATATGTGGATGCTATATATTTTAAATGTCAGTTCAGGTTCTAGGCTTTATAATGTTCCAGTTGGAGAAAAAGCTAAATGTTTCAGCATTACAGTAACATTAAAATAATGGCTGACTTTTACATGAAAATTTGAGCATACTTATTTGGAACTTTTCATAAAGTTCTATGAATAAAATATGGTGAGTACCTTTCTGGGTTATTAAGATGCGTAGTTATTGTGATAGGAAATTAAGCACTTTCTCATTTTCAATAGCATATGTCAGCCTCAAATGTGGCCAGACAAGGCAAAGCAATGGACAGATATTGAGTGAATTTCTTAAAATTGAAGAGCTATTGAATTTCAATCTCCTGCTTCAATGCCATATTTGCATTCACACATCAACTAACTTTATGGTCTTAACTTTGAAGTAATTTAAGCACTACATTAAGCACTACACCTCTGTAAACTGAGCTTAATACAAGGTATTTGAGATCATTATTACCTGCTGTGGAATGCTGAGTCAACCAACATTTTACCAACCTTAGGTCATCCAAAAGTGTTTTACAATCAATTATTGCAGTGTAGGAAACATGACAGCATATTCGAGCATTGTAAGATCCCAGAAACAGCAATTTGATACCAAGAGATTCTATTTTTAAGATGAGGAATAATGATTATTCAGGATATAGGAGGTATTTTCCTGATCTCAAAAAGCATCATGGAGTCTTGTACAACCACCTTAGAAGGCTGAAAGGGGCTCTGAATCAATGACACATCCAAATGGCATCACCTCAAATCGTGTAACACTACATGCTATACTGCAAATTCCAGCTTTGCCCTTGGGCTCAAGTCCCTGGTATGGGATTTGAACCAGCTACCTTTAGAATCTGAGGATAGGACATATCAACTGCACTATGTTGCAATCACTTCTCCCAAGGATTCACTGAATTGAATTTAATATTAATAGTTACTAATAGTAACATCAATATAACGATAAAATATAATTATTCAACAGAATTGTCTTCAGTCATTCGAGATACAAAAGGGATATTTTCAAGATAAAAGCATTTCTCTAGATTGTATTTCTATTAACTTCAATTGGAAGAGATGTGTAATGGGACAGCAGGAAAGGGATCTGATATCACTTTCTTTACACCATAGCCCACAGGCAAAATTACTCAGAAGGTCTCAAAGAAAGTGTGAAGGGAATAAGAGAAGAGAAAGAGAAAAGAAAGACTAGTTATGAGATATGGGAGAATGCAAAAGAGAGAATACTAGAAAATGAAAGACAGAAGAAAAGACGCGTCACAAAACATGAAAGGAAATGAGTTACAGGAATTGAGAACCGTTGCCCCATGGCATCGCCATCTCAGAATGCCCCGCTATCAACATCTTGGGAGTTACCACTGACCAGAAGTTGAACCGGACTAGCCATATAAACATAGTGATTACAAGGGCAGTTCAGAAGGTAGGAAACCTACAGCAGATAAATCACCTGCTGACACCTCAAAATCTGATCACCATCTATGAGGCACAAGTCAGGAGTTTGTTGGAATATCACCCACTTGCTTGCAGCTCCAACAACACTCAAGAAGCTTGATACCATCCAAAACAAAGCAGTCCACTTGATTAGCACCACATCCACAAACATTCAGTCCTTCCACCAGCGACGCTCAATACCAGCAGTGTGTACCATCTACAAGATGTGCTGCAGAAATTCACCTTAGAAAGTACCTTCAAAAGCCATGACCACTACCATCTAGATTGTGCAGCAGACACATGGAAGCACCACTGTCTGCAAGTACCCCTCCAAGCCACTCATCATCCTAACTTGGAAATATATCACTGTTCTTTCTAAGTCACTGTGTCGAAGTCTTGGAACCCATTCATCAATGGCATTGCGGGTCTACCTACACCAATGGCATTGCGGGTCTACCTACACCAATGGCATTGCAGGTCTACATACACCAATGGCATTGCGGGTCTACCTACACCAATGGCATTGCGGGTCTACCTACACCAATGGCATTGCAGGTCGACATACACCAAATGGACTGGAGCAGTTCAAGAAGACAGCTCATCATCACTTTCTCAAAGACAATAAGAGATGGACAATTAATGCTGGTCCGGCCAGTGATGACCACATGCTATGAATGAATTAAAAGACACAGACGATTGTGAGACAGTAAATATGTATGAGAGGGAAAGAAGAGAAAAGGAGGTGAGCAGAGAAACAAAGAGAAAGAAGAAATGAAGTGAAATGCATACTTCAAGTAAACAGAAGCAACAACAATTACACTATGAGCAAGGCATCTCACTATGTCCAAAGTATACTGGCAGTTAAAAGGGTAAGAAAAGCAGACAATTAGATGCTATGTTTTAAATGTGTAGTCCTTTTATCAGTAAAACAAAATTATATGGATCTTAAGCATTAGGATTTTAGCCACTGCTGTGACCATTTTATTGGTCCAGCTACATAAAAAATTGGCTGGCTGTTACATTTCCAATCATATCTTTCACAGGCTAGAAGTGAATTTAAAGTGAAAACTGCAGAGAAAATATGTTAAAATCTCATATGTAAAAAAATATTGATATATAGATTTTTATCACTAATTTAGTTTGTAGATATTAATGTCTCTTACCATATTCAGTTTTTGATACAGGTGACATTATTTATTATCATTCTCAGAAATGCTGTACAATTCTAAACAGCTCTCATGTCCTTTAAGGTGCATGCATGATGGACAAATTAGGGCAATGTATTTTTACTTTCCTTTGTTCCAATTGCTCAAATGTTTGAAATCAGTTCATGCAGGCATTTTTAAAAAAAATTGTGTTTGTATATACTTTGAACAGGAATTGTAAATGAGTGAAAATCTATTATTTTTCCCTCTGATTCACTTATGTAATTACTATTTAATAAATCTGACAATTTTTAACTCACAGGGGAGGACTCATGCCTTCTTGTGGAGCATGCAGCCTGCTGCTACGGCAGCAATATGTCTTTGTAGATCTCATCATAGCTGATCGATAGAGAGCACCCTCTCTGTCTTATGCTGACTTACAAACAAGCAGGACAGCAGACTCTTGGGTTTAGGGGAACTAGGAGTAACAATACGGGTGTACATTTGTCCCTATCCATGCAGCAGAGACTGGTCTCCAAATGTCTTGCTTATCCCCTCCATAGGACAAAGACACATAGGTAACTTCAACCTGTCAAAATGACGTTTCAGACCCGGAATATCAGGACACAAATGCACAACCCAGTAGTGACAGATCTGAACACCACATCACTATCATAGCTCAGGAGTTCCAGAATTGTACAATGACAACACTAGCCTCAGTGAGACACACCAGCAAGAGAAGGTCAGCTCAATGAACAAGGTGGTGGATATTCCTTCTTCTGGAATGGTATGTTTGAGGAAGACCACCAACTCCATGTAAGCAAAAATAAGCAAAATAGCTAACCATTTCATCAAGCACTCCCAGCTCCCATCGACAGTCAAATAATATTGCGTAATCTTTAGGGTCACCCTTACCCAGAAACAGTGCACCCCAATCAGAGATGAGGTCAAAGAGGAATTTCTACTCCAGTCTTGATCAGTCTTCGTCCTGTGTCCCAAAGGGAAACAAGCTGATTCTCCACAGTGATTTCAATGGCACAGTTGGAAGAGACACAAACTCTGGAAAGATGTGATTGACAAGGAAGACTTGGGAATGCAAACGCCAACAGAGTACTTTCCCTGACAAAACGCCTGGCATGAGTTGGTCATAACAAACACCCTATTCTGGCAGAGACAAATACAAGACCTCATGGCTCTGAACACTGGCATGTCCTAGGCAACAACATAGTCCAAGTGAGAAACAGTTCACATCACCCACATCATGACAGGGGCTGATGACTGCTGGACTAACATCACCTAATCCAGTCTAATATCTCCACTACCCTGGCAGAAAAACGGCAGCGACCGCTGAATTTTCTGCAGCAGCGCTTCAAAATCAATGGACTCAAAGACTCTCATCCTAGCATTGGCAAAATGTGGCCTCAACTCCTAGCTTCAGCAGAAAGGGCCACAACAGCGTCCTTGGCAAAAGACAGGCCCTGTTCCTGGCCGAGACTAAATGCAGACCCCAATCCCAGCGTTAGCTAAAGGTTCTCACTGTCATCACTTATATTCCCTACTGACTATTTGTCCCCTATTTACAGGTTGCTCCTCCCTGACATTTGTTGATGAGTTGACTCGTGAGCTTATCAGCAGTTAGCATGGAGAGAATCAAGTTGCGATTGGAGGAACAGATCCTCTTCCTTCCATTCTATTTTCAGGGGTAATATTTCTCTGACTGATTCCCTTGGCGGGTCAATTTCTCTGGGCGATTTGGGGATGAATTTGCTCGCCACCTCTATATATTTCAGGCATTAGACGGATTGGGAGAAGAAGGGTTCGGAACAGTGAAGGCTTCGGTGAAGGGAAATATAGATTATGAAAGAGAAAGGACAAGGCAAGACTGCAGCATAGTCTTACATGTAATGATAATGAGAACGTGTCAAGAAGAGACAGAGCTTACTAACATTAAATTGCATCAGCATATATGGTCAGTGTTTGGAAAAACAATATGAGAAATATTACAGGCTCCTTATCTGAAAGCACACAGCATGTATGACAAGATAGGTGAATTGATGACACAAGCAGATTTTTTTTTTATTCTTTCAAGGAATGGAGGCATCATTGACAAGGAGAGCACTTTATCTGCCCTTAAGATGAGTGGCTGGCTAGGACATTTCAGAGGGAAGGCTACTAGGCAAAGGAGCAGATTAGGCCATTCTGCCCATCCTTTCTGCTCTGTCATTCCATGAAATCATAGAATCCCTACAGTGTGGAAGTAGGCCATTTGGCCCATCGAGTCCACACCAACCAAGGAAGATAATCCCACCCAGACATACCCACCCCGACCCTATCCCTGTAACCCTGCATTCCCATGGCTAATCCACCTAACCTGCACATCCCTGGACACTATGGGCAATTTAACACCACCAATCCATTTAATCTACACATCTTTGATTTCTGTAGCTACTTCTTTTAAAATCCTAGGATGCAACCCACCCGGTCCAGAGGACTTATCAGCCTCATTCGTCTTCCTAGTACTTCTTCTCCAGTGGTAGATATTATGTTTATTTCCTCCCTTGGGTCCTTGATTATTTAGACTTTTTGAAATGCCTTTAATGGCTTCAACCGTGAAGACTTTTATTTATTTATTCAACTCCTCCATTATTTCCTCAACTGTTGCCCTTTATCATTTCTGCGGCCTTATCTCCAAAGGTTTACCACTAATTTTTGCTGCATTGTATATTTTTTAATTTCAATTTGATACAATCCTCAACTTCCTTAATTAACCATAGTTGGTTTATCCCCTTCATAGAATCCTTCTTCCCCACTGAGATATATCTTTGTAGAAAGTCATGAACTGTTTTCTTCATACCTGCTATTGTTCGCTTACTCTGAAGTAATGTACTAAACCTGCCTCATTACAAGTTACCAGATCCCTTGTTGAATCCAGAACATATGTTCCAGGAAAATTGTCTCAAATACAATCCAGTAATTCTTCTTCATGGTCAATTTTGTTTTGCCAATCACAATGAAGATTAAAATCACCCATAAATAGAGTACTGCCTTTAAGAAGTTAAGAGTCAACCACATTGTTGTAGATCTGGAATTATATGTAGGTGGGATTTTGAGGCAATCATTGACAATTTAATGGTCACTATTACAAGGACTAAATTTTAATTCCAGATTGATGGAAAAATGCCATGGTAGGATTTGAATCCAGGTCCCCAGAGGATTAACATGGGCCTCTAGACTACTAGTCCAGTGATATTACCATTGCACCACCATAAATAAATTGGTATGGTCCAACTGACATTACAGAAATATCGTTACAGGATGACCAAGGCTAGGAACTAAACATTCTGAAATACTTGACATTTTGGGAGAAAGGGAGCAAGGAAAAAGAGATGGTGTAATTCTACTAATAAAAGATGAAATCAGTACTGAGAAATGACCTTGGCCCAGAAGGTCAAGGTGTTCAGTTTCGTGGAGGTAAGAAATTGCAAGGAAGTCACTGGAATGTGGAATGCGGAATGCTGCTTCTGTGAGTAGTGTCAGTGAAGACAATCAACGCTTTCAAAAGGAAAATAGATGCGCACTTATGGGAAATATATGTACGGTGCAAAAGAGCAAGGGCATGAGACACTGTTCTGCACAGTCAGCAGGAATTTGATCAGCCAAATAGCCGCCTTCTGTTCCTAATGACACTATGGCTCCATAGCAAGGGTATTGTATAGGTTACGCATGCTGACACCCAAGAGTATGAGCAGTAGAAGCAATAAATGTTAACCAATATTTTTAAAAGAGGGTTTGAAAGAGAGAAAACATACAAAAATGTAAAGATTTGATTGAAAGTATAGATTTGCCCATGTAAAAATGTGGCAAGCAAAGGTTTTTTTGGTAAATTTTATTAAAATTGGCTTTTTGCA
Source organism: Rhincodon typus (assembly GCF_021869965.1). Taxonomy (NCBI): domain Eukaryota; kingdom Metazoa; phylum Chordata; class Chondrichthyes; order Orectolobiformes; family Rhincodontidae; genus Rhincodon; species Rhincodon typus. The sequence continues at coordinate 20,819,103 of NC_063352.1, read as the reverse complement.
ATAAAAATTGAAAGTGAGCATACACAGTTGGAAATTATCAGTAGATCATTGGTGCCAGCACCACCACACACCCCCCGCAACACCCCCACACTGGAGCTACACTGTAGGACAGTATGATTCATTAAACAATGGGCAACCAGTTAAATGACTAGCTAAAAGAAAATAAGAATCAGGACAAACAAATAATTTCCAGATCAGCAAATTGTAACTAATGGGGCATCACACGGACCAGTGCTGGGGCCTCAACAATTTACAATTTATATTAGTTACATGGATGAAGGAACTGTATAAGGAGCTGTAGTAACACCTGCCGACAATACAAAGTAGCTGAAGCAAGTAAGGGTTTAACAAAGAATCTGCAAGTGTGTATATAATTTATGAGAGTGGACAAATTTGGCAGATGGAGTGTAATATGGGAAAATATAAGTTTCCCAACTTTGATAGAAAGAATGGAAACAGACCTCAGAATGCTGTGAAACTGGGTGTCCTTGAACATGAATCATGAACATTTAGTATGCAGGAACAACAGTAATTAGAGAGGCAAATGCAATATTGGTCTTTATTGTGGAGGCTGAGTCGGTCAATGCAATCAAGGATGAAATTGATGGAATTTAGAATCGTAAGGATGTTAACAGCATGGGAAATGAAGTCAGAAGTCAAGGTTAGATCAGCCTTGATCTTATGAAGCAGGTTTGAATGACCGTAAGGCCTATCCTTGATCCTATTTCTTACATTATATTCAACTCTAGCTGCAAGCTAAATGTCAAAAACAAGCTATAGATGGAGATAAGCAGTCCTATATTAAATGAGATGAAATGATAGTTCACAGTCAATCAACAAGCAGAAGGAGATGCCTCCATGAGTATTCTGGGGGCCAAAGGAACCTTAGGGAAGATTAGCCCTTCTATCAATCCAATGTCTGATGTCCTATGAGTGGGTACAATTCTAATGCAAGCACCGGGACGGAGGCACGTGAAAGGTGTTTGACCCGAATTTGATTCAATCAAGAAGATTGAAATGGCTGTATGGCAAGATTGCAGTTCATTTTGATGTGAAATTGAAATTAAACAGTTGTGTTATCAAACAAGTACTGGTTTAAGACCAGTGCCTGTTTTGATTAACAAGGGACCAACAAACAAGACTGTTTATCCCAACCTTTCCCAACAAGCAAAATCAGACCTCGACACAAACAGTCTTCGCACACCTGCACAGGTATGCTATTTGGAGTCCAAATGTTCCCCCTGTTTTATTATTACAAACATTTGATACGACAAGAAGCGCTTGGCTAAAATTAAAAGAAATAAATTAAAATTAATAAGTCACTTTTTATACAAACCTTTGAGTAACTACTCGTTTCACTGAAACAATGTGGTATGCATTATGAAAATTGAAACTGTTTAGTATCAATGCAAGTTGTAAAGTATAACTGGCTTGTAATATAAGAGTGCCTTAGTGGGAGCTGGAAATCATCTATCACCAAAAGATCAACAAGTATCTTGCCAAATTCAAGTTATAAAAAAAATCACAGAAAAGCAAAAAAAGCAAATTAAAAAACTTCAATTATAATCTCTACTAGCTAGGGGAGCAAAAGCAGAAAAAGCATTGGAACACCATCACCTCTACATTCCCCCCAAGACATTGATTACCTATCGCTGTGCCTTGCTGAACACTAAAACTCATCACCAAACAGTAATTTGAGAGCACGTCACCACTTGGGAATACATTTGTTCAGGTTATCAGCCCAGAACCACCTTTTTGAAGGCTACTAGAGATTGGCAATAAATACCAACACTGCTATCAATGTTTGTGTTCCAACAATGAATACAATACTATAATTGGATTTGGGGCATGTTGCATAAAATAGTTATTATTATTCAATGGCACTGTGGACTTTGTCATATACAAAATCACAGAAATTATTCAAGAATAATGCACAGCAATATGTTTGCAATTCATTTCCTCATGAAGAGAAGAAAGTGATTTATCAGAGGAAGCCTTTGCAAAATTTTCAGTAATTGGTGTTGCACTGATTTATGTTCGATAGACCTAAAGTACAGATTGTTAGCCAGCAAAAGCTGGTTCTCTACAGTATTTTTTATTTGAAACATCTGGGTTGGAATCCTGAATAAAGCCTCTTAGAAATGACTGTTGTTGCTAACATTTCTGTTGTTATTTTGTGTTTGTTTTCCAAGCAGGCTTTCAGTGTAAAATCTAGCTGGATGGCGACACTCCACTGTAATTGTAAGTAACTATAACCAGCTGACCAATTTTGAGACAGAACATCTAAGCAACTAAACCTAAACTTTTGAACACATTTCTCAGAATCAAGCTAGGTCCAAAATTATTCTTTCAATGAAAGAAAATGAACACAAATGTGCTCGAAAATGTAACTCCCAGTAAACCTTTAATTTCAGCACGAGTAAAGTTTAAGATAATTGTCATTGAATCATGGTGAAATCTCCCCCTGAATTTCTGCAACTCTCCCGAATCCCACCTGCTCTTGATTTCTTGTATAATGAAAACATATGCTACTTCACTACGGCTCAAGACCGATAGGATGAAAAACACATTTAATACAAAATAGATACTGTAGTTAGGGTTTATTTTAGCAAATTCATGTAGAAATTAGATCATGAGATAATCGCCTGCTAATGCCAGAACATGTTATGTAACACCTCATCCATTGTACTGGAGTTACAGAAAGTAAACAACTTCATTTAGCTAGTACATACCACGATCATTGAGTGTCGGCCGACATTTTGTGCTCATGTTTCTGGAATATGTTTAGAAGCCATAGCCTATGTAGATTCAAAGGTCTAGGACTACCCAATGGCTATCAAAGTATGGAAAAAATATTGTACTGTAGTATTTTTTGGGGAGAATTTTAGTGCGCAGTAAGGTGATGTATCAGATATTGTTGACTTCCAGATGGCAAAATGTTGTAAAACTGCACGGTAAAGTAATTTCTTTCCTGTGTTTTGACACCTAAATCCGAATTGGTATATACAGAACTTTATTAACACATACTTTGGGTCAGTTGGTAGCAGTCTTTACTCTTATGATCTTTGACAAGAACACAAATTTATGTTAAGACATGGTTCAGGATCAGTAATTTTTTTTTGTTTAAAGTAGACAAAGCTGGAGAGCCAGGAAAATACTTGCAGAATAAAGCCACATATTCCATCATTTTGAACAAACTAAATTTCACTGTAGGAAGTTAGAAAAGTAAAACAATCTACAATATATATGCAACAACATATATGCTATTTAGGGTTAATATAAGGTAAGTGGGACATAACAGGCAAGCGGTAGTTGAATACCCCACAGATTACATTTCAAATGATCAATGTAGTCATAACAGTTCCCAAACAGTCATTAGAGACTCTTGTGGCTCAGTAAACCTTATTAAAACTTGACCCCTTTTTCAAAGGACAACAATTCTTCACTTTGAAGGATCTAGTTTTAGAAACCCCCTCAAAACCTCCCTGACTTGGACTGTCTCAACAAGTGCTCATATTTTGGTTCTTCAATCAGACCTCTTGATTCTGAGTTCCCCAAGACTATTCCCAAACATCAAAGTACTGGCATAATTTCAGCTTTTAGCAAACAGCCAGTTTCACCAAATTGCCATTGCAGTTCTCTAACCTACAATTTCTCTCAGTTCCACCAAACAACTACTGTTTGTGGGTTTTCTTCACCTCACTTTCAGCCGCACTGAACTATCTACGGATCCCAGGGGTTTCTTTTTAGCTTTAACCTTCTTCCATGGCAAAACCTGCATTTACCCAAAAATCTACTTTTAAACTTTAATTCCTAAAACTAAAAATTGTACGCTACAATAGGTGAACCACAAAGTAGGTATTCACAACATCTCCAAGACAGATAATATGGTTACAAATGCTACACTTAATGGTGATGCAGAATTGAGGGACGAGTCCTATGTTGTTGAAAATGATATTTTTTAGATCACACATTAAACTGAGGTTCCACTTGCCTGCTTCAATTGTTTAGCAAGTTGAAAATCCACATGGGTCTTCAAAGCAGAGCACTAAGTTTAAATGTCCTGATCAATGTTTTTGCCTCCACCAACAAAACAGATTAATGGGTCATTAATCTCTACAAAAGTAGGGTTGGGGTTGGGGTTGGGGTTGGGGTTGGGGTTGGGGTTGGGGTTGGGGTTGGGGTTGGGGTTGGGGTTAGGGTTAGGGTTAGGGTTGGGGTTGGGGTTGGGGTTGTCTCCATAAGTGTCTGAGGAAATAGAGCATTTCTTCAGTCAAAAGATTGTGAATCTTTTAAATTTCTTATCCAATTGTGCTGCAATTCTCAGTCATTGAGTATATTAATAAATTGGATCAAGAAAGCAGTGGTCACGAAGAGAAATGAGTGATTTGGAGTCAAGGTAAGAAAGTTAATTCCAGATAGAAGATTGACCACAATTTTATTGATTGGTAGACAGGCTCAATGGTTCCTAATTCTTGTAACTTTCCACCTCCTGGCCAATGTTTTGCCTTCAACCATCATCAACAAAAAAAAGTAAAGGTTATTCATCCCTTACAGCAAAATTCATACACATTCGTGTAATTCATTATGGAAAATACTTTGAGATTTTGACATAAAGATGCAATAGGTAAGTAAGTAACCATCAAAATAAAGTCAGTGACAAAATAGATTACTTAACTATAAACATCTTAATTTGATGCAGATAAGTAATAAAGGTGTGACTCTGAGTTGATGGTAAAAACGTTCCAAAATAAACATTTGAAAAGGCAATACTCTTGACAGATTTTAACAAACAGTGAATGCCTTGTTCAGCTATGATTTCTTTAAAACACAGAACACTGAATAAGTACCACAATTTTCAGAGAGAGGAAACATCTTGCATTAATATAACACCTATTACATCTCCAAGAACTTAATTTCCAAACTAAGGAATCATTCAAGTGCAGTAACTGTAGTAATGCAAATAAGTAGAGAGAGATGAGTAGTTACAAAAATAATACCTTTTAAAAAGTAAGACCCAATTTCTGGTACGCATTCATCCTGAACGATGGATAAGTATAAGTTTGAAGTTGCTCTCACTCAAAATTAATGTTGATCCCTTGATTCCCTGTGAACCTCATCAACATTACTCATGAAACTATGAACTGATTAGAGATCAGCTGATATCAACTGTACTCAAGTTGTAGCTCACAGTGTTAGGAATTTCGTTACCATTATAAAGTGGCCCAAAAGTTGGCATCACATTTGAGATCCACCACCTCGATTTTGAGGATTTGTTATCACAATTCAAAAACAAATCTTCAGTCACAAAAGTTATGAATAACTTTCAAGTGAGCAGAAGAAATTCTAATGAGTTTAATCCTTTGAAGTATTTAAGGCAAATTTATCTTGATCTTGTTTCTCATCTTTAGTTCCAGTTTTTGGAACTGAATTTTACTGAGCTATTTATGAGACCTATATTTGGATACTTTAAACTGATACTTAGTCATCTTTCAGTGTGAATGCATACCAGAAATTAGGTGTTTTTTTTAGAAAAAAATCTTTCTTGGAACTACTCATCTCTCTCTACTCATCATTTGCATTACCACGGCTAATGCATTTGAATAATTCCTCAGCTTGGAAATTAAGGTCTTGGATATGTTCAGTAATAGGTATTATATTAATGCAAGATCTTTCCGCTCATACTAGTTTATATGTTTACCTCTTTTCAGATAACATTGCCAAATGATCAACACTGAAAAAATATTTGAAGTAAGATTTATGATCATCAAGACTAAGGACAATAATAAAAATCTATTTTGGCTTACAAGGATGATTTTCAGTCAGAAACATTATTATATTTTAAAAGATGTAGGGGTTCAGGTACATAATTCTTTGAAGTTTGCATTATATATAAACAGAGTGGTTAAAAAGGCATTTAGCATGCTTGTCTTTGAGTAAAAGAGCTGGGAAGTCATGTTGAGGTTGTACAGGTCATTGGTGAGGCCTCTTCTTGAATACTGTGCCCAGTTCTGGGCACCCAGTTATAGGAAGGATATTATCAAGCTGGAGAGGGCTAGGAGGGATATGGGCCAGGAACAGGCAGGAGGGACTGTTTAGTTTGGGATTATGTTTATCATGGACTGGTTGAACTAAAGGATTTGTTTCCATGCTGTATGGCTCTATTACAAAATCTTAACCAGTCTTTATTGTACAACCCATCAACTCCATCTTCCTAGCAGGAAGAACTGGTAAGAAGTGTTCATGCCTCTTGCACATTTTATCAGTGAGCTAACTTTTAAAATAAGTGGGTAGTTCCTACAGCTTTCATTACCACTGTGCAGCACAACTGAGAATAGGAACTCAGTGACAAACATTATGTTATTTTTCTTTATTTATAGCCTTCACTCATACATTGATTTCTGGAGCAGCAATCCAGAAACAAAATTTTAAATTTAACAAATGTTTAATAAAATATTAAGAAAAAGGATGAGTAAGTCAAATGACTCGTTGAGTTTGCTTCACTATTCAATAAAGTCACATTAATTTTCTATCTTAACTCCACTTCCCTGCATCCCTTAGTCTCCAATAACCCATTCATCTCACTTCACATATGCTCAATGACTGACCGCATGCGACTCAATGGCTTAGTGAATTCTAAATCTAAGTGGATTTATCTTCAATCTCAATACTAAATATCAGCCTGTTATCCATGGACTATGATCCCCTAATTCTAGACTTTCCAGTTAGGGAAAAAACCCTCAACATCTTTTTCCTAGGGTGGGAAAGTGCAAAACTAGAGGGCATAGGTTTAAGGAGAGAGGAGAAAGGTTTAAAAAAGACCTGAGGGGTAGGTTTTTCATACAGATGGTGGTGTGTGTGTATGGAACGAGCTGCCAGAGGAAGTGGTGGAGGCGAATACAATTACAACATTTAAAAGGCATCTGGATGGGTATACGAATAGGAAAGGATTTAGAGGGATATAGGCCAAATGCTGGTAAATGGGACTAGGTCAGATTGGAATGTCTGGTCAGCACAGACGAGTTGGACCGAAGGGTCTGTTTCTGTTCTGCATGACTCTATATAGTGTTTTAAACACCCTCAAGACAGTCTACAGCTCTGTGCATCCACAGTACACTGACTATGAAGCATAATGACCAGGTAACCTGTTTAGCAACAGTAGTTAGATAAAGAATGGTTAGGACACTGGGAGAATTCCTTTGTTCTTTTTCAAAATAGCATCTCTTGTCATTCACCTTTGGTTGAGCACCTGATCCAAAAGTCACTCTCTCTGACAGAGCAGCACACATCTTCACTTCTGCACTGAAGTGTCTACTTTGAAAGCGTCCTTTTCAAGTGGGATTTGAACCTATTAACACCTGACAAGGAGGAAAGTGTGAAACCCTTGACACTGCTACCAACTAAGAAGGAAAATCTGGATTTGTCTCAATGTAAATTAAAGGATTTTGGTTGATAGGAGTTTCACATACAGCCTGTGTAAGAAACAATTCTGTGTGAGGGTTGACTGATGTACCTCGGACATTCACAGTAAAATAGAGATGATTTACACTTTGAGATCACATGATACCACAAACTGAATTCCTAGGCATGTGGTCACAACCAAACGAAGGAAGCTACGATCAAGTTGCTCCAGTTTACTCGAAACATGTTTATCAATAAATCCACCTGTGTTCCACTACGGGGCCACTCCAATTTCTACTGGAGAGATGCTTTAACTTTAAACAGTTCAACAACTTGCTGGAGCTCACGATGGTCGGATTGGGTCCCAAAGCTTTCCAAGTGCCTGCAGCAACATAGAAACAGCTGCTTCCACACGCACTGTGTAAACGTTGTCATCTTGACTTTCACTTTCTGGCTGCAAACCTTCCCCAATTATGGGAGGGAGTCTGTAATTGGCCAGCAATATTAAACCTTTTCCCTCAAGGCTACTTAAAATTATTTTTCTTAAATTTCCTCCAGAGTATCAAAATAAATTTAGAGAACATGAAAAAAATCCTTCTTATTCACATGCACTGACTTCACCATCAATAAGATATGTTTCAGATGTTTAGTCATGTGCTCTGTATAGAAGTATTAAAAAGGTATCAGGATGTCTTGGGACCAATGATAATCATCTTTGTATCTCTTGTATCTAGTATTATATCTAAAATATATGATTTAAATTGAAAATCACAAACAGTCCAATATTCATTGTATTTTCATAAAGCATTGTAATACAATCTCATTCATTGAAGTTTTTCTGCTTTACATTCGGTACAAGAATGATGCTTTTTGTGTCAATATCTATAATGGATATTCCTGAAGTAAGACTGAAACGTAGAATACAGTTGTCAAAATAATGCTAAGATTGAAATTAAACTGAAAATTTCAAAATTGAAATTGATAGATTTTCTTGTTAGGCAAGGCTATGAAGAATATTCAAGGAGATGAATGGAAGGCTGAGAAGCAGTGTAGAAATGAGGGGGTTCTGTTTCCTATTACAGAGGAACCTGAGAGGGGACAGGAAGAAATTGTATCATTAGGCTGAGCTCCATAGGACTGGAATGGGATCAGTGTACTAGCAGAAAGGATAAACAGGGCAGTCACAATGATTTTAATCTGGTAAATGGGATTCTTGAACGTTTCATTTAAAATAGTACGATAAATAATAGTTTCATATCAAACGAATGGAAAGAACTTGGAGGACCAGGCAGGTAGAGGAAAACTAAAACATACAATTTAGCCAAGAGTGAGAAATTAAAAGAAAAATATGGGTAAAACATTAAACGCGAAGGATAGATTAGGGTGTGTGGCCCTTTTCTTAAATATGCAATACATGGAGTATAAAATAAAATTGAATGAACTGCAAGTGCAAATTCAACTTGGAGCCTATGGCAATGGGGTTGCCATTCCTCAGGCATGCTGAATGACTGAAGATTTTCTCAAACTTTGCTCTCGTAATTTTTAAAAATTAATTCTTGGGATGTGGATATCATTAGCCAGTATTTATTGCCTAGGCCGAGGTGCCCTTGTGGTGGTGTTCCAATCTTGACCCGTTGCAGTACTCATCTGGCGAAGGTATATTCCACTGTGCCGTTCAGCATAGAATTTAAGGATTTGAACCAACAATAATTTCTGACAATGTAGTTACACAACTTCACCCGTCTATTATTGCTCCTTACATTGCAAAAGATTCCTGTCTTAGAGATAAGTGGAAACAAATCTGTACCTTTATAATGGTGTGCTTTTGCTGCCCTGGACGAACTGGTGGATTCATGGCTCCTTCCACAGCTGCTCAAAGGAACTTGATTTTCAACTGTCACTACCACACCCACCTCACCCGAAAAGGACAGCAGCAAGTGAAATACTTTGGTGGGAGCAGATTGAGGGATGGCTCATTGCGATCAGTTTTAAAGATGCACCTGTTCATGACCGGCAAGAAGCAGTTTAAGTCTGAAAATTAGGACGCTATTGGCATTTACTAGATGCCAGTTACATTTTCAGGAGTAAATGGGTAAGTGTGCACAAAGTGAGCTTCACCCATTTGTGTCTGGCGTTAAGCCAACTAACAGGCTTATATATGAGGCACACCCATTGGTCCACAAGTGGCTAAAAGAAATTAAGGATTGTGAGCATTCAGAGTCCAAGCAGTGCGGGAGTACACTTACCCGATGTCACCATTATAACTAGCCACCTTCCCACCCTCCACAACCAATCACCTTCCATTGGACATGCACCATGTGCTAGCGAGAGACATTCAAATGAGACCAAACCCATATATTATTTCAATGTTGCCAGTTTAGGATAAAAGTCAAAGATGAGCCACATGTACCTTTAACAAACACTGGCACCTGAGTGCAATAAATGTGCATCAATAGGAACTTACAGACATTAGAGCTGTCAAACCCGGTAGCCCTGGATACAGAAACAATCCAAAACATCACATCCCTGCCAAAAATAAAGGCTGTTAAGTAGTTGGTTGAAGATTCTTAAAATTCATCAAGTATTCAGTCAGCAGCTAGTTGGCCTCCATAAACTTCAAAGAAGAGGTGAAAGATGTTTTGCTATATCATGAACCAAATTTCTGAGGAGATTCATTTCTATTTCTAAAGGATAAAACAGGTTTAAATTAGTATTTCTTTCAATGCGCATTGACAGAAAATGTTCACTTAGCTAGAGAGATGCATATAATTTGCTCTGAAATTCCTTTCCTCTATTTTGTTACCTGTCTACCATGTACAGCGGTGAGTTTTCAGATGCCCTTGGAAATTTTCACTGTTTCTGATTTACTGTATCCGACAACAGACTCTTAAAGGACGAAATTACAGAGGGCATATCACCCATTCCGGGTTTCTAAAACAGCAATGCAATTAATCCCACTGATATGCCCTTTCAGCATACATTTACTTTTGCCAATATTTCACAATTTTCTTTTCCAGTGACTCAATGGACTCCCCTGTTGCTCCTGTTTCTGGTGGGGTATTCCAGATCATAACAATCTTCAGCTTTTCAAACGTTCATTTTAATCTATCCCTGAGTTTTTTATTGTTTAACCTTCTCATGTTCGTTTTATGGTTACTGATCCACCAGCCAGTGGAAACTTACCCATTTTCCTTTAATAATAGACAATAGATGATAGATTCCCTACAGTGTGGAAACAAGTCCACATCGACCCTCAGAGCATCCCATCCAGACCCATCCCCCATAACCCACCTAATCTACACATCCCTGGACACTATGGGCAATTTAGCATGGCCAATCCACCTAGCCTGCACATCTTTGGACTGTGCAAACTCCACACAGACAGTCGCCTGAGGGTGGAATCGAACCCGGGTCCCTGGTGCCTGGTGCTGTGAGGCAGCAGTGTTAACCACTGAGCCACTGTGCCGTCCCTATCTTCTCATAATGTTGAGGAGATCTACTCAATCTCCAGCTTATATTTTGGGTTTACATAGAATATAAAGCACAGGAAGAGACCCATTCAGGCCAACTACTCCATGCTGAAGCTAGTGCTCCATCCAATTCTGAATATTTGGACTTTCTTTGCTGATATTAACTATCTTATTTTATTAACTCACTGTTCTTTAATTAAGAATGCAGCAAAACAATTCTACTGGCCAAAAGGAAAGTATCCGATCCAGCAAGAGACAGAAAAACACACTACCTCCATTTCTTGGGTTGTTATCACTATCATAAGTAAGGCATAGGCATTACAAAGGTACATTATAGAATATTTCATGACTGCTTCTACAATAAATTTTAAGCCTGCTTTTTTCCTTCGTGTTGTTTCTTCAAACCACGATGATAAATTACCACAAAATAAAACACTCTCTCTGGCATTTTACGGACTTCAGAATTGGAGTCTGAGAGAGGTTAGAATGTGATTTAGAAGCTACGAATTCAAAAATCAAGTTGAAGCTCTTGCCTTTTAACACATAATTGGACCTGTAACTCACTGTTTACAGCAGTGAATGTGGGATCATATTGCACTGTTACCCCTTCAGACATCTAAAATATAAAAATAATCATTCTGTAATATTTTGGAGTTTAAGTAACAGATACAATTTTTCTGGCTTTGATTTGTCATTTACAGTAAAGCCAATTCTGCACATTTGAAATTCACTGGATCCTAACAAAAGTCTTACAGTTTTACCTGCTCTGAAACTAACTGCTCATAGTTTCCCTATGGTGTCGCTAGCTATAAACAATTTTAAGTATTCTTTACAAGTTACCAGAATCAAAACAGAGTGATAATCAATTTGCTGCTAATTACCTTTGCACAGTTCTCCGGGCAGAAACACATGAAAATGGACATACTCAAAGAGCCTATGATTGCTTCTTCATTTAATAACGCATAAATAAACTGTTCATTATTTATTTCTAGTACTTACAAATTTTACTCTGTACTAAGATTGTGTTTAAAACAATAGTGTGCCATCAAGTTTCCAGTGTCCTAACTTTCTACCATGTGTCTCAGGATCTTGTGAGAGCCCAAAAAGAGTCTTTTATAAGCAGTACAGTAAAGCCAGGGCAGGTGTTAGAGAGTGCAAATCTCAAAGTATACAGGAGTCAGTGACAATCTTTACTGCTAAGATTTAATACAGATTTACACAATTGAGCTGAATTATGAATCATAGAACAGTACAGCATCGAGGAAAGCCATTTACCTCATTAAGTCTGGATCAAGGTTTTTCTTAAAATGAAGGCAATGTTTACATTCCTCATTTTCAGGGCAATCTAACTATGTTCAACAGGTAAATCTTCCGAAGCCAACGTCATTTTGAAAAAGGTTTTCTGATTTGCTTTCAAAATACGATAACTTAGTTTGCTTTTATCCTTTTTGTCAGTTGCGAAGGTAGACCACCCCTTCTCAGGAGTCTGCTTTTTGAGCCAACTGTTTGGAGTTTGTGTAACTCTCCAATTCTACCACATTTTCCATGAATAAACATCTAATTTCTCCCAATAACCCAACATTTTGGGCTGAAACAAAGAAATATTACCCCAAGTATGTATGATCCAGCAACCATTATAGACGCATAGGTGGAGGATGACATCAACTGGGACCTGAATCTTGAAGAGCACAGAGCAGTTAGGAATAAAACTAGAAAAAGGTGGAGGGGTGGCTTTGCTCATTAATTATGGTATTAACACAGTAGAGAAAGGTTATCTATATTCAGGAAACTAAAATGCTGAAACAGTTTGGGTAGAAATATGAAATGACAAAGTCAAGAAGTCACTTGAGGGAATGGTGTATAAGCCCCCCTAATAGTAACCACACAGTCTGGTGAAACATAAAGGAAGAAACAATGAGAGTTTGTCAGAAAGCCTGTCAGGAGTCTTAATCTGCATATAAGCATAAAAAAAGTCAAATGGGCAAAGGCAGCCTAGATGAGGAAGTCACAGAAAAAATTCTTAGGACAGCATGATCTGGAGCCGACCAGACAGACCTGGTATCGTTTAGTGAGATACCATTAATTAATGATTGCATGGTGAAGGCACCCCTAGGTAGTAGTGACCATAATATGAATTAATTTTCCATTCAGTTTGAGGGAGAGAGGAAAGGGTCTGAGGCTATTTTGTTAAAAAAAAACCACCAGAAAAATGGAATTATGACAGCATGAAAGCAGGGCTGGCCAAAGTTCAGAAACAATGTCATATCAAACTTGGAAGTTAACTGTGTTTCTCTCTCCACAAATGATGCCAGACCTCCTGACTTTATCCAGCATTTTCTGTTTATATTTCAAATTTCCAGCATCCACAGTACTTTATGTTTATTCGGTTAACAGATTGACAAATAGGGATGCATTAGCAAAAAGCTAGCCAGAAGTATAAAACCAGAGTCAGAATTTCTATAGATGTTTAAAGGAGGAAAGAGTGTCAGTAATAGAGAAAGTGAGACTGGAAGGTTAACAATGGAAATTGAGGAAGTGGCAGATGAATTGAACAGACATTTTACATCTGTCTTCACTATGGAGGATGCAATTAAAATCCTACAAGCAGTTATAAATCAGGAAATAAAATGAAGGGATGAACTTAGGAAAATCATGGACCTCAGGAAAGTGATACTGAGTACATTGTTAGAACTGAGGACTGATAAGTACCTGGGTCCTGATGGACTCTCTCATAGGGTTTTAAAAGGAGTGGCTACTGAGATAGCTGATGCATTGGTTTTAATTTTCTAAACCTGTCTTGATTCAGAGTTGGTCCTATTAAACTGAAAGCTAGTGAATGTAACTGCTTTATTCAAAAGGGAGAGAGGCAGAAAGCAAAAAACAATAGGCCAATTAGTTTAGCAACTGTATGAGGAAAATGCTACAAGTTATTATAAAAGAAGCTATAGCAGCGTACTTGGAGATGTTTAAGGTATTCAGGCAGATTCAACGTGATTTTGTGAAAGAGAAATTATGATTGACGAAGCCATTAGAATTCTTTGAAGAGGTAACATGTTGTAGATAAAGGGGAACTGGGAAATGTATTGTACTTAGATTTCCAGATGGCATTTGATAAGTGCCTCATCAAAGTTATTGCAGGAAATAAAGGCTCATGGTGTAAAAGTCAGCATATTAGAATGGATAGATGACTGGTTGGCAAACAGGAAGTAGAGAGTATGCCTTATTGGGTGTTATGGTGAGACGATGGCTCAGTGGTGTTATTGCTAGACTGTTAATCCAGACACCCAGATAACATTCTGGGGAGTTGGGTTCAAATCTTATGCAGAAATGTTGCACAGCCTAGACTGTATCTGCTGGAGTATGGAAGAGTAAGAGGTGAAACATCTTAATTGAAACATCTAAGACGCTGTTTTGACAGGGTAAATCTGGAGAAACTGTTTCCTCTTATTGGAGAACCTGGAACTAGGAGTGACTATTTAAAAATAATAGGCTGCCCATTTAAAGAGATGAGGCAAAAATTGTTTTCCCAGAAGGTCGAGTGTTCTTGGAATTCTCTTTCTAAAAATGCAGCTGAAGGAGAGTCCTTAACTATTTTTAAGGTAGACGTGTGCTTGTTAAACAAGGAGGTATATGGTAATCAGGTGCAGGCACGAATGCAAATTTGAGATTATAAGCAGATCAGGCATGATGTTATTGAATGGCAGAGTAGGCTTGAGGGCTTGATGACCTACTCTCCTCATTATAGTTATGTTTGCAAATGGCGTGGAAAAATATTCACAATTTGTTTTGAACTGTTGCAGCATTTTAGTTACCAATAAATTGCTTGTTAATCAACGAAAAATACATCAACCTTGAACATCTTCAAAAAAACTCTGTAAATGACATTCTGTGACTATGTTACAGCTAAACTATCGAAACAAAAGACATTCTGAAAACCCCTCAGGTCTTTAAAAGAAGCTTTTTAAACCTGAAGGACCAAGAAGAGTTTCAACTAGCTGTGTTCAGCTACCTCTTCCAGGAAAAATTAGTAAATGGTGCTTTCCCAGGCCTTTTAAACTGTTCAGAAGGATGAAAAGTGTTGTGAAGGTCACCTTGAAGGGCTGATTAAAGTGCTTGTGAAGTAGGTCTTAGGTTTAACCTGATTAAGATTGAAGATCTTGTTGTAATATTCAAAGTCAGGTGATGAGCGGCTGGGGGGTGGGGAGGAGGCGTCCCTAAGTATTTGAGATGTCTAGGAACTATAGATACAGCAGGAAAATTGAAAAATTTCAGAGAAAGTTGTTTAGGGGTAGTATGAAAACCTTAAAAGTTTTTAAGAATGCAATCCATGCAATTCATATCCAGCATTTACGTATCATTCAAAACACATTTTGGAAATAATCAAAAGGCTACTGCATTATTAGGTTCCATCATGGGGAAGTTTCAGTTATAAAAATGCAAAATGTTGATGTAATCAGCCTTCATTTGGAGCACAATATTTAGTTCTGAGCACACCAACTCAGGAAAGATACATGATAGTAGGAACTGCAGATGCTGGAGAATCCGAGACAACAAGATGCAGGGCTGGATGAACACAGCAGGCCAAGCAGCATCATAGGAGCAGAGAGGCTGACGTTTCAGGCCTAGACCCTTCATCAGAAAAGGGGGAGGGGAAGGGGGTTTTGAAATAAATAGGCAGAGAGTGGGAGGCGGATAGAAGAGGGATAGAGGAGAGGATAGGTGGAGAGGAAACAAACAGGTCGAAGAGGCGGGATGGGGCCAGGAAAGGTGAGTGTAGGTAGGGAGTTAGGAAGGGGATAGGTCAGTCCAGGGAGGACGGACAGGTCAAGGGGGCGGGATGAGGTTGGTCGGTAGGAGATGGAGGTGCGGCTTGAGGTGGGAGGAGGGGATAGGTGGGAGGAAGAACAGGTTAGGGAGGCAGGGACGAGCTGGACTGGTTTTGGGATGCGGTAGGGGGAGGGGAGATTTTGAAACTTGTGAAATCCACATTGATACCATTGGGCTGCAGGGTTCCCAAGCGGAATATGAGTTGCTGTTCCTGCAACCTTCGGGTGGCATCGTTGTGGCACTGCAGGAGGCCCAGGATGGACATGTCGTCTGAGGAATGGGAGGGGGAGTTGAAATGGTTTGCGACTGGGAGGTGCAGTTGTTTGTTGCGAGCCAAGCGTAGGTGTTCTGCAAAGTGGTCCCGATAACATGCTTCAAAGGTGTAATATACTAAATAAAGTTTGGTGGCACTGAAGGCTGTCATAGCTCATGCTTCGCATGTTAATAACATTTAAAAATCTTCTTGAATATTTTATAACTAAAATATTAGTACTATCAAATAAGAGTTCATATGAAGAGGATGTCCATCATTTGCTGTGATCTAATGGACCATGTTCCATGTTATCTCCAAGTTTAATAAACTATAGGTTAGAAATCAACCACTAATTACCATTGCTGAGTTACAGATTCATAGAGGCAAATCATTTGGGCTGGAATGGCCTGCACAGGTAGTGACCAGTTTAGCAACAGGTAGCTTGGCAGTAACCCCCTTGCTCTTTATGGACATTGACAATGTACATAAAACGTTCTGATTACAGAGTGTATCTGATTAAATAAGTTAGCTTTTGTAGAAAGAAGACATCTTCAAATTAATGGATGACAGTTCTAGTTAACCTATTAACACAAAGTTCAGACATATACTCAGTACCGTTATGTGTAATGAGCTGAGTACTTTCGTTTGCTAAGCTTTGCTGTCTCAAATTTTCCTGATAATTACAGGCTTACAATATATACTTCAGTAATGGTTGATCTCATGTGTAAGGTGACCCCAACATTTAATCAAAAGATCAAAACTCTTTGCACTTACTAGATATTTCTAGTCAACCTGCTCAGAGATGTTATGACACACCGTTGGAACAGGTGGGATTTGAAGCTAGGCCTCATGGTCCAGATGTAGGGACACTACTAGTATGCCAAAAGAGCCCCTTTATGTAATTATTATATACTTGTTGTTGAAGTCAAACTCATATGGGTGCAACCCCATTAATTCATAGAGTCATAGAATAGCACCCCACTGAAAGTTTTCATTCAGCTTCTTGTGTCTGTGGACTTGTGATGACAAGGTGTGAAATGCATCCCTACCAATCCAACCCTCTAATATGGCAATGCTATTAAGAAGAAACAGCAGGCACAGAGCCCATTTCAAATTCAAAGCTGCTTGAGGTTATCAAGCAAACAAATGATTCTGTGCACCAGCTACAGAATTCAAGACGTCAGAGGAAAAAAAAACTTTATGCAAAAAAATTAGGCACTGCAGATTTCAAAGTCAGCCTATAATGGAGTATACCAAGTTTATGAAGGGACTGCCTGTCTCCATGGAGGTTATTTTGTAAATAAAAATTCAATTGCATGAATACTTTTTGGCTGCTTTAGTGCTACTTTGGGAGGTAGGGCTGGCAGGAACAGTCTCCAATCTGGCAACTCTGTGAAAGCAAGATAATGGGAGAGGATGACCTTTAACACTTCAAAACCATGACTTGGGTAAAAGTTGACCTTTGCCCAAAAATTTAGTCTTACCAACTCAATTTTTCCATCAGGTAAATATGGTACCTGATGAATTTTTTTTTAAGATGTGTGCTTCACAGCAGAAATGATTCTAGGATTTCAGTAATTCATTTCACTTTCCACTTGACTGTTGGAAATTAGCTGACCACCTTCTTAATGTTTAAAGCCACGTGACACACTCATGGCTATCTACTATCTCCCAAACTACATATCCCCAGCCAGCTGTTAATCATAATTTCACACAATCCCATTTACCTTCAACAAAAGCAAACATTTCACTGCAGATGCTGGAAATTTGAAATAAAAACTGAAAATATTGGAAATAATCAGGTCAGGCAAAGACTATAAAGAGAACAACAGTTACTTTTGCAAGTTTATAACCATTTGTCAGTTCCACAAATGCTGCCAGACTTGTTTATTTCAAACAGCTTCTGCTTTTATCACAGTTATGTTTGATTCTTTTGAAACATTTTCTCTAAAAAATGTGTTTGCTCTAAAAATTCACCAATTTTAATCAAAATAAAAGATGACAGTAGAACAGTTCAGGGTTAAGGAACACAGTGATTGAAGCCAAACAACTAGATTGGACGAAATATCCCAAACAACTGACAAGGATCACATCTTGGATTAATATAATGCCTTTAACACAGTAAGGCCTCCCTAAGCACTTCACACAAGTATAATTTTAAAAATAACATTTAGCTGCATAAGGAAATAACTCAACAAGTGAGCAAAACCTTGGTCAAAGAGATAGGTTTTAAGGATCATCTTAAACTGGGTGGAAGAGCTAGAAAAGCAAAGTGCTTTGGATTCGATAGCTTAAGGCTTAAATAGCTAAAATAGCAAAATGTTAAAAAACGAGATTCTGATATAGGTAGCATTGGAAGAATACAGAGATCTTGGAAGATTGGAGAGTGGAAGGAGGCTAAGACAAGGAAGAGTAAAGCAATGGAGGGATTTGAAAATAAGACAGAGCATTTGAAATGCAAGATATTGAAAGGGCATTTGGACACCATTCAAACCTACTTCGTTGTTCATTACAAGGCCACTAAGATTTCTGGCATTTGATGATGTGAGATTCTATTTCTCATGATTTAATAAATAATCAGAAAACAAAAATTTACATGAGCCAAACCTGAAGTTTACCTTTAAAAAAATTAACTTTAGACATCAGATCCTGGCTTCTTGCCAAGAACAGCAAGCCGAGCCCAATGGTGAAGGAACCACTGGCACAGGTACAGAGGTAGGTCCTTCAAAGATTGAACAGCACTGGGAAAGCTTAACTATCCTTCCAAAGAATGGTGCCTATAATTTAGTCAGAAGTCAGAGGAGGGGAAAAAAAACTACAAAAGCAGTGCACTACAGCTTTAATTATTATGAGACAGTGGAACTTTCTACAACTTTAAATTACACAACTGGGGAATTATAACAACAGAAACCACTCTTATTGTAAGTGAAATTAATAATCTTAAGGTCATTTCCTGATTTTTGATAATTTTCCCACCAAGATAGATGACATCATAGTTAATGTTTTGGCCAAAAGAGCCCAGAGTGTATAAGAGTGAGTAATCATATGGACATCATTCAAACCAAATGGGGAATTGTAGATTATTCATTTTGGAGCTGTTTTCAGTAAGTAAGTCTGATAGTTCAAGTAGCCAGACGCTCATCAATTGTGACATTGTTACTTGGAGCCAAGGGGAAAAGATCCTCACTTTCACTCCTCTCACTCTATTACTCAGGAACATCGTAAGTTCAAATAGAAAAGAAGGCCACACTCTGATCATCTATCTCTGCAAGCACTTCGTTTGCTAAGGTATATTTGTTATATAAAGTTTTGGCAAAGATCTGTAGCTCGGGTTGCGGATGAGATTGTTGACTTGCTCGCCGAGCTGACTTGTTCTCGTTTAGACGTTTCGTCACCGTGCTAGATGACATCATCAGTGGAGCCTCCGATGAAGCAAAGTTATTCTATTTCGCTTGGAATTTATAGTGTTGCGTCCGTTATGGTGAGTAGTGTCATTTCCGGTTTTGATCTGTATGGTACGATGAGATTATGGTATCCTTTGACGTCACAGCTTTATTCACATCAATTGATATCCCACTAGCCAAAGAAACAGTGGCCACATTACTAGAGGAAGCAGGAATGCAGACCAGCAGCTCAATCAGCAATGACAACATACTCAAACTACTAGACCTCTGCCTCAACACACACTTCGTCTTTATGGTCAAGTATACATACAGATCAACGGTACACCAATGGGGTCACCCATCTCAGAACTCATTGCAGAAGCAGTCATGCAAAGATTAGAACACACCACGCTCCCCCACATTAAACCTAAACTGTGGATCCGGTACGTAGACAACACATTTGTCATTATTAAACATAATAAATTAGAAGAGACCCACCACCTCATCAACAGCGTATTCACAGGGATTAAATTCACAAGGGAAGAAGAAAACAGCAATCAACTTCCGTTTCTGGATGTCAAAGTTGAGCATATGACCAATAAGTAGTTCCAAACATCAGTATACAGAAAAGTAACCTATACTGATCAAATCCTCAACTTCCACAGCAACCACCCCAACATCCACAAACAAATAGTTAGGACATTATTTAAATGGGCCAGGACACATTGCAACACCCCAGAACTGTGCAGGAAAGAGGAAGAGCACCTATACAAAATCCTCGCTAAAAACGGATATCCCCATAACTTCAGAGATAGTAAGAACTGCAGATGCTGGAGAATCTGAGATAACATCCCTATAACTTCATCTGCAGATGCCTACTAAACAGACAACAACAGGAGGACACAGTACACCCTAACACACTGGCCACTCTGCCCTACGTCAAGAACATATCGGAACTGACAACAAGACTCCTAAGACCACTACGAGTCACGGTGGCCCACAAGCCCACAGCCACTCAACAACAAACACTTACAAGGGTTAAAGACTCCATTCCCACAACATGCAGAACCAACGTAGTTTACAAAATACCATGCAACAACTTTCACAAACATTACATCGGACAGAAAGGAAGGAAACTAGCCATCAGAATACATGAAAGTCAACTAACAGCAAAACGGCACAAACTCTCCTTAATATTGGTATTCACAGATAATGAAGGCCATCAGTTTAACTGGGTCAAGGTAACCACAGTGGCCCAAGCGAAACATAGACACACACTGGAATTCCTAAGGGCATGGTTCTCCACCCATAATGCAATCAACAAAAATATAGACTTGGACCCCGTATACTAACCCATACAGATTAAAACCGGAAATGACACTACTCACCATAACGGACCAGACAGTATAAATTCCAAGTGGAGTAGAATAACAATGCTTCATCGGAGGCTCCACTAATGATGTCATGGTGACAAAACGTCTGAACGAGAACAACCCAGCTCAGCGAGCAAGTCAACAACCTCATATTTGTTATATAGATCCTAAACACAGGAGTGATAGAATAATAGTCCATTAGCCATGCATAAGCTGTAGACCTTTATCTAACTTGCATAGTCTCAGTCACACTTTTTCCATAGAAGATTGAATATCAAGGAGACCAAAGACAGCAAGGATGAATATTTAGTTTAGTGCCGACAGTGAGGGTGAATACCTAGTGGATCGTGGATAGCAAGGGTGTAAGCCAAGGAGATTGAAGACAGTGAGGGTGAGTGCCCAAGTGATCCCATGAATGCCCAAGAAGATCACAGGCAATAAGGATGAACATATTATAGACACAGTGGGTGTTGTCATCTTGCTGAATTGTGTGGTGTTTAATCCTTGGTTTATTCTGTTCCTTGGTGTATTCTATTCCATGGTCTAGACAGGACTGGGCTTAAAAAAAAAAATCCAATTCTTATCCCATGGTGGGAGATGCATAGCTCCCAGATCAATGGACATGTGAATGCTTCTTCTGTACTGATGCATAATTTCTCATCCAGTCTTTCAATTGCATAGACACAGGAAGTTAACTTGCACTATTGTTTGTGGTTATGTTACTTCCTGTCTATGCAATTGAAAGACTGGATGAGAAATTATGCATCAGTACAGAAGAAGCATTCACATGTCCATTGATCTGGGAGCTATGCATCTCCCACCATGGGATAAGAATTGGATTTTTTTTTTAGCCCAGTCCTGTCTAGACCATGGAATAGAATACACCAAGGAACAGAATAAACCAAGGATTAAACACCACACAATTCAGCAAGATGACAACAAATGTGCATCATAAAAAGTTGACCACACTAGAGGTTGATTATTGCAGTTGGTAGAAGGTTAGAGATTGGTCATCCTTCGAATCAGGCCTGTAATCAACAGTGGTAATGACCAACTGTGTTGATGATTGTAAATTTCAGTTAGTGCAATTTGTACTGGATAATTTTTAAGGCGCTGTCAAATTGTGGAGGAGTTTAAACTGTGGTAATTCAATCAAACTTGTACAAGGTTTTTGTGTTATGAGTTATATGTAAAATTCAGAACAAGTCAGAAGAGGAGTCCAACTGGGGAGGCAATCTTACTTGATCGATAAACAAATCAATCTGAGATGGAGTCACACTCTGTGTTCTGTGTGTTTTGTTCTTGCATTTCCTGTTATTCCAGAACTATTGGAAGGGGGTTTGGGAACCAAAACCTTTGCATCAATAAGATGTTTGAACTCAAAGCATGATGCAGTTTGATGGACAAGTTGTCACAATTTTGAACAATTTGTAGCAATTTCCCACTTATTAACATCAATGCTGCCACAGGTCAAGGGGAGTTTTTCGAGTCTCTGCATCATTTTCTTTGTCTACCCTAGAACAGTGATCATTTAAGAATTGAGAAACTGGGCCTAGTTGGAAAGAGAGTGGGAAATAGTATTTGGGCATTCAAACACAAGTGGCCAGTCCGTCATAGTTGATTTTGTTTTGTCTGAATGCTTTTGAAGCTAGAATTAAGAAGGGTATTAGCATTTTCTCCAGTTCTCCAACTGAATGTAAGGGAAATTTCAACAGCAATTTTGCTGATTTGTTAAAAGTTTTTCATGGAATGTGAGCTTTGTTAGATATTACAAGATTTATTGCACCTTCCTAATTACAACACCCACATCCCACGAAAAAAAAATTTTAAAAGCAGAAGAGGCATTGCTGGTGGAATTCTCAAGTGTTCTCTTGTGTTGCTGATGCTTTGTCCAGGTCTCACTGTACTGATGATGGCAACTAGGGCTCCGTACAGGAGCCTCTGCATGATTCGCTGTCCAACACTCACTCCCACAATTTTAAGAAGGGTGAGCTGGGTGCAGATACACCACGATTAGATCTACTCACCAATGGCAGCCTTTTGAGGGAGGTGTCTGCCATGATATGGAACTTGTTCAACATATTCTAGAGTATCCCCTTCAACATATATGGCAGGTGGAACATTAGACTGGCCAAGCCTGGGTTGATATGACAGCTTTCACGGACTAAATGTGTCTGTTGCATCCAAGGTTGTAAAACTGTCACAGAGTGAGCAACAACACTGCAATAATCTGAACTGCAGATCATGTAAGTCTACGGTGTGATTAGCTTAGTTTTGGCATAGAGGTGACTGATTCCACTATCCAGACAGTAGCAAGTTGACGTTTGATGAGGTGAAAGGCACTATCAGTTAGATTATAAATGGTTTGGGGCCACCACACAACCTTGCTGGAGTTTTCAATCTTGGAAGTATTTAACACAATACAGCTCGATGCAAATGAGGCCATAGGTCTAATATCAGGTGAACATCAAGTCTCAACGTTCAAGCAAGTGGATAGTTCCTTATAAACTCCTTTCTATAGGTCTGCAATATATCACGATCTCCCTCTCAGTCTGCCAAAACAAAGGACTCCACTAATGTGGCCAGACCCAGGCTCCAGTAAGCCAAGTTACATATTCTTGAAACCAGCTCTGCCCAAACCTGAAGCAAATCTAGTTTTCACAATCTTTCACATTGGTATAAAAAAGGTAGAAACAGCCCTCTCACATCTTGCCCACCTTGAGTTGAATTAATCACCAAGGTGAGTTTATGTAAATTATAATTGTTTGCAGGCCTTTGGGTTCTTTTCACACAACAATAATAAGGTTGTAAATATGTTTTATTTAAAAGATTGCTATGTTTCAGGACTATGTCTCTAATTTAGGATGAAATAGAGGGATCATGTGACCTCTTCTGGGGTCTGTGTAACAACTAACTTGCATTTATGTGGCTGTTAAAGATTAATGGAAAGTAACTGTTGTTTCCTGGAAAGAAGGTATAAGATGTTCACGCTTGGAGACAATGACAGCGCCAAGTGTGTTAGACTGTTCATCTCCAAAGTCCAAGGAGGATGATGAGAATGTCAGTTTGTAATCAACAGGCCTTCAATTGTCCATTATTTCCAAAATAAAGGAGTGCCCAGGCCCCCAAGAATAGCTAATCAGCATTTCTACTTGGAAACAAAGCTCACGTGATTCACACTGTTATGAAAAAGGACATTGAGAGGAAAAATATTTTTAAAATATCCCTACTCAAGCGGTCTGTCAGATCGAAGAGAGCAGGAGCAGCTAGAAAGCAATTTTTTTTATAGTTCATAGTACAGAATGCACTCAGATTGAAAAGTACTAGTTCCTGAGGATTTGAAACAAGGCAGTAAGATTTATTTTTTAGCTTGCATTAAAAGGACAAATGCCAGGAAATAACAATCAACGGGAAAGACAGTTCTGGTGTTAAATATTATAAAACTGGGAAAGGATGAACATAAGCCCTTGGGTGGTGCGAATCATTTTGGATTGGATTTGGGAAAACTCAAATGACTACTTAAGCGGCAATATAAAGCATGTCTGTGATGCAGTTATTTTGGTTATTTTGGTTGTTTTGACAGAGAAGGGGAAAGTTCTGTTCAAAAATTTAAAGTATATATTGCCTATAAAAATACTGTTTAGTCAATCGTGCTTTTAGTTTGTTATACTAGAAGTCTTAAAATGTGAAATACATCATATGATCCTTTCAGTAAGCAATCGGAAGTTCAAATTTCATTTTTAAAGTGTCACATTTTCATGAATATCATACAAATAGGTATGTTTTAAAGACTACTGAATAGCTATTTTTATACCTCTACTGTACAACAAAATAGCTTAATTGTTCTTTAAAATCATTTTTATTTATCAAAAATTGAGTTACATCCATATGGTGGATTTGACAGTGAGTAAAAATATTAATGTTTTTGACAAACTCAATTTTACCTGTAATATCAAACTATAATTTTACTTTCAAGTAGAAAAAATTCTAAATCTGCATTCATTTACACACCAGTATGAGGGGAAATTTAAAGGGAAAAATATTTCTCAAAACTAATGCAATTTAGAGCAAAATTTACCCTTGATTTTCAATTGAGCACAAAGTGCAAACTCTCATTCTGCACTGCATAGCGGCTATAATGAAACAACACATCCTCTCATGCAATGTGAATGATATAAGATCTGGATGTGTGGAAGAAAGCATGTGATGGCTAAAACATTTTAAACTTAAAAAGACTAGAGTCCAATTAAAAAAATTGAAATTTATTGATGGTCTTTTTTGTATTAATAACAAATTCTGCCTGATGTCCAAAATGCTAATTACAAACTCCTGCACTTTTCCCGTTTCCACTATCTTACAGTTCAATCTATATTATTTTTGACAGTAAAGGCACACCATGTATTTTGCTGACTGTAATCTGAGAATGTGGATGCTCTGGCTGAACCACAGAGTGCATTGTAAACAAAACAGAAACGAGAATCTTCAGCTAGTTCAAAAAAAGTTTCAAGAAAAAAAAAAGATTTTTTCTCAATTTCTCAATTCCAAAACAGAAAATCTTGTATTTGACTTTTACTCCAACCTCACTGATACAAGTGTTCCGACGTGTACGTGAGAACTGTAGGCTTGTAGGAAAGACTTTCCAAAGAAACTGCTGCATGAGGTCATACTTGTTGTTACGCAAGGCTGCATTCAAAACCTCAGAACTGAAGCTTTGGGGAAATGGAAACATTGTCTGGGTTTAAACTATTACCGTTTGTAGATTCTTGTGTATCAAAGTGCCACTTATTCTGAATATAGGTTCAACATTTTTGAAGAACATAATTACTTCTCATTTCCCAAAGCCATTGGTACGACTTTATCTAAGGTCATGAGTTTTGGCTGTTCGGACAGATAGGTGACCTAATTCTTGGACTCTGTCCATGATAGTTGCAAGGAGGTATATGACTGCAGCCTTTGTTTTCACTGTCTGATCATCTCCGATTTCCTTGAGACTGCACGTTCCCCATTATAAAGCACCTCATTTTTGGTAAGATGCCAAGATTGTGAATTTACCTTGTGGAAAATTGTGGTCATGAATTTGAAATGTGTGACACAGTGACAATGACAGTGGTAAGTAATTTAATGCCAAAGTAACCATCATTAAGTTTCAAAAGGATATTGTTTTACCAACATTGCAAACAATGCAGAATGACATAAATCATATGAACTTTGAAACAAAAACATATTTATTGAATCATGTATTTTCCATGAATTGTGAAAATGAGTTACACATTTTAGAAGCATAAATAACATAGCCAGTAAAAGGATCCATCAAAAAAAACCTTTTACTCCTGAGATAAAAGTTCGTAACAATCAGGACAGATCATATAAAATATTCCTCTATTGTGTGCATTACAGTAGAGTTAAGGGTCCCAGACAGCTTAAACCACTTCTTGATGGATACTAGTCCACACTGAAAACTGGCTATAATTGACACAAATAACTTAATAATTAAACTGCAGTTAGAAAGCATGCAAAGATTATGGACATAGCAAATGGAAAGATCATAAAATCGAGTTGAACTGCAAAACAAATTCCGTGTCCTTTGTCCGCCTCCCTGACAGGAGCACCTGGGTAAAGTATTTTTAATACATAAAATGGTCAAAGTGGCCAAAAAACACACAAAAAATTCCTCTTGATGGGCTGTTTCTGAAATTTAAAAGTTTGTCTAAATGTGTCTATTTCATGCTGTTGTTCTCTGTGCATGATTAGAAAAATATGTTGCATATAATTGGCTTCTGTCAATACAGGCGGGGCATCCTCCATCTTATCTGCAGCTTCAACGTTCACAAATTTCTTTGAAGTTGAGAAACCTCGGACTTGCCTGACTGAAGACCTCTTCCTAACTTCATAATACGAAACCTCAGATGTCATCATCATTTGGCTGGCTCAAGAAGCTTTGAAGCTTCACCTACTTTCATTTTTTCTTCCTTGATTCTTGCTGCATATTCTGTGGACCTTCTCCCACATATTTTCAGCTTTTGCCTGGGCTTTCCTTCTCCACGGTTCATTGCCAAGATAGGTCTTGGCATCTTGTTTGCGGTTTCCTGTCACCATTGAGATTCTCTTCAGTTGTTTCCACTGGTTTGTTGTTGTGAACTGGTTTGCTGAACTGGATTCATGTCTCACCTGCAAGACTGTGGTGTTTCGGGCTTCAAATCAGGTGCTACTTGCCACTTACTTCGAGTTCGGAGACCCTGATCTCCATTACTAACATATGAGAACCATGACCATTAAACTCTTTATAAGACATCACCATAAACACAAGATAGTAAGACAGGCCATCTTCTGGAACACTACAAACTCAGGTTCCAGTTCCACAACGGCTTGACTTCATTGGTCAGTGTATTGAATATAGGAGTTGGGACATCATGTTGAGGCTGTACAGGACATTGGTGAGGGCACTTTTAGAATATTGTGTTCAATTCTGGTCATCCTTCCATACCGACAGATGTTGTTAAACTTGAATGGGTTCTGAAAAGATTTATAAGGATGTTGCTAGGTTTGAAGGGTTTAAGCCATAGGGAGAGGCTGAATAGGCTGGTCCTTTTTTCCCTGGAGCATTGGAGGCTGGGGCGGTGATCTTATCGAGGTCTATAAAATCATGAGGGGCATGGATATGGTGAATAGACAAAGTCTTTTCCTTCAGGTGGGGGAGTCCAAAACTAGAGGGCATAGGATTAAGGTGAGATGGGAAAGATTTAAAAGGGACCTGAGGGGCAATTTTTTCATGCAGGAGGTGGTGCATGTATGGAATGAGCTGCCAGAGGAAGTGGAGGAGGTGGGTACAATTACGACATTTAAAAGGCATCCGGACAGGTATATGAATAGGAAGAGTTTAGAAGGGCTAAATACTGGCAAATGGGACTAGATCAGTTAAGGATATCTGCTTGGTGTGGACAAGTTGGACCAAAGGGTCTCTTTCTATGCTGTACAACTTTATGATCCTACGAACCAGTTTGTTTTGCACACGCTCAGTTGCTAATAAAGGTATAATTAACCCTTTAGTCTCCAGTCTTCAGTGAAAAGAGACTCCAAACGTTTGTATTGACTGGTTTCAGATGCTGGGTGTCGTAAAGAGTTTGACAGATAATGAAGTATTTTTAGAAATGTAATTGCAAGTAAATATAAAAGTTTCCAACATACCAATTGAAGAAGAATAGACGAATTGTTCCATTGTTCTGACTAACAATTATCCCATGTTGCTACCTATTCTCAGGTAACTTGTTTCATTGCCTTCTTTGGGGCCTTATTGTGTACAAATCAGCTGCCACACAGGAACATCGAATAAGAGTAGGAGCAGCCTATTTCACCCCGAAAGGCTGCTCCATAATTTAATATGACCACGGCTGATCATCACTCTCCCCCCATATCCTTTAATCTCATTAGCCACAAGAGCTATATCCACCTCATTCTTGAAAACACATCTTGTTTTGGCCTCAATCACTCTCTGTGGTACTGAATTGTACAGGCTCACCATTCTCTAGGTGAAGAAACTGCTCCTCCTCTCAGTCCTAAAAGGTTTACCCCTTATCCTAAAACTATGACCCCTGGTTCTGAACACGCCTACCATTGGGAACATTCTGCCTGCATCTAATCTGTCTCATCCTGTTAGAATTTTAAAAGGTTTCTATGAGATCCCCTTTCATTCTTCCTAACTCCAGTGAATAAAATCCGAACCAACTCAATCTTTCCTCATATCTCAGTCCTGCCATCTCAGGAATGAATTTGTTAAAACTTCACTGCACTCCTTCTGTACAAGAACATCCTTTCTCAGTTAAGGAGATCAAAACTGCACACACAATTTGAGGTGTGACCTTACCAATGCCCTGCATAAATCCAGCAAGGCATCCTTTTGCCTGTACTCAAATCTTCTCGCTTTGAAAGCCGTATACAAGTTGTTTCTTCACTGCCTGCTGCACCTGTCCAATTACTTTCAGCGATGGTGCATGAGGACACCCGGGTCTTGTTGAACATTTCACCCTCTCAATTTGCAGCCATTCAAAATAATAGTCTGCCTTCCCATTTGTGCAATCAAAGTGGATAACCTCATATTTATCCACATTATACTGCATCTCCCATGCATGTGTTCACTCACTCAGCCTGTCCAAATCACACTGTAACATCTCTGCATGCTCATCACAGCTCACCCGTCACCTACCTTTGGGTGATCTTCAAATTTTGTGATATATTACATTTAGTTCCCACATCTAAATCATTAACATATATTGTGAATAGCTGGGGCCCTAGTACAGATCCTTTGGTACCCCACTAATCATTGTCTGCCATTTAGAAAAAGACCCATGTATTCCTACTCTTTGTTTTCTGTGTGCTAACCAACTTTTGATCCATTTCAAAACGCTAACCCAAATCCCATGCACCTTAATTTTACATATCAATCTGTTATTTGGGACTTTGTCAAAAGCCTTCTGAAGGTCCAAATAAACCACATCCACTAGCTCTCCTGAGCAACTCTACCAGTTACATCTTCAAAGAATTCCAGTAGATTTGTCAAGCATGATTACCCTTTAAAACTCCATGCTGACCATGTCTGATTCTACCACTGTTTTCTAAGTATTCTACTGTAAAATCCTTGATAATGGACTCTAGCATCTTTCCCACTAATGACATCAGACTCACTGGTCTGTCATTCATTCTTTTCTCTCAACCTCCCTTTTCAAAAAATGGCTTACATTAGCTCTACAAACTGTTCCAGAGTCTAAAGAATCATTAATGATTCCACCAATGCTTTCACTATTTCTGCAGCCACTTCTTTAAGTACTCTAGGATGTAGATTATCAGGCCCGGGGGATTTATCAGCCTTCAATCTCATCAATTTCTCCAACATCATTTCTCTACTAATATAGATTTGCTTCAGTTCCTCCATCTCACTAAACTATTTGTTCCCATTTATTTCTCGTAAGTTATTCATGTCCTCCTTTGTGAAGGCAGAAGTGAAGTACAAATTTATTTCATCAGCCAGTTCTTCGTTCCCCATTATAAATTTCCCTTTTCCTCATTTCTGACTGCAAGGGATCTTCACTAATTTTCACCAATCTTTTTCTCTTTATATATTTATAGAAAGTTTCACTGCTAGTTCTCATGTTTCCTGTAAGCTTACTCTCATATTCTCACATCTCATACCATCATAGTTTCCCTTATTAAGATTCAGAACCCTCGTCTCAGAATCAACTACCTCAATCTCCATCTTGATGAAGAATTTCATCATGTTACGTTCGCTCATCCCCAATGGGTCTCTCACAACTAGATTACCAATTATTCCTTTCTCATTGCATAATACCCAAGCTAAGTTGGCTTGTTCTCAAACTGGTTCCTCACCATGTTGGTCCAGACAACCATCCCGTATGCATTGTAGGAATTCCCATCTTGGGTATTGTGACTAATTTGATTTACCCAATCATTGTAACAGTGACTATGCTTCAAAGGTAATACGATTGCTGTAAATCACTTTTCGATATTCTGAGGTTCTGAAAGGTGAGAGAAAATTATAATTCTTACCTCGACATTCCTTATCTACCTACATTTCACACACAATGAGAATTATTGCAAATGCTCAGATATGTTCAGCTTCCTCTCAAGAGGGGATACTATGCTTCTTTTAAAAGTGCCAGTCAACAAAGTAAATTGTGCACATAACTGGAAGCTTAAGGATGATGAAATAGCTGTCTTGGAGGATATTCCCAAGTCCTCTGATCCATGATGAATCCAACCACATTTAAACAACACTCCTCAGATTGCTAAATGTTTTGAATAATATGCATACTTGAAGCAGAACTGTGGCAAGAACCTTTGCCTCTCAAGGTGGGGGAAAACCTGTGGAAGATGAAGATATTTGGGGAGGTTGACATTGGTGACGCACCCACTGCCTTTCTGCCACCAAGAGAGTTAAGTTCTGGATGAGGCCAAAGCTTCATCTTCCCAGCTGCTAACTGAGGCACTCAAGTGGCCAATTAACCACCATGAAAGGGATTCTTCATTCTGCTGCCAAGATTAATTCCATTCCCAGTAAGTGAGAAACATGACAGCCTTCCCGACCTGTAAAAACGGTGCAGCCGTCCACTGAGTTTCAGAGCTGAGGTGACCACAAGCTACCCCGATCTGAGGGTGATTGGGAGCAAGGATGGGGGTGGGGTAGTGACTGGACACTGAAAGACATTGAACCCCTGAGCAGTCTTTCCGTATAACCCCACTCCACAATCTTCCCCTGAAAAGTCACATACCTTGCCTATTATCCTATGTGCTGTCAGAATCTTCAGCCTCTGAAGTGGTGCTGCTCTTCACAGCGGCCTCTAGCCTCTGATCAGCTTCTGCTGGGACAGGAACGTCGCTGTCCCAGGAAGTGATGAACCAAAACAGACATCAGATAATCACTTAGTTGCCTGAAATGCACAAGTTCCAGTGGACTTTCACAGTTTTGGTGCATGTGTGGGGATGTCAGTATGCGTGAGTGTGCGCACGTGTGCGCTTGGCGTGGGTGTGTATTGGGGATGGGTTGTGTGTTTGGGGGTGGGGTATGTGTTTGGGGGTGGGGTATGTGTTTGG
>NC_063352.1:20754275-20787784 GCF_021869965.1 Rhincodon typus | reverse complement strand
TTTGGGGGTGGGGTATGTGTTTGGGGGTGGGGTATGTGTTTGGGGGTTGGGTATGTGGGCTTCGTGTGTATGTGGGCTGGGTGTGTATGGGGAGGGTACGTGTTTGGGAGTTGGGTATGTGGGCTGGGTGTGTGTGAGTCGGCTGGGTGTGTGGGCTTGGTGTGTGTATGGGTTGGCTACGTGTTTGGGGGTTGGGTTTTGGGGGTTGGGTTTTGGGGGTTGGGTATGCGGGCTGGGTGTGTGTGTGGGCTGGGTGTGTATTTGGGATGGTGTGCATTTGGGGTGGGCGTATGTGTGGGGTGGGTATGTGGAGTGGGTGGGAGGTGTGTGTTGAAGGGAAAAGGGTGGGAAGGGTACATGTAGGAAGAAGGTGTGGGGGTTCATGGTTCCTGTCTCCACACTTAGATAAAAACATTGAATAATTCTAGGCTATCACATATGTTAAAAGCAATTTACGACAAAAGTTCAAAATTGAAAACAAAAATAAACTGGAATAGAACTGGAATAATGCTGGAAATGCTCAGTAAGTGAGGTGCACCTTGGCAGACAGGTAACATAGCATTTTGGAGTAGATCATTGATCAAAACATCTTTCAATATTTGTTCATGGTATATGGGCACTGCTGACTAAACCAGTATTTATCACCCATCCCTAAGTGGTTCTACATCTGAAGTTTTAAATTGCTTGTTCCCTTTAACTGTTTAACTTAGAGTGTTTCCACCATGTTCTTCCATTATATCAATCATTATATTAAATCAATGACACAAAGGAAAACAAGCTCAAGAGCAATAAGGTGAATGCTCAGAAGTTGAACATTACCATAACCTAGTGATAGAGGGCCAGACTCACGATTAACCTTGGTTGATCTCAAATATTCATTGCCACTTGTAGAGGACATTTTCAGAGCTTTGGCAATTTTCTAGATTGAGACTTTCTTTTTACAACAAAACACTACATTTTATGGGAAAGAAAGAAACGCAAATTTCCTGAAGTCAATTTTTTTTTTTCAGAACTAACCTTTGATTCCAATTGTAAATTAAACAACAAATAATAGTATAGATATATCAGGGTTAGGATTGTGTTAATTGTTTCAGAATAAAAAGGGTCTAGTTTTAGGTTTACGCAGTTTAATGTAGTAAGATTTACAGGTTGCCTTCTATTTGTGGTATAAATTATAAAATTTAAGAGTTTCAGAAACAAGTTTTTTTTTTAAGTACTTTCCAGGCAGCACTGCAGTCCAGAATTAGGCAATAAAATGCTGTTTAAAGGCTGCGATGGCAAAGTTGAAATGTTAAAGGATGCAGCTTTTGTTCGATAAAAAATTGCAGTTACTGCTTGGTGTCTAGTCATGTCAGCTATTCTTACAGGAAGTCCTAACAGTTCTTTGGACAGCTTGCAGCTTGAATGCTTTGTGCTGTTCTGGTCACCGAGAAACACTGAGGCAGAGGAAACAGGAAAACGCCATCAGGCTGATTTCTAGTCTCAAGGGGCTGAGTTATTAGGATAAGCGGAAGAAACCAGGGCTCTTCATCCTGAAAAGGAGGTGATTTTATAGAGATATGCAAGATAATCAAGGTAAATCTGGAACATAACCAAATTAAATCATGGGAGTTGGATGATAGGACACAAGTTTAAATTAGTAAAATACTTGCCTTATCCAGAATTATCTTGTGATCTTGTGAAAACGGTGTACAAAGGGACCTGGGAACCCTGGTTCATGAGTCACTAAAAACTAGTTTGCAGCAATTAAAACAAAGCAAACTGTATCTTGGTATTCATTTCAAAGCTTTCTGAATACACATGTAAAGATGTCTTGCTGTAAATGTCTAGTGCATTGGTGAAACTGCACCAGGAGTATTCATTACAGTTTTGGCCTTGTTATCAAAAGGAGGATATAATTGCCATAAGAGGGAGTGCAATGGACATTCACCAGATTAATCCTTAGGATGGCAGGATTGTTTTATGACAAGAGATTGAGAAGACTTAGTCTGCACTATCTGATGTTCAAAAGAATAAGAGGTGATCTTGTTGAATCTTACAGAATTCTTACAGGAAGTGATAGAGTGGACATAGAAACTATATTTACCTGGCTCGTACCAGAGTATATTACTTCAGAATAAGGATAGTTCATTTAAAAATTAGATCCAGAGGAATTTCTTCACTTAGATGGGGGTGAACCTTTAGAATTCTCTAATTCAGAGGGCTGTAGAAACTAAATCACCGAGCAGGTTCAAGATAACAATTGGTGCATTTCTGGTGTCGAATTACATCAAGGGTAGCACAGTGGCTAGCACTGCTGCCTCTCAGTGCCAGGGACCTAGATGCAATTCCAGCCTTGGGTGACCGTCTGTGTGGAGTTTGCACGCTCTCTCTGTGTCTGCGTGGGTTTCTGCCAGGTGCTCCTCACAGACTTGATGGGCTGAATGGCCTTTATCTGCACTGTAGGGAATGTATGATTTTATGTTTGACAGACAGTGCAAGAAGGTGAGATAGATGGTCAGCCAGGACCACACTGAATAACTTACCACTTTTACTGTATTCTTATGTTCCTAAATAAGAGCTTTGCATGCTTTGGTTCACTTCTCCCAAATCACAAACATTTTGCTGATTTGATCAGGTCTTAATTGAAGTTTTCAGCCAAGTGTAGTCACAGTCACAATTCTATCTATGTTTACTGAATTTTAACACAGACTGGTTTCAATAGCATTGTCCTCCAATTGGCATGATCCCAACTGATGTCAACACCTGACATGTCAAATCTCAAACTGAAACCTGGCTTGGCAAATCCAAACAGCTTTTCTTTAACTGTAGAGGTCAGTTACTCAACACACGCACAGAAGTCTAAAAATATATTTTTAATGCAAAGAATAAAATGTTTGTTAGACAAGAAAACATGAACTATAAAACACGAGACAAGAAGATTCCATCTTGCACTATTCTTTTCCCTCAGCAATATCCTTACAAACCAAAACCCAAAATCTTCCCAAAAGGGAAGATTTACCACCATCACCACCCTAAGACCTCTCGCTCAAGGCTGGCACAGCCGCAACCAGTTCCCTTTCAGTGAATTTCACGACAATCACAAAATGGCTTTTTTCCTTCAGCTGGTATCTCACTTGGTCCACCCAAAACAAAATGTAACCTAAGTCACTATTGTATTATCTTCAGAGTAAACATATTGGTTCCCTACACCCAGTTTTCAGAAATAATATAGTATTTCTTACTGGACAATATAGCCCTCTACTTCCACTGTTTGGCACACACCAATAATGACTGACCCTTCTCTGGGTTGTTCTCTCTCTCCACGTCTCCCTGGACACCTCTCACTAGCCAAAACCACGGTTTACCATGATTTTAATGCACTAAGTAACCAAACACATCCCTTCACTTGAAGGGTCCAAAGCCTTATTAAAAATGTAAGTAAACAAATAGGCCTTCAGATCTGCCTGCATCAAACCCACAAAAACAATTCTCCAGATGAAAGTAAAACTGTCTCCTTTCTCAACACGAGATACAAAGTATGAATTAAACTTATATATTGTTCCTAACAATAAAATTATTCAATTCATTTTGGACACACTACAGTAGCTTGTATATCTATTCACAAGTCATGAAGCCCAAATTCTCCATACTGTCTTATGGAGGCATTGGTCCATGGAACCATATAAAAATAGGAAAGAAATGATAATGAAAGGACATTCAACCTATATCGCATAATGAAGGAAGGATTTATATACATCGATCAGAAGAGGATGCTAAAAAAGAAACTTTTAAATTTGTTTTTAATTGTTTATTGACGCTATTTTGAGGGTTGGCTGTGGTTCAGTTCATAGGACTCACACTTCTGCAACAGAAGTTTGTGAATTCAAGCCTCGTTTAAGACTCTGAGGTAAGTTGGTTTACCTTCAGAAATCCAAGCACATAATCTAGGCTGACATTTTAACAAACGACTGACAGAGTGCTGCACTTCAGAGATGTTACTTTTCAGAGGAAGTACGAAGCCATCTTCCCCATTGGCAGGGGACAAAGAGAAATATCATGGCACTATTTAAGGAAAGGGCATTCTCCTTAGTGTCCTGGCCAATATCTATCCCTCAATATCACTTACAACAAGGTAACTGGTCATTACATAATAGCTCTTTGTGGAACCTTGTCATGCACAAATACTCCACTCATCTTTCTATATGATAACAATGACTACAACTCAAAAATATTTCATTGGCCAATCAGTGCTTTGAGTAACTTGATGTCATGATATACAATAGAGAAATTCAATTTTCAACCTACCTATTTTATTTATTATAAACCAAATGCATGAGATTAAATTGCTAGATCATAACTAAATTGAATGGTGTGGTGGTTTGCAAAGTGAGGCTACAGCATTAAGCTGGATGGGCAATGATCTTCAAGAATTATTACAAATTGTTCAGTAAAAGCATAGGCCACAAAATATTTTAGGGTGGTTTGAGAGGGAAGAAAATAGCAAGCAACAGTAACACTTATATCGATGTCTAATCATTCAGTCAGGCTGTGTTGTCAATGCAAAAGGAAAAATGTAATTGCATGAAGCTGCAACACAACAACTTTCTGGATAAGTGCAGGTTAAATTCAGCAAATAGTAAATTAGTTCCTTCTGCAACATCTACATCTCAGTTGTTTTTTCATGTGTGCTGCTACTACCGAGGACTTTTGGCATTAATACTGCAGGGCACAAAAGGACACCCTGGGGACGTCAAGCAACATGATCCAAAGTACAGCATGTGATTGATTAAAAAGTTAAAGCCTGCTCTTTTGGGGTTTGTCATTATCCAATCATTTGGGACAATACGTCACAAAACACAAGTACATGTTCACTGACAGGATTATGGGATGCAGTGCTCCAGTACCTGTAAAAAGCAGCTTTGTTTTCTGTTTTTACCTTCTCCTCTTCTTTAGGTCATTCATGGCACTTACTAATTCTAGTCCACTAAAAGCAATAGCAAATCAGCTGCTCATGGACTTCTGGCACATCAGATTGCTACAAATGTAGATGTTAAACTTTTAAGTTTTAAATGATATTAAATTCAACAAAACAGGCTTGTACTGTAGCAAGGGAAATGTTTGTGGCAACAGTGACAGGTAACAGGTTTTTACAGCGTTAGCTTATTTAAAGCACGTTGTTTCTCTAGCCAAACTTACTTGAAAACTTCTATCAAACAGTACATAGATCTGAACTATTGTAAAATTACTGAGATGTAAACAAAATGTACTGATCAGTAAGAAGCAACTTTTTCCTGCAACCTCTGCCACCTCCAATTCCCTCCAAGACCTTATGGCTCAGAGCTCTGAGCTCTTCACTCACTTTGACCCACGACTGGCAGTTATGTCAAGCATACCTTTATTTAGATGTTTTTCTCATCTATCCTAACAAAGTTGAAGTAGGCTAGTGTCAAATCTTGTCAGCAAGTGCCTTGGGCCTTTTACTACACTAAAAACACAAGGTAGATGTAAGTCAATGCTTGTTCTTTGTCCCCCACTCTATTCGAATTCTCATGGTTTAATTTGTAAACACCACATGAATGTGAAATTGTTTGAAGATAATTACAAAGAAATGTTATTTGGAGTACGGTTTATTTAAATTGTCTATGTTTGTCTGTAACAGTGAATGAATACTGCGTCCAAGGGCATGCTCCTCCTCTGAAACTTTATACTGCTTTCTTGCATTTCAGTTAAAGCTTCTGTAACCTGCTCACCAGTTCCACAGTGGCAGAGAGGAAAACAGCACACAGGGGAGATTTTCATAATTTTGCAATTTTTTACTGCACCAATTTCTTAGATACAGAAAATATTTCAAAATGACCTAGCAGCAGATTTTTTGAAAGAAGCACATCTACGGGTTTCGACAAAAACTTACACTCTTCACTAGTATCATACCTCTAAAAAAAGGCATTGGGCTTTGATAGAAAATCAACTAACTGATACAATAGCCAAATTCTACATTTTCCAAGAAGTTTAGAAATTGGCAACAGGGTATAGGGCCTAATGCTGTTTCAATACAAACTACATTTAATAGAAACCATTTATGCTGCAAGGAAAGAGGCAGGAAGTCTAAAATTAAGCACACATTTTACCATGATTATTGCATAACATATACACACTGGACACAGTATTACCCCTAATCAGGTGCAAAGTATTTCTTGATAAACTTGCAATACCGGAGACAAAATGGTTAATGCTGTCATCATTAAGCATTAAGGACACTAAATCCACATTGCAATGGATTTTCAAAAAATATTTTTGAAATGTTATCTTTTCTCTACCACTAAGATGTTTTAAAATGAACCCTTTAGCCCCATCACTTGAAAGGGACGGAGTATACTATGGAAATAACTGAGTAAAGCAAAATGAACACTTAAAAGGTCACAATTTTGAGGGGTTTATGCTACAATATGCAAATCAGGTTTATTAAAACTAAACACAAAACAATAGGAATTAATAATAGCCACAAGTAACAATGTAATAGAAACTTTCTTGAATAGAAGGCAATAGTTGCTAGCTCAAGTTTTGCCTTCTCAGTGATGTCATTTGAGCAACTCAGTTGTGCAGTAGATTCATAAAATGTTCCAACTCAGCTGAGATTCTATAAGAAACTGTGACCTGAAACATTTTGGAACAGACCAAAAATAATTCAGTTTAGTATTTATCTTGGTGCCTGGACAACTACTGTAAATCACTCAAGCAGATTAATTATCAACGTGTAAGTAAAAGGGTCAGATTTTCATTAAATACGTTAATTGCAGGTGAAATCAACCCATACCGGGACATGTCCCAGAGTTAGGCCTTACAACTTACTCAAGGATGCACAAGGATAATAAAACAAAGAACTGTGGATGCTGAAGATCTGAAACAAAAACAGAATCTGCTGGCAAAACTCTGCAGGTCTGGCAGCATCTGTGGAAAGAAAGCAGAGTTAACATTTCGACTCTAATGACTCTTCATCCAATGAAGGAATGAAGAGTTACTGAACCCGAAATATTATCTCTGCTTTCTTCCCACAAATACTGCCAGATCTGATTTTCACAAAGAATTTCTGTTCTTGTACGAACAAGGATTATTGGTCCTGAATTATTGACCACTTACTGGACTGAAAAAAGCCCAAATTCAGGAAATCCTAACATTAAAGTGACTGAAGCAAGTCTTCAGTTGTACAATTCAAACAATGTGTTAATAAATATGGACTTGGAGACTGAGTAAGAGTCTATGTACAGAATGGCCCTATTGATTCAGTCTTTTTATCAAATTACTCATCAACTCTAATTTTGATATAAGTGTTAACATATTACATACAGCTTTAAGTGACAAGTCAAATTACTAGGGAATTTTTTTTATATATAGCACAATTGACTGAAGTATCAGTGGTAGAATATAGATATATTTGCATTGTCATTACCCAACTAGTTTGACTGATGAGGGCATCATGAATGACCAGATAGTCATTTTAAAAAAAGAAAATCAAATTATTTAAGTTCATTTGCAGTTAAGGGAATTTTGCTGTTGTTTTAAAAACATATGATCTAGAATGCACTGCCTGAAAGAGTGGATGGAAGCAGACTCAATTGTCATTTTCAAAGGGAATAGAAAATATATTTGAAAAGGAGAAAATTTGTAAAACTATTGGAAAGAACAAACTCCAAAGCTTTTCTGATGGAACAAAAAAGACCAAATGGCCTTCTTCTGAACTACATAATTCCAGGACTTTCCTGAATTAAAGTTACATTGTTCTTCTTAACAAATCACACTTCATTCACCATAGTGTATTTAGGAAACTCTGGCCAATATTCCCAGCACTAAGTTGGAGATGTCAGCAAAATGGCAGTATGCTGATCAGAAATCAGTCATCATGTAGGCAGGATTTCATTTTAATTTGCCATTGATCTTCTAAAGTAGAAGGCAAAGGAATTGGATGCCACACTGTCCCAGTGGTTTCCTCTGGTATGCTGCTGGAAGTAATCAGTAGGCTTCAGAATTCAACAGCTTTGAAAATTTAAGTAACATTATATCTGGAATGTGAGGAGCACGTTTTACTGAATGCTCGTTATGAATAACTGCATTACCTGCTGTTCCTGTGGTGGTGCCGGTACAGGTTTTTTCCATGTTTAAAACATGTATGTATACCAGCTTTGATATACAAAAGAGACCAAAGAGGGTTTTACAATATAGGCAGTGGGCATGCTGAGGCGTTAAAATGAATAAATTGTATCGCCTTCCACCAGAGAGGGAGATGCTACCCAGGTCATGGTGACTGAAAAGGAAACTATCTCTCGAAGGGTTCAAAATTGATAATGAAGTAGTGTTGGATAGGCTGTTGAATCTTAAAGCTGACAAAGCTCAGGACTGGATGAGATGTAATTGAGGATTTTGAAGGAAAAAGAGTGAAGAATTCAGTGGGGCTGGCCATAATCTTTCAGTCTTCCCTACAATCAGGGAGGTGTCAGAAGACTGGAAAATTCTAAATATTACAACCTTAATCAGGAAAAGTTGCAAGGATAATCCCAGCAATTACAAACTAGTCAGTTTAATTCTGTTGAGGGAAAGTTTCTACAAACAATTATTCAGGGTAGTATATTTGCCAAATGGAAAACGTTGAGTGATTAGGAACAGTCAGCATGGATTTCAAAAGTGGAAATCAGGTTTAACTAACTTGTTGGAGTGTTTTGAAGAGGTAACAGAGAGGCTTGGTGAGGGCTAAGCTGTTGATGCAGTGTATATGGATTTCCAAAAAGGCATTTGAACTAATGCTACATAGCAGAATAAAAGGGACAGTAGCAACATCGATACAAAACTGGCTGAATGATGGGAAACAGAGAGTAGCAGACAACGGATATTTTTCAGATTAGAGGAAAATTTGTGGTGGAGTTCCCCATAGGTCTGTATTGCTGTTCCTGATATATATTAATGATCTGGATCTTGACGTGCAGGGGTCAATTTCAAAGCTTGCAGATGACAGAAAACTTGGAAGAACTACAAACTTTGAGAATAGTGTAAAACCCCAAAAGATATAGACAAATTGGAAGAGTGGGCAGATAGGTAGCCGATGGGACACATAAATAAAAGTGCAATTTGATACATGCTGATAGGAAGAACATTGAAAGACAGTGTAAAATGAGGCGTACGATTCTAAAGGGGGTCCAAGAGCTATTAGCTCTGTATATAGAGCTATTAATAATACATACAGTATTCTTGACTTTACTTATGGAGGCGTAAAATTTAAGAGCAAGGTGTTGTTGCTGAACTTTTATAAGACACTTGTTAGACATCAGCCAGACAATTGTATATAATTGTGGGTGCCATACTGCAGTAGGAGAATGAATGCATTGTAGAAAGTGCAGAAATTGTTAAAAATTTATTCATGGAATGTGGGAATCGCAGGCTGGACAGCATTTATTGGGTCTTCCCTAATTGCTCTTGATCTGAGCAGCTTGCTAAGGGTTGTTCAGGAAGCAGTTAAGAGTCAACTACATTGCTGTAGGCCTGGAATCATAGACCGAGTAACAGATTCCCTTCCTTAAGAGGCATTAGTGAACCAGATGGGTTTTTTCTGACAATTATAAATGGCTTTTAATTTCAGAATTTCTTTTTAATTTCACCATCCGCTATGGTGGGATTCAAACCTGTTACATTTCAAGGAAGATAGGAGGCAAAATTGTTAGCAACACAAAGAACTTTATTAGATGAGGTGCTCACTCTACAAGGCAGCAAGCTTGACTGAGCTTTTCCATCCAAAATGGCTAATAATGACATCCTGATATCATGTGGTCTGACTCAAAGTGCCAGTCCAACATGCTTTAATAAATACCAATAAAACCCATGTCCTCAAAGCATTACTTGAGGTTCTGGATTCTGGCCCAGTGAGATTACCACTATGCCTTGGGGGTCAATTAGCTCAGTTGGTTTGACAGCTGGTTTGCAGTGCAGAGTGATGCCAACAGCATGAGTTTAATTCCCACACTGACTGAAATGAAAGTCCCACCTTCTCCACCACACCCTTTCCCTGAGGCTTGGTAACTCTCAGGTCAAACCACCACCAGTCATGTCTAATGAGAAAACAGCCTTATAGTCCTCTGGGACAATGGCAACTTCACTTTTACCTTATACCTCTGCTTTAGAATGGATAAGTTGAATAAATTGGGATCGGTCTCCTTGGATAGATGAAGAGGACGAGATCTGATACAGCTTTTCAAAGTCATGAGCAGGCTAGATAGAGTAGAAAGGGAAAAACTAACCGCTCGTAAAAGGATCAAGATCCAGATAGCATAGATAGAAAGTGACCTGAGAAAAGTGCAAATATGATACGAGTAAAAACTTTTTCCTACAATGTGGGAATAGGGTATGGAATACACTGCTTGAAAAAGGGATGCAGACAGGATCAATTGAGGCATTTAACAGAGTACTAGATAATTATTTGGATCAAAACCAATTGGGGTGGGGAGAAAGTAAAACACTGACACTGACACTAAGTTATGATGCTCATCTGAAGTGCTGATATGGACACAATGGGCCAAATGGCATCCTTCAGCACCGTACCTCTTTTGTGATTCAGTGACTTCCCTACATGTGCACAATCAATCAATTAAGTTCAACATATTTTTCAATAACAGAAAGATCAAATGCACAAAATAGTTTTTTAAATGAAAATTCAGAGCAATTATTTATTTTCACAATAACAAGTTAAAACCATCAAGTGAATTGTTTTGTGTGCTTTAATGCTTCCATTACTGTTGTTGCTTTAAGCCAGGGATTCTCCCAAATGCCTGAATTTGAACTAGTCTTTTTCCAGAGTTGCCATGTGTTGAAATTTGTAATGTGCAGTCTGATCAATCAACCTAATTAACCAACATGCACTGTAATACTTTTGCCAGATGTAACACAATGTCAGTAACTTCCTTGGTGTTGAAAGGGAACCGATATTAACTTGTGTCTGGAAATGCAACTGGAGGTGGGACTACCTATTATTAGATGTGATGACTACAAGCAAATGACTGCTTATTCTGTCACCTCAAACCTGAGTTTGATGGTGTCGTTCTGGATGTCGTGGGTGTACCATATCATTATTAACTCCTTAAGCCTGTCCTTCCGTTCAACAAGCTGATTTGTTCCTAACATTAGCAAACACACCTTGACTCCAGAACTTTAATACATTTGTTGAGCAAAACTTGATCAATCTCAGATTAAAATCATGAATTGAACTCGCATCTGCTATCTTTTGTGGGAAAGTGTTGCACTTCCATGACCTGCACAAAGAAGCACTTCCTTCCTGAGCAACCTGAAAATCTGCTAAGAAACCCAAACTTCCACCATCTGGTTCTTATAGCTGAGGATGTCCCAAAGTATGCCTCTGGCGGAAGGAGAAGTGTGTTGTAGCACTGGACCGTTCAGCAATTCCACCAATATGGAAGCCAACACAATGACACTCCAGAGGGTGGGCTTCTCCATGTACAAATTCTATGCTACAGATAATATTTCAAGTTCCAAGGTGTTACAGAATAAGTTAAGTGCCATTATTTATAATAATTTATGATTTTTAAATTAAGTGTTTTAAATGTTAAGTAGTGAATCTTGAAAGATTCTTTATTACTATTTAATATTCCCTTTTATTAAACTGATTTGTAGATTAAATTCTAAACCACAATTTATCAGAATGAATACTCTAGTTTCTAAAAATAATCAAAATATGATAAATTTCTGATATTCCCTAAGAGCAGATCAGGGTGTCAAGGCAATCCATTTCAAGCCACACCAGATATTGTGTGCACTTAGCAAGTAAAGAGAGGGACTCATTTACAGGAGTAATTCTTTGCACAAAGTGAAAGATAAATATCTGCTGGTGCCCAAAAATCTAAATTTACAAAAGCTGAAGCTAGGTCTCATTACAAATGTCAAAATTGAATGGATTGGTCTTTTCAACAACCGTGCAGATTTTTTTCGAGCAGATTTTCCTCTATTCAAAATTACAAATGAAGAAACTTTCAGACAAAGCTGTAGTTAGTCCCTTTCTTTTTTCTTTTCCCAGCTTTGGTTGTTGCCTTACTCTAAAGCTTCAAAGCCTTTGTCTACCGTGCATTTCAACCTTTGCAGAGCAAGAGCTGGGTCAGAGTGGGGGAAGTGGCATAGAAGCTGGTAATGGGGAATGACCTCACCTCAGAAATCTTTGAACTTGGATAAGGAAAATCAAAGCTTTGCTAATCAATTAAATACTTCATTCAAAGCTGTCCCACAAACTTGTAAGCCAAAGGCGCTAAAATATGCCTAGAGCGTTTTGGAATGGGTTAATAGTGAGGCATCTCATCCCATATTTTTGCATATGTTAACTATGTCGCACAGAGCACAGAGTTTGACAATGCAAGATCAAAATCTGCAACAAGTGATTTTCATGATCTGTGGAGCTGAATACAACTGGAAAGTTTACATCTGTCAAAGTAAATGCTGTATTTTTGGTGTTCATTATAAATGGCAAGAAAAATCAGGAAAGAAAGCAGCTGGCACACATAATCTGATAAGGATTTAACTATAAGAATCATTAACACACATTCAGAGGAGAAGAGGAAGGAAATTAGCTATGAGGAAATAAGAACATTCACTGGCAACATCTAGCGAGAAACAAGTTAAAATTCCTACGCTGAGTCAAGCCAATTCCATGAAAGCTGTCAGTGTTACATTTCACATCCTACTGAAATGATATGTACCAGAGATCCAGGTCAAATCAACGGGTTAGAAAAGGATGCCAACACAGGTCTGATCTATTGCTGGTTTCAATATCATTTTGTGATATTTTGATGAATTAGAAATTATAGCACATCATTCTGCACTGGTTGTATCCTTCAATCCCATTTCCAACTCATTCCATACTCCTATCTCCAACTGCCCCGTACTCTCACTCTCAACCCATACATACATCAGTCACCTGACCCACCCATCCTCAGTGTGCACTGTCTTCTCATACTAATTGGAAAGTGAACACAGTTCCCGTTTGCTGGTTTCCGAGCAACATGATATCATTTGTGCTCCATAAGACATATTCTTTATAAAGGCAAGTAAATAATTTTTTAATGTCACTCGGACTTTCTTCCCCCTAGACCATTTGCAGCAATATCCTGGAGATTAACCTTCAACTCCGAAAGACATGATGACAATCCTGGACTTGACT
This sequence comes from Rhincodon typus, assembly GCF_021869965.1. Taxonomy (NCBI): domain Eukaryota; kingdom Metazoa; phylum Chordata; class Chondrichthyes; order Orectolobiformes; family Rhincodontidae; genus Rhincodon; species Rhincodon typus. Next base: position 20,774,601 of record NC_063352.1, on the reverse strand, counting down.
GTCCTTTGAAATAGCCTAGCAAGCCACTCAGTTCAAGGGCACAAAAGGACTCGGGTAATGAATGCCAGCATCTTGCATCTCCCCTGTCTATAAGTACATTGTAGATTTCAATCAGATCATCTGTCATTCTTCAAAACTCTACAAAATACAGGGTTCAAATCCTAGTAATTCATTTGTTTGCTCGGTCTATATATACTGACAGTTTGTGGCATTTTCGGTCCATAAGAGGTTGTCGTAAATATTATAGAAATGTGCAAAGAAATAGTAGATTCTTTCATAAACCCCAAAGATTAAATCATATAATCCTTGTATCATATCAAAATCTTATATCAAATCTTTGGTGTTAACATTGACCAGAAATTGAACTGGACTAGCCATAAAACTACAGCAGCTTCAAGAGAAGGTCAAAGGCTAGGTATTCTGTAGTGAATAACTCCTCTCCAGTGTCGTCAAAACCTGCCCACCACCTACAATGCAAAAATCAGGAGTCTCCATTTGCTTTAATGAGTGCACTCAAAAAGTATGACACCTTTCAGGACAAAGCAGCCTGCTCAAGAACAAAAACAAAATTGCTGGAAAAGTTCAGCAGGTCTGGCAGCATCCGTGAATGAAAAAACAGAGTTAACGTTTCGGTTCTGGAGTCCCTTCCTCAGAAGCAGCCTGCTTGACGGGCACACAACCTTCAATATTCATTCCCTTAATCAACAAGGCACAGAGACTGCAGTGTGTGTCATCTACAAGATGCAAATGTAACTCACCAATGCTCCTCAAACAGCACTTTCCAAACCCACAACCTCAACCATCTAGAAAGACAAGGGCAGAAAATGCATAGAAGCACAGGCTGCACATTGTCCTCCAAGTGCCATATCACCTTGACACGGAAGTATATCACTGACCCTTTAATTCTCTGGGTCAATTCCTGGAACTCCCTCCCTAGCAACCATAATAATGTGGTGAACTCTTAGCTGCTTTCTGTGAGGGGCAATAAATGCTGGCCTAGCCAGCCATGCCCTCATCCTGTGAATGAATTATGTTAAAAAAAATCTTATGTCTCCTGCATTAGGTAATTTCGTGAATAGCACAAAAACAATCTGGAGTTATTGCCTTTTTTCTCAGTTCATTTTGAGGTACCGTTTTCAGTCATATTAAAGCTGATTTGTGGACAATAGACATTACATGGCGAATGTTAACTTTTGACGGCAGAACAATTGACCAATCAATGAAATGATACATGACTCTCCCATAAATTAACTTCCACCTGCTACAGTCTTTCCATTAGTTAAATTAGCCTTTATTTATTTGATAAAATTAAGAATTAATTGAGCTTTTATAATTCACAATCCGGAATATTTCATCTGCAGATTGGGCTTGGAGCCTCCAAGTTGCAAAGCATGTAACTTTTTTTTTCCTGTAGTGCAGTGATTGTCATGTCAACAAATGCAGCTGCAAATTTGTATAAAAAAATCCAACAAGGGTGCAAAACAAAAAATCCAGTGGTGCTGGACCACTGAAATAGGAACAGAAAATGCCATAAATATTCAAGTCAGGCAGCATCTGTGCAGGGAGAAACAGCATTAATGTATCAGGTTGATGACGTTTCTTTGGAACTAAAATGTTCCCCTGGTTAATCTGTGATGCGGTCAGATGTGAATCATTCTCTGCCATCTTTTAAAAATTCAGACTCTCTTTCAAAAGATTATCTAGATTAATATAAAACATGATTTTCAAAAATAAATTGAATGCGATCTTTGTCGATCCTGAAATGTTGGTTAACATTTTCTATCAGAGTTTTCTATGACTTTAGCTGTTGTGACGATACAACTGTGTCCCTGTTCCAATGATTTTTTTTCTCTCTTTTGATTACTGTGGATGGTATGCTGTGACGTTGAGTTAGCTAAATGCTCTTGTGTGGAACACATATGGGACCATCTTCACAATAGCTTTTACTATGAGTTAAGTACTACGAGTTAAGTAAAATGCAGTGAGGCAGTGGTGTGAATTTCGTTATATTAATTTGTTCCATGTCTCCATTACCTACATAACAAGACTGGAAATTTCCAATTGCCAACTAAAGAGGATGATGTGGTGAGTTGAACAACCCAGGCTTCTTGCCAGATTGTAAATGACATCCACGTGTTTATCCATCCATCTCTAGTTCCTAATTGCTTCTCTGTTCTGTAGTTCTTCCTTTTCCCGCTGTGGCCAATTTCCTTTGGTCCAAATCCAAGTAACTGTTTTGCAATAAAATGTTAAATTTTAAATAAAGGAAGGTTTTGCTTGACAGATTGTATTGAAATGTATTAACTTTATTTTAGTGAAAAAGAGACATCAGTAGGAAATTGAGGTCTCTGCTCATGAGATTATGTATCTTTCAATCATGATGATTTAAAGTTGAATATTACTTTGGGAGGAATGAAGTGGAACTATTTTCAATCAATATCATTCCCATGTGTTGAATATACAGTTTATTCAGAAGATTCTTTAATCATCTATTTTTAAGGGAAATTACCACTTTCAACGCAGGATAGAGTCTTTGCTGCCCAGATAGTGCTTGAATGAAATAACATATTTCTTAATGAATGGTTTTTCTCTTCTGTTGGGAACAAGCCTGCTTATGCAAGTGCTGCAAAGCAATTTTTTAAAGAAATAAGCATTAACTAAAAACTTCAATTTTTTTCTCTTCGGTGCATTTGGAAGATAATGGTTGGTATCTAGGATCAGGAAGATTTTTGCTCTTGGTTTCCAAATGGAGTTTGTCAGCCATGGACAGCCTACTAAAATCAGCATTGTTCCTGTCACTGGATTGGAAACCTGCAGAAGTTTGAATAATAGTGGAACTGAGACACTGTACATATCAAGGAATGTTACAACAGTTTGGAACTCTTTTGTAGAGAACACAAGACTCTGGGACTGACACAATGGAGTTCTTAAAGATTATAAAGAAGTTTGATACAGTAGATCTAAAAAGATGTTTCACTTGTGGGTACTTTCAGTCTCTAGACCATAAATATGAGGTGACTATTAACAAATCCAATAGGGAATTCAGGAGACACTTCTTTACCCAAAGAACAATTAGAATTTTGAGGTGAGTAGGTACATTTAGAGAAAGCTTGATAAACATGAGAGAGAAAGGCAACAAAGGATAATTTGCTTGGGAGATTAGGAGGAGGAGGGTGGGAAATGGTTCATGAGAAGCTGAAACAGTGACAGAGACTGGTTGGCTCACTAACCTGTCTCTGTGCTGCAAATAATGTAACTTGTAATATTTTAATAAATTAGAATTTACAGCACAGCATTATGTGCTGGTACACATTCCACAAAGTAAGTTGCATACTTGAGTCCCATTTCCACATGGATTTCTACATATTCCTTCAATTTCTACCTATTAGTATTTTCTTTCTTACTCTAGAAGGATGAACTGCTTGTTGAGGAGCTATGTTTCAGCTCACACAAATTCTGTAAGCTAAGGCCCAAGAAGCAATTTTGGCAAAGCCATTTTATAGTGTTAACAGTCATTTCTTGATGTCCATAGAGTGGTGGAACCATGGTTTCAAATTTGTAAAAGTAGAGGGCTTCTGCAGGCTGTTCTACTCATACAAAACGGACCATAAGAACACTGCTGCTAGTTGCATAATGATACCTGACTATAAGTAATACTCAGAACTGTGTTAATGAATTATTATTCTGCAGTACAAGCAATTAATCCAAACAGCACTGTGTACTGAAATTAAAAAAAAATAATTCTTTGCCTGTGAGAGAATACTAAACAAAATCCTTTAAGGAAATTCTTTGGGACTGCAAAATGTACTACTATCCCTGAAATAAAAGCCTTGACTGACATATTTAGATTTACTTTGGTTCCCAATTTACACAAAAGAACTCATAAATTGTGATGTCTGTAACCCCTAATTACACACTTGCTAACTGATAATCATACTGATAAAGATCAGAATGGAAGAGACTCTTGCCATTTGCAGCTTGTTTCATCATATCAATTAACCTTTGTACTTTGCTTAACAGATGCAATCATCCCCTTTGTCTTTCCTCTAGAATACCACTGAACTGGAGTCTGTCGTGACTATTTTATGACCTTGGGAGTAATTGAAAACTCATTATATGGCAATTATTTTCATGAGGATGAAAATTATCTTGCAATGTCATCATCAGCGTCTAGTAACTTGTTTGATAGGTACTGTGGGAGTCTATTGATGAGGTTAATAAAGACCTAGGCATATCTTGGGATTGGGCCAGGCTTTAGATATATATGTTAAACTCTTATTGCTGACGTTTCTGGGTTACTTATTAACCTGGGTCAAAAAGGTACCAGAAGTTTAGCGATAATGAAGCTAGGTATTCGTAAGGTACTTTTGGTCGGGCATAGAGAATAAGCTAAAGTCTGATGAGCATTTGTTAGGCCTTGAATAACCTTATTTATTTCCACAGTGACAATCCCTCCACCATTTATCTAAGCATCATCCTTGACAAAACACTCAGGAACATAAAGCACCTCTTTAAGATTGCAGAGAAAAAAATCAAAACCTAAAGCAACTTCACACGAATGTGTTTTAATCTCCATGAGATTTCAGTATTGAGATAAAAGAAGAGGTTCAACCATCATTTCAAACATCAATCTTGTTCCTGACTATCACAGATGTTTGTAGATGGCATTGAATTATGTTCTAGAGATGATGAAAAATTTGTCATAATTCACTCATAGAATGCAAGTATCACTGGTAAATTACCTTGGAAAAGGTGTTGTTGAGCTGCTTTCTTGAGCTACTACAAATTATTATTTGGGGGTGGGGGGAGGAGGTGTGGGGTACTCACAACGTTGCTACGATGGGAGTTGCAGGAATTGATCCAGAGAATTAAAGGGTCAGTGATATATTTCTGTGTCAAGGCGATATGGTGCTTGGAGGACAATGTACAGCCTGTGCTGCCATGCATTTTCTCCCTTGTCTTTCTAGGTAGTTGAGGTCATGGGTTTGGGAAGTGCTGTTTGAGGAGCATTGGTGAGTTACATTTGCATCTTGCAGATGACACACACTGCAGCCTGGTGGTGGATTGCATACCAATCAAGCAGGCTGCTTTGTCCTGAAAGGTGTCACACGTTTTGAGTGTTGTTGGAGCTGCACTCATTAAAGCAAGTGGATACTCCTGATTTTTGCGTTGTAGATGGTGGACAGGTTTTCAGGACACTGGAGAGGAGTTATTCACTACAGAATTCCTAGCCTTCAACCTACTCTTGAAGCTCCTGTAGTTTTATGGCTAGTCCAGTTCAGTTTCTGGTTAATAGTAACACCAAGGATTTGGTAGTGGGAGACTCAGTGATGGTAACACCATTGAATGTCAAGGGGTGATGGTTAGATTCTCTTTTAGAACATAGAACAATACAGCACAGTACAGGCCCTTTGGCCCACGATGTTGTGCCAACCTATTATCCTACTCTAAGATCAAAAATTAACCTGCATACCCTTCATTTTACTATCATCCATGTGCCTATTTAAGAGTCGCTTAAATACCACTAATGTATCTGACACTACTACCACCGCTGGCAGCTCATTCCATGCATTCAACACTCTCTATGTAAAGAAACTACCTCTGACATCTCCCTTATACCTTCCTCCAATCACCTTAAAATTATGCCCCCTTGTGATAGTCATTCCCGCCCTGAGAAAAAGTCTCTGGCTATCCACTCTATCTCTGCCTCTCATCATCTATCTTATATTAGAAAATTTATTTATATTAGAAAATTTATTCATATTAGAATCCCTACAGTGTGGAAACAGGCCCTTCGGCCCAACAAGTCCATATTGACCCCCATGGTAAGGTTCCCCATGGTAGGCTGATGGAGAAAGTGAAGTCGCATGGGGTCCAGGGTGTACTAGCTAGATGGATAGAGAACTGGCTGGGCAACAGGAGACAGAGAGTTGTAGTGGAAGGAAGTTTCTCAAAATGGAGAACTGTGACCAGTGGTGTTTCACAGGGATCCGTGTTGGGACCACTGTTGTTTGTGATATACATTAATGATCTGGAGGAAGGTATAGACGGTCTGATTAGCAAGTTTGCAGATGACATTAAGATTGGTGGAGTAGCAGATAGTGAAGGGGCCTGTCAAAGAATGCAGCAGAATATAGATAGATTGGAAGTTGGGCGGAGAAATGGCAGATGGAGTTCAATCCAGGAAAGTGCGAGGTGATGCATTTTGGAAGATCCAATTCAAGAGCGAACTATACGGTAAATGGAAAAGCCCTGGGGAAAATTGATGCACAGAGAGATCTGGGTGTTCAGGTCCAAGGTGGCAACGCAGGTCGATAGAGTGGTCAAGAAGGCATACGGCATGCTTTCATTCATCGGACGGGATATTGAGTACAAGAGTTGGCAGGTCATGTTGCAGTTGTATAGGACTTTGGTTCGACCACATTTGGAGTACTGCGTACAGTTCTCGTCGCCACATTACCAAAAGGATGGGGATGCTTTGGGGAGGGTGCAGAGGAGATTCACCAGGATGTTGCCTGGTTTGGAGGGTGCTAGCTATGAAGAGAGGTTGAGTAGATTAGGATTATTTACATTAGAAAGACGGAGATTGCAGGGGGACCTGATTGAGGTCTACAAAATCATGAGAGGTATAGACAGGGTGGAGAGGGGTCACGATTTCAAGGTGAGAGAGGAAAAGTTTAAGGGAGATATGTGTGGAAAGTTCTTTATGCAGAGGGTGTTGGGTGCCTGGAACGCGTTGCCAGCGGAGGTGGTAGAGGCGGGTACGATAGCGTCATTTAAGATGTATCTAGACAGATACATGAATGGGCAGGGAGTAGAGGGATACAGATCCTTGGAAAATAGGCGACAGGTTTAGATAGAGGATCTGGATCGGCGCAGGCTTGGAGGGCTGAAGGGCCTGTTCCTGTGCTGTAATTTTCTTTGTTGTTTGTTCTTTGACCCTCAGAGCATCCTACCCAGGCCAATCCCCCTATAACCCACCTAATCTACACATCCCTGAACAATATGGGCAACTTATCGTGGCCAATCCACCTAACCTGCACATCTTTGGACTGCGGGAGGAAACACACGCAGACGCGAGGAGAATGTGCAAACTCTACACAGACAGTTGCCTGATGGTGGAATTGAACCTGCGCCCCTAGCACTGTGAGGCAGCAGTGCTAACCACTGAGCCACTGTGCTGCCCCTTGTTAGGCACAGTCATTGTATGGCACTTGCATGGCATGAACATTACTTTTCACTTATCAGTCCAAACCTACATGGTGTTCAGGTCCTGCCACGTATGGACAGAGGCTGCTTTAGTATGTGAGGAGTTGAAGATGGGGCTGAGCATTGTGCTATCATTAGCAAACAGCCCCACTTCTGATTTTATAATGGTGGGTAAGTCATTGATTAAGCAACTAAACATGGTGGGCCTAGGACAGTAACCTGAGAAATTCTTGCATTAATATCCTGAAGCTGCAAATGATTAACATCCAACAGCTACAACCATCTTCTTTGTGCAAGGTATAACTAATATGATTGAGTTCTATAGAACTGGAGAAAAGCACTGAAAGATGAGAATATGAAAAATCATTCCAAAGTCCCACAATATGGACTGTCAGTTATAACCAAGGAAAGAAGATTAATGTGAAGGTGTGAACATTATAGGGAAGTCCTGGGGAAAGTAAGTAGCTTCAAGTACGTGGGGTCAGTGGTGGCAGGGAAATGAAAATTAAGCCAAAGATTAGCTGGTTGGAGTGACTGGAAGGGTGGCACGGTGGCTCAGTGGTTAGCACTGCAGCCTCACAGCACCAGGGACCCAGGTTCGATTCCACCCTCGGGTGACTGTCTGTGTGGAGTTTGCACATTCTCCCCGTGTCCGCATGGGTTTCCTGTGGGTGCTCCGGTTTCCTCCCACAGTCCAAAGATGTGCCAGCTAGGTGGATTGGTTATGCTAAATTGCCCGTAGTGTTCAGGGGTGTGTGGGTTATAGGGGGATGGATCTGGGTGGAATGCTGCAAGGGTCGGTGTGGACTTGTTGGGCCGAAGGGCCTGTTTCCACACTGTAGGGATTCTATGATTCTATGAGTGCAGTGGAGACTTGTGTGATGGAAAAGTACCACTGAAACTGAAAGGATGAGACTACAAGACAGCTATAGAGACCGATGTTGTTATAGACTGGAAAAATCTGGAAAACAACAAGAAGATTGGATATTAATAAAATGCAGATGCTGAGGGGATGTGTGAAATATCAAGAAAGGACAAGATCAGGAATCTCAGTGAAGATTGCGGAGGTATTGAGATAAACTACCTGAAAAAATTGAAATAATATGACCACCTGAGACAGAAAGAGAGAAGAGAAGTGGTGAAATGAGTGATGAAGATGGAAGGAAAAGAAGATGTTTGGAATGAAAGTTTGCCTTCTGTGTGATAAGACCTCTGGGATCTGTGAAGACCTGAGATCAAACACAAAGATGTTCTGGTGATTGGATTGGAAGAACGGTTGCCTGACAGGAAGAGGTGGAGGACAGTCTCAACAAACATCTCACCAAGTGTCTTCTTGCTTCAAATGAACTTCCTTTGTTTCCAAGACAAATGGATTTTATTGCTGATATGTTATATTAAGTTGTAAAGTAAGTCAGTCCAAGGTCTTACTTAACACTCAAGTGCTGTTGATGGAAAGCAATGCCCGATTAATAATGAACTGAATCAATGTGGAAATAAACTGATCTGTTATGCCACAACTCTATTTTGTGCTGCAGTCTATCGTGTTCATCTTCCCTATGGATGTCGTTAGTCCTGTAAGGTGATACAAAGGGTCAAAGTTCTAAGATGACTGTTTTAAGGGAGTACAACAAACTAAAACTTAATTTGCTGGTTAATCTACAATTAAAGTTTGACCATATTAAAGGAGTCATTTCATTACAAACTTTCCCCACACATTAGGACAGAATTGGCACAATACAAATGTTATGACCAAAAATTGAGTCTCTAATTTTTCTTACAGGTTACTCGCATTGTAATGGTTTGCATTGATGCAAAGCCAAAGCTCCTTCACATCAACACAAAATGGTTTGCAAAACTGTAGAGTGAAGTTGCTTGAATTTAATTCTGGCAAGCAGCGTGAGACCACTTCAAGGAGGTAGTTTCACACTGCAGTCAGTGCAAACACAACTTTTAAAAAGTTCCAGAGCTATCTAACATAAAGATTTAACCTTTTGAATTCTGGCAAAAAAAAGACTTGCGTTTATGCAGTACCTTATTAACTTGTCTCAAAAAAAGGATCTCAAAGCATCACATTAATGAAGTACTGGAAAGGAGATGGTAATTATTGTTCAATTGGCAAACCCAACTGCTGTTTTGTACACAGCAAAAGCCCATAAGCACCAATAGCATGAATGACCAATCAACACATTTTTAGATAATACTGCTTGAGGCTAGAATAATGCCCTAGAAAATGCTAGAATCTTGTGATTTTCTATGAATAATGCGGTGAGATTGTGAATTTCCACCAGAATCAAGCAAATGAGTGTTTGTTTAATGCTGCACCCAGAAATGGAACCTCAACAAGGTACTTTCTCAGTACCACACTCAAGCACCAGCCTAGTTTAGGTGCTCAAGGCTAGTAGTGGAACTCAAATTCATAATATCCGTCTCGGTAAAAACGGTGCTACAAGACGTCTGTTTGAAAGCAATGGGCTGGCTGGAAATTACTTCTTCAACAATATTAATAAATATTAATATATTTAACTAACATTTGGAAGGTACTGTATGGAATTATCCATATGAATGTGTACCTACAGCTCCAACGTGCCACATCTAAAACACACTACAAAGATATGAGCATTTCCATAATGAGTTCTCACTCATTCTAAGGGGATGCCAGCTAATCCTACACCAGTACCTAGTACATCACAGTATTATTATATCACTTCAAAAATAGAAAACATAAAGCAACCGGAATAAAAAAAATCAGAAAAACTTACATCCATCACAAAATCTCAATATCCACACTTAGATTAAACAAATTACAAGTTAGTGATTTAAGAGGTCAGTCAATGTATAATATGCCAATCAATCTCTGTATCATTGGATACAGGGAGTCATGACCAAATGAAACTTCAAGTGAGTTTACCAGACCGTGTATAGTTAGACCAAGCTATTGAGCCAAAATTAAAAAATTGTATAAAATATATTGATAAAGTTGAAAAAAAATAGATCCACACATTAAGTCCCTATTATCAAATTCACTTGCTGCTTTTTTTTTGATGACTATTCATGGACGTTTTGCAAAACGTAATTTTTCAGGGAAGAAAGTTAACACAGTATAGAGAAAAAAAAACAAGAAAAATATTTTTTACATTTATGAAAGTTTAAGTCCATTCAAAAAATTTATTAAACCATACATGTTGATTAAGAATACATTCATGAAAACCCTCTTTAAATTGTGAAAATTTTTTGTGACTGTGATAAACAATGTACCTTGGAGGATGGAGACAGAAACTAAGCTTACAAATTATACTTCGCAGACAGCTTTTGAAGATAACAGGCAATCTTTTCATAGCATTTACAATGGAAAATGTGTTGAGGAAAAGTTACAGTCAGCAATGACAAGTTGGAGACAATTAACCTATCTTGTGATCTCAAATGAAATAACAATTCATGTCCAAATGAACATGGAATTGATCCAATGTGTAAAACTCTAAAACATCACTCACCTTTTCTCCAGTCATGTACGAGTTAGGAACAAATACTTTTGAGCTGATCACAAATTCATGAAATTTGTGGCAAATATCAGTTTGAAAGCCTATTCTAGCCCAAATTAAATAAATGTTTTCTTCCAAGTTTCACAGTTGTCCATTCGATCAGTTCTTTTCTAATTTTAGAAGAATCTGATAATCTTCACAATTGCGATCAGAACTCCAAGCATATATCTGAGAGCCGATAATGCAAAATTATACTTTATCTAATTCAAGAGCAACTCAAGCAGGATGTCAAACACTTGATGTGGTGTAATTGGAGTAGAAGACTTTATCTGTCAGGCCAGTCCAAGGCTTTGCTTACAAAAAAGATGTCTGTTTAAGCATTGGTAATTATCTTCAACAAGCCAGTGTGTGAATGTTCAATAAATAGATAGTGAATATTCCTGAGACTAATTGCAGCTTTGTCTTCCTATAATCTTGCTGTGATAAAATGTGGAGCCAGAATGCAAACAGGGAGCTGTTACCAATCTCGTACCATTCACAAATGGAATATGACTTCAAAAGGAGAAAAAAGAGCAGATTGACACACAAATTGAGGCTTTTCTGTATTCTGCTAAAGGATATCACCCTTATGTAAAGATTTTACAGTTTGTGTGTTGTGTTTAATGATTCTTGCACTAAATCTCTCTGTAAATATTTGCACAGAATTCAATAACTATTTAGCTAGCTTTGTAGTAAATGCCTTTGGCACATAAGTATTAAGTATCACAGTATGGGAATGATAAAAAGGATGGTAAACAGAAGAAGCATTTTTAAATAGAAAGCAGAATATTTCACTTTGATTTTTTCTTTGTGTTGCTTCGTTGGTTTGGACCTCCAAAAGCAAGACTTGTACAACTGGAGCTTCCAAAACCTCATTTTATTTTATAAACTAATATTGAACATATTATGCACAAGTATCAACTCATCACTGACATTTAAGTTTTAAAAAACTTCAATCATACACAAAACTAATCCTACACCACTGTCAAAATGTAATTCAGCAAGTTTATACTGAACATAAGTGTAAAGAAAGAATGCTGTATATACATCAGGTTCATGTACACTTGAATAAAGATGTTAATGTGTTTGATGTAGCAAAGAGAAGGTTAGGACACTGAAATGATTAGAGCATGGATTATAATTTTGCTGGCTGGAGCAGGGGCAAGCAATATTGTAACTGTAAAGCAAAGTGAACTTGGTGACGCAGCAGAAATGGGGAAGGAAGCTGAGCTTGAGATAAAAATATGGCAAAGCTCCACATTTGTGGTTACAACTAGGGAACTTTATGTCAACATCAACATACAAATGCAAGCATAAGTAAGGGTTGAAGATGATACCTTAATGTCTCCTTAAACTAGAGGAAGTCATTGCCAATAAAATCCTGCTGTAAATAAAGCACCTGGAGACTTTGGTTCAGTGTAAGTGGCAGAGAAGGATGCCAACACCAGACGAATAAGTGGAACCCGATTGCCATACTTCTGCATAATATCACCACAAGATAACACGTAACTGAAGAGGAGACAGATTAAATTTGGACCCATGGGTATGTTGAAGGTGAACATGTCAGTAAAGAAGAATCAAACAAAGAATCTCATAATTGTTATGGTGCAGGAGGAGGACATTCAACTCTTCAAACATGCATCATTAGCAAATGCCAATCTCCTGCTTTCCCCCATATCCTAACACACTATTTCTTTCCAAATAATCATCGAATGCCCTCTTGAACACCTCAATTAAACCTGCCTCCACCACATTTCCAGGCAATGCTCCATCAAATCTCCTCTCAGCTGCCTTCTATCCAAGGAGAACAGTCTCAACTTCTTCGATCTATCCTTATAACTGAAGTTTCTCAATCCCGGAACGATTCTTATAAATTGCTTCTATACTTCTCTAATGCATTCTCATTCTCCCCATAATTTGGTTCCCAAAACTATATGCAAAATAATCCAGCTCAGGTCTGAAAAATGTCTTATACAAGTCCAATGCCACGTGTTTTCTCTTATACTCTATACCCCCAATTATACAGTACGCTTTACTATCTGCTCTTTCCACCTGTCCTGCCACCTTCAATAACCTGTGCACCTAAACACCCAAGTCCCTCTATTCCTGCACCCCCTTTAGAATTGCATCCCATGTTTTATATTGTCTTTCAACGTTCACCAAGGTGCATCATCTCACACTTCTCTGCATTGAACCTCATCTGCCACCTATTTATGTATATCATCAATTTGTCAATGTCCAATCTCCAAAAGTTCCACACTATCCACCCCACAATTTACAATTCTTCCAAGTTTTGTGTCATCTGCAAACTTTGAAATTGCTCCTGCATAGCAAGATTAAAATCATTAATATATATGAGGAAAAACAAGGGTTTCAATATTGACCCCTGGGGGGCTCCGCTATAAACCTTCCCCAAGATATATCAATTGACCATTACTCTGTTGCCTATCATTCAGCCAGCTTATAAATCTACATTTATAATGTCCATTTTACACCATGACCTATAACTTTCTTCAAAAGTCTATTGAATGGCACTGTATTAAATGCCTTCTGGAAATTCATGTATTCTACATAAACAGCATCACTCACATCTTCTTCAAAAACTCCAGTGAATTAGTTAAACATGATTTCCCCTCTAGAAATCCATGCTGACTGTTCCCAATAAACCTACCTTTCTCAGTATGGCTGCTAATTCTATCGCGAATAATTGCTTCCAGAAGCTTCCCGACCTCCAAAGTTAAATTAACTGGTCACTAATAAAGTAATAAACTGAAGAAACAGAGTGTAATACCATGGAGGTAGGCCAATGAGAATGTTGGAAAATGATATCATGGTCAACTAAAAGGTTAAGAATGTTAAGACAGACAGACATTGTTACAGCGACAGAGCATGTAGTCCTTTTCGGGTGCTAATGGTCCTGCTGTGTGTTTCTGACATTCACTGCTTTTGATTTCAGAATTCTTTTGAACTTTGTATAAATACACACATAGCCAACAGAATACCAGTGGAGAATGAAGAATCTGTTTCTATCCAGTTTGTAATTTATACACACACACAATACAAAAATCGCAAATTATCACACACCGATCAATCCTAAAACGGGTCACTTCAATGCAATACCTCGTGATGCAGTGTACAAACCTCGTAATGGTAATTCATACAGGTCAGGTCCTTCCAACATCGATCTCCGCGAATTTTAATCAGTCCCTGTCAGTAAAGACCAGAAGCATTCAGATTACAATTAACCACTGAGGCAGGAAACATATTAAAAATATAATTCAAAATTGGCACAGCATTTCAACACTGTAAAACTGTAGTGATACTTATTGGTGTAGATCTTGAGGAGTATATACACCGGAGCAAGATTGCTGTTCAATTAAAGGGTTCTGATAACAACAAAAGAAGCTGGAGAGGTTTAGGCTCCTTGTCAGAATGATTAAATCAGACTACACCCTTCACCTTTTTCCCATTGCTATGCATGCTTTGTTTTTTCACTTTTCTAACATTAAAACATTATGACTTGTACTCTTTATTATTCTTGGAAGGTATTTCAAAATACAGTATACTTTACAAAACACTGTGGTTATATTCACAGCCATGTTTACAAAATATTTTTCTACAGTGTATTTGAGATTATTTACAGGAGTGTGGATTTGATTTTTGGTGCAATATTCTCCTTAATTGATATTATTGATTTATACTGCATAAGCATAGTGATTGCTTCCATAACTAAGAGACTTAAACCTACCATTGTTTTAAAACATCTAACAATAAACAACCTGGAAGGAATCTGTAAGTATCAGATTGCCCTGTAATTTGGAACTTACATTTTATCTTTCATTATCTTTCACAAAAGTTAGGTTCAAATATTACTGCAGTGAGAAAGGTATTTTACATACAGAAGATTACAAGACAGCTGAAGTTACAACAGCAACAACATGCATGTTAGTCACATCTTTAAAATAGAAAAACATCCCATGTTTTTAGAAAAAAATTATGAAGTAAAATTTGAGACTGTCACATAAGGAATACTAGATCAAGGCTTGGTCGAAGGGCTAAGTTTTAAGGAATATCTTCAAGGAGGATAAATGAAGAAAGGTGAAGAGGCTTAGGGGAAGAATCCCCGAATTAAGCAGGTGAAGGCACAGCCATTAATGGTGGAACAGAGAAAATCAGGAATGTGTAAAAGGTCAGAGTTGGAGTAGCATTGAGTTCTCAGAGGATTCATCATCAACTGTTCCTTGATTCAAAGGTGATGTCCATCCAGGGTCACAAATTTCTGACATGGGTCTTCCTATAACTGACTGACTTATCTTGACCGTAGATCTTTGGGTTTGTAAGGCATGACATTCCACAAGATAGTGGGACCTGCAGTACAAGACTTGCTTCAATGCTGTCAATGCAGACTTGCTCCAGTATCTCTGAAGCATTTTCTTAGACTTCCTCTGAAATTGTGACCATTTAAAGGCTGAGAAAATAGAACTTCGCAAGGGAGATTGTTTCAGTGATCTAAAAACAGTGCCCAATCCATTGCCATTAATTTTGCAAGAGTATTATCTAAATGCTTGTGAAGCCAGCTTGAAGGACTCTAACAGCGTCCTTCTATTGAATCCAGAAGATATGGGTGGAAGCAATGCTGATGGAATTTCTCTCGCACTCTTCCATGTTGCTAATACTCTGTCTTCGTCTCACTGCAGCACAGGGGCATTTTGACAATAGAGGTTGTGGAGATTTTTGTTGTCAAACTCTTGTAGTTTACAGAAAATTGGGCTGGCTCAGCTGACCCAGTGTTGGCTCTCTTTGTTAATGATGTTTCCTTCCACGTGTACGGGAGGTGAGATGTTTATAAGGGCATGAATGGATTAACATGATTTTTGCCTTTGCATAATTCAAGGACAGGTTGAATTTCTTGTTTGTAGAAATAAGGAGATATAAAATGGCTTGCAAATCTAATGCAAAGTGAGCAATAACCTTGCAGTTTTGCAAAATATAGATCATGTACGTCTCCAAAGGTCAGTTTAGTTCGGGCACAGTGGCAACTGAAGTTAAAGAGTTTTCTGTTTGGGGTTTTCTTCATATTCACACCAGAGGCAAGTTGATCTTTCATAGGTGATTGGCTACTGTCTGGGAGTTTGTGAATAGTATTGGGTGTATTGCACAATTATGTCTGACACTAGTCCAGATTTTACAACAAAGAACAAAAAATAATATGACATAGGAATAGACCCTTCGGCCCACCAAGCCCGCACTGATTCCTAATCTTTATTTAGACCCACTACTTATTATCATATCCAATTTTTATCCATGTTCATCTCCTGTTCAGGGTCAATCAAGATACACCTTAAACATTGCAAATGCGCCTGCTTCCACTACCAGCACTGGCAGGGCACTGCAGGCCCTCACTCTGTGAAATATTTTCCCCGCACTTCTCCCCTAAACTTTCCCCTTCTCACCTTGAACCTGTGCTGTCTTGTAGTTGATCTTTCCAGCCTGGGAAAAAAGCCTCTGACTCTCCACCCTGTCTATGCCTCATAATTTTATAGACCTCCATCAAGTTGCCCCACAGCCTCTGTCTTTCCAATGAAAACAATCATTTTGTCAAGAAGCAATTGTAGAATTGTGATGAACTTCCTTGGACATCCAAAGCATTGGGCACAATCCACACAGTCTCACAATTCAGCAAATCCAATTCTTTTGACAGGTCACTTAATGTGATGGAAAGTTCTTGGTGCTAGTCTCAACATGTTTTTGAATTTGTCTGGCAAAGAGGACCACGTTAGAGTTTCCTCTGAAAGGTCAAAAGTGACAATATGTTATAAGTAGTAGTCAATTCTGGAGAATAATGCATGTCAGGATTTTCCCTTCCATGAACAGTGAGATACCTCAACAGTTCATACAGAATAGTACGTATCCTCTTGGAATTTAGTTATAATTGTCATATTACTTAAGTCATGACAGGGGTGGGGAGGTCTTTTCCTCTCAAAATCTGCAGAACTTGTGCACAGTCTTCATTTGAAGAAAGGTCGGTCAGCCTTGAATATCTGCTCCATACCATCAGGACCACAGGCTTTGTTGGTTTTTCTCATTCATTTGAATGCATGTTGCAGCTATCCCGTCGATGGTACCCATCCTTCCACAGAGTCATAGGGGCTAGCTTGGAAAATATGAGCTGTTACTATGGATTCACAATTGAGAAGTTGTTCAAAGTGTTTTTTTTTTCCAGCACTGATGGATGTCTTCATACTTATTTAGAATTGGATGAGCTCAAGCTTATGAAGGATTCAAAATGGGAGCAGCCAGGTATGCGTTAGAATAGTCAAGCCTAGAGGTACAAAAGTTTGAATAAATTTCAGCAACAGATGACCTGTGGCAGAATTAGAGACAGATGACAAGACAAAGGGGAATATAGGTCTCAAAGCCTTCAGAAATATCACCAATGTCTCCACAAAATCCCACAAATGCAATGACAGTATAGGTACTCTAATACCAGTATTTTCTCTCAGGCCAACACCCCAGAAATGAGGCCCTGGCTCAGCTCAATCAATGTCAGTGGGCAGGCCACATTATCTGCGTGTCTGACACAAAACATCCAAAACAAGCTCTCTGCTCCACCATGTTCCATCATGGACAGCAGAGAAAATGCATCACAGACATCCTCAAAGCCTCTCTAAAAACACGCAGTATGCCACCAACTCAAGGGAATTTCTTGTCTAAATCATCCAAGAGAAAAACATGGTACCAACCAGCTCAAACAGAAGGAGGAGTATCTGAAAGTCCCACCTCTTCAAACATCACCGACTCTACCAGTGGCAGGGTATGCAGATCCAACATTAGACTATCTAGACATCAGACCTCAGGACCAACACCTCTAGAGTGAAAAGCAGTCATCTTTGGTCTGAGGGAACTGCCTAAGAAGGAAATAGGTAGTTTTAGTCCAGATATGTAGATGAAAGTTCACCAGATGGTCAAATGGGACCAAACGGTGTGAATGATCTGGGTCGGCCTCAAGTAGCAGCCAGGGAGAAGGACAGAGTCATGTGATGGAGAATAGAAATCATGGTAGAGAGAATGCAATGGTTTTGAATGAACTGCAGATGCAGGATTTCAGATGACATCCATTATAATACAGAGTTGTTAATATTCTGGCACAACGTAAGCTACAATTTTCTATGCTAGAAAATTTAAAACGAACATAACCAAAGTGCAATGTGGGCATTGAATCATGAGAACAAGCAGCAGTAAAAAAAAATTCTCAGATATGGTTCAATTGGTAGCAATCCCATCTGACTCAGAAGGCTATGGGCTCAAAACCCAGAGACCTGAGTATATAACCCAGACTGGAACTCCAGTGCAGTCCTGAGGGAATGTTGCACAGTCAGGGTGCCATCTTTCATACCAAAATTAAAATCACACTCTACCTGTCCTCTCAGATGAATACAAGGGATCCAATGGCATGATTTAAAGGAGGACAGGGAAGTTCTCCCCAGTGTACTGACAAAGATATTGCTATTTTTAAGTTATTAGATAGAAATCACTGTACAGAAACAGATCTTTCAGCCCAACTACAGCTACGTTCCAAACAACCCTCCCCTCTTTTTTCATCGAAACTTATTGGGACATCCATCGATTCTTTTCTCCCTCATATATTTATCTAGTTTCCCCTTTCTACTGGTGTTGATTTATTGCCCTAAATTTTGGACTCTGCACAAGTGGAAACAACATCTTCAAGTCTATCTTATCAAACACCTTTACAATTTTAAAGATCTTCATTAGGTCACTGTTTATTGCCCTAAATTTTGGACTCTGCACAAGTGGAAACAACATCTTCAAGTCTATCTTATCAAACACCTTCACAATTTTAAAGATCTTCATTAGGTCACTGTTCAGTCTTCCCTTTTTAAGAGAAAAGATATCCAGCCTGTTAGGTTTTCTTTCGTAGTTATATTCTCTCAGTTCTGCTATCACCTGATATGAAGCTGATGAAATATATGTATGTATGTATCTGTAACTGATCAGACATTAGTATATAGTTTGAGGGAGTGAGTAATGAAAAAAGGCACTGCTATTACCTTTCCTGCATTTGAATTTCAAAATAAGTGCAGGATAACATTTCCAACCCACTGAGCTGTACCAAAGCTCATAAAAAATTGGATTAAATTTCTTCATCATCGCAAATAATAAAAAGGAGCCAGTGGCCCACAACAACAAAGACACCTGGATCATGGTAATACCACTGACAGGAAGATACACAATCAGATTGCATGGGCCTGGAGCTACGCAGCTTGTCGTGGGACCTTTGAAGTGCAGGCAGATTCTGTTTAGAATTACAATACAACAGACTAAAGAAGGCATCAGTAGTCAGAAAGACCTGATCGAATCTCAGTCTTTTCCTTCTAGGGTTACAGGGATATCTCTCGAGGTGATCTCCGAAGAATTCAGGATACATACTGCCAAAGCTGTCACCAAGAGGGAAGAGTGCACATTATAGAAAAAGACACAGAAAAATGCAAAGGAAGACAGCTGATATGAATGTAAGATTATCTTGATGACCTTATGCCATTCTCCAGCTCTTTCTGTTATCAGGCTGTAATATTTTAAATAGACATTCAAAATAGGTCCCTATTCCAAATTTTAAGAATGTCACTTTTGACCTGAATAACACAGGATAAATCAACAGTGTTTTTTTAAACCTAGAAGATATACATCAAAGTTTGGAATTTAAACCAAGCTTGCGGTATATTCCTGACATTTAAACACCCGTTTTCCTTTCAATCTTATTTCTCTCTGTTCCATTTAACTTAACAATAACTGACATTTATGTATCTCTAGCATAATGAGATATCCCAAGACACTTCACAGCAGTTTTATACATGAAGTGTGACACCAACGCACAAGAAGATATTAGGTCAGATAAGCAAAAGTTTGGGCAAAGAGGTATATTCTAAGGAATGTCTTAAATAAGGAATGACAGGGAAGAAGGTAGAAAGGAACTAGGATGGATTTTCAGAACTTATGGCCCAGTCACAATCAGTGATGAAATTAAAACTGGGTATGCTTAAGAGGCCAGAATTAGGTGAATGCGCGTATCTAAGAATTATAGGACTGAGGGAGATTATGAAGGTAGGCAGTGGCAAGGCAATGGAGGAATTTAAAAACAAAGATGAGAATGCTGCTTGACCAGGGAGAACATAGGACAGCAAACACAGAGTTGAGTCGCAAATGAGACTTTCTGCAAATAATGACACAACTAACAGAGCTTTAGATGATCCTAACTTCAAAGAGCGTACAATGAGAGAGGTGGGCCATTGGAACAGTCAAACCTAAATGCAACAAAAGCATGAAGGGCTTCACTAGATGAGTGGAGGCAGGGGCAAAATGAGTTAAGGAGTTGGCAATAGGCAAATATAGTGAACAGCATGAAAAATGCAAGTCAGCAGTGGATAAATGCATTTGCAGAGAAGGATTGACAAAATTGGTCACATCAGACATGCTGGGCAAGCCAGCAAGATGGAGCATTGGGATCGCAGCTAACAACAAAATAGCATTAAGTGCCTCGAATGGGCCTTCTCTGGATACCAGAAAAAGGCACAGAAAAAAAG
>NC_063352.1:20615933-20753875 GCF_021869965.1 Rhincodon typus | reverse complement strand
AAACGTCAGCCTTCCTGCTCCTCTGATGCTGCTTGGCCTGCTGTGTTCATCCAGCTCTACACCTTGTTATCTCAGATTCTCCAGCATCTGCAGTTCCTACTATCACAGAAAAAAAGATGTAGGGTTATCGAAGAGGAAATCAAGTTTGGACCAAAAGCAGGAAATTAGGAAGGTGGAGTGAATACTGAAGGGTTGGGATATAGGAATTTGGGTTAGCAGATCACCTGAGGGTGAAATGAAAGGCTTGACAATAGGAACAAGTGACCTAGAAAAAGTAAAAACCTAGTTCAGATTGAAGAGAAATGTAACTCTTCAACTGTCCAAAATAGTAGTTTGTATATCACAGAAACACCTCAAAACATCCTTTATAGGCAGTTAAAGAGACAAGGATGGTCACTGGTCCGAAGTAGTAGATATTCACGGGAACTTTCCTGCCCCTTCTCAAATGGCTTCAAATTCTTCCAATAGTGTTGTGCTCAGTTGAGGCCAAAACAGTGTTTGATACAGGTTAATCCTAGCTTGCCTGGTTTTATACTTTATTCCCTTGCCTATAAAGCCTGATTTACTAACCATGCTCTCAACCTGACCCTGCCGCTTTCATTGATTTGTGCACATATACTCTCTCATTCACCTGTCTACTGCCTTTAGAATTGAATTCTTTATACTGATCTGAGTCCTTTCCAGCAAAATTAATCACTTCTTTACTCTCAATTAAATTTCATCTGCTACCTTTCTTCCCATTCCAGCAGCCTGTTCATGTCCTTCTCAAGATTAACACTATCCTCTTTGCAGTACGCACTTCCTATTTTGTGTCATCCAGAGAAGACTCTTAGAAAGTTTGAAGTTTATCAAAAGAATTTCAGAGCTGACTGCACAGTGACACATGCTAAATCAACAGAAGTGGATTGTGTCATGTCAATTAAAATAGTTAAATGACTAACTACTCACCAGGAAGTGGTTAATTCTGTGGGTTAGTTTATCGATAACAGGAAGACGCATTATGAGTTATGAAGCACACCTAAGAGCAAAGCAGCAATTTTGTGTGTGTGCAGCTTGCGCATCCATAGTATATACTGTGAGACACAGTCACAATACTCTATGTATGAAAGTTGAATGCTCTTGAAGGTTCGGTACACACAACATCCCCCTCCTTTCCAAAAGAAAGTTTAACTATTTATAGTAACAAGTGTCTATAACATACAAGTAATTTGCTAATACATCCAGATCTTGTAATGGTGATATTTTTGGAGCAGCTGTTAATTGCCTCAGTAATGGGTGATATTCTCTGTTCCTGTTTGTGTTGTCAAGCTTTTCTTTCATGGGTCCCAATTGCTATTCAAGAATTTGCTTATTCTGACACAGTAGAGTCAAGTTGTCTTCAAATGAGTGTCTTTGAGTGGGGTTCAGATCTTATTGGCACTTACTGGTCTGGTCCTCAAGAGCTTCCAGCTTCTTTTGAAGCTTCTGATTTTACACCTGGGAATCTTCTTAATCACAGAATCTTCACAGTGTGGAAAGAGGCCATTCAGCTCGAGTCTGCACCAATCCTCCGAAGAGCACCCCACTCAGATTCATCAGTCCCCACCTCCACCCTATCCCTGCAACCCTGCATTTACCATAACCAACCCACCTAAACAGTACATCCTTGGACACTATGGGGCAATTCAGCAAGGCCAATCCACCTAACCAGCACACCTTTGAACTGCAGGAGGAAACAGGAATACCAGGTGGAAACCCATGCAGACGTGGGGAAAGTGTGCAAACTCCGCACAGTCACCTGAAGGCGGAATTAAACCTGGGTCCCTGGTACCAGTGCTAACTGCTAAGCCACTGTGCCACCCATTCTTCTAATTCTATCGAAGTTTTAGCCTTTAGTTAGTCCAATATATTTTCTCCTTCAGAATCTGCTGTAATAACTGTCCAGCCCTTTCAACATTGCTGTTTTTTTCTCTCTGTGAAGCCTGGTGTGTTTCCATTTCCTACTATAGTTTAGTTTATTCTGTCCTACTCAAGTTCTTTCACTAGACCATCACTGCTGACAATTATTACCAAAAGGATTGTCTCATGAGTTATTTGCAGCTTCTTGTATGTGCTGTGCATTTACATCTGTTTCTGAAAGTCTGTCATTTTCTCTAACATTGATTTGACCATGCCAATGTTTCTGGAGTAGTTCCTACTAAGCCTGATCTGCTTTACTTGTGAACTACTCCAGACTTTCCTGTAAACTGGCAATCTATTAAATGGATTGATATTATACTTCACCTTGGTTCCTTTCTTTCTCTTTCAGCCCTTCATTCATCTCTGAAAGCTGAGCAGAAAGACTTCATCTTCTCAGAGATGGTATTCTCAAGTCCACATTTATACTAAGGTAGTAAATCAATCTTTTCTTGTTGAACTTTCATTTTTCCACTAATTCAGAAAATGTGAGGATTTCTGTTCTTCTTTCATATTCAGTTTTGCATCTGTTTCTTAAATACTTTGCTGCATTTTCTATTATGTCTCTGATGTTTGACTGACTCCAAAGATTTTAACTAGTGAGAGCTCACAGCACACTGGCAATTATTGGTCCAGTCTATGAAGTGGAGCATTGGTGATTGACTGGCGGATTGATTGTACTTGTGTGCCAGCACCATTGATTCTGCATATGGAATTTAATAACGTGTGCTCCAAGTTTTACATTCATAGGTTTTGTCATGGCTTCCCATGTCTATAGATACATGGTTTTAGAAATGCAGCATTAATGTATTGATATTTGCCCCTTATCAACCTTAGCCAATAACAATAACAATATCAAATAGTCACCAATGATTTTAGGACTGATAGTTAAAATTTTTACAAACACTTCTGATGGTGTGATGACATTGATGCTTTCCATAAGATTGCCACTGTGAAACGTGATCAGCACTTTCTGGCTTATCATGTACAGCATCAGATTCTGGTTTGTTAATTACTTCATGTATACACCTCTGGCAAATACCAGATGATCTTCATTTTACCTGGAAAATATTTGTGAACAGTCTGTTTGGGTTGGTGCACATCTTTGTAGCTGCATTAGCCTCTGATCTAACGCATTATTTTTGCAATCAGCCTTCTCTGCCACATGCCTCGCAAATTTAATTGAAAGCTGGGCATTTCCTTGTTGCAAAGGTGGTGGAAACAGAGTCATTGAATATTTTTAGGGCACAGGTAAATAGATTTTTATTAAACAAGAAGATGGGATAGGCAGGAATGTGGATTTGAGGTTACAATCATATGAGCCCATCTTACTAAATGGGGAACAGGCTCAATGCATTGAATGACTTACATGTGCTCCTAATTTACATGTTCAGAAGGCCAAATCTTACACATTTCCTGCTATGTTTGAGTGTTCTTGTGATTCTGTCAACTGTTGAATTTTACCTAGGACTAGTAAGTTTCGTCGACATATAAGATCAGATCGTAAGACATAGGAGCAGAAATTAGGTCATTCAGCCCATCGAGTCTACTCCACCATTCAATCATGATTGATAAGGTTCTGAACCCCATTCTCCCGCTTTCTCCCCAATACCCTTGATCCCCTTGACAATCAAGAACATATCTACCTCCATCTTAAATATACTCAATGACCTGGCCTCCACAGCCTTCTGTGGCAGTGAATTCAATAGATTCACCACCCTATGGCTGAAGAAGTTTCTCCTTACCTCCAATCTAAAAGGTCTTCCCTTTACTCTAAGGCTGTGCCCTCGGGTCCTAGTCTCTACTACCAATGGAAATATCTTCCCAACATCCACTCTGTCCAGGCCATTCAGTGTTCTGTAAGTTTCAATTAGATCCTTCCTCATCCTTCTAAAAGGTGAGCATCACTTTGTTCTTACTTCCAGCCTTCCGTCGCTCTTCAATGCTATGTCTTAGATTTGCTAGAAAGCTTTGATGTTGGTGAATGTGATCACCAACTCAACAAAACATTTGCTAGTTCCTCATCTTTAAAATCATATAATGAGCCCTTTACTCCACATGTGTTCACAACGTGGTCTGTGGATTATATAGCTTTCTACCTGAATAACATAAATTCTAGCCAATGAATGCAGAGGTTAAATCTGACTCAAAATTGGTCTTCTGATGTGGTTCATATTTTCTGGGGATCTTTTAGCTCCTTGGCATTTGTCATATTGCTTTAAGTCTGTGTAGACACATGTCCTCAATTGTAAAGTAAATTTTAATGGCTTGTATTTCTGAATCAAGCACATTTGAATGTATAAAATAATAGTTCTGAAAGCTGTTTAAATATTTCCAATTCTGTTCGGAGGTCTGCTTTGTCCTAATTTAAATTAGGGAATTGTGTGGACATTCTGGTGATATACCTTTGACATTGTCTTGCTAACTGTCAATCTGACATGAGCCCTGATCATCTGCCTTTACCAAATTGGTCTCCTGATAGGGGCATGTTTCTTTACAAGTAAGCTGCATTTTCAACACTTACATTACTGTAACAAAGGCACTGAGTTTCTTTCGTGCACTTTTGCCCAATTTAATATTGTCAGCCATTATTTCATCTGTAGATTAACCTGTTTGCTAAATGATCAAGCACAATAAGTCTCATCAGCAATCCTTTCCATTGTTGATCACCATGTCATGCTAAAGGTAAAGTACACATACAACAGGTTGCATAAGAGGCCAAGAATTGTAGCGAGACAATTCTTGGAATAGGTGTAAAGCTGGAAGACATAAAAGATCCACATAAAGGGACTTCGAACATACTAAGCAGAGTGAAATCAGAGGGACTGGCATAAAGACTACTAAAATGGTCTCAGCATCAATAAGCTGTGGTAGCAAAAACTTCCCACGAATATTAATTTCAAGTGATCTGTGGAACTTGCAGGTGGTGAAATATGTCAAGTTAGGTTCAACTATGATGCTATAAGCAAGACATTAAGTTGCTTACTGGTTTGATTCTCACTTTAACAATTAATAGTTAGCAAGCTAATGTACTGCCAGATGTACTGAATGAGTAACTGATGCCAATACTGCAGGATGAAGGACATTCTTGTCGCACAGTAGTAGTGTCTCTACCCCTGGACTGAGAGGCCCAGGTTCAAATCCCACCTGCTCCAGGGGTGTCTAATAACATTTCTGAACAGGTTGATTAGAAGAATAGGTTAATAATAAAAATCACAGGATGAATCACCACCATTAAAGGAAGAGAGGACGAGTGATGGGTGGAAAAAGTAAAGCATTGTAACTGCAAACTGAGCCAAATATTATTCATTTTTGATTAGAGACAGTACTTTTATACTCACTAACCTATCAAGTTTGTACATTGATTTCTGTAACAACAGCAATAGAAACAACTTTGATTTCTATAACACCTATAACATAGTAAAACAGGGAGTATTAGTAAACAACATTTGACATCAAGCCACATTAAAATGAATTGGCATGTGACCAACACCTGCTCGAAGAGATAGGCTTGAAGGAGTATCTTCAAGGAAAAGAAGCAGAGAGGTTACAGAAGTACCAAGGTTCGGGGGATTTTCCAGAGATTAGGCCTGAAGTAGCTAATTGCATGGCCACCAATGATGGAGCAAAGAACATTGGGAATATGCAAGTGGCCAGAACTGAAAGAACATAGAAATTTCAGAGAGCTGTTGGTCTTGAGAAAGTTACGTAAGTTACAGGAAGTGGCAGGGCCACAGAGAAATTCAAAATCAAAGATGAGAGTTATAAAAATCAAGGCAACGGCAGTTCAGAGGTCAATGTTGGTTTGTGAGTGCAGCGTTGGACAAGGTTATGAAGAAGAGTCTGTCTAATTTTGGATACAAAGAGGAGAATTTTATGTGAGTTTAAGTTTGTTGAAAGTGCAGGGGGGTGAGATCAGCGAGGGGGGCGAGATCAGCGAGGGGAGCAGAGGAACAGTCATAAAGTCATACAGTACAAAAACAGAGCCTTTGGACCAACCAATCCATGCTGACCATAATCCCAAACTAAACTAGTCCCAACTGCCTGCACCTGGTCCACATCCCTTCAAACATTTCTTATTCATGTACTTATTCAAATGTCTTCTAAACATTGTAACTCTCCCCA
Source organism: Rhincodon typus (assembly GCF_021869965.1). Classification (NCBI taxonomy): domain Eukaryota; kingdom Metazoa; phylum Chordata; class Chondrichthyes; order Orectolobiformes; family Rhincodontidae; genus Rhincodon; species Rhincodon typus. The sequence continues at coordinate 20,747,815 of NC_063352.1, read as the reverse complement.
CATCCATTACTTCCTGTGGAAGTTCATTCTGCACATGAACCAGTCTGTGTATGAAAAAAAACAGGTTGCAAAGACACTACTCTCACTGTGACTTGCAGGTGTGGTTATTTACCATATTTTTCGGAGGACGAGATTGACTCAAATAAGAGACTTCAAGCATGCTAATTTCATAGCTGTCAACTGCCAATTTGGCTGTCACATAAGTTAAGTTTGCATGAGGGACAACTGCTCCTCCGGGACAATCTGTTCATCAATGTGTTTTAAATCTCAATATGTTAAAAAATGTTTGAACTTCATAACTGATACAGGAGACAAAAGAAAAATTTGCTCTGTGTTGAAGGAATATCAAAGTCCTTGCTAACCTAATCAAATCTAATTCTCAAAATCATAGAACACAGCACAGAAGGTGGTTAAATTGGACTAGTTAAGTTCACGTGGCACTCTGCAAGAGCAATTTAACCAGTTTCATTTCCTGCCCTTTTAATTTGAGCAGCATCAGCTGTTTACAAGCAAGGCAAAATGGGACAAATTTAAAGGGCTAAGTTCCCCTGCCCCTGAGTTGCTATGCCTTGTAAGGTATGGTACTGTTCCTTTAGTCTTTGGAACTTCTGAATTGATATAAGATTTTGTATAATGCTGCAAATTGCAAATTGCAAATTTCTAAACCATTCACATATAAATTTGTTTACTTTGGACTTAGTTGCTGTTTCTGTTACGGATTTGGCACTTTTAAAACTGTGTGGAATGACATTGAAAGCATTCAGTAACTTCTGCGAGTTTGTTTGACAATATCTTCTAAATGGTTTAACCAATTCCTAAATCAGAGGGAAAGTCATGCATTAGATGGATTTGTTATTACTTGTTGTTATTGACAAATGTTATCTGTCAGTATCCCGGGACAGAGGCAGTGCAAATGCTGCAACAGGGTGAAGTTATGCTTCAGAAGCAAATAGCCATAATAAAAAAAATTGGATGAGTAGAAGCAATCGAAGATAAGAGTTATGTACTAATGTGAGTGCTTGTGTGTCCATAGAAGAGATGGGACTGGCACAGACCCACAAAAGAATGTTGCATATCACCTGGAATATTACGATTTACAATAGCTACCATTAAATTATGCCAAGCCAATTTTCTGCACATCAAGCAACATAGAAAGCTAATTGCTATGGCATTGGTGGTCTCTGCCATTAGTTGAAATAATTCAGGAAAAGCCCAGCAAACCTTCAAAAGTGCACTTCCACAGGAAAATACTGCTCCTCATTCTTTAATGTGTCTTGCTTTGAAAACAATTTAATGCACACTTAAATGCTAAGGCTTTCAGAAAATAGAGAACAATGCATAACCAAAGGCTGCATGCTGAATCTGTGTGCGAGATGCATTATGATCCTTCAGACCTGGAATGCTATATTGAGCCACTTAAAACTTGTACAATTCTGGAAATCTGGCACTTTGGCCAAAAGAATTGTTAGTTCTACAAAAGATTTAAATGCTAAAAGAAATTCAACAAGTAACTAACCAGGAGCAGGCTATATTAAGCATTATTTCAAAAATGAATCGAGTTCCCCCACTGAAGTGTCCGATAGAAGAGTTAGTGAAGTGATTAGTGACTTCAGGCAAAAGATTGTCTCAAACATAATGGTCAGCACAGCCTGTACTAGTGCACAGAATCCACCAACAGTCAAAGCTGAGACCAAATGGTAGATTAATCGAAGAGTTACAAAGTCATTTTAGAAATTCACAGATTTAACTTCTCAAAATGTTTACGAATCAAGGTCATCTTCAGGAAAATATAAGGAGAGAGGGTGGAAAATAATAAAGTAAATGAGGCCGCTGCGTCAAGCAAAGCCTCCAGCAGTTGGGAATGAGATTACAACACCATATATGAGTTAGATCAGTAGTTTTGCAATCTCTGTGGAGGAAATTCTACTGAATATTTTTGGCAAAGTTCCCAGTTGGGGACGTGTGTATGGAAATCCAGTGTCCTCACTCCCACAACAACTGCTGTCTATTCATTTCAGTGGGAAGGACATCATCATTAGAAACTGTCAACAGCTGCCAGTAATTTCATTTCATTCTGTGTCATATCGAAATCCCTAAAACATAAGCACAGTTTAAAAAGCAAATTTTTGAAAATTCTTCACTTCCAACGCAAGCAAACTGGAATGCTGAGCACTAATTAACCTAACAGCCCACCTAGAGCATCTTGCCGTTAACAAGGCATCCTTTTTTCTTCCATCAAAGCAAAGCTTACTGTAATGGGTACTGTAAGGTTTCAGAATAACTGTCCATTTTCGTACTGCAGCAGCTTTTCCCATATTCATATGCAAAGCTGACAAATGCAACCAGATCTGAACAAAGGCACCTTTCACTAGGATAGCGGAAAATAATGCCTTTCAATTCAAATAACAAGGCTTATAGAGGCAGTGTGCAAATTAGGACACTTCTATCTCCCATCAAAACGATGTAACAGCAGGTGTCAGTGCAAGTTATGCTAATTGCCAATTTTGCCATTTGTGCAAACATAAAACATCATCTTCAGTGTTAATACTTAGTTGGCAGGCAATAAAATCTGGCAGCATTTCAGTCTCACTACCCACCCTGACTTGAAAGTAATTCTGTTAAAGTAGGATTCTTAACTTGGGTAACTCAGTAATCACAAATGCACCACATTTCAAAAGAACAACACTTTCTATTTCCTATGTGTTTTGGTAAAATATAGCTGAAAATGTTGATCTGCTGAGTTGAAGACCTGCAAGTAGAATTAAAATAAACTGTCAAAAACATATAATCAACTCAGACCCAAATAAAATAGACAATGGTGGAATGTTTTAGCAAGTTAGCCAGTCAGCAACAGAAAGAAACAATGTTATGAGTAGGATATGACATCAGATTCCCTGCTTATTTTTATCAGAAAGTACACACGATAGATGCCCCAAATTACATCCATGAGTGAAGAACTCATGTTTATACAATGTCTTTCAAGACATTAGGATGTCCCAGAGTGCTTTGCAGCCTCCCACAAACAACAGTGTGATAATTTATTGTTTAATGATGCTGGTTAATGGATAAAGAATGACCAAGACATGAGGAAGAAGTTGCTGCTACTCTGTGGAATAGTGCAAGCACCTTTTGCACCCAAATTGCAGATGAGGCATCAGTTTAATACCTTGCCTGTAAATTATCAGATTGTGCAGCATCTCCCAGTATTGTACAGCTAGAAACAGTATACAGTTTCAGTTAAATTCTTGGGAGGGATCTACAACCTTTGGCACTGCCCAGTGACCCACAACCACAACATGAAATGGATGGCAACACACAGGTCTTTCAGAATAAACAGACTACGAATAAATGTTCCTTCTGGTTCCAAACTGAAGTAATCATTTTCTTTGAAGTTTATTTTTCCTTGGCAGCTTCTCACAAGGATTTATCAATCACGGACCTGTTCCATTTAGGTTTCCCTGACAGTTCGGAGTAACAAAGGGTCAAGCAGAGATAGAGATGCAAAATGGGTGCAGATGAAGACATAAAAATGAGAAAATGCATCCACTCTACTGAGAGCTAAACCAACAAGATACAACCAAGACATGCACGTGTGTGTGTATGTGTGTAAGTGTGTAAGAAAGGTGGAGGAGGAAGGTAATTCTCTATTGACTTCTGTGGAAGTCAATATCAAGTCCACCAGACTGTCAAGTGCCTAAGCAGAAAATGAGGTAGTGTTGTTCTTTCAGTATGCATTGAACTTCATTCGAACACTAATAGGCCCAGGATTGAAATGTTCGCATGGGAGCAAGGTTGTTTATTGAAATAGCAAGCAACTGGAAGGTCAGGGTCACTCCTGTGGATAGACTGTAGATGTTCTGCAAAGTGGTTACCAAGGAATCAGTTCCTGCAGAATGCTGACAGTGGAATGGAGGAGGAGGAGTGGTTGGTACTTGTATTCTGCTAGAGATGGCACAGCTAGTAATGGAGGATGATCCTTTGAATGCAGAGAAGGTAGAAAGTGAGGTCAGGCAGAACTCTATCATTATTCAGGAGAGGGCAGAATGGGTAAGGGCAAAAGTGCGGGAGGTGGATCAGACATGGTTCAGAGTCCTGTCAACCACAGTGGGGGTTGATCCTCAGTCAAACAAAGGAGTCATCATCCTGAAGGCCCAATGAAAGGTGGCATTATCAGGACAGATGCAATGGAGACAAAGTGGAATGGAATCCTCACAGGAAGCATGGAATCTGCAGGTCTAGATAAACTCTGTGGGAGTCAGTGGGCTTATCGTGGATATTGGAGGACAGCTTATCCCCAGAAATATGAACAGAGAAGGAAGGAAATGGAACAGTCAGAGATGAACCAGGTGTAGGTGAGGGAAGGATCGAAATTGGAAGCAAAATTGATCATTTTGATCCCTCTGAAGCAGAGAGTTCTAAAATTTTCTGAGAGAAATATATTCTCTTCATCTTGTCCAATAAGATCCACCCCGAGTCCTGGACTCTCAAACAAAAGGAAGCATCCTTTCCATGTCTGACTTGTCATAAATTTTCAGGTCTTATACACTTTGATCAAGTCAGCCCAGGTCTTCTAAACTTTAATGTTTAGAAGAAACAAGCCCAGCGTATCCTATCCAATCCATCCTCTTAAGACAGCACACTCTTTCCAGGTATCAATATAGAACACCTCATCTGAACTGCCTCTAATGCATTTACATCCTTCCTTAAATTAGGAAAGAACACAATAGTTGTCTTCCTTTAGCCATAGCAGAAGCACATCTTAGTTGTTAGGTACAGTCAGTCTCATCTTGCAGCTCAAATCTAACTTTTGCCAAAGGCACAGCACTAAATACAATGGCATATACATTGAATGCTTTAATTTATTGATACGCCAGCAGCACATCTTTTCAAAAAGAAAGAAAGAAATATTTGTAATAAGGATACCAGCTGAGACCAACTTTCTCTGAAACTGCTGCAAAACACAAAACAATTTTTGCATTGCAGTTAAGTGTGCATAGAAATAGACACAGTCCCATCCTGGCAGTTGCAAAATGTGTCAGTGGGGTTATCAACTAATCCTAGCATTCACACAGTGGCTATAAGATCAGGTCAGAGGCTGGGTATACTACGACAAGTAACTTATCTCCTAATCCCCTAAAGCTGCCCAGAATCTACAAGGCACAAGTCAGGACAGAGATGGAATACTCCCCACTTGCTTGGATGAGTATAGCGTCAACAACACTCAGGAAGCAACACTATCCAGGTTAAAACAACCCACTTGATTGCCACCACATTCACATGCATCCACTCTCTCCATCACCAATGCTCAGTAGCAGCAATGTGTACTATCTACAAAATCCAATGCAGATATTCACCAAAGTTCATTAGACAGCACGTTCCAAAACTGATACATGAAACACCACCTCAGCAAGTTCCCCTTCAAGTCACTCGTCATCCTGACTTTGAAATATATTGCTGGTCCTTCACTGACGTTGGGTCAAAATCCTGGAATTCCCACCTTAAGGACTTTTTGGATCAACCCATAGCACATAACTCATGCAATGGTTCATGAAGACAGCTTACCACCACCACCTGCTCAAGGGCAACAAGGGACAGGCAATTAATGCTGGGCAGCCAGGAACGTCTACATCCAAAGAATGAATGAAAAAAATTCTAAAAGGTAATTTTCTCAAAGGATCATTGTGTTTGAATGGTACAATACTAACTGGCTGGCGGGTTCTAATCTCCCATTCCAGAGGAATAAAACTTTCATGATCAAATTATTTAATATTGCTGAGAACGCGCAGGAGCTTCCACCCTGTGAATACGTGACAACTCCATCTTTCTTACAGGCAGCAGCCACACTGTTGCTTTAAAAAAACACAGCCCTGCAAAACTCCAATTTTGCACATATGTACTGCCTCAAGTACTGATAGTGTTAGCCTGAAACGCAGTGTCCCAAAAACATACTGACCCAGAATTGTGTCAAGTCAGGTCATCATAGGAGTCCTTTAAAAATGAAAGGTGAAACCAGATTCTAAGAAGCCTGCATCCATTCTGTCTTCTAAGTATGGCACATGGCAATCAATGTCCTTCAAATTTGATAAGGAATTGTAACTTGAGAAATTCCATTGTTCACTTTACAAATTTCCCATTGCAAACTTTTTGTTCTGTCTTAAAATGCCACCAAAATCAACATGGAAGTCTAAACAAAATCATGAAAATTCAGTAAGCATTTTCCACTTATCCAACTGCATCCGTTTAGCCCATGAAACAATTCTAAACAATTGTATTCGACATTTTCAACACAATGTTCTAGATAATATTCTGGGAAAAGAATAGTTCCATAGTTTTATTTTGACCCACCTAAACCGGCACAAATGTTCATGGTCTTTGAAATGCAGTCAACAAGATAACTCAGAAACGACAATAAAAAAGATGATACAATGTGGAGCTGGAGGAACACAGCAGGACAGGCAGCATCAGAGGAACAGGAAAGTTGATGTTTCGGGTCGGGACGAGGGCCCCCGACCCGAAACTTCAACTTTCCTGCACCTCTAATGCTGCCTGGCTGCTGTGTTCCTCCAGCTCCACACTGTGTTGTCTCTGACTCCAGCAGTTCTTGCTAACTCTACAATAAAAGAGATGTGGCTTGCTACGTGTTCATTCCTGCCAAACTATTTTAACATTTTTGTATTTGAATATTATTTTACTAAGAGATGCAAACACATGCAGGAAGATTAGCACTTTTTCCTAACTTCTCCTGTGTTTAACCACAGGGAAGTTTTGAAACAGAAATTTACCTCAAAGTGCATTTGAAATTATTGCAGGTAGTCACTTGTGTTCTACTTAAATTTATCAACCATTTTGTATGCATAGTTTAATTTCTGCACAATTTAAAAAATACTCTTTTCTATAACACTTAATTCGAAAGCTATGTAATATATGTTGCACTCAGAGATAAGAAACAATTATTCATTAATATTTGAACGAAAACCTCTGTTCCCTAAATCGCAAATCACATTTCATTTGACAGTTCTATGGTGGATGCTACAACACACCATATTAAGATTCTAAATGCCCTGAGATAATTCCACACAATGCAGCAGGAAACAAATTTCATGAATAAAAGGTACCAGCTGATATCATGCCTAGCCATACAATCCAGAGGCCAATCTAGGGTCTGAGTTGAGTTTCCAAATAAATCTCAGGCAGATCTGCAGCTGCACAGCTACAATTGGTCCTACTGTTCTTATGCCCAGCAACAAAGAAGGAAAACGCTAATTAGTCAAGAATCCTAGTCCTAACTGTTGTGCAGTCACTCCTCTTGGAAAGTACACACATGTAGCGATTAAGAGCAAACAGAGTCCAGGCTTGAGTGCTCTAGCAATCATTTTCTAACCTTGCATATGAGAAATATGTGCAAATGAAATCATGGGTGAGCAATGAATGTTGGCCTTCCCTGCAATGTTCACATCCTACGAATGATTTTTTGTAAAAAACACAGCTCCAAAGAAGAGCCACCCATAAGCTATTGCACTCTCCACAGATGCCAGCAGGTCTGCTGGTTGTTTCCAGCATTTTCTGCTTTTACTTCAGATTTCCAAGATCTACAGAATTTTGCTTTTATAAAACAAACATACATCTATGTCTACCGTTGAAATCTTTCAATGAATAGATTTCTTATGAATCTCAATTGAAATAAAAATGTGGTCTTTGGTGAATGAAGCACAATGAAATTTGCCCACACCTAAATATCACCCATGTCAAAAGCCAATGTGAGGAATTAATTCAATTCATTTGTTGCATTGTGTGGAATTAGCTTGGGGCATTTAGAATCTTGATATGGTGTGTTGGAAAATCCACCAAAAAAAACTGTCTAATAAGAATAAAATGTGCTAATGCTGACAGGACTGATATATGAAAAAAATTTTGACACAGGAAACATTAGATCAGGTAACCAAATCATGCTGAAAGGGACAACTTCAAAGGGTCCACTTAGAATCATAAAATCATAGACTCCCTACAATCCAGAAAGAGGCCATTTGTCGCATCAAGTCTGCACCTACCCTCCAAAGAGCATCCCACCCAGACCCAATCTCTTACCCTATCCTCATAACCCTGCATTTACCACGGCTTACCCACCTAACGTACACATCTTTGGCCTGTGGAAGGAAACGGGAGCACCTGGCAGAAACCGTTGTAGACACAGGGATAATGTGCAAACTCCACACAGACAGTCACCCAAGGCTGGAATCGAGCCTGGGTCCCTCCCACTCTGAGTCACCAGTGCTAACCACTGAGCTGCTGCATTGGCCTACTTAAAGGACTTAAAGAAGGAAAGAGCAGTAAAGAAACAGAATAAATTAGGGAAGGAATTCCAGAGATTGAGTCCAAGGCTACTAACTGCATGATCTCCAATAATCGAACAAAGGAAGAAAGGGATGAACAAGAGGTCAGATTTGAAGGAGTGCAGAAATCACAAGAAGTTCTAGGGTTTAAGATTAAAGAGGTAAGGAATGGTCATAGAAAGATTTGGATTCAAGGAGTTGAAGCTGAAAGTCTAAATCAACATAATGCAGTTCTTTGATTTGCAGAATAGTGATCTTATTTATATTAAAAGGTTCCATGACTCCGGGTTTCATATCTTTCTATGGGGAGAACTCAAATATCAACATAGCCCTGAGGCCAATGCCCCAATTTTCAGAATATTGCAGCCTCCATGTTCATGTGCATTCTCCAAATAAGTTCAACCACTGAAATTCTTTTTGTTCCTGCTAAATTAATATTAAGTTGCTCCAAATACCTGCGAAAATCTAATTCCCAAATTAGGCAGTATCCGTGGGAACTGCAGGAACAGTCTTCCATGTGGTAACTCCAGACATACATCTGGCGTGAGGTACTCTACAACCCCCGCCAAGGATGCAGAGCAGATCCACAGATCCCAAGGTCCCACAGCAGCTCTCAGGCCCAGTTCAAAGTCGCAGTTCTTTCCTACAAAGCTGCTCCAAGACGCTCCCCATCAATATCATCGCCAAGGGGCCTGTTAGGGAGGGAAGCCCAACAGCAGAGAAAATCAGTGTGTTTTATTTTGACAAGTATGTTAGTTGAGTTATTTTTCTTCATTAAATTCACCCGTATTTGCAGGAAAAATGTCTCTTCTGGACATGCTCTTATCAGTTAATCTATTCTTTTCAAATGCTTATCAAATGCAAATTTTCTAAAATGGATTACAGATTGTTGGCATCCACTTTCTTTTTAGTTTTTACGTCACCAAATATATTTCAACACTCATAATTTAAGAAACATCTGTGCATAATTGTGTTTTGCCTGTGTAACAGTCACTTCAAATGTACCTTGCTGCATGGATTTCTACGAGGTCTTTTAATATTAGATTCAATGTAGGCATTCAGAATTATTTCTACAAGCTACCAAAAATGATTAAATTACAATTTCAAAATACTTAGGGAAAATTATAAATCCAGGATTAACTATTTGACATTTAATATAAATGACAGTCATACAATTCTGGGCACATGCACAAGCAATATCTCGTAATTCTCAAAACAAAAACAAGTGATCCAAAGGAAGTTTTAATGACTGAGGGGTGGTGGATAAATTTATATCTGGTGTGCATCATTTTGCTGATTTGCTTGTCCCTCCCTTCTCGAGGAAGCTCAGATTCCAGCTGGAACACAACTCCACGGGTGGCCATTTCCACCAATATTTCACCTAACTGACCATTTTTCTGATTCAAACCTAGACAGCCATCAGAAACTTGCTATTTTGCTAAGAAACACAGCACTTATGAATCTGATGCTGCCATCACTAGCACAGTCCTCATTAGTTCCCCATTAAACCCAGAGAGCTGAAAACAATTGCACTGTCGTAATCAAGAACTCAACAGAGATAAAAATTGAGGATCTTTGGTCTTTATGCTAACATATGATTGAATATTGCTATTATTTTAACCACTGTAAGACCACATCGAACAGCTTGATCAGTAATATCTTCATACTTATGGTAGTTGTGAATGCAAGAAAAAGTGTGAGAGTCTCTCCCTCTGCACACTTGTTCAATGAATGAGCTTTTGTATTCTGCTATTGGTTTATCACTGGATCACTAGTTTCAGTCACAGATAAGCTCCTGTGCCACAGAAATGCACCTCAGTGACAAGCAAAAGTCACTAATTTTCTATACCTTCAATCCACAGCAACACCATTTCACAGATAATTTCAATCCTGACCATAATTCAGGTCTGTAATACATCTCTTTTTCTGAGACTGAAACTTGAATTCACTTGATGCTTAGCAGACCTTGAATTTTCATACTTTTGGCAAGAGCTTACCTAGGCCCCTCAGAGTTTCTCAGCTTGGGGTCATTATTAGAAGCTAGGAATAAAAATGTTGTTACGAAAAATAGAAGAATTGCAAAACATTTAGACCCAAACTGCAGCATCAGCCATGATTGGCCCTTCAAAAGAAGCTAGGTTTTAGCAGCTAACATTTCAAACCTAAGACGTCAATACTTAAGAATTTCAAGTCTTGCTTAACCACTGTCTTTATCTAATCTCTCTGCACTGCACTGCATGACTATTCCCAGAATTTAAGTACAGTGAATTGGATAGCACTTAATGTAGAACTGTCCTATTTTTCAAATCTAACAACAATGACTAGGTCTGCAAAATACATGACGATCGCTGTGCAGATGACGAGCACTTGCTGAGCACCATAACAAATGAACGTCTCCACTTCGTACATCAGCAACACCACAGTGTGGAAAACAAACAGACTTTGATTTTTTAAAAGATTATAATCTGCTTCATATCCTACAAACTCCAAACAGCCTGAGCAATGAATACTGTCCAATTCAAAATAGAACAGTTATAGAGTCATAGAGCTGTACAGCATGGACCCAGACCCTTCAGTTCCACTTGCTCATGCTGACCGGATATACTAAATTAATCCAGTCCAATTTGCCAGCATTTGTCCCATATCCCTCTCAACCCTTCCTATTCATATATCCATTTAGATGCTTTTTAAATGTTGTTATTGTACCAGCCTCCACCACTTCCTCTGGCAATTCATTTCATACATGCACCACCTTCTGCCTGAAAAAGTTGCTCCTTAAGTCCCTTTTAAATCTTTCCCCTCTCACTTTAAACCTATGGCCTCTAGTTTGCCACCTTTCATAATATCAACCAATTATATGTGATGATAATTAACATACAAACATTCAGAAAGTCTCCACAAACACTTGGTCATCGTTCCATACCTCACAGAGGTTGAAGTTTAAAACACTGTCAGTGAAGTCTTGGACCTTCATGGATTAAACTGGATTAATCAAATCAACTGAGATAATGTAAATGAGTGAACTGAATATTTCTGTTATTTAGATGATCAAATGATCTAAAATTCCCCAACAAGGCAGCATGACTTACAGCATTCAGAATTGATGCAAATTTCTGGATTGAGTCTACACTCTATTTGTTAGTCAAAGCTCGGCAGATGCCAAAGATTATACATCACAGTTAATTCTGTTACGGTTCTTCATTCCAAATAAGTTTCTGAATTGTTCAGCTGACTAAAAAGACAAAACAGTATGATTCATTTTTTTTTCTGAAGAAGGGTCTCGACCCGAAACTTCAGCCTTCCTGCTCCTCTGATGCTGCTTGGCCTGCTGTGTTCATCCTGCTCTACACCATGTTATCTCAGATTCTCCAGCATTGGCAGTTCCTACTATCTCTGATTCATGACCATAGCTTTCAGCAGAACACAACACACCTTGAATGTGTGCATGCAGTTTTTTCTCAAAACAAAGCTAAGCAGAAAGGTAATAAATTTAAAGTTCATTGTTAGTGTTAGCACTGATCTCTGTCTTCCTCGGCAATCATCTTCCACCACAACTTTCTTGAAGATACTAACTCCTCACGAAGTGCTGATTACCATCAATAGGCCAGGGAGCAAGCATTATTCAAGTGAGATCCTCGACAGTGAGCAAAGTGATGCTGAGTCATCAAATAACAATCATTTGTGCTAATACTAAATCGGAACATAAAATGACGTGGAATGCACAGCCCAAAAACAGGCCAATTAGTCTATGCCAGTCTTTATGCACAAGAGATGCTCCCACTTATTTAACCTAACCTAATCTTCATACTCTTTGTTCCTTGTTCCCTCATAGACTGATCCAGCGGCACTTTAAATACACACTCATGATTTATTTTAACCAGTCCACACGGTTAAAAAAAATCCACATTATTCCCTGAATTCTCTTTTGGATTTATTAATGATTTATTATTATTACGATATTATGGGCGCTAAATGGTAACACTTCCCTTAAATCAAAAATATGCCCACATAGTACTTTTAAATTGTGCATCCTACTTTTCAGAAAAAAGTTTTTTTGTTTTGTTTATTCATTGGATACGAGAATCACTGACAAGGCCACCATTAAATGCCCATTCATTACTGCTCCCAAGTTGGTGATAGTGAGCTATCTTCTTCAATCATTGCAGTCCAAGTTGTGTAACAGCCACACAGCATCTGAAGATTCCCCACCACCATGGCCAACAGGGCCCTCAGCCATGTCCAACCCATTTTCCCACACTTCTGCCCTCATCCTTTCTTTCCTTCCCACAAAAATGATAGGGTCCCCCGGTCCTCACATACCATCGCACCAGTTCTGCATCCAAAGGATTGTAGGCTGACATTTTTGTTATCTCCAGCAGGATGCAAAGGCCAGATACAAATTCTCCTCCTTTACCTTGATGGCATTTTGCAGGGACCATTCCCTCCAGAACAGCCTTGTCCAATCCTCTTCCATTCCCAACATCTTCTCACACCTCCACGGCACCTTCCCACGCAAACACAGAAGGTGCAAGACATGCCTGTTTACCTCCTTCCTCCTCACTATCCAAGGTCCTACACATACTTTCCAGGTGAAGCAGCAATTTACCTGTACTTCATCCATTCCACTCCACTGCATTTGCTATTCACAGTGTGGTCTCCTCTACATTTGGGAGGTGAAATGCAGACTGGTGACCCCTTTGCAGAACAACTACGTTTCTATCTGCAAAACTGACCCTGAGGTTCCAGTTGCCTGCCGCTGTGAACGATGAACACATACCAATGTGTTCATATGCCAACATTGTTGTTGCAGGCCTGCTGCAGTGTTCCAGCAAGCCTCACCATAAGCTCAAGGAACAATATCTTATTTCCTGCTTGGGTACTCTATAGCTTCTATGACTTAACATCAAGTTCAATTACTTTAGAGCTTGATTCAATCCTTCAATTTTTTTTTCACCCACCCCGCACCCAGTTTTGTTATGACACGGGTTGCTTTTAACACAGTCACCCATTCTCGCCTACTCCTAGGTTTATTATCACGTTATATGGGTTGCTTTCAATACAGCTCATCCATTCTCTCTAAGTCTTAGCTCATATTATTACTTATTCAGAATTTCTTCCGTCCTGGCCTGCTATCTCTAAAGTCCTTGTTGTGATATACTTCCAAGTCAGAATGGCACGTGGCTTGGAGGAGAACTTGCAGATGCTGGTTACAGCACCACTTGGGGTCATTAATCTTGGAAGCTGTAGAGGTTACTAGTTTGAACACGTTGTCAAAGTGACCTATTCAAGTTGTTTCAGTGTATGTAGTAAACGGTACACAAAACAGTGTGTCACTGATGAAGCACTGAATGACCAAGATTGTGAATGATGTGGAAATCAAGTCGTCTGCTGTATGTTAGATGATGTTGAGTCTTAAGTATTTCTGGAGCTGCTCTCATCCAGGCAAGTGGACAAGATTCAATCATACTCCTGACTTGTGCCTTGCAGGTGAAGGCTTTGGGAGTCAGAAGGCAAGTAGCTCATTGCAAACCTCTCAGCTTTTGACATACTTTTGTGGTAACAGTAGTTATATGGTCTGTCCAATTATATTTCACATCAATGGTAATTCTCAGGCTGTTAGATAAGTAGAATACAGAGGATTCAGTAATGGTAATGCTGTTGATCATCTCAGAGGATGGTCAGATTCTGCCTTGCTGGAAATCATTGCTTAGAAATTGGGTGACACAAATATTACTTGCTACTTGTCGGCCTAAGACCGAACATTATCTAGGCCTTGTTGCATTCTGAAAGTGACTGCTTCAGAACCTGAGCAGCTTTAAACGATATTGAACATTGTGAAATCATCAGTGAACATCTCCATTCTCAATCTTCCAATAGAGGAATGAACCACTGATGAAGTTTCTGAAACTGCTTCAGCCTAGGATAGAACCCTAATGTTCTCCAGCAGCAATATCCTGTAGCTGTAGCGACTGGTCTCCAATAACCACTTTCATGTTCTTTTGCACTAAGTCTGACACCATCCAGTAGAGAGATCTTGAACCCCACACCTCCCAGATTACATTATACTCAGCATTGATGTCCAGAACTGTCATTCACATTATCTCCGAAACTCAGTTCTTTGATCCATACTTGGACCACGATTGCAATGAGGAACGGTGCCACGTGGTCCTGGTATAACATAAACATTTCAACAGTGAGAATGTTGTCACTGCGTGTCACTGGAAAGCATTGTAAACACCTTTCATTACCTTACTGATGATTAAGATGAGATTGATAGGGCATTAACTGACCAAACTTGATTTGTCCTGCTTTTCATTGATAAGGCATATCTGGAAAATATTCTACATTGTTCGGTACATGTCACTGTTGTAGCTCTATTGGAATAACATGATTATGGGCATTGTTAGTTCTGGAAAACAAGTCTTTAGTACTGAAGTAAAAGCAAAATACTGCAGTTGCTGGAAATCTAAAACAAAAACTAAAAGCACAAGTGAAAAGTCAACAAATCTGACAGCATTTGTGGAGACAAACCACAGTTAGCATTTTGAGTCCATTATGGCTTCTTCAGAACTAAAAAGAGGTCGAAATGTGGTGAGGCTTTGTGATATCCATGGCTTTGCAAATAGTATATTGGCATGGATTTGAGATCTTCTAACAGGGAAGACTGAGAGTTGGGATAATGGGGGAATTTTCACATTGTGACACTCCACCAGTTACAGGTTGCCAGTGATCTGTACTGCAGTCACAGGTATTTACATTATATATTAATGAGGTGGACGAAGAAAATTAATGCATTGTTACCAGATTTGGGGAGGCAAATGTTGAGGATGACAGAGTCTACATTTGGATATAGACTAGTTAAGCAAATGGGAATAAACTTGGCAGTTAGAATATAATCTGGAAAAATGTGAAGTTATGCACTTCGGCAGGAAGGATTGAGGAGCTGATTATTATTTAAACAGAGGAGGACTGCAGAAAGCTACAGAACAGAGGGATTTGGGAATTTCTGTGCATGAATCACAAAAAAGCCAACATCCAACTTTAGCAGTCAACTAGAATTCTGCCCTTTATTTCATATGGGAAAGAGTATAAAAGTAGGGTGGCTTTGGGCCCTTAGCTAAAGAAAGATACACTGGCACTGGAGACATAGTTCGGAAAGTTTACTTGGATAATACCAGGTATGGTGGGACTGTCTTATGAGGAGAAATTTAGGAGGTGTGCCTTGTACTCAATGGAATTTAGAAAAATGAGGCGTGACCTTATTGAAACATACAAAGATTCTTAGGAGAGTTGACAGGGTAGATACAGAAGGGTTTCCCCCACTTATGGAAGCATCTCAGACCAGAAGTCATCATCTCAGAATGAGGGTGTGCACATTTAAGATGGAGAGGAGAAGGAAATTCTCCTCTCAGTCGGCAGTGAACCTGTGGAATTCTTTATCGGCCAGGGCTCTGGAGTTTGGGTCATTAAGTTTAACCAAGACTGAGGCAGGTAGATTTTTAATCAGTAAGGTAATGACGACGTAAGGGCAAAGGCAAGAAAGTGAAGTTGAAGATTACCAGATCAGCCATGATCTCATTGAATGGCAGAGCAGATTTAATGGGCTGAACGACCTGCTTCTCTGCCCCTATGTCTTATGGTTTTATGGTCTGTCTCTTTATACCTATTCCCTGACCTTTTTGCTCCACTTACCTCTTTCCCCTTTCCACAGCACAAAACCCATCACAATTACATTGCGGTTTGGTTCTGAAGAAGAGTCATATAGTGCACTTCAAGCATTAACTCGGTTTCTCTCTCTGCGGATATTGCCAGACCTGCTGAGTTTTTCCAGCACTGTTTTTTTTTATTTTCTGCAGCACTAAAGCCGGAATGTTCTCAGAACCCTTAGCCTTTTGCTACATCTAGTGCTTTCAGCAGTTTCTTGGTATCATGTTTTATAGGTTCCATAAACGCAGAGAAATGATGGCAAACCAGTTGTTCATTTGACTTTTCTCATCCTACTTTTACATATATTTTTTCTTTGTATAATCTCCATTTTACGTACATGCTCTACTTATTCCTCTACTCATTTTCATGGATTTTTTTTACTTTCACTTGTCTCAACCTTTTTCTTTTGATGTGTAATCATTTCCTGCATGCATGTCCCATTTTACCCTCAGCTGACTCGCCATTGGAACAGTCAAAAATGAACTATCAAGAGGCATCCCTGCAACTGTTCAATGTTGTGCAGGATGAACAAATTCCTGTAGTGACAAAAAAAATCTTAGACTATTGTGCACTGACTGCAACAGCAATTCAATGACAGTCAGATACTTTCCTTTCCACTTTTGCTTGTTTTGCATATCTTATCTCCCAACTTTCTCACTTACTTGCTTTATGAGTAAAACTGGTTAGCACTGGGAGAGAAATTCTAATATTAATTTAAGAATGTTAGGGAAGTTACAGGAGAGGGGATTTCATTGGTAATAACATCAAGGGCATTTCCTTGTAGGTTTTACTTGTCTTCAAAAATATTTACATTTGTGCTTTGCCCTATAGATTCTGATAATGTTGATAAATTGGTCATGCTCTTGCTCCAAGTTTGTTAATTTAGTCACTTTAAGCTCCTAATGCCTTGCTGCCATTTTATCTGATTCTTAGGTTCTACCAATGATTTTTCTTCTGCTTTAACAAAGGAAAGGGAAACTTACAATTATATAACACCTTAACATACTTTGGACTTCACAAAGTACCATGCTTTCACTACAGATAAGTAAGTAAAATATCATTAATAAGTTTCAATTGTTATATTTGAATTTTTAAACTTTACCTTAAGATTTATTGTATCTCTTTTGGAAAACTCACCAGAACATTCCAGTGGAGAATAGCCTTTCTTGAAAGGCTAAAAGAAATTTTGCTAATCTTTGTTTTCAGAATTCTGATAAAAGTCCAAAACAGTTTGCTAGTGCTGCGGAATTAATAGCTGCAAATATTATAAAGCTTAACATTTTACACTAAATACATCATTACAAAGCATTACTAAGCTAGAACGGAAAGTATGTTGTAAATAATGAAAAATTCTGTACTAATTAAGTATGAAAGGATGCAGGGATCGTTCGGAAACAGTATATAATTATACTCACTCTTAATCTATTGATTTTCTACATGCAGATGGCAGATCCTCCATGGGTTTTTAGATCACAAGTGTCTGCTGAACAAAACAGCCTTTGAGCAATTCAACCCAAAATTAATTCAAAAACTGGTATCGACAGGGCAAGGGCACGGGAGACGAATAAAAGCCAAGTGACCTACAGCTATGTCTGCATTGCTATTCATATCTGCTAGGAAACCATGAGAAGAAAATGTCATCAGTGCTGTGATTTGAGACAATTTCCAAAAAATGGAACCTCTACTCTCACGAACGTCTTTATAACTTTCCTGTGATCAAACCACTGGTACGAGAAGTACAACTAAATGTTCTAAAATCATAAGCATTAATATGGTTTTTCAGAAATTAGTTGGATCCCCTTTTCTTTCAGCTTTTCTAGATCAAGCTTCCTGAATTCTCCTAACAAAGAACTGCAAGAACGAAGTGCTTCATTTGAATCCTAGCATCCACAGCATTCACTAAACACGTAAATATTAGTACCCAAAACATAAACTCAACACACAACTATTGTCTTGGTAATATTTACAATATAAACAACTGTAAATAGAATCAGAAATTTCAACAGAGGAGATTAGTGACTATATTTACCAGTGTTTCACACGCCTAACACTGAGAAGATGTGAAATTTATCTTATTATTTAGTATGAGGAAATGCATGTCTTGTAAGCGTTATGATAGATTCACAGCAGGTTTTGAGTGAATAACAGTTTATAAACTAAATACTGAAAAGAGAATCCACAATGAAAAGCAACTAAGCACCAATTCATTCCATGAGTGAGGACAAAGGATTAATCACATTGGCAAAACAAGCAATCATGTTAAATAATTTGTTGAATGGTAAAAAATAATCAGGTATTTCCACTCACTGTTTGTCTCCTTAAAATATTTAGTTTTTTAATTTGACTACAAATCAACAACATCTTGCATTTTACATTGCACCTTTAACTTAGTAGAGCATCTCAAATACACTTGTTTGAAATATAAAGTACTTTAAAGGCAGAAAGGCTTATCAAGGGCATTGCAGAGGATTTTTGGACAGACAGCTGAGAGAATAGTGAATAACAATGGGGCAACGGAAGTTAAGGAAGGAGCTTTACTGTAATTCAAAAAAAAATTCAATATGTAATAGAAGCTGGTTCTCATCACTGACTAATGCATCTTCAACAATTAGCTTCACAGTTAAGCTCATAGAATCATCTTCTTCCAAATACTTAAAAGTGAGTTTGTAGCTCCAGGTTGAAACATACAAAGCTATTCAAATTCTGAGTAAATTGTCCAATTCCAAATAATGTACAAATACAGCAGGTTTATTTAAAGAGCTAAATGATTCCATCCTGGTAACAATATCTCATGTAAACAGCATAATTTCACACTGGGGTATGATTAGATCTGTCAAACATCTATTTAGTGGTTAGGCTCATGGACTGTGGAGTTTGTAAATTATATCTATTTTAGAACTAAAGGTGGCAGATAACAATGACAAAATTGATGAAGAAAGGTATGACAGAATCTATTCCATAAAAAGCCATTCCTTGTAGCCAGTTAAATAAAATGCAAAAATACTGAGGAAAGAAAAGTTAAAATAGGCAAAATGGAAAATAAATCTAATAATGGTGCCAGGATTTAAGTTAATCTATGACATAAACACATCCACTATCATTAAGAATATTATATTTAAGAATAGATTTGTTGACAGCTAATATCTGCATGAAATATAAGTAAAATATCTTGTATAGGGAAAAATGCTGAGATAGCCACAGGTAACATTTTGAAGCTTGCTTGAGAAGAGAAGTATAGAAATGCCATAGTGCCTTAAAAAATGCATTTCAGACCAATCATTGCAACTTTTTTTGGGCACTTTACCATTATCTCACCTTCTTAAGATGCATGAACTTAATATATATTAGGTCCCAGTTGTGAAGAGGATGTCAAGTGCTGATAAATCTTTCTCAAAGGAGCATTCCTTAACTTATATCGTCACAGTAAGCAACAAATTTGTAAAATGGGAATAAAGGCTCAGAATTGTCTGTTTTACCTCTAAAATGGCTTTCCAAGTCCCTAACATATCAGGTATCCATGCACTAACTAAACATATCCTCACTGCGAGCAGTCATGTATTAACAGGGATGGATTATGTCTGCACAGAACAATCACCAAAAAGATGCTCCCATACCCTAGTTTTAATTGCTTTAATATGCTAATAAAATGAGATGAAGAGGGGTGGTGGGAAGAGTCACATATGGAGCAGTTAGGACAAAACATTTTTTCCTTGGAGATTCTATATAAATTATGAAGCCACTGCAATACAACATTCTAGATCTTAAATCCGAAACTAGTTTCATCATTAAAGTAACAAGTTGCTCTAATCAGAAGGAAGGTGAAGTCTTTGAATCAAGACAAACAGACAACTTTTTTTTTTACCAGTTTGTCAACAATGAAATCATTTATAACAAATTAAAAGAATTACAACAGAAGGTCTTTAGGCAACATTTAATACTTAATGCAGCAGAATTGGTCAATATTTTAATAAATTTGATTACCTAAGTGAGAACACAGTTATTGAAATACTTTTGACAAGCAACTGCTATATCTTATATGTGAAGAAAAGCCAAGGGAAATAGAGTTTGTAATGCATCTGCTAATTACAAATTGGAAATTGTCAGTATTCGTCTGTAAACGACATTCTACAAAAAAAGTCTTAGAGAAGCCCAGTTTTGAAAAGTGCAATTTCTCAAACAATTTTGTTTGTGATTTATTATAGCTTCAGAAAAATAAGCAGTCTCTCAATCTTTGTGCATAATGAAATTTCAGCCTCGTAAATGATAGATTATCTGACAGATTTTTGATTCTTTTTTTGTACAGACCCGATGTTAGGAAATAGTGGCATCATTTGAAATTCCAGGATTTGTTGACCAGTCTTCCGGCAATACTAAACAAGTCAACAAAACATCAGCTGCACGTAAACAGGAAAAATGATTTTCTTCCCCCTGGTTTGTCTAGCTGATTCAAACTACGAAACAAAGAAAGCATCGTCTTTGACTTCATGCAAATAGCCTCAATGTGGAGAATTTGGAAAAAAGCAACACACACAAAACTTATAACAACAGTGATAACATTGTTTTATTCAAGCATTACAACCATTACCAGCTCCAAGTGTTTCATTACAATCCAATGCTTTACTTGAGCCAATAATAACCACCTCAGGGCATATCATAATGCCTGAACAAAATGTTGTTAATTCTTTATTTCTGTTCAGCTGATAAAAACTAAATCATATTTCAAGTACAAGTAACCTTCCAATGTAGCGTTCAGTGAAATACAAACTTCCTACGCCTTTCCTTTAAAGCAACCAAATGTGCTAATGGCACATTGATAGTGAACTCATCTTTTACAGGCACCTAATCAAGACAGTAAAAGCTGATGGGCAATGTCTTAAACTGGATAGGACTGCATAAAATAAGCGTTAAATTAAAACTGACATATTATAAAACAAAAGGCAAGAATAAAAATAAAGTCAAAAACATTTCAGCTCTCCAATTTGTGGTCTGTAGTATACACATAGCAGTAGGAAAAGGATCTGATTCCATGCTGTGGATTCCATTAAGGATGCTTAACAGCAGTTGAACCTGCCAGACTGCCATCCCTTTCAAAATCATATGATAACAAGTGAAGTCAGTTCGAATTACGAAATCATTTTGGAGTGAGCTAACTCCTGAGCCGAAGTCTGGGCTCCAGACTAGTTCGTATGCTAGCATACGTATGAATGCAGCATGGCAATACACTCTGATTATCTGTATAGGGGTGATGTTTAACAAGAGCGTTATCCCTTGAAGACCTAGTCAAAATCTGTCACTCAACAAACCTCATTAAAACAAGTTATTCCTTCATTATAACTCTGCTTCCTTCGGGAGTTCGCTGTATGTAAATTGGCCACAGCATCTTCTACATTAGGACAGTGACTCCGCTTCAAAAATACTTTATTGTAATACCTTTTGGAATATTTTGAGATAATGAAAGCAATTACATAAATGGAAGTCTTTCAGCATACATGAGTAATTGACAGGCTGATTATCTGCCCATTATAGAACTTTCTCAATCATTATCATATGCTTGAAAGTGATGATAATCTGGCAGGTTCCACAATTGATTTTATAACAGATATTGCAAACTACTCAACCAGATTATCAGCAGTGGTGCAGAAGTGTGCAGAGAACCTACTGAAAGTCATACTTTGGTAATGATTAGATAAGAATGGAACCAGTGAGTGCAGATTCACCAGTTGGACCATGTCAAAGACAGCAAACAGGTGGGAAAGACAAGAAGAAATAGCTTCCTTTTGTTACAGTATGTTTGTTATACCTTTGTTATAGGATGTCAATTGTGACTTTGGCAAGCATTACATCAGTATTGTGGCTAGGCAGGAAACCTGATCTGTGGGATTCAAATATGAGTTTCATCAAAGACAGGCACAGATTTTGGAGGAAACAAGATAACTCTTTTCTTTAAGATGTAGGCAGCAGGATAAGAGAAGTTCTCTACATTTGTTTGAATACAGCTGAGGATTCATTTAGGTCCACCTAAGGGGCAAACTGTGCCTCAGTTTAACATCTCAGATGCCTAAACCCTAAGCTCTGCAATTCTCTCCCTAAATCTCTCCACGCCTCAACCTTGCTTTAAGATCCTCCTTAAAACATACCTCTTTGAAAGAACTTTTGGTCATCTGAACTAAAGAGATATTTTTATGTGCCTTGGTGTTATAAGTGCTGTTATGAAGCACTTTGGGATGTTTTATTACACTAAAGATGCCCTATAAATATAACTTTATTCAGTCATATGATACTGGTGATTCCAACAAAGTCAACATCCTTAACTGCCTTGAACTGAGTGACTCACTAGGACATTTCAGAATGCAATTAATAATGTACTACATTGCTGCAGATCTGGAGATGGACCAGATAAGTATGACAGATGTCCTTCCCTAGAGCACATCAGTGAACCAGATGACTTTTTATAACAGCAGATAATTGTTATGATTATCATTACTGTGACAAGTGTTTTATTCCAGCCTTATTAATTTAACTTAAATTCTACCAGCTGCCAAGATGAGATTTGAACCGATGCCCTCAGAGCATTAGCTTGGAGTACAAAATTCTGCATCAACGCAGGAACATCTCTGACAGTCCAAACTTAAATCAGTAACATGCTGGAGTGCAGGGTCAAAAATACACAGGGACAGCTGCCAAAATTGCCCCAAAATCCCCAACCACTGGGAGAATACACTCATGAGAACAATCAATCAATCTAGAGAAAGTTTGCCCCAATATCTGGGAGAGACAGAATCTATAAGGACCTGTTGGTCCAATCAGAAATTCAGTCTATCTCATACTCCTGCAAACACAGGTTCCTTCTCTCCATCTTTTGCCCCTCTTCAAGAATCAGAAGCTATGACTGCAAGTGAAGCATCTGAGAGTGGAGGAGTTAATCTGTTGGCCCCATATGTGGAGGTGACCCCAGGGAGACCTGCTTGAGCAAGATGAATAGCCATTGGGACTTGCTACCCTGTATGATTCCTCCTACTCCTGTTTTGATTTTCACTTACGGCTCAAATGAATGTAGTATTTCACTTGCCTCCTACCTTTGGCATATAAGCATGTGAGCTTGAAGACTGTGCATTGTACATGCAAGAGTTTAGAGTCATAGAGTTTCATAGCTCAGAAAAAGGCCTTTTAGCTCGTTGTGACAGTCATCAAGTACCTATCTAGTCCCATTTTCCAGCATTTGTCTCATAGCTTTCTATGTCACAGCACTTCAAGCAATCATCTGAATACTTCTTAAATATTGCCAGGATCCTCACATCTGACTACTCTGTCAGGCAATGGGTCCCAGACACCCAACAACCTCAGTGAAAAAAATTCTTCAAATCTCCTCTGAACCTCCCATCCTTTAGCTTAAATCTATTCCCATAGTTATTGATCCATCTACTAAGGGGAACTGTTTTTTTCTTATTTATGCTCCTCTCAATTCTGTACACCTCAATCGGGTTCCCTCTGACTGTTCTCTGCTCGGAAGAAAACCATCCTATCCTATCTGATCTCATCATAGCTGAAACACTCCAGCCCAGGCAACATCCTGATAAATCACATCTGTATTCTCTCTAGCACAGTTACATTGTTCATATAATGCAGTGACCAGAACTATACAGAGTACTCAAAGTGTGACCTAATTAATGACTTATGCAGCTCCATCATAACCTCCTTGCTCTTGCATTCAATGCCTCAACTAATAATGGTGTGTATCCCATATGCCTTCTTCAATCCTATTCACCTGTCCTGTTGCTTGCAAGGCTCTGTGGACATGCCATCATTCTGCCCTCTGACCAGCCTTCTGTATTGCCCTGTTGTCTAACGCTTTCTTCCTCGCTATTTATCACACCACCATTTTTCGCATCATCTGCAAACTTATTGATCAAACTTCCTATTTTCATATATAGATGGTTAACGTACACTACAAACAGGAAGTGAGCCAAAAGCACCAAATCTTGCAGTATACCACTAGAAACAGGCTCCCAGCCACAAAAACTAACTACAACCATCACCACTGCCACTAAACCAATTCTGGATCCAATTAGCCAAACTGCCTTGGATCGCAGGGGCTCTTACCTTCCTAATCAGTTTCCCATGCATTTCCATGTTAAAGGCCTTACCAAAGTCCAAGCAGACTATCAAAGTTCTGAGGTAGGGTCACTTGACCCGAAACGTTACCTCTGATTTCTCTCCATTGATGCTGCCAGACCTGCTGAGCTTTTCTAGCAATTTCTATTTTTGTCCATGTAGACTATATCTACTACAATACCCTCATTAACACATCGAGTCACCTCCTCACAAAACTCAATCGAACTTGACAGACAATATCTCCCCATGACAAAGCCAAGCTGATTCATCCTTGCCCCTGCAAATAAAGCTTAATTCTGTTCCTTAGAAATTTTTTCCAATGGTTTCCCCATCACTGATGTTTGACTCATTGGTCTATAGTTAAGTAGTTTATACCCATCACCCTTCTTGAATAATGGTATCATACTAGTTGTCCTCTAGTCCTCTGCATTCCTCTTGTGTCCAGAGAAGGTCTGAAAATTAATGTCAGGGACAATGCAATTTATTTCTTTACTTTCCACAGCAGCCTGGAAATCATCTAAACAAGGCCTAGGGTCTTCTCCAAATTTTAAGCCCCTTATAACCTTCATCCCTCTCAGCTATCACTTGTTCAAGTGTATCACACTCCGCTTGCCAGATTTCTATACCTATATCATTCTTATCTATTATGAATACCGATATAAAGTACTTGTTTAAAATCTCAACTATGTCGTCCAGCTGCACCCACAGATTGCCACTTAGTTCCTTAAACGGTTCCACTCTTTTCATGATTATCCTCTTGTTACCAATATACTTGGAAACTGATTTTGGATTTTCTTTATTACCTGTCAGTGCTTCTTCATTCCCCTTTTTTACTTTCCTAGTTTCTTTTTTAAGCAACCCTTTGCACTTTCTTTATGCCTCCCAGGCCTCTGGTGTTCATAGTCCTCCGTATCTACAGAAACTTCCTATTTTCTCCTTATCCAATCCTGTACATTTCTTCTTTTCCAAGGTTCTCTGAAATTTTTGACTGCACTCGTCACTTTTACAGGAACACATTGGCCATGCACTTCCACAATTTCCTTTTTGAAAGAGTCTCACTGATCCAATGTTAAATTTTCCGACAAGTAGCTGTTCCCAGTCCACTTTGGCCAGATCCAGTTTTATCTTATTAAACTGGCCTTCTTCCAATTCAAAACCTTTATTTCTGGTTCATTTTGACCTCTTTTAAGACTACCCTAAATCTTACTGAGTTATGGTCTGTGTTACTGAAATACTGCCCCATTGTTACTTCAAGTGCTCGCTGGGCTTTGTTCCCTAAAATTAGTGAGACTTTGAAACCACAATCTTCTGATTCAGAGATCAGAATCAGAGGTATAAGATGGTTGCAATGAATATAATCTTCTCACAGATAGTGACCACCAATATGTATAATATTGATCGAATAGAAACAAACACTTTGGTATTATTTGAGAAACAATTACAGGGGCGGTGTGGGAAGTAAAATGGGGTGTACAGCCCCCTTTAACCATAATTACCTGGTATTATCAGTTTCAAACACATCTGTTTCAAAGCAAAATTGGTGGTCTCTGAATGGTAACAAATGACCAAAATGCGTACTAAGTTTTGCAACATCAAATGGCATGGTAGCTCAGTGGTTAGCACTGCTACCTCATAGCACCAGGGACCTGGGTTCGATTCCAGCCTCAGGTGACTGTTTGTGTGAAGTTCACCCCGTGTCTGCCTGGATTTTCTCCCACAGTCCAAAGATGTGCAGGTTAAGTGGACTGGCCGTGCTAAATTGCCCTTAGTGTCAAGTAATGTGCAGACTAGGTGGGTTAGCAGTGGGAAATGCAGGGTTTACAGGGATAAAGTTGGGGGGCGGGGGTGTGTGGTCTGGGTGAGATGCTCTTCGGAGGATCAATATGGACTCAATGGGCCGAATGGCCTGCTTTGACACTGTAGTGATTCTATGATTCAAAGATTTTGTCAGTTGTCACTTTGAATTACAATTGAGAAACAGAACTCATTAGATAATTATTCTTCAGAAGCAATTACTGTACTTGAACAAAATGTTCATGTTTCATGTTACTTGCATGTTTATTTGAAGCAGAATTTCAGCATAATAATACTGATAAATACTGGTGAGATAAAATACACTGATAACTAATTTTAAGTTTTTAAAGCCAATCAAGTGCTTCAAAGAGCTACAACCAGGGGGGCAAAAAATTAGGTGAATCATGTAATCTCTCAAAACAAAAATCAAGCCTTGGCCTACATGAGCTTTTTAAATATCCCAGAATCACAGTTTTAACAGGAAAGCTGTCTCAATTCATCACAAGTTTGCCTACTGGGATCAATAAATTTCTTTTTAATTTGTTCATTTAAAACCTCATCCCTGTTTACTTAAAGAAAAATTAGTTTTAATTTTTGTTTTACATAAAACTATTAGTTCAATTTTATAATCTGGGAAACAAAACATTTTAACTTAAAAATATAATTGCACATGGGCCTTCTCCTTCTCACTACTACCCCCAAAAATTGTGAAGTTAATCATTTAGGTGAAGCTCCATAAATCTAGGGAATGAAATGAATAAAGTTTTGTTGCACAGTATATATTCTGAATGATCTGGGTACTATTTGGGAGGTTAAATAATGGATGCTTTCCAACGTGGATAAGCGTAGTTAGTTATGTATAGCAGGCCTGGGAACATTGAGAATCATTACAGTGTGGAGGAAGAGGGAAGGAAGTGAAATGTGAAAAAAATCCTGCAAGTTTGGACTAACCACTCATTGATCTAGTCTAAGGGCTTTCAATCATGTTTCAATGGATGTGCAGCGTGTGCAGTAAACCTAAATCCAGATGATGACATCAACTCATTACAATGCTTCGGCTAGACCACATTTAAGATGTTTTTGAGCAGTATTCATCTCTACGTTTCTACTCTTAAAGGAAACACATTGCTGTTTTGGAAGAACAGCAAATTGGATGCACTATTATTAATCAGATCACTATTATTAATGCAGATTAGGTATCTTTTCAGAAGATGAGGAGGTTGAGTGGGCAGTGTTTGGAAAGGAAGCCAAAACATTATGTACACTTGATGATAATCGCAGACAAATTTACTGTCAAACTGGAAGTTATTTACAAATTTTTGCTGCAAAAATGTTACAGTATTCCCTACATTACAAAAGTATCTCAAAAGTAGGCCACTGACTCGGAAAAGCAACATCCTAAGGTTGCATAATGTGCTATCTAACAGCAATTTCCTGCTTTTATTTCATGGAATAAATGGAAAGTTACAAGTGCCATTTAAGTAAGATAATCTATTCTTCAACTGGGTTTCAATTAAATGTCAAATTCTTTGAATATGGCAGCAGTGAAATTGATCAAGTTTAGGAGGAAGAGAGATTGCACACTAACACAGCATTACAATTAGATAAACAAAATCGCCAATGAGACAAATGTCATGATTTAGTACTCACAGCACAGAGCTGTGTACTAAGGGAGTAAATGACCCTGTATATAAGTGCACAAACTCAAGCCTACCCAATTCTTCATCCATCAAAATAATGATTTTGATTCACCAATGTCAGCACCATGCACCAATTTCCACTATGTGCTCCCACCACTGAAGCTCTTTTCTGTGTGGGTTTGGCCTTTAAAGTGAAAGGAATCCAGTACAAGTGCAGTGATGTCTTGCTGCAATTGTACAGGGCCTTGGTCAGATCACAATTGGAGTATTGTGTGCAGTTTTGGTCTCCTTATCTGAGGAAGGACATGCTGGCTATGGAAGGGAGTTGTACAAAAGTTTATCAGACTTCCAAGACAGAACTGACGACTGAAGACAGACTGGATCAGTTAAAACTATATTCCCTGGAGTTTAGAAGAACCTACAAAATTCTAACAGGATTAGACAAGGTAAATGCTGGAAGGATGTTCCTCATGACTGGGGAGTACAAAACCAGGGACTGTAGTCCAGGATGTGGAGTAGGTTATTTAGAACTGAGATGAGAAGGTATTTCTTAACTCAGAGAGTGGCTAGCCTGTGGAATTTTCTGCCACAGAAAGAGGTTGAGCCGAATACAGTGAATGATGTCAAGGAGGAGTTAGATATAGTTCTCAGGGCTAAAGGGATCAAAGGGTATGA
Organism: Rhincodon typus; assembly: GCF_021869965.1. Lineage (NCBI taxonomy): Eukaryota > Metazoa > Chordata > Chondrichthyes > Orectolobiformes > Rhincodontidae > Rhincodon > Rhincodon typus. The sequence goes on along the minus strand of NC_063352.1, from coordinate 20,719,557 downwards.
GGAGAAAGCAAGAACAGGGGACTGAGTTGGATGATCAACCATGATCACGCTGAATGGCAGAGCAGGATCAAACGGCCAAATAGCCTACTCCTGCTCTTGTTTTCTGTTTCTATGTTTCTATAATGTAACACTTTTCTTAAGTATTTACTCTGCATGTAACTAACACAAACGTGTAGCAAATTAAAACCCAAGGTTAACAGCTTTGCTTCAGGACTTTCAGAACCAGCTGGTCTAAGTTCAAATCTGTTCTGTTTTATCACATTTAAATTAATTTAACTGAATCATAAGCACTTAACAATGCCAGTCAACTTATCAAGCCTGTGCCACTCTTTTAGTCCCACTCCCTTGCTTTTCTCCGCAATCTTGCAAATGTTTCCTGTTATTTCACCCACCATCCCCATCACTTAATCTAAAAAGGAAAATTCAATCAGGTTTCTATCATGCTGATAGGCAAAATTCTTTGGGATAACAGACTGATGTCAGAGGAAGAGAAACAGAAAGTGAAATGATCAAATTTAGGCCAAAACACAGGAGCAGAAGACGCAGTACAGTCTACACTTGACAACTCAAAGTCACTTACCATGCTAAAATGCAAACTACCTAAGAATTTGAATCAAATAATGTAAATTGAGATCTAGTGTGGGGGAAGAAAAACTGAATTATCAGATTCTCAGAATTAACAGTAATAGAATGATGGAAACCTTACAGGATCATGAGGAAAAAATACATAGAAAAACAACAGAATTTACCAGAAAAGGTTTGTGACCCACTGTCTGGATCAAAGATGGATTGGATAGCGCAAGGTATGTGAATAGCATGACGTACTTTTGCACAGGCCAGTCAATTCAGAAGCTGACACTGGGACCACTCACCAAATAAGGGGTCTGTCTAAGCCAAGAGCTAGTGGTTAGCAGCACCATCGACAGACATCATCTGAGACCACAAAAGCAAGACAACAGCACCTCTTTGATGAAGTGCACTTGAAAGGAAAACAGAAAATGCAATTATATGTGGGACTACGTATTTGAAGGGATGAAGCCACCATCAGCAGCATTCAAACTGTAGTGGCCATTAGTGAATCTTGGCATGTGCATCCACAGGTCATGGAATCCCAGGAAAGTCTTCCGATAAGTCTCTGGCAATAAGTACAGTCATCTCGTGCCTTTTCTACTTTTCACATATTCTTCATTGAAACAATGCACAGCAACAATTAAGTCCAATTGTATCATTTTAAAGGAATTTCAAGGTGATGAACACTTCAAATGATTATACTTCAAATCAAGTCAACAATACATTTTTAAACGAATTTACTTTCCTAACTATGTGAGAAAACAGCAGTCTTGGGAATGGATCTCACATGCTTATTCTTTATGCTTGGGTTGCCATTTGTAACTTCAGCTATAAAAATTGACATGATTATAATCTGGGTGTTACCATGCCAGGATGGGGCTTAATCTTTCTAAATTTTCATGCCATACAACGTTATACAGATTATACATGACATTCTGGTTCCTCCTATAAAAGTGCTAAATTAACTGATTCTTCTGTACGCATTATTGGGGCTAAGCACAAGGCTTTGCAGGTTATGCTTTGTTAGGATGGAGTTTTCAGTCAATTGTATTTTGGCTTTCAAATTTACTAAGGGTCTTAATTATCATTACTTTCAAGCCATCCCTCCCCGAACTTCCTGGGCCTCTTCCATTGGGATGCTCTAAGATGCCATCGGAAGGTCTATAAAAGCAACAATTTATCTGAGAGTTGCAATTGCTCCTGCAGTAAAACCTCCATTTCACAAAACGAAAGAGCTGATATTGCCTTCAAGAAGAAAGATGGAGAGCATGCCCTGTCTGCATCAATGGAGCTGAGGTGGAGTTGGTCGACTGCATCAAGTTTCTAGGAGTGATGATCACCAACAATCTGTCCTGCTCCACCCACATTGATGTGATGGTCAAGAAAGCACAATAACATCTCTACTTCCTCCGGAGGGTGAGGAAATTTAGCATGTCCATGAAGACTTTGACCAATTTTTATAGATGCCCCATGGAAAGCATTCTATCCGTATGTGTCACGGCTTGATATGGCAACTGCTCTGCCCAGGACCATAAGAAAATACAGAGAGTTATGAACACAGTCCAGTCCAACACACAAGCCAACCTTCCATCCATTGACTCCATCTATGTTTCCCTTTGCCTCAGAAAGGCAGCCAACATAATCAAAGATCCCTCCCAACCCGGCTACAATCTCTTCCAACCTCTTCCGTCGGGCAGAAAATACAAAAGCTTAAACACATATATCAACAGATTCAAGAATAGCTCCTTCCCCGCTGTTATTTGACCAGAATGGACTTCTCAAATTTTAAATTTAATGTTGATCTTGCTCTTTGTGCACCTTCTGTGCAGTACTCTTCGTTCTGTTCTATTACCCGAATGCACTTTGCATGGAAATGATCTGTCTGTACTGCATGCAAACCAGAACTTTTCAATGTACCTAGGTACATGTGACAATGATGAATCAAAATCAAATCAAATGAAAAACCTTTAAACACCATCTCTTTACCTGAATCAGGATCTCATCAAGAAGAACAATTACTAGCATGAGAATGTACTTCGACCATTCCAACATCCCTTGGAGCTCAAAAGCACTGAGTTACCATATTGTCAATACTACAGTCATCTCATTAAGTCACATAAGAATTTTAAATTTAAATACTGGAACACCCTTTACTTCAACTGACAATCAGTCAGATCCAATTAATTTGAACAGAAAGTCAAAATTGTTCAATTTATTTTGGATCCAGAAAACAGCATAAACTTTAAATTAACAGATAGAGCACCTTGGGAAAACAAAACAAACTTTTTTTTAAAATTGAATTCTGGACAGCAGAAAGTCTCTCACAATCATAAATGCAGTTTACTGTTACATTGAGTTATTTTGAAAACTGAATATTTTTTCTTCAGCCAATTGAGGCACAGCTTTTTACTTTCCATATGCAGATCTGTCACATTTCAAAACTACACCAGCATTTAACCATTGCTCTGTTTCATGCTTGCATTTTTCTCATACTCGACAAAAAGAAAATCAAAGTCAACGCCAAGTTTTTTAATGTTAACTTGTATCCATCTCTTAGATAGTCAATATATTTGCGCCCAAACAGAATTGTTTGCAATCCAGACACTTTCAAGTCTAGCTTTAAGTAGTGGGTGAAAGACGTTTGAAAAGAACTTGGCATTAATGATTCTACGCCTTTTATTCCATTCAGTGGCATCAAATTGTGCTGCCAAAGGCTACTGCAAAACAAATGGATGAAGATAACGGCTACAAAGGACTTTCTAAGGAGTCAAGTATGGGATTCCTGTGGAGAGCAGGGGCTGCAGCTGGAAAGGTCACAGGTCAGAGCATTTTAGACATCATTTTCTAAAAATTCCCATGAAGCACAGCACAAAAGTCACAAGTCTGGGCTGGCAGACTCTTCTCCTATGAATAATAATAAAGCATTAAAGAAAGCCCCCTTTATTCATACGACCTACACTAATGTAATAAAACAAATTAGAATAATTACTTTCAATTTAAGGCCCATAATATACAGGATGAGGACATGCACATAAACAGGATGACAAATGCATCTGTAACTTTTGGTATTTATCAACAGTTAGAGGCCATTTTGTTTAATCATTTCTCTCATTTTATTATTAACTGTCTAAGTAAGAAGAAAGGCAATGCAATGCCATTGCTAATGGTGAAATGTTCGAAAGCTTCCTTGACAGAACTCAACATTTCTAACTGTAATTTGGAGTAAATAAACTTGTTTTCCATTAACTTGAAAAGAGATGATCAGGAAGGATTTGCCTCTATATAGTAACTTCCATGACCAGTGGACATCTCAAAATGGTTTACAGCCAATACAGTATGAGGGAAAATGCAGCAGCCATTTTGTGCACAGCAAGCTCTCAAAGACAGCCATCTGATAATGACCAAATAATTAGTTCTCATGAAGGTGAAATACAGGTACAGCAACTAATCCAACTACATGAAAACCTGGCATTTTTATAACTTTTCTCAACTGAGTAAATTTTCTAATTTCCTAGCTTTCAAAAATTAATTTGTCTCACCAATTTTCTGCATTAGCCCAATGTAACTCCAGACCAGTTCCTGCTTCACACATCACTTCATCCCATATTCAAAGCAACCTTTAGTCCTACTCAACATGGCTTGAGCTAAATTGTCCTCTGCCTGATCCACCCAACAAAACTCCAGAAATACCCAAAATACGACATGGCCTGAATCCCAAAGGTGCCAGATTTCTGACACTGTATCTGTAATGTGACAGGATCTTTTCTGGATAACTGACAGAGGAGCTGGGCTCATCCAAAACACCTCCAACATTATTGCACTGGAGTGTCAGCCACAATCTTCATCATGAACTCATGGATTGAAATCTTTACTGCTGATATCTGAACCACAACAAATCTCCGCTCACACTTACACCAGCACTTTCTAAACTATGCTGGTTCTGGATTCTCCCAATGTCTCAAATTAAAAATTCTCAGCCTTATGTTTGAATCCTAACATGGTCTCATGAATAACATCTCAGTAATTTCTTCTGGCTACATGAAGTTCCTGTCCACCCCAAATTTACTCTCACCAGCTTTTAGTCTTACCTTCTTTCACCTTGCCAGTAATGGAAACATTGAAACATAGAAAATAGGTGCAGGTGTAGGCCATTTGGCCCTTTGAGCCTGCACCATCATTCAATACGATCATAGATGATCGTGCAATTTCAGCATCCCACTGTTGATCCCTTTAGCCGCAAGGGCCACATCCAGCTCCCTCTTGAATATATCTAACAAACTGGCCCCAACAGCTTTCTGTGGGAGAGAATTTAATAGGTTCACAACTCGAGTGAAGAAATTCTTCCTCATCTGAGTTCTGAATGGCTTACCACTTATTCTTAGACTGTGACCCCCTAGTTCTGGACTTCCCCAACATCGGGAACATTCTTCCCACATCGAGCCTGTCCAGTCCCATCAGAATTTTATGTTTCTATGAGATCCTCCCTCATTCTTCTAAATTCCAGTGAGTAATGGCTGCGTCTTCAACAACTTGCGACGTAAGATCTGGAATTTTCTCCTGTAAGGGCCTACACCTCTAACTTGTCCTGGAAGATGCTTATATTACATTGCTTGAGCAAATCTTCTCGTTACCCCTTCTACTAACTCCTAAAATTGCTCAGTTTTTTTTAATGTACACGTGAATTCAAATGCAGAGCAACATGCTGTGCAGTGTTTCAGTGTACTGAATTTCAAATAGCGAATTTTCTTTTTGCCTCAGCCAATGCATTTTTAAATAGAAATGATTCATTCAGGGAGAAACACTGGTAATCATTTTACTCTGATGTATCCAGTCTCAAAACATTTTCATTTTCATGTTAGCATTCAAACAAATCATGGGATGTAAAGGTCTACACTTTGTGTGTTTCTTGTTGATTACAAACAAGAAAGATGAAATAGTAAAATCTCACATGGTTGGGAATGAGTAATCAGACTATAAATTTAATCAAGAAGTTCAGATAATGTTATAAAACACATCAAGTGGCTTATAGATGTCATCTGAATCCTTTGATTCAATTATTCCATTATTACTTCCTTTCTCTGATCTCTACTTTAGCCATAAATTGAAACAATGGTAATGACAGTAAAATTGGGAATGAAATCACACTATCACATACGGACTACTTCTCAAGCTACCTTGCATTACAATATCCTTACATCATTTCAAAGCATTGTAAATGAAGAGAGAAAAAGTAGCCAGGTTTATCTCTGACAATCAGAGATCTAACTCCCCATATTAACCAGTTTCTTCAAGTTTTCAATTTGTGCAATCATGTTACAAAAACAATTCTCAATTCCATAGCACTATTAAATGGTTTAATATAGAAACAAAAGTTTAAACTTCTGCTCAATCCATTTTCACTGTGTCCTTTATGTTACTACCTTTCCCAAACTCTGCCTTTTACATGTTTTATTTTGTCTTTTACAATAATTAACTTTCAAGTTAGTTAAATTGCCTTGTTAAACAGAGGTTGGCCTGGTACGGGCATTTATCTGTCAATCAGCGAAAAACCCTTTTTTCAATTGGCATCAATCACTACAAAGGATTCTGGGTAATCCAGGATGGAGGATAGGAAAAAATTGTGGCTGTAAGAGCTGCTTCTTATTTGAGGTATTTTCAGTGTTGCAGCCAATTTCCTTGAATTCTAGGAGCAGTAATTACTGTTTAATAAGCAGTTGCATTGTTTTGGAACTTGGGGGAAAAAAAGGATCAAATCAGTGGCATTTCAACAAGTAGGAAGAGAAACAAATGCAGTGACCACATGGGCAGTGATTCAAGCCGAGAAAGAAACCCACACTGCTGTCTGACCCAGCAGTAACCTGCACAGCTGCTGCCTTTGCTGTCTGGTTTCAAGTTTCTCTGGACATCTGAGTTTGTTCTAAGAAAAAAAAACAAACAGTGAAATGCACAGCTGACCTTGCACAAACCTGTGTATGGGAGCTCACAGCAAAGGAGCAGCTAAGTGGCTTTTTAAACCTAAAGGTTCCCAAAAAGTAGCTATACAGTACGGTAGAGACTAAATCAGAACATAGTGGCAGCATGTAACATCACAAGGGTAAGTGGTAAACCAGACGCTGGAAAAGTTCTAAAAACAAAAGATAACCAAACAAAAGCATAGAGGAAAACGATAAACTTTGAGGGGGATCTTGCAAATAACATCAAGACAGACAGCAGGAGCTTCTTCAAATATATAAAAAGGAACAGAAATGCCAATGTGAACATAGGCTCCTTAGAAAATGAGACTGGGAAAATAATAATGGGGAACCAGGAAATGACAGAGATGTTGAATAAATATTTTGCATCAGTCTTCACAGAATAAGACACTAATAGCATTCCAAAATTACTAAGTAATCAAGGGACCAAAGGAGGAGACAAAATAAATCCAATAACTATCATTAGGAAAAGATGGTAGGGAAATTAATTGGACTTATAAAATCCCCTGCACCTGATGGGAAGCATCCGAGGATATTAAACAAAGAAGCTACAGAGATAGTGGATGTAATATTAATAATCTTCCAAAAATCCTTCGATTTTGGAAAAGTTCTGGTTACATCTTCAAAAGATTCCAGTATGTTTATCAAGCATTATTTCCCTTTCATAAATCCTTACAGTCTGTGCCCAATCCTGTTACTGTTTTCCAAGTGCTCTACTATTGAATCTTTTATAGTGGTTCTTCATAACAGTGCAGTAAGATTCAAGGTCTTGGCTCAGGGATTGCCAGTTCTACAGAAGGGAAGGAAGGCAAGTGGGAAAATAGTAATGACAGGTTATTTATGAGTTAGGTGAACTGACAAGTGTTTGCCCACAGTGATACGCATGATTTCAGCATGGTAGATAGCCTCCATGGTGCTAGAGTCAAGAATGTCACAGAGCAGCTGCAGAATCTTCTTTAGCAGGAGGATGAACAGAGCCAGAGGTCGTTACCCATCAACAATGTAGGTAGCAAGGGGAATGTGATACGGTGGTCAGAATCTAGGGAGCTTGATAGATCTCAAAAGTAGCAATCTTTGGATTTCTCCCAGTGCCACGTTTAAGCAAATACAGAAATAGCAGGATGAGACAAATTGGAAGAATGGCATCGAAGGGAGGATTTTAGATTCTTGGGGCACCGGTACTGACTCTGGGGAAGATGGCTCCTGTACAAAATAGATAGGTTTGCACCTGAACAGAAGTGAGATTGATTGCTGTTACATGGTGAGCTGCTACTGTTGTTGCTGGGTTTTAAGATAAGTTGGCAGAGGCATAGGAACTAGGAAAATATACTTGAGAATCAGCAACATGCACAAAACACGTAGATAGGTAGCAACAGATTAGAGAACAATAAGTTAATAGGTGAAGTTGAAGAAAGGAAGACAGAAACAGCGTCTAAATCTAGGTTACATGTATGAATGTGAATAAACAAAGTAGAAAGGTCAATGAGCTGCAGGTACAGACTGCCATGTGGAATTATGGGGTAAAATCTTCCAGCCTCAGAACAACATGGCCATTGGCAAGGCAGTTGGGGAAATAGGGTGAGATTGTCCAGAATCTCTTTTCTGCTATCGAGGAAAAAAAACTGGGCTTTAAATGGTGAGAGGAGAATCTCATGAATGAGTAGTGAGAAGTCTGTTTGCACTTATTTGCAAGAAGTAGCATCAGCTTGCCACTTGCTGTTCCAGGCCTCTATCTTGGACAGCAGTCCCTGACATCTCAGGGCATACTGCATAAACAGTGACCTCCTGCACCTCCCCTCCATGGAGGTTGGCTCTGGAGATATACCAGGCTCACTAGACCCTCACTCACTACAACCAACTTTACAATATATTTCTGGGACTTTAACATTGGACTTTGGATTGCACTGGCTCTTATCACTAATGCTGCTTCCAGGATGCACTGCACGCAGCTACAGACTCCCACCACTTGAATCCACCTGGGTGCATATCAAGACCCCTCGTTTGCTTCCTTAGCACTCATTTACTTTGCATCTACGTGGATGCTCACAGCGTCTGTGCCTTGCCTTGCCTCTTTGCATTTTACCCCCTCAGTCAGAGCTTAAGTGCACACAGTACTTCTGCCTTGCCTTTTAATGCAGACACAAAGCCAAGGCAGCTTGACTGGTTTTCATCAGTGATAAGTCAAGGGGTCAGACTTGCTACTGAATGACACTGAACTACATCAATCTCACACCTGCAGCCAGCAGCGTACTGTATGTTCTTTGTGCCATGTACTAATGGCTATGTCTTAAAGGCTAATGGGAGTAATCCTCAGTCAGGGCAAGGGAGACAGCCTTCAGTCAGGGTATGCCAGCACAGTAAGTTAAGGGCATTGCCCTATATCAGTTCAGGGCTTGAAAAGCAAATGCGAGAAGCACATACATAGAAAAAGTGTGGTAAAAAGAGTAACAAATTAGGAGTCAAATTAGGAATCACACATCAACCAAAGGGGATGGCTGATATATTAAATTAATAGTTTGCACGTGTCTTTATCAAGGAAGGAGATACTGCCCAGGCCATGGTGACAGAGGAGGAAACCCATGACTCTAGAATGGATTAAATTGATGAGGTGGTATTGGATAGGCGACACCAGAAGGTTTAAATTGATGAGGAGGTATTGGATAGGCTATTAGGACTTAAAGTTGCAAAACACAAGGACAGGATGACATGCATCCAAGAATATTAATGGAAATAAAAATGGAAATTTCAAAGACACTGGTCAAAATACTCCAGTATTCCTGAGGCTCAGGAATTGTGCCAGATGATGAGAGATTGGATTGCTTTGTTGAAGAAATGTTGTAAGGAGAAGACCAATCAGTGGTAAGGAAAATGCTTGAAGTAATTATTTAGAATAGAATTACCAGTTACATGGAAAAATATGGGTTAATTAGGAAGAACCAGAACAGATTTCTTAAGGGAAAGGTATGTTTAACGAACTAGTTGAAACGTTTTCAAGTAAACAAAGTTGATATGGCTAATGCTGTTGATATGAACTTCCAAACTACATTAAGTACATTGCCATACAACAGATTTATGAGTAAAGTTATAACTCATGGAATAAGCAGGACAGTATGTAGCAACATGAATACAAAATTTGCTGAGAGATAGGAAGTGGCTATAATTGATGCTTTTTTGGCTGGCAGAAGGAAGTGGGGATCCCCAGGGGTTGGTTTTGGCACCTGTGCTTTTCCAGAGATAGATCCAGATCTTGGTGTGCAGAGGAAATTTCAAACTTTGTGGATGAAACAAAACTTGGAAGCATTTTAAACTGTGAGCAGAATAGTGTAAAACTACAAAAAGGCATTGACAAGATGGTGGGTAGTTAGGTAGTACATGAATTTCAATAGCAGAGAGATTTGTGCTGATACAGCTTGGTAGAAGGAACATGGAGACGGCATAAAATAAAGAGCATTATACTAAGGGATGTGCAGGAGCAGAAAGATCTAGGTATTTATGTGCATAAGTCTTCAAAAGGTGGCAGAATAGTTAAGAATGCGTACAGTATTCTAGGCTTCATTAATAGTGGCATCGAGTAAATATTTCCTCTAATTTTTCATGCCACAGTGTGGATGTCTGAGGTCTGTGAGCAGCATCAATAGTTTCTGAAAGCAGAAGCCATGCGTCATCACGCAGATTGGTCTGCACGGAGCTTCCCAGTGGCAGAGTACAGGAGCAAGGAGATTATGTTTAACTTGTATGCTGGTTAGACTTCAGCTGGGGTATTGTGTACCATTCTGGGTGCCACACTTAAGGAATGATGTATGTGTATTGGAGACAGTGCAGAAGAGGTGTACAAGAGTTTCAGGCATAAGACACTTCAGTTATGAAGATAGATTGAAGAAGTTGGGACTGTTTTCCCTGGACAAGAGAAACCTAAGAGGAGATTCGAAAATGTGTTCAAAATCATGAGGGAGCTGGACAGAAAGAAACGGAGAAATTGTTCCTACAAAAGGATTGAGAATGAGGGGGCAAAAGAAGCAAATGTGACGTAAGAAAACTTTTTTCATGCAGCGAGTAGTTAGATCCGGAATGCATTGCCTGAAAGTATTATTGAGGGTTCAATTGATGCATTCCAGAGGGCATGAGATGATTATTTAAATCAAAAGAATATGCATAGTTAAGGAGTAAAGGCAGAAGAACAGAATTCATTCATAAAAATTATTTGGAGAGCATTTGCAGACATGATGTACTGAATATCCTAGTGCTGCACTGCAATAAACCTATTGTGTTTTTGCCTTGATTTCATACCACATCCCATTGTACCTTTTTATTAAGTTGAAATATTTTACCTGTCTCTTAACAAAGTGCACCTGTGCCAACTGAAATGTTCAAACTGAATAAAGTCCACAACAATTTTAAATTTTGGTAAAAGCCGAATTGAACTATTTTCTCAGAATACCCAACAATTGTGACCCAATGAGATAATTTGACAGAAGTGTTCAAAAACCCATGATTTAATTTCATATAACTGCCAATTGTTCATGCAATGCATAACCCGAACGTAACTGACCATTTGCTGCAACCTTAGGGAGATTGCTTGTCAAATTGTAACACAACAATGTTCCTGTTTGGAGCACACCTTCAGTATACAAAACTTGCATGGCACAATGCAGGATACTTCACAAGAGTCAAGAAATCACTGTTCAAATTTGGGATGGCTAAGGGAAAGAAGTGATGATTACTCTTATTCACCACTGGTTAATTGCTATATAAATGTTGTCCTGTTTGTAGGTCAAAGTTGTGGAAATCCATTGGGAAAGGTGGTGGTCACTAATTATGCATGAGGAGATGGCCCTCCTTTTGTACAGAGACATTAGCAAGGATGCGCTTAAAGTCATGGTGACACCATCCATTACAAATGCCTCATTCTCCATTTCCATACTGCATTAGCAAAGCCTTTAATTAACATCAATAGAAAGGGGAAAAAAAATTAGTTAATATGTCTAAGGATGCTTGGCCCTTGCTGAAGTTTAATTGCACCCCCTGATCTGTTGGAATAGGTGACCAAGGAAGACAAACATGAAGTTATACTTACATAGAACCTTTCACATAGTAAGATGTTCCAAGTAGTTTCACAACAGTACTGTAAACAAAAATTGACACCGAATCACATAACAAGCTTTTCGAAGCAGTGACTAAAAACATGGCCAAGGAGGGGTTTTAAGGGGCTGATCTACTATTGTCATATATCGTGCACTTGCAGAAAATTCCAGACCACTTTAAAAATGAACCCTTTAATTTCTCCTCATCATTTGGTAACATTTTATCTCAAGGCAAATTTTCTGTGAAGCAGGATGAAATGCACAACCTTGTGACTCTGAGAGAATACAGCTCATACCAATGGGCAAAATAACATGTTTCTTTGGTATCAAGATTAGGAAAACAATACTTGGGGAACTAGACACATACCTGCACTGTGGCATTTACCAGATTCAAGTTCCAGTACATTGCAACAACGTCATTTTGAAACTGTTACAGAGATTTCTAACTATAATGTGGGAATGATCCAATAACAACAATTTGTGGCCCTTTTAATAAACTGTACATAAACCTCTGACAGATCAACAAGTATTTCAACATATTTTTCTTTGCCAATGCCTAATTGCAGTAGACTTATCTTGTTGGTTGCTGCCACATTCAGAAACAATTACGCTGTGCAGGCATACTGTCCTGGCGCTTTTTTCCATTCATCCACAGGATGTGGGCATTGCTGTCAATGCCGACATTTAATGCCCATCTCTAAGTGCCCTTGAGATGGTGGTAGTGAGCTGCCTTCTTGAACTGGTGCAGCCCACGTGGTGAAGTTCTACTTGCAATGCTGTTACACAAACCAATAGGATGTAGAAATTAACCTGAAGTTTCAATTGAAAGCAGAATAGCATGATGAAAATAACATGTAACTTTTAAAATAAGAGTAGAAAGAAAACTGGAAACACTGATCGCTAGTGGAGAATGGAACAAGGTTACATATCAAATCCACAGCCCATCATCATTTTGGATTTTGCACACTATCCTGAATCACAACAAATAAGGGACATTATCTATGATGGTATACTTTTAAAGAAGAAATCAGCATCTTGACCTTGTCTTCTAAAGCTGAGACACTGCAAACGTTTGATTTTTATATGTTATTTTCTCTGATCCCATTAAGACCACCACCTGCAAGATCCCCTTCAAACCCTTCATCAGCCTGACTTGCAAATATATCGCCATTCCATTTGTCGTTGGGTCAAAATTCTGGAATTCCGTCCCTGATGGCATTGTAGGTCTACCTACAGCACATGGACTAAAGCTGTTCAAGAAGTCAGCTCACCATTGCCTTCTCAAGAACAACTAGGGACATTCAATAAGTGCTAGTCATCCAGTGATGCCTATATACCACATGAGAATGAAAAATAAATTGTTTTGCTGAGAAGTTTCTTATTCTATCAATTCTTGAATCTACTAAAATATCAGAGGAAGTCCTGGCAGGAACTCAAGAAATATTGGACAAGTTACTTGGTAGAAAATTAGAAGTGATCTTTTAAATATTAGTGTTTAGCTTGTATAGACAGTATAATTGGTGATCCACATGACAGGGTATTGTACACGGCACAAATGGCTTGTGCAATTATGGTTATTCATTTAACCTCATAATCTGCTCCTGTGCTATTAACAGTGTTAAAATATTGTAAGCCTACACCCAAAGAAATCTGACATTACTCCCCTTTACTGTATCAAGGACTGCAGTATAATAAAACAACTGAAAGTTAAAAACTAGTTATAGAGGCTTTCAATTGCCATTTACAGACATGCTACTCCTTGTTCCCACAATATAATTCTGAATTTTCTTTTTTTTTTGCCCTGAAGATATGTGCACCGTGGACAGATAACAAAGGAAATAATGGTCTACCTGCTCTATCATTAGTAAAAAAAACTTAACATGAGCACCCATATCAACATCATGGCTACAAATAATACAAACACACCGTGAGGCATGTGGCTCACTTCCTAACTCTTCAAAACAGAACTGTGTTGGAACCACTACAAGATTCAGAAATCTCAACATCACCAGTAAGGCCAATCTATTTCATTATCATCTCTATCTGAACCTAGCCGCCAACCCCCCCATCAGCAATTCATGTGGCCCCAATATGCACATCTCCAGGATGTTGCATAGCAGTCCATTAAGATTATTTCAATAGTATTAAGCTTCTCCACAACGTCTGCCATCAAAACAATAAGCGGCAAAACTATGAGAACACAGCGCCCTTCAAGTTATGCACAACCCCGACTTGGACTTGGATTGTTCCACTATTGTGGATTATTATCCAGTTTTACCTGTCCAATTCTTGTCCTGTTATATCTCTCTTACCTTACCCAACTCTTTGCCTGTTGGCATTGGCAAAGCACCAAAGCACAGAATGGCCATAAATATGGCTAGTCCAATGTTGTCACCTTTCAAGATTTAAGTGAAATTTCAAGAGGTAACTACATAGTAAGTGCAGAAAATTTACAAAGATACAGGGTGTAAGGAAGAAGGAGATGACAGACAGGCATTCGGAAAAACATTGAAATATAATGTGAATAAATGTGAAGTTATCTGATTTAATTTTAAAAATAGAATGACGGTATTTTTTACATGGTAAGAAGTTGGGAAATGTTCACTCAGAGGGTAGTGAATCTTTGGAATTCTCTACCCCAGAGGTCCATGGAGGCTCAATCATGTTTTATCAGCCTAATTTTTATTACATTCCTACTGTCCTAGAATGATCTGACTGGGCAGGACAGAGTGTACAGAAATGGATTTTTAATCATCTGATAAAATTGCGATGTAAAGTGATGCTCCAGATGGAATGATGCATGGACCAATTAATAATTATTTGTGTGCTACGACAAAACAATTTCACATATCAAAACAACAACGCTTTAACATAAAGTTAAAATTTCAAAGTTGTAGTCCCAATATCCTAGAGGTGTTGGAATATTTTAAAAGAGAAATGGATTTTCTGGGCTGTGGAAACGATGAGTGGGCTGAAAGGAGTCGCTCTTTCAGAGAACCAGCAGGGACAAGACTATATGGTCTCCTTTTATGCCATAATATTTTGTATCCACAGGCTGAAAAATATTTATTAAAGAATAATCACTTGGGATACATTTTTTTAGCAAAGATTTGTAGATCAAGTTGTGGGGGAGGTTGTTGACTTGCTCACCAAGTTGGCTTGTTCTCATTCAGATGTTTCGTCACCATGCTAGGTGACATCATCAGTGAGGCCTCCGATAAAGCGATGTTGTTCTACTCCACTTGGAAATTATACTGTCCGGTCCGTTATGGTGAGTAGTGTCATTTTCGGTTTTGATCTGTGTGGGTTTATATATGGGGTCCAATTCTATTTGTTTATTGATTGCATTACGGGTGGAGAACCATGCCTCGAGGAATTCCTGCACGTATCTATGTTTGGCTTTGGCTACTACGGTTACCTTGTCTCAGTTAAACTGATGGCCTTCATTGCCTGAGTGTACTGAAATCAAGGAGAGTTTGTTGTGCCGTTTTGCTGCTAGCTGATGTTCATGTATTCTGATGGTTAATTTCCTTCTTGTCTGTCCGATGTTATGTTTATGGCAGCTGTTGCATGGTATTTTGTAAACTACGGTGGATCTGCATGTTGTGGGAATGGGGTCTTTAATCCCGTGAGTGTTTGTCATAGAGTGGCTGTGAGCTTGTGTGCCACCATGATTCCGAGTGGTCTTAGGAGTCTTACTGTCAGTTCTGATATAATCTTGGTGTAGGGCAGTGTGTTAGGGCGTACTGTGTCCTCCTGTTGTGGTCTGATTAATAGGCATCTGGGGATGAAGAATGGATATCTCCGCAACTTCATCCGCAGATGGTACACACTGCTACAACTGAGTGTCAGTGGTAGAGGGAGTGAATGTCAGTGAATGTGGTGCCAATCAAATAGTTTTATTCTGAATGGTGTCAAGCTTCTCAAGTGTTGTTGGAGCTGCACTCATCCAAGCAAGTGGGGTTCATTATATGTAGATTCCTATTTCAGATGCTTTTTAACTCCACTTTTAATTGAAGTGTTTCTACCAATTGAGTAACTATAACTACAGGTGCATTCACATAATAAATAAAGTGTCTTGCATAGGGATTTTGATTTACACAGCACTACAGGTAAGTTTCAGAATCAGAGCGCAACCTGACAATGGATTGAAGGAATGCAAGACCCCTTGTAGAAGAGAAACTCACTCTAAAGTTAGTTTTGCTCTGAATTCTGACGTACCTTACCCAAAGTTACTATCAATGCAAAGCTGAAACCACATCATACCAGCATTATTCTCATAGCATACATGTACTATAAGCATTTAGCCGTTGAAGTTATTGACTTGAAATGTTTGAACTGTTAACTTTAATCAGCTTTTCACACTGGATAAGAGAGCTTTACATAGAACAAAATGCATTAAATTTATAGTTGCCCTGTATTTCTCGGGTATTGGTCATTAATTAGAAATCAAATGACAAAATATAGTGATTTAATCCAAGTTCACAGCACCTTTAATTCAAATAATTAACAATTCATGTGTGTTACACCCACAATCGCTTAACTGGGGATATGGTAATATTTTTGCTAGCAGTGAGAATTTAGAAAAATACCCCCATCAAATTGAATTCAGTAATACATAATAACAGAAGAAAAGGTGCCCACCAAGTGGCATGGGAGTTTATAAAAGTGGATAGTCTCACAGCCTTTGTCAACCCAGAAAGATGCAGAGATATGCAGTGGCAGTGGAACGATAGGAAGGTCAGATTTCAAGCCTCAGGGAAACCTTATTCTGTTACCAAAGTAGAGAGGGCATGGCTACATTCTTAAAACTAATAAAGCAGTGTTTCACTATGTCAATTTAAAACTAATAGCTAGAATAAAAAAAACTTTGCAATGTGATCCAAATAGGTTTGTTTAGACCCAAATTTATAGCATATTTAAAAATAAAAATTAACTTTAAAATAAATTATGAACATAATTAATAAATAATTATAATTTCATGACTACTTAAAAATATCCTATATTTAAGGAACTTAAAGATCTACAACTTATTTTCCTAAAAGTCTACATATATTCCCATGAATGTGATGCAACTGAACAAAAACTAGAAAATCTAACAACTAAAATCTCCTTCAGCATGTTTGATCCCAAACCTTCCAAGAGACCCATAGAAAACTCCTCTGCCAGACATTTTAAAACTATTCAAAACTAGAGATAAACTATTTCTAGTGCCAAGAGGGTTGGCAATTACAGCAAAGAGACTTACAATAATTTGCAAAAGGCTCAGGGAAAATGTAGAGAAATCTTTTTTAACAGTAAATTATGATGATCTGAAGTGTACTGCCTGAAAAACTGATGAAGCAGATTCAACAATAACTTTCAACAGGCAACTAGTTAAACACCGAAGAAGAGAAATCTGCACGGCTGTAGGGAGATAAGCAGGATCATAGGATTATTTGGATTACTCTTTCAATGAGCCAGCACAAACACAATGTCTCACGGTCTTCTGAGTGCTGAATTTTTAAACAAAAGAGATCATTTCAAACTCACAACAAAGCAATATACATTTCTGTAAACAATTATTTTGGCCCATCTATAATTCTATAGAATTCTATTGAATTCTATAATTCAAAACCAAAGTATACTTCATTAAAGGGTGCTTCAGCACAGGGCTGTTCATCCAGGGCCAACAAGGAAACCTTGGGGCTCTCCTCATGTGATTTGCCTTGGACCACCCTCCCTCGCTACTAATTTTATGCTGGTGGCTGTACCCTTGGGTTTCTAATGGGAGTCTGGCATTCAAAATCCCAATCCCAGAATCCTGATAATGATTCTTAATGTATTCAGGCATGAGTTTTATGGCCAAGAGTTAAATAAGGCCAAGGCACTAAAATCATTTCATGTTTTCACAGTACATGATGTGATCTTGACGATTGCCCAATCCCAAGTTTAAATCAAGTCTTAAATATATATATATCGCCCTGCTGTGCTTTCAAACAAAGTTTTTGATTGTGCAGCACAATCCCACAAATAATAATTGTTTCATTTCAAATGTCAACCTCAACATGTGTTATTTTCACATATTTGCAGAGGAACAGAAAGCTTATTGTGAATATTGACGCTATATATACAACGCACATAATGCACAGATTCTAATTAATAATGCAACTAATTATATATTTGTGCTTGCAAGCATAAAATGAAACCATGTCTCTTTTCTTTGCACCAACAAGAGTTTTGTTACCCACCCATATCTGAGTGCTTCCCATTCAAAATTGTGGCGATACAAACTGATATGCATATCCAAGACAATATTTTCCCACTGTTCATTACAACCATTATGTTAGGCATGGCACATTAATGTAAGAAAAAGAATGTGTAAGATTCCTTTTAAAACTGCATTTTTAAATGAACAAAGAAGAACCACTATGCATCATAACCTTCACAATAAACTTGCATTCAAAACTAGAAGGCAATTCACACTAAAAATTCTGTCAATATTTCAAATTTTCACAAACCTACAAAAAAATACACAGCACAACAAATAATAAATGAACTTGTTTCAATATATTTCAATAGAGGTCATCAACAATATTGAAACTTGAAAAACTTGTTTCATGAGGAACTGGAAAGTGACTTCCTTCCGAAAAAGTAATTACAGAAGCCCATTACATGCAATAAAACAAAGCAAACAAAAACTGAAAATGCCCATAGCCAATAACAATATTGAATAAATGATATTCAGCACACAACAAAGTTGCAGGCAACTAAGTGTCATGTTGGATTACATCTCATTATCTCTCTGCGCTAAATTATAAAATTATACTTCCAGCTTTGCAATTATCACTTTGTCAAGGATATTCCAAAGCTAGATTTTTAAAAGTGTCAAAGAAAACAACTAAGATCAGTTTGAGCAAGTCTACGATTCTATGGAAACAAATTCAGTGTAATGTTGAATTGTCTCTTCTTTTTTGGTTTTCAATGCCACAAATACGTTGCCTGTCAAACCCACAATATGTCATTTGTGAACTAAAGATTACAAAACCTCAGAAGGCTATGTTTGACTAACTTTGCCAACACCTAATTCAGGAGTAGGGATTTCATTTACCACGTGAAGACATTGATAGTTGAGAAAATAACAAAAATAATACACGTTTTAAAGTAAGGACCAGTCAAGGCAATTGAGAGCAATGTTCTGTATTCCTTTGCATAAAAGTGGTGACACATGACCTGTTTCGTAGTCAACAGCACAAAATACAGTAAATATCCCCAGTCATACTACAACACAAAGCATTTATTAAGATTATGTTTTCCACATGACGACCTTTTGGCCTTTGTACCCACTTCACAAGCTCATCTCCAGGCAAGTGAATTAACAGGCATCATTTAGAAGGAATGAACCAGCATTCATAGGTGTGCATCACATGCTTAGGTTGCCCCAAAGTACTTCACATTCAATAAATTATTTTTCAAGCGAACTCACTGTTATCATGTAGGCAAATGTAACTGCCAATTTGAATATTTTTAAGATTCTTGCGAAGATTTGTAGCTCAGGTTGTGGATGAGGATGTTGGCTTGCTTGCCAAGCTAGCTGGTCATTGTACAGATGTTTCGTCGCCATGCTAGGTAACATCATCAGTGCGGCCT
The DNA here is from genome assembly GCF_021869965.1 of Rhincodon typus. Lineage (NCBI taxonomy): Eukaryota > Metazoa > Chordata > Chondrichthyes > Orectolobiformes > Rhincodontidae > Rhincodon > Rhincodon typus. The sequence continues at coordinate 20,700,305 of NC_063352.1, read as the reverse complement.
CCGATGAAGCGATGCTGTTCCACTCTGCTTGGTATTTATATGATCCAGTCTGGACAATGTGACCATCCTAGCTCCAGCCAACCATAGACACGCACAGAAATTCCTAGAGGCCTTGTTTTCAACCCATAATGCAATCGACAAACCTGTGGAATTAGACCCCATAAACAAACCCATGCAGAACAGAACTGGAAATGACACAACCTAACTTAGACCGGATCATATAAACAACAAGCAGAGTAGAACAACATCGCTCAACCAGAGGCCGCACTGATGATGTTACCTAACTTGGTGATGAAACATCTGTATGATAATCAGCTAGCTCAGCGAGCAAGCCAACAACCTCAGCCAAGTTGAACAGCTCAAACCCAAAATAGCAAGTGAGATGAAAAGCATTTTTAATCTGTCTTCCTGGTGCTGTTAAAAGAAGGAATATTGGCCAGAGAGTAGAAAGATTCTTTTGTCTTCTTTGAATAGATCTTTCTCATGAGTCAGGTCTTTGTTTAACATCCCTTTCAAAACATGATTGCTCTGACTGTGCAGCTCCTCGTTAAGACTGCACTGAAGCACTAGCCCTAGCAATGTTATAAGGTATCAAAGTTGGAAATTAAATACTGATACATGACTTTTCAAAAGGTCGGACAGGAAAGAAAGAGTGGGGGTGTAGCTTTTTTAGTACGGGATGGAATAAATATGACAGCAGGAAATGACCTTGGATCAGAAGAGGTAGGATCCATGTGGGTGGAGATAAGAAATAAGGGGAAGTCAACACATGGTAGCAATTGTCTATAGGTCCCCAAAAAGTAGCTATACAGTAATGTAGAAAATAAGTCAGCTTCTTCAAATATATAAAAAGGAACAGAAATGCCAATGTGAACATAGGCTCCTTAGAAAATGAGACTGGGAAAATAATAATGAGGAACCAGGAAATGGCAAAGGAGTTGAATAAATATTTTGCATCAGTCTTCACAGAATAAGACACTAATAGCATTCCAAAATTACTAAGTAATCAAGGAAACAAAGGAGGAGACAAAATAAGTACAATAACAATCATTAAGAAAAGATGGTAGGGAAATTAATTGGACTTACAAAATCCCCTGCACCTGATGGGAAGCATCCGGGGATTTTAAACAAAGTAGCTACAGAGATAGTGGATGCACTGTTGACAATCTTCCAAAAACCCTTAGATTTTGGAAAAGTTCTAGTTACATCCTCGAAAGGTTCCAGAATATTTATCAAGCATTATTTCCCTTTCATAAATCCTTACGGTGTTTGTCCAATTCTATTACTTTTTTCCAAGTGCTCTGCTACTGAATCTTTTATAGTGGAATCCAGTATTTTCCCTCCTACTGAAGTCAGGCTAACCAGTCTAGAATTCCCTGTTTACTCTCTACCTCCTTTTTTTAACTAGTGGGATTACATTACCTACCTTCCAAAATCTAGGAACTATTCCAGCTTCTAAAGAATTTTGAAAGATGGTTGCTAATGCATCCACTATTTCTAGGGCCACTTGATTAACTACTCTGGATTTATCAGCTTTAAATCCCATCAATTCCCCAACACACCTTTCCTACTTATAATGATTTCTTTTACTTCCTCCCTCTCACTACACCCAGTATTCCCCAACATTTTGAAAGATTATTTGTGTTCTCCTATATGAAGATGAAACCAAAATATGTATTTTAACGGACTGCCATCTCTTTGTTCCCAATTATAACTTCCCCTACTTCTGATCTAAGGAATCTACATTTTTGACTTTACTAATCTTTTTCTCTTCATATACCCACAAAAGCTTTTATAATCAGTTTCTACATTCCCCACTTAGCTAACTCTCAGACTCTATTTTACCGCACAGGGCTTTGAATGTTGGGTCATTAAGTATATTCAAGGTTGTGATATACAGATTTTTAATCAGTAAGGGAATCAAGGGTTATAGGGAACAGGTAGGAACGTGAAATTGCAGATTATCAGTTTAGCCATGATCTCACTGAATGGCCAGGCAGACTCAATGCCTTCTTCTGCTCCAACATCTTATGGTCTTATTAACAACGTTCTAGAGTGGGAGGTGAATTTACAACTTCTGATTCAAAAGTATGACAGCTCCCAACCAAGTTAAGCGACCACTCATTTGCACAGGTTGGAATTACTGCCAAAATCTCTCACTTTTTTTTAAATTTGGAAATTAAAACAGCAAATTTTAGATGTGGTGGATACTCTTTAAAAACAAGCAAATTGAATTCTAAATATGCCAGTAGAGGAGTCCAAGTAGTGTTGTACAGATTATTTCAGCGTAATTATAAGTTTATGTCATTCACACACAGTCCTTCTTTCACTACAGCCGTCCATGTCTAGTAACAATTATTCTGAACTCTGTGCGATTTAAATAAACAATGCTTCTTCACCATTGCAGGAGCATTGATCCTGAGCCTGGTCAGTCAGTTGCCCTGACCTGATCTTCCCTGTACTGGTGCTACAACTCACAAAGGCTTGAAACTTCCCTTACTCTTGCCCATTACTTCAGTGACAGCCTCAGCCAGAGATTCCTTTCCATTCATGCTGTTGTGCAACAATCCTGGCAACAGTGCTTTTATCTCTGACCCCTACTAGAGAGCACGTAGACCAGTGCACATCACAGCACTGCTGCACAAGCCTAGTTTGACTATTTCCTCCCAGTTTTATTGCTGCTAAAACAGCTCTGATCCCTTTTGGCTTAAAAAAGAACAATCTATTTAAGACAATGGAGAGGGAAGAGATAAAACACACTAAAGTAAGACAAATAAACAAAAGGTCACTGGATCTGAAATGTTGAATCTGCTTTCTCTCCACACATACTGCCAGACCTGCTGAATTTCTCCAGCAATTTCTGCTTTGTTTCACACTAAAGTAAGAATTCACTAAATTAAAATCTCACACCTTTATTTTTTTAATTCCCAGGATGAATTAAAACATTTATTCATTATGCAATTTTGTCTAATTCCACATCACACCATTCACCAACATTGATATTATCACAACCATCCTCTGAAGGAAAATAACAAAGGGCTATTTCTACATAGCAACATGCACTGACTTATTATCCTACAGCAATTATGTGCAGGTCTTTGTGAATAAGAAGCATAATTCAATGAACTACAGTTCCCTGAACAAATTTTTGAACTAAAATTTGTAATACCTTTAGAAAGTGCTGTCCCAAACAACATTTCATGTTTTAACACGGGAGCTGTGAAGAAATCCAAATAAAAGGTCAAAAAATCCATTGGTGGAAGTAAAATGTATACAAGACACTTACAACATTCATACAGAGAAACACTACCAGAAAGACTACTGAGGCAGCACGGTGGCTCAGTGGTTAGCACTGCTGCCTCACAGTTCCAGGGACCCAGCTTCAATTCCAACCTCAGGCGACTGTCTGTGTGGAGTTTACACATTCTGTGTCTGTGTGGGTTTCCTCCGGGTGCTTCAGTTTCCTCCCACAGTCCTAAGATGTACAGGTAAGATGGACTGGCCACAGGGAATGCAGGGTTACAGGGAGAGGATGGGGGGGCGGGGTGTGTCTGGCGGAGGGGGGGGGGATGCTCTTCAGAGGGTCGGTGTGGACTCGGTGGGCCAAATAACCTGCTTCCAAACTGTGGGGATTCTATGATTCTAAAGGGAATGACCAGCAATAAAGCCACTAGTTTACAAGTTAAATTGCAGTCGTGGAATGTCCAACTCCAGTTTGGCTATGCAGATATACATTACAACGCTGCATTTGCCTTCAAAATTTTCAAACAGAAAGCAAGTATTTGAAGTATTTTGACAACAGAATTGAAGCTATCTTGTATATTTCCTGATCAGCTAGCTCAGAGATGTTATTGCACACCTCAGGAGCAGGTGGGACTTGAATCCGGGCCTCCTGAGGGGTAGGGACACTATCACCACACCACAAGAACCTTTCTAAATTTAATTTAAATTCAACTAACTGCCCTGGATTTGAACCCATCTCCCCACAGGATTAATCCAGTGACTTTGCCACTACACCACTGTCTCCGCCCCTATCTATGCTGGAGAAGTTTGTCTACAATACCGAGTGCTCTTTCTTACAGGATGGAGACTTTGAAACAATCAGCAATTGCAGTTCAATGCATACCACTGGCTTATCAGCATTATATGTTTAAAAAAAGCCTGGACTTATTTGATGTCTTTCATGTCTACAGGACATCACAAATTGCTACTTAACACAAAAATTAATTTTAAAGTGCAGGTAATGTAATGTATGTAATTGCAGTGTCAGGCATAGCTCAGTTGGTAGCACTCTCAGCTGAGTCCCACTCATGGGCTCAAATGCAATAATCAAGGCTGATAGTCTTCGTTTACTATTAAGGGTGCTGCACTGTTTAAAGGTACCACCTTTCAAATGGACATTAAACTGAGACCCCACATGCCTTGTCAAATATAAAAGATCGCATGGCACTACTGGACGAGCAGTATGGGAGCTATTCTCAATGTCCTGATCAATACTTATCCGTCAGACATTATCAAAAAATATTTAAATAAATCAAAGAACTGCAGATGCCAAAAATCTGAAACAAAAACAAAGTTCTGAAGAAGTGTCACTGACCCGAACGTTGGCTCTGCTTCCTCTCCACAGATGCTGCCATACCTGCTGAGTCTCTTCAACGATTTCTGATTTTGTATCAAAAAAAAACATTTTCTGGTCTTACTCGCATTGCTGCTTGTGGACATTTGTTGGAAGTAAAAGTGAAAGTCATTATTGTCCCAAAGGACCACAGTCTGCTCCTTCAGGAGAAAGGTGACTGGGGGTGAATTCAATCTGTGGGTCACTACACCAAAGATGACAATAAAGGTTAAGAAGGCAAGGCCTTCGAAGTGACTTTAGCGAGAATGGGAATTGAACATGCACAATTTGCATCACTGTTTCGGAAATGAGTTGCATTACCAACAGATCCGGTTTAGTCATATTGGCTACCACATTTCCAACACAAAAACAACGAATACTCTTCAAAAAGTACTTAATTGGTTGTAAAGTGCTTTGAGATGTCTGGTGATCCAGATAAGTACTACATCAAAGCAAATCTTTTGTTCTTTCCAATGTGGTAGACAACATGAGATATTACAAAGATATCTGTATCATCCAGCAGAGATATTTGTATCATCTACAGCCACGGGTGAGGCGCCAGAGGACTGGAGGGTGGTTATTGTTGTGCCTTTATTTAAGAAAGCCTCCAAGGAGAAGCCTGGGAACTACAGACTGGTGAGTGTGGCATCAATGGTGGGTAAGTTGTTTGAGGGAATTCTGAGAGATAGGATTTATATTCATTTGAAGAGACAAGTGAACTAAATAGCCGATTTCTGTGCAATACACTCTTAATTACACATCTATGTGGTGAGGCCCATTACCTGGATCATTACAACTATCTGAACGAAAAGAATGTGATTGCTTACTGACTGATGAGGAACTGAATCAGAGTTCGATAACTACCGTTCCAAGCTCCCCCCATAACAGAAAACATCTTCATAGTATCCACACCTTTACCAAGTCTCCTCAGGATCTGGTATATTTCAATTAGATTATTTTACATCCTTCTAAATTCCAATGGGTAAAGGCCCAATCTATTCAACCTTACTCAATAAAATAAGTCCTTCATCCTAGAATTGAATCAAGTGGATCTTCAGTGAACTACTTCTAGCACAATTATATTTACTTTTCAGATAAGGAGATCAAAACTGCAGACAGTACTCCAGATATGAATCTCACGAAAAACCCTGTGTAACTGCAGTAAAACTTCCCTACTTTTATATTTCATTGATCTCTCAACAAACTCCAACATTCCATTTGCCTGTCTGCTTAACTGCTATGCTTGCATACTAACCTTTTGTGATTCTTGCACCAGAAGACACAGATTCCTCTGTACCTCTGACATTCTACAATCTCTCACTATTTAAACAGTATTCTGTTTTGCTATTTTTCCTGCCAAAGTGGAAAAGTTCACTTTTTGCCAAATTATACTACTTTTGTCAATTTTTTACCTACTTACTTAAATTATCCAAATCTCTTTGCAGACTCTCTACCTCCTCTTGACAACTTATTTTCCTAATTTTCTTGGCATCATTGGCAAATTTTGCTCCCAAAGAGTAGATCCCTTCATCGACATCATTGATACAACTTAAAAAGGACAAAATGTCATAATTTTTCCAAAAATATCTCAAACCAGTGGAACTAGCTGTCTCACACTGCTACTTTGCAGTAAACAACTAAGTGGCATTCTCCACCTGAAGTTCACTTGACAAAGGAGCAGCACTATGAAAGCTTGTGATTTCAAATAAACCTGGTGGATGATAACCTGGTGTCATGTGACTTCTGACCTTGTCCACCCCAGTCCAACACCAGCACCTCCACATCATATTCTCTATTAACAAAATGGTGCGGTCAAGTCCAAAAGATGTTTGGCATACCACAATATTGTGGTATAGGAGTTTTCACCAGTGTGATGCAAGGTATGTAGGGCGTACGTCTCAATGACTGGCAGACAGTATCAAACATCACAGCTCTTTGACTCTCCACAGCGGGCAACATGGCAAATATGTTCAATAAGCCAAAATAAAACAAAGAACTGCAGGTGTTGGAAATTTTGAAACAAAAACAGAAATTGTGATGAAAAACAGCAAGCATAGCAGCATTTGTGGGAAGAAGGCAAGGTCAATGTTTTGAGTCTGGTGACTCTTCATCAGAACTTCATAGGGTTCTGATAAAGAGTCACCAGACTTGAAACTTTAACTCTGCTTCCTTCCCACAGATGCTACCTGTTCTGCTGAGTTTTGCCAGTAATTCTGTTCAATAAGCCCATGCTTGCAAAACATATTCAGTGTCCGACATTACATGGATTCTGTAACTAGACAATATTTACTAAATAATCCTGACTGCACGAAGAATTACATCAGTACCAACTCAAGTTTATTGGTCGGGCTCACCGTGTGATTAATTTGCTATCCCAGAAGCTATGTTATTCGGAGACTGGGTCATGTTCTTTGCAGGCAAAAGCAACTTTTCCAAACAATTCCACCTGTCTTTTTTACTGAGTGGAGGTACCAAGGAGACACCAAATCCCTGGTGCATCCCTGTGGGAATGTACTGATCACAGTCGATTCGCCTGGTTTGAATTTAAACAGTTAATTAAGACAGTCAACAGTTCCTGCTATATCTCTATGCTAAACATATTCTAAGCAATCAATGCACTCTCCTCATATTGTATAAATTATTGCTTCTTTTCCAAAGTTGTTTTTCCTTTTAGCCCTGAGGAGTGCAAGATGAAAACATTCAGCATCATGCCTCTTTGTAGCAATTTTTAAGTTCTGGACTACCAAGTAATTAATCATTGATAGAGAGTGTAAATAATGAAGCCAGAGTACTGATTCCTGCAGTATTCCATTCATTTTAGCTGGCAACCCAAAAATAGACCCATTATCTCTACTCTCTGCTTTCTGTTAGCTTACCATGTTTTCATCCATGTTAATATGTCATTCCCCCATCTCAGAAGCCGTTATCATGCAGTAATTTTTGATGTAATTCCTTATCAAATACCTTCTGGAAATCCAAGTACACCACATCTACAGGTTCTCCTTTATCCACCTTTAAAGTTACTTCCTCAAAGAAATCCAACAAGTTAATTCCCTCTCACAAAACAATGCCTGATCCTATTATAATTTTCTCATTATCCTTCAATAACTTCCTTGACAATTTCCTTACGATAACTATAAGGCTAACTGTCCTACAATTTCCTGCTTTGTCTCCTTCCTTTCTTATGGGTGTTACATTTGCAATCTTCTAGTCCACTGAGACTGGTGTAGAATCTAAGTAACTTTCAAAGTTTAAAATCAATGCCTCTATAATCTCTGCAGCCACCCATTTGAAGAACCAAGATGTATGTTCTGGTAATTTATCAGCTTTTAGGTCTTTTTTTTTTATTTCAGTGCCCTGGTTGGTACAAGAGCGTACCACTCTAAGAAATTGTCCTAAATACATTTGACACACCAATTTTTTCCAAGCTACTTTTGCTGTCTGATTTTCCCATTCCCCATGCCGAAAAAAATTATCCATAATTAGTGCAGTACTTTCTTACAAACCTATTTATTTCTTCCTACAGTGCAACTACTATTCAGAAGCCAGTAACCTACTCTCTCAAATGACCTGTTACCTGTCCTTTTTCTTATCTCTGTTCAAACTAATTATAAATTTCTTGAGCTAAGGGCATTTTTCAATACTGTACTAATGTCATCTTTAATTAGTGAACTACGACAAAATCATTTTCTTACTTTTCTGAAACGTGACATCTGTGCTCAAGTAAAAAGGAAGACAGAAAGCAGGAAAAGCTGGACCACTTAGCCTAACATCTAGAATCCATCAAGTACATAACTTTCTGGTCGCCACACTACCAGAAGGACATGGATGCTTTGGAGAGGGTGCAGAGGTTTACTAGGATGTTGTCTGGTCTCAAGGGTTTTTGTTATGAGGACAGTTTGGATAAACTTGGATTGTTTTCACTGGAAAGACGGAGGCTGAGGGGTGACCTGTCAGCGGTCTACAAAATTATGAAAGGCATGGAAAGGATGGATAGTCAGAGGCTGTTTCCAAGGGTGGAAGGTCAACTACAAGACGGTAAACGTTCAAGGTGAGAGAGGGAAAGTTTAGGGGAGTTCCAGGCATCAACACAGAGGGTGGTTGGTTCCTGGAACACCCTACCAGTGAAGGTGGTGGAAGCAAGCATATTAGCAACATTTAAGGTGTATCTTGATAGACAAGTGAATGGGAGGCAAACAGAGGGATACTAATTATGTATGGGCAATAAGTCATGGGTCTAAATAAGGAATAGGAATTGGTGTAAACTTGGTGGGCCGAAGGGCCTGTTCCTGTTCTGTGTTGTATTATACTGTATAACATCAAGGCATTTAGAAAATTATAATACAAACAGGCAGAGTCTGGCATGGTTTTGTGACGGGAAAGAGAAATTTAGTGGAATTCTTAGAGAATGTAACAAGCAGAGACGAAAAAGGACAACCACTACATATGATATATTTGGATTTCCAAATGACATTCGATAAAGTATCAAACAAAACATTATTCCATAGGATAAGAGTTTATGGTGTTGGGGAGATATGTTAGAGGATTGGTTAACTGCCAAGAAAGACAGCAGGAGAAATGGGTAATTTTCAACTTGGTAAACTGTAATTAGTATACTGCTACAGGGATCAATGTTGGGTGCTCAATTATTCACAATCTGTATGAATGCCTTATATAAACAGACAGACAGCGCTGTAGCCAATTTTGCTGATGATACAAAAAAAAGTTGGCAAAGGAAGTTCTGAGAAGGATACTAAAGGTCTGTAAGATGTTATATGTAGACTCAATAAATAGGCAAAAATTTGACCAATTCAGAATAATTTGAGAGAATGTGAGGTTGTCTACTTTGGCAAGAAGAACAGAAAAGAATATTATTTCCATTGTCAGAGACTACCGAATGCTGCAGTACATAAGGATCTGTGTATCCTTGTACATGAATCACAATAAGTCAACATTCAAGTAAACCAAAGTAATTTGCAAGGCAAATGGAATGTTGGGCCATTAATATTGCAATGAAGAAAGGAAATCTTACAACAGTTGTAGAGAGCATTGCTGAGATCACATCTAGAGTATTGTGTCTTCTGGTGGGGGAATCTAGAACTAGGGGAAACAGTTCAAAAATACAGGTTTTGCTGAGATGAGATTTTTTTTGGCTCAGGAGACTGTTAGATTTTGGAATACTCTTTCACAAAAAGTACTGGAGGCTAAGATAATGAGTATACGCAAGGCTAGTTAGATTTTTGATCAACAAAGGAGTCAAAACTTATGGAGGTCATGCAGGAAATTGAAGATAAAGGCAAGATCAGAGCATCCATGAATGTATTAAATACAAGACCAGACTCAATGGGCCAAATGGTCTACTCCTGTTTCTGTTTCTGTTTCTGTTCTTATATTCACTGTCAAGCTAACCCATTCCAACTAGTTCAAATAAAATTTCATCAAATGTGGTTGCAAGGGCAATAAGCTGCCATCTTCAGTTGCTGGTTCGTTTAAAAACTGTACACAAACATTCACGGTAAATGTTTCAAGGAATCATGTGAATCATTTTAGAAAGGAATGAACTGCATTAAGCCAGACCCCATGTACAAGTACATCTGATTACTGATAATTCTGAAAATAGCTTAAGGACATGGAAAAGGAAGCCCATCTCTTCCAGGTTTTATTTCCATTAGTCAATCAGATGGTACAGTCAAGTTGGCAACATAGCTATGCCAGGAAGTAATTTGACTTAATGAATGACTGTAGAAAACATTCAAGTGCTCAGTCAGTATACTTGGTCAAATAGGCAATAACACATATACAACAGAGATTTTCTGGATTTCAACACACTAAAATTGCTTTGCACAACAAGAACTGCCAATAACAAAATAACAGCTACCTTTACAAACTTACCACTGTTTTCTTTTAATTAACTTAGAACATAAGGTGATAATTTCTGTTTCCCAGTAATCTATTTGCTGCATGCAACCAAAACAACTGAAAGTTTGCAAATCTGACCTTTTTCACGATATTTGGCTCAGATCTTGCAACAAATGTTCGAAGAATGAGACAGAGATGCAATTTTCAAGATGCAGTTTGGGTCCAAAGAATGATCTAATTTACTCAAGCATATATCCTTCTCAGTTTATCTAATCAAAAACAAAGTATAAGTGGTGAACAAAGAGAAAAATGCATCACTTAAAGGAATTTTGCGTACCCCTGTTTTTGATTTATTAAATGTCACAAATATTTGCAACAAATTTGCAATAAACAACATGAATGCAGGAGGCCATTCAGCCCTTCCAAGCCTGCTCCAATATTCAGTAAAATTCTGGCTCATCTTTTGTCCCAAATCTGGTTTCTCCAGCTATTCATATATCAAATCATTCCCTTAGCAACCAAAAATCCAGCAGTCTTTGTCCTGAATGTATTCCACAATTGAACGTCCCCAGCTCCCCGACATTAGAGGATGCCAATCTTTTTTATCTCAATCTTGAATGACCAACTCATTATGTTGAATCTGTGTCCACTGGTTCAAACTCTCTCCAGCCAGGAGATGCATTTTAAGCATCTACCATTATCAAGCCCCCCAAGAACTTCATGCTTCAATTTGTTACAGCATGCCAAATTTAAAAAAATCTTAAACAGTAAGGTACCTTAGCATTTCCCAAGTAAAGGCCTAAATGGTAGTGGCCCTACCTCTGAGCCAGGCAACTCAGGTTCAAGTCCTACCTGCTCTAAAATTGTGTAATAACATCACTGAAAAGGTTGATTAAAAATGTCTACATTCTAATATTGGAATCATTAACTTAGACTGGAGATGGGCAGCATGCAGCAGTACAGTCTCTTTGTTATTCCTTACTGCTGACCTGAATCTCCCAAGAAGTGCCTAAGGCAGCAATATCAGATTCCTTGTTTGAACATTGCCAGGCTGCACTTTACCAGTGGCCCTTACTCCATTCATATGCAATTTTTCTTGCACAGAAAGACAAATGATCCGTTGGTTTCGTTCTCCAGTCTTGCAGAGCACAGACTGACTGGGCAGAATTTTCAAACCCACAGTGTTTAGGAACAGAAATGGATGGGACCCAAAAATGTCTGTTTCCCGAAAGTGATCCTGGTGTCATCCATTTTATGCCGGGGTGGGGGGCTGGTGGATGGGCAGCACCAACAAGGCATTGCATGTGGGGTTGGATAGCCAAGTTAGTTGATAATGAGTCTTGTTAAGGGAACTGGATTTCTCGATTAGCCTCCAAAGAAGTTGAAAAGATGACAATTCCAGATTGAAATGTTCTCTCAGTAAGCCTTCAACTGAACTGGGAATCTTTTACTCCATACCAATTAAGCGACGTACCTCAATAAACATTGGGGCAGGGAGAGGTGAAGGACTTGGAAACAGACCTGTTCCTCTTACGTCTCGCCTTGGCAAAGTTCAACCCACTGTTTTTAACAGATGAAACTAGGTTCATGTTATCTCACGGACTGGTTTTGTTTGGCTATGAGCCGAGAAATTTTCTGTAATCTTTTGACCCTTATTCATGCTAGGATTTTTCACTATCTTTTCTGCATGTCTTTAGAGGTGGGAATTAGGGAAACACTTAGTTGGTGATACTCCAGCAATCATGCTGCACAGGGCAGCTTAATGGACAAGCTGCTGTAAATTTCGTGTGTTCATAAAATGATTAGATTTTTTACACAAAAAAGGTTCCTCCCTGCTACAAATACATTACTATTTCTAATATCCAATCTGCAATGAATCCTCTTCAATAAGACGAAACAAAAACAATTTTGCTAGCCATTAAGGCAACATTTATTAAGATGCAACATTAATCTATGTGCATTATGAAACCTTTGGAGTTAGCTAACATAAGGCTAAAAGGGGCCATGAAATGTCTTTAGCAAACAGGGTCAAGGAGAATCCAAGGCTTTTTATGTGTATATTAGAAGAAAGAAAGTAGCAAGGGAAAGAGTAGGCCCCCTCAAAGACAAAGGAGGGAAGTTCTGTGTAGAGTCACAGGAAGTGGGAGAGATCCTTAATAACCAGTATTCACAGAGGAGAAGGACATAACTGAAGTTGAGGTCAGGGATGAGTGTGTGAATACTCTAGAGAATGTCAATATATTAAAGGAGGAAGTTTTCAATATCCTAAACTGCATTAAGGTTTACCAGACTGATTCTTGGAATGGTAGGACTGACATTTGAAGACACAGCAGATCAGTTCAGGTCATATTTACGACAGTTTAAAAGAATGAGGGGGAAATCTCACGGAAAGCTGTAAAATTCTAACAGGATAAATGCAGGATGGATATTTCCAATGACCAGGAGTCCACAATTAGTGGTCACAGTTTAAGCCATTTAGGACTAAGGTGAGAAGACACTGCTTCACCCAGAGACTGGTGAGCCTGTGGAATTGTCAGCCACTGAAAGAGGCCAAAATACTGAATGTTTTCAAGGAAGAGTCAACATTTAGTTCTTCAGGCTAAAGGAATCAAAGGGTATGGGGAGAAAGTGGAAACAGGGTTTCCATGATGACTAACCATGAACATATTGAATGATGCAGCAGGCTCAATGGTCCAAATAACTTACTTCTGCTGGCCTTTGTCACGACACATACTAAACCCACAGCAACTTCTTTTATATTCTCAGTCCCTGACCTTTGCTTTTTCCTGCATCTTTATTGTGCACAAGTTAAGACTCATAAAATCAAGACTTACCCAGTCAGTGAGGTTCATTTCCCAGAATGGATTAGAAAAAACTTCATTGCTGCAAACTTCTAAACAAAATAACTTTCTGCCTACTTCAGTCTTGCCTTAATGTGCAATCAATTAAAGCTGAAGACATGCAACCCTTATTCACTACTTTATTGATTTGCCTCATCTTTCCTCTTATTCTTTTCAATTTCACTGGTGTCCTGGACTTGAGCTCTTGATGCTTTGCCTAGTTGCTCGGTAAGAAAATAAAGCAAAATAAACTGTAGCGTGCTTATGATATTTTATTGTTTCGTGATCAAACTTGAATCTCAAGATATAGTGAATAAATACAGACACAATCATATCTAGAATAAAACTGGCTAAACAACAGCAATTTCATGTATGCCAAGCTTACCAGTATTCACTCCATAATTTGCTTGGTTTGACAATTCTGCAGAAAAGCAATCTCAAGCCTAATAAAGGGAACCATGACCAGCTACATAGACAGAGGGCAGCAAGGTAACTGAACAAAATGATTCCTTTTAAAAATAAAACAAAAGCAGCTGTTGGAAAGTGGCAGCATTCATTAACAGCTGCCACATAAATTTGCAATATGAGGCTTCATTTAAATTGGGCATACCCTATTCACTTTTAAAATATAAAAATTTAATATAGCCTATGGTAATAAAATGCAAAAAAAAACTTACTACAGTTTTAAAACTTCCTTTACAGTACTTTTTACACTGGTAGTTTTCTTTTTAAAGTAAGTGCTAAAACAAAGAAAACAGCAAGGAAAGATCCCTCAGCTTTCTGAAGGCCACTTCTCAGATAATCATAGATTATGTTTACACACAAATGTACATTAAATTTGTGCACACACATGCAACTTATATTGGAATCAACCAGTTATTCTAATTATTGATTCACGCTTGATTAAAAGGATGTAATAACTGGACACTCAGAAATTAGGGTAAAATTACGCAGAGGCAAACATGGTTTTATAAAAGGGAAATCATGTTTGACAAACCTGCTGAAGATTTTTGATGATATTACTTGTAGAGTAGATAAAGGGAACGAATGAAGGTGGTGAAATTGGATTTTTGAAGGCTTTTGAGAAGATCCCACATGATAGGTTAGCAAACAACATTACAACACAGAGGATTGGGGTAATAAAACAGAATAGATTGAAAACTGGTTAAAAGACAGAAAACAGGATAGCTGGATAGGAGATGGGAGTGGGGCTTGAGGTGGGAGGAGGGGATAGATGGGAGGAAAAACAGGTTAGGGAGGCGGGGATGAGCTGGACTGGTTTTGGGATGCGGTAGGGGGAGGGGACATTTTGAAACTTGTGAAGTCCACATTGATACCATTGGGCTGCAGGGTTCCCACGCGGAATATGAGTTGCTGTTCCTGTGACCTTTGTCACATCCTCCGCTGCCCGGTACACCACTTCCGGGACAGCGAACACCATCGACAGCGCTGCTGATGCCACCGCCTCCATTTCCGAGGCCAACACCATAGACACTGAGGACGCACCTACAGTCACCGCTGCTGCCTCCTCTTACCCCACTCTGCCCACCGCCGATGGCGCTCCGCTCACCACCAACGCCGATGCAACTCCACCCACCACAGCCGACGCAACTCCACCCATAGCCGACGCTGACGGCGCTCCGCCCACCGCCTCCACAGCCAGCAGCTCCAGAGGAGACAGTAGCACCCAGCCCTGCCGAGTCTTCACCATCCCCCCAGACCTCCCCCACTGAGGACGAACGGTCAGTCCTCAGTAAAGGGCCCACCTTTGTCCCTCTCCACCCACACATCAACGAATACCGGTCACGTTTGGACATAGAGCAGTTTTACCGCCGTCTCCACCTCCGCGCTTACTTCTTCAACCGTGAGCCTAACCCTCCCTCTACTGACCCCTTCTCTCGCCTCCAACACACCCCCTCCTCCTGGACACCACCTCAACGCCTCCTACCCTCCCTCGACCTCTTCATCTCCAACTGCCGTCGTGACATCAATCGCCTCAACCTCTCCACCCCTCTCACCCACTCCAACCTCTCCCCCGCACAACGTGCAGCCCTCTGCTCCAATCCCAACCTCACCATAAAACCCGCGGACAAGGGAGGCGCAGTTGTAGCATGGCACACTGACCTCTACATCGCCGAAGCCAGACGCCAACTCTCCGACACCTCCTCCTACCACCCCCTTGATCATGACCCCACCCCCGACCACCAAACCATCATCTCCCAAACCATCCACAACCTCATCACTTCAGGTGACCTCCCACCCACAGCCTCCAACCTCATTCATTCCCCAACCCCACACCGCCCGCTTCTATCTCCTTCCAAAAATCCACAAACCTGACTGCCCTGGTCGACCCATTGTCTCCGCCTGCTCCTGCCCCACTGAACTTATCTCCACCTATCTCGACTCCACTTTCTCCCCCTTGGTCCAGGAACTCCCTACCTAAGTCCACGACACCACCCACGCCCTCCACCTCCTCCAGAACTTCCAATTCCCCGGTCCCCCAACACCTCATCTTTACCATGGACGTCCAGTCCCTGTACACCTGCATTCCCCATATAGATGGCCTAAAGGCCCTCCGCTTCTTCCTGTCCCGCAGGCCCGACCAGTCCCCCTCCACTGACACCCTCATCCGCTTAGTCGAACTCGTCCTCACCCTCAACAACTTCTCTTTCAATTCCTCCCACTTCCTACAAAGGGGGTGGCCATGGGTACCCGCATGGGCCCAAGCTATGCCCGCCTCTTTGTAAGTTACGTGGAACAATCCCTATTCCGTACCTACACTGGCCCTAAACCCCACCTCTTCCTCCGTTACATTGATGACTGTATCGGTGCCGCCTCGTGCTCCCACGAGGAGCTCGAACAGTTCATCCACTTCACCAACACCTTCCACCCCAACCTTAAATTCACCTGGACCATCTCTAATACCTCTTTCTCCTTGCTGGGCCTCTCGGTCTCCATCTCCGGCAACCACCTAGAAACCGATATCCATTTCAAGCCCACCGACTCCCACAGCTACCTAGAATACACCTCCTTCCACCCACCTTCCTGCAAAAATGCCATCCCCTATTCCCAATTCCTTCACCTCCGCCGCATCTGCTCCCAGGATGAGGCATTCCACTCCCATACATCTCAGATGTCCTCGTTTTTCAAGGACCGCAACTTCCCCCCTTCAGTGGTCTAGAAAGCCCTCTACCGTGTCTCTCACATTTCCCGCAACTCATCCCTCACACCCCCTCCCCGTAATAACAACCAAAAAAGAATCCTCGTCATCCTCACCTACGACCCCACCAACCTTCGGATCCAACGCATCATCCTCCGACACTTCCGCCATCTGCAATCCGACGCCACCACCAAAGACATTTTTCCCTCCCCACCCTTACATGCCTTGCGGAGGGACCACTCTCTCCGTGACTCCCTTGTCCGCTCCACACTCCCCTCCAGCCCCACCTCACCAGGCACTTTTCCCTGCAACCGCAGGAAGTGCTACACCTGCCCTTACACCTTACACCTCCCCCTCACCCCCATCCCAGGCCCCTAGAAGACTTTCTACAATCAAGCAGATGTTCACCTGCACATCTGCTAATGTGGTATACTGCATCCGCTGTTCCCGTTGTGGCCTCCTCTACATCGGGGAAACCAAGCGGAGACTTGGGGACCGCTTTGCAGAACACCTACGCTCGGTTCGCACTAAACATCTGCACCTCCCAGTCGCGAACCATTTCAACTCCCCCTCCCATTCCTCGGACGACATGTCCATCCTGGGCCTCCTGCAGTACCACAACGATGCCACCCGAAGGTTGCAGGAATAGCAACTCATATTCCGCTTGGGAACCCTGCAGCTCAATGGTATCAATGTGGACTTCACAAGCTTCAAAATCTCCCATCCCACTACTGCATCCCAAAACCAGCCCAGCTCGTCCCCGCCTCCCTAACCTGTCCTTCCTCCCACCTATCCCCTCCTCCCACCTCAAGCCCCACCCCCACCTCCTACCTACTAACCTCATCCCGCCCCCTTGACCTGTCCGTCCTCCCTGGTCTGATCTATCTCCTCCCTACCTCCCCACCTACACTCATCTTTACTGGCTCCATCCCCACCTCTTTGACCGGTCTGTCTCCTCTCCACCTATCTTCTCCTCTATCCACCTTCTATCCGCCTCCCCCTCTCTATTTCCGAACCCCCTTCCCCTCCCCCATTTCTGAAGAAGGGTCTAGGCCCAAAACATCAGCCTTCCTGCTCCTCTGATGCTGCTTGGTCTGCTGTGTTCATCCAGCTCTCCACCTTGTTATCTCCTTCCTGATTGTGTACTTTTGCTTTCCAGAACCTTGGAAGCAGCAGTGACTGCTCTTTGGCCTCCAACTTAACATGTTAGTGACGGCCCTGAACATCCAGATATCCTTCCCACAAATCCCACAGACTTCACACTTCCCAAGACTCCAGCCAACCTTACATGAGCCTGCACCTGCCCATCTCACCCCTCTTGTCTCTGGCATATGAGGTGATATGCCAGGTGTGGACATACAATCTCCCCCTACCTTGAAGCCAGAGTGCTTCTGAATGTGGACAAACCCAGCTGTTCCACATTACCCCATTACCATCCTTGCTTTATGGCAGCCCCCTTACAAAACAGTTGTTTCCCCCCCCCACCTCACAATTTCATCACCTCATTCTCCCCTAGCCTGCAGACTCGAATCCCAATCAATAGGTCCCCGAGTCTCTTTTTCAGAGCAGTGGACACCGCCACAACTCCACCTCCACCCACCCCCAACAACCATCACCTGTTGATTCCTTTACCCCTTAGTTTCTCTGCACAGACCTAACTGTCTGATTGTGGCACTCCCTTGTACAAATATATTCAACTTGGTCTGCTGAGCTTTGATTAGGGATACAATGTTTTATTTATCCAGCAAGACGTAAAATTGGCACCAGTAAAACGTCCTTTTGAGGAAAAAAAATCAAATGTAGAATACAGAACTTTATCACTTTCAACAGAAGGAAATGCCTTTAAAAAGATACCTTGCACATTTCGTACATTCTAAAAACTTTCATTTTTTTCCAGAATTCTGAAAGCAAGATGTGAAAACTGAATGTTCTTGCCCTCCACTGACCACAGATGACACCATTGACACAACATGAGACCATTGCCTCTTTTGACTTTGAACAGTTATGATTTCTCACTTTCTTCAGTCATAGCAGTTTATCAACAGCTGTTGCTACTTTTCAATGTTGCAATACATGATGAAAATCTCAGCATATATATATATGGCAGGCTTAACTTAAATATCATTTCTTGGTGAGTTAAATATCCCAAGTTCTTAAAAATCAATAGCCCAGTTAGTAAAACCTTTACCTAAAATTGGGCCAACAGAGAACTCAAGCTTCTTTAATCTTCCATTCAGCACAGTATTGTTTATGACCTTTCACTCTGATTTGTTACAAGGAGGGAAATAAGATGCCAAAATAGATTAGCAATTAGCATTAGACTGCATCAGATAAATGTATTACAACTGTGTACAGATCTTCTGTAGTATTTACATGTGACTAAGTTTACCTTCTGGCACAATGCTGATAGAAATACCAAGAAGTAAACAAGTAGGGGAGCTCACTGGAGAAGGAATCGGGTGAAGAAAATTAATTAATGAAATGCACATGTAGTGCATTTAAAGGACTGCCGCAGTTTAGTACTCAGCAAGTTGTACGGTATTTGTAGTGGCAACAAAAATATAGGCTCCATTATTTGTGAGCTCATGGGTTTGGAGCAGGGGCAGGAAGAAATTGTGGACAATAAAGCCAGAAATGCAGGTTTCCCTGACAAATATCTACTGCAGGGCATCTTTTGAATTGCTTCTTCAGGTTTTCCACTTTACAACCAATGTAACTGACAGCTTAACTGCCTAGAAAGTGGGAAAGCTCGCAATGGAACATCACCGAGAGTGAGCAGGTGGGCAGGTAGCAAAAGATTGTTCTCAGCGCATCCAGTTCAACCGGATGGTGGTCAGAGACATCATGACTTTGGGAAGGTGCGAGACTGACAAGCTCATTGGGCCAATGTTTGAGATGGCAAGGGAAATAACAACTTGAAGAGTGATACAATTAAGATGAAGTGCAGTACAAAACAATTCCACATTTGGTGTTTTAGTTTAATATTAATAAAATTGCTTGAGTTTTGATCTTCAGCATGTGATGTCATTCCAACACTTCATCTTTTTATGCTTGGACACATTCCTCTATGGTCCAGTTTTGCAAATTATTGGCAGGGAGGCTCACCCACTGTCAGCATTTATTGTGAAATCATCGTGATGCTGCCCAAGAATTCTCCACCCTTGGAGAGAAAGTCATCAAACCCTCACCACCAACCCCTCCCCCAACTATGTACACTGAGTGGAAAACCATTCCCAAAGTTTCATTTTACATACACATGCACTCAGCTTGATCTGTGTAATGAGCTCTCATAGAAACTAGGAGCAGGAAGAGGCCATTCAGCCCGTCGAGCCTGTTCCATTCAATATGATCTTGACTTATGCTCCATGTCATTTTCCTGCTCTCTCCCCATATCCTTTGATGTTTTCAAAAGCTAAAAATTTAACTCTTCCTTGAATTTAGTCAGTAACATTTCCTCCACAGCCTTCTGTGGTTGACAATTCCACAGATTCACTATCCTTTGCATGAAGAAATATTCCCTTATCCAAGTCCTGAATAGCGCATCACATATCCTAAGACCGTGACCCCTGAATGCAGATTCTCCAACCACAGAAAACCTCTCCCTGCAACTAGTTGGTTCACCCCAGTTACACATTTCAATCAGATCCATTCTGATTTTTCTAAACTCTAGTGAATACAGACTCAGTTGAACCAATGTCTCCTCACAGGACAGACCTGCCATTCCTGGAATCAACCCAGTGAACCTCTGCTGTGCCCCCACTATGGCAAGTGTATCCTTTCGTATTTAGGGAGGCCAAAACTGCATGCAATATTCCAACTGTGGTCTCACCAAGGCTGTATAGAATTGCAGTAAGACATCCCTCCTTCTGAATTTAAATCCTCTTGTACGGAAGACAAAAGTCTGGGAGTGTTACGCTGAAAATCTAAAGGTCCATACATGGGTAAATTCTATTAAAAAAATCTTGTGGTGCAGTGGTAGTGTCCCTACCTCTGAACCAGAAGATCCGGGTTCAAGTCCCACCTGCTCGAGAAGTGTGTTACAGCAGTTCTGAACAGATTGATTGAAAATATTGATATCCAGCTGTTCACTTCCACTATGTATGATTAAGGTTACAAATGTTGTACATAGTCTCCAAACTGCCAACTGGAATGATTGTTGTTGACAGTGTTGAAGGTTTGTTCTGTGACTAGCTCTCCAGTGCTCAACTCTGGCCATGGTTTGACAGTCTGTCACATTGATATTTGGCTTTCTGTCATTTCACCTTTATTTCATCACCCACGCCTGTTATTACTTTTGACTTTGTAGCGTTTCTGCTACTGGAAGAGTAGTTTGTATAACACGTGCTGTAAGCCTTTGTACTGGACTATTTTCCATGCTTTCAGCAGCTGTACTTCTCCAATCAAGGATTATCTTTTGTACATCTGTGCTGGATTTGCTCAAGTTCTTTATGATTTCTTTGGTGATTTTCACAGCCACCTCAGCCTTTCCATTTGACAGGGAATAGAATAGAGACGATGTATGATGTTGAACTTCACAAGCCACTGTCACTCATTGCAGAATGCTTAAGAGCACACTTCAATCAATCTCACCAGCGATTGTTGAAGTCAGCTGGTCCACCTACCAGGATTTAGAATAAGAGTCTACTAAGACAAGATAATCAGTTCCTGCCTGTGTAAACAGGTTTACTCCCAGCTTCATCCGCGGTCTGTCTGAGATATCACGTGTCATCAGCTTGCTTACCTCACTACTCTTTACGAACACTGCACTGGCTGATGTGTTCCTTGATTTTGTTGCTCACATTTGGCCAGTAAAGCAAATCACTTGCCTACCTCACAGATGATTCAATTCCTCAGGGCCTTGCATGGATGATCTGCATCTATCCTCTCTTAGGAATAATGACTATATTTCCTTTGTATAATATACTATCTCAGACTATCAGCTCATCCCTGAATACCTCACAATTTCTTACTGCAATGGATTTGTCCTTGATGCTGCCGAGCAACCTTTTCGTCTTACTTCTTTTTGCAGCACTGTGAAAGCTGCATCTTGTCAGGTTTCATTTGAGCAAGGTGCTTGTCTAGTAGTCTCAACATCTGCTGGATTGATTATGTCCAGAACACATACACTCATGTTCATCCAGATGATATCTTTCAAATCAGAGAAGACACTTGCGGAGATTAGTAGCAGCTTGAGGAAAATGCTTTAAGTGGTTTGTGGTAAGACTCAACTGTTACATCGTGTTTTCCAAGTGGTATTGATGAAAATGTTCACAGGCAAAAGCAATGGCCAGGCACTCTTGCTCAATCTGAGTGCAACATGTTCTGCTTGTTAATGTCCTAGATGTAAATGCGAACAGTTCTCTTTCCTGCATTAGGGTTGCTCCAAGGCCTGGCTAATTAGCATCGCACTGCTGGGTGACTTCATTATTTTCGTCATAGTACTTCAAAGCTAGCATTGTCCTTGCTAGTTGTTGTTCTGTGCTCCAATATCCTGGCATGTTCTTGGCAGTGAGTTGGTGTAATGGTTCACACTCCGATGGCAATTTGGGAAAGAATTTCATTTGATAGTTGACAAATCTAACAAGTCGTCGCACCGCCTTGACACATATTGGTCGCTGCTACACCTTTCACATTGTCAAGGCATGCACAATATGCTTGATTTTGGCTACTTTTAATTGCAATTTCTTTATGGTCAGCTTCAGGGTCATCTGGCGAACTGTGCTAGCAGTCACAACAGATTGTGATAACGGTCAGCAACGATTTCTTCCACTGTGTCTCTGCATCCGTAAACTAGCAGATTATCTACTGTAGCTTCCATTCCAGGAAGATTACCAATTTACTCATGTTGTCTGCATTAAAACTCCTCTACAGTCATGGAATTGCCAAATGGCACACGCAACTATCTTATCTCCCAAAGGGAATCCAGAATATACTTGGAAAGCTGTTACTTTCATCTAGCTTTACTTGCTGGTAATCATTCTTTGCACGTAGGGTAGTGAAGATTTTTTATCTTTGCAAGCTGTGGAAAAATTCATTCAATGGTTGACACAGAGCTGTGCAGAGATCCTTTGGGTCAAATGCATAGCCCCAGCTTTCCAGGTTGTCTCACCGCTACCATGCTGACACTCCATTCTTTAGAAGTTCTCACTTTCTTGACTACTCTCAGCTATTCCAGCGGTGCTATAATAGCTTTCATGTTGGCCTTAAGGGCAACTGGAACTTTCCTTGGCAAATATTGGACTTGTCTTACATTCTCATTTACTTCATGATGATATTCTCCAAAAACCAGTAAAAACATTGTTGTTTTCAAGGATCCATTCCCATGGTCAATGGTTTAATGTGCTGCGACATGTTACAAATTCTTTTGGCACATTGAAGGTTACTATTTTAAGCTGTGGATTTGCTCAATTGAGTGGTTTTTTCTTGTAATCTATAGTCTAGAATAATAGATCTCAGAGTAATCTATCCATTCAGAATGATAATTGTGCCATTATATAGTCTCAGGCTTACCTCAAAGGCTTAAAATTTTGGATCACCACGTTGAGCGACAGCACAGAGATCTAAGAAAGTCGTAATGCTGTATGACACACCACTGTCTATCTGACACTTATTGACTTGATATTCTCCTGTTGCAGTCATCATTCCAACAGTCACAAACTACTTAACACCTATCAAACTGACCAAACTAACCTGCATGCTTTAGAGTGTTTTGTCCAAATTGTCAGTTGATATCTCTTCAGTGACCTATCCTTGCTTGTTTTGTTTCCTTCTGTGTAAAGTGATTCCGTTTTTCACAATGAAAACATTACTAGATATAGCTGTTTCTCCTTTATGTGATTTCCTCCACTTCTTCCCTTCCTTGTGTGATGACCTCTACAATATTTGCATCCTACTCTTATTCTTTAATCATTATCCTTCCAACCAGGAATATCTATCAGCATAATGTAAGGCCAGCTCTGTTCTGCCATAAATATGTTCCAGTTGCTGTTTTACAATATCAGCGCTGTGAACATCCAATATGGTCTGAAGGGATACCTGAGACATAACGGAGCAGGCGATAAATAAATTAAGGTGATGTATAAATTAAGTATTAATTGGGTGTGAATTGGTTGTATATGTACAAGATAATAATCAGTAGGGTGGAGTTTCATAGGATATGGTGAATTGCAATAAAGTTCTTACTAAAAGCCTGGACTTGGGCTCTGTTCAAAAACATTTATCTTTTAGTTTAAAACAAATGCTCTTTACAGTTTTTCCGCTCTCAGCAGACATGCGCTCAATGTGGGATCTCTTATACTTAATACAATCTTGTCTTTAATTGGATCATCTTTTATTTGCACAAGTTCATGGAATATTAAGAGTTGTGTTAATGCCATCACACAGACTCTTTTTCACCTTGAGCCCTAATACTGAATATATACCATTCATAAGTTATGTTGTCTTTCACATTCAGAGCAAGCCTACAAGGCCTTCAAAGTTCTGCAATTTGTTTTTTTCTGCTCTTCAGAGAGATTCAGAATGGAATTTAAAATGCCACTGTAAGGACACTTTGAATGCAGGCAGATACACACAACTCAGAATATGAACCAGGCTGCATCTTGAAGCTGCTTGCATGCTCTCTTTGCACGCATTCATGTACCTACCTGCAAGTTCGCAGCACCCTCTCACCTTGCCTAGTTATACCGTGCCATGCCTTGCAGTGTGTCGGCCCCTTAGACACAGCCTAAAGAATCACAGCACTTCCATTTTGACCTGCCTCTTCATGCACACACAAAGGCCTACAGCTTGTCATGCTTGTCAGCTGCCCTCAGCCAACTGAGCAGGCATCTTGCCACATGGCACATGCCATGTCTCACAACCGAACCATGCGCAACCAGCATACATGGTAAATACGACATGCGCTGCAAGTAAGCAGCATGACTCAAAAGTCCAAGAGGAGTGGACCTCACTGGAGACCAGGAAGGCAACCATCAGTAAGTGGGTCTGGGCACAATAAATCCAGGTCAGCCTTCAAGATTAGACCAGAAGGCTTAGCCAAATTCAGGCATCTAGGTGCTTATGCTCAGGGGTGTGTACCCCTCTAGTGCAGGGAGTTGATCAAGGTCATCTCAGTAGGTCGAGTGAAACTAGTCCCAGATGTCTCAAGAACACTATCAGGGAGGTAGAAAAGTATCAGTCAGGGTCCGGGCACTTCTCATTTGGGGCTGTCCAGCTGAGCCACTGAACAGGTGGACGAGGCTTAATTGGGGGATGGGGGATGAAGGGAACAACTCAACACATAAGGGAGCAGAGCATGGGTGGGAAAGAGATCATATGAGAGGATGAGTACTTGTGTGTGTGCACGCATGTGTTGGGGGAGGTGGGGGATGCAGTCTATTACCACACACAACATGTTCACCTCATGTGCTTGGGGCTGGGGAAGAAAAGTTTGCAGATGCAGAATCAAATAGATTGTTGGAATTGCGTCTTGGGAGAGGAGCAACCCCAAGGGTTAATATGGATAGCTACAAGGAAGGGGACGTTGATGCTTGAGGTCTCAGTCACTCATACAGAGGCGAAACCTGGAAGTAACTGTCTGAGGAATGCCACTGGCATATGGCCTGAAAATGGCAAGTGCACAATGGAAATAAAAATGGTTGCGGCCACACCCGGAGTTGGTGAGATAAATGCATTGCTCTATGAGGGAGGGGGCTTCAATTCCAGCGATGTGAAGCCCTTTAATGAGCAATAATATTATACACAGACCCACAAACTGTAGAGAAACACACCTGCGGGCGCAGAATCCCTGCTGAAACGTGAGCTCAAAGAGAAGCTTCTCGTGAATGCATAAAATTTCACTGAAGCTTGACTAATTTTGCAGGTGTTTATCATGAAAACATTCCAACTATTTTGTCCAGTGTAATGTAATCCATACTTATCTAATTAAATAAACATTTTATTCTTTCACTTGTACATTCTCGTGAAAGTGTTCAGTAACTGACCTCCACATTTAAAAAAAAACAAAGTTAGGGTACATCAAGCCAAGTTTCATTCTGGGACTTGACATGATATCTGGCAATAGCATAGTGCTAACATAACTGAAACTGTAATCCAGAACCTCTATCTAGTGGTCTGAAATATAGGTTTGAACACCACCATGGCAAATGATGGAATTTGAATTTGTTAAAAAGCTGCCCTAATTGCAATTATATAACTATTGTAACCGATGTTGATTGCCATAAAAAAACATCTGGTTCATTAATACTCTTTCAGGAAGAAAACCTTGTGTCATTACTGTTCTGGCTCCAGGCCCACAGCAATGTGACTGACTCTTTGTCACCCTGTGGGTGACTAGCAAGAGCAATAAATTCTGACCTCGGAGTGATTCCCACTTCCAGTGAATGAATTTTAAAAAAACTGATACGTGCAGTATCATCATCAGCTGGGATCATAAAAAATGTTAAAAAAAGGAAGTTGCTGTAAAAGCTCAGCAGGTCTGGCAGCAGCTGTGAAGAAAAAGATCAGAATTAATGTTTCAGGTCCAGTGACCCTTCCTCAGAACAGGGATGGGGTTGAAGGTTATCAGAAGCAGGCAGAAATGTGCAGTAATCAAATCAGCCATGATTTTATTGAATGGTAGAACAGGCTCAAGGGGCTCCTGCTGCTAATTCGTAAACTCGTGTGTTGTGTTCACACTTTTCTCTTATTTGATGTTATTTTACATAAAATAAGCAAAATAAGGAAAATATTAAAAGCTTCCATTTGTGTGTTATTTTACTGTGCTCGCTATTAAAAATATGCATGCTATTTTAACAGAATCACAAATGCTTTTCAACTCAGATGAATTTGCGAAAAAAATTTTCTTGCAACTCAGAATTGTTCCTCTGACATCACCCAGAAAGTCTCCCACTTGTTCTGTTCTACAATTTCAATTACCTGCTGAGGTTGGATAAACAACGTTATGGTATGACTCAAAATAGAGAATTAAGGAAGTCCTCCAATCATGTCGTCCAGAAATTCCTTTTTCAATGAACACCATCATAAAGACAGATTATCTGGTCAATTATTGATTTACGTTGGTCTTTGCTGTCGTTTTTTTAATACTCACTCACAGATGTGGGCATCACTGGCCAGGCCAGGATTTATTGCCCATAGGGCAGTTAAGATTTAACTATATGGCTGTGGACTGAAGTTGGCAGATCTCCTTCCCTAAACCAATTAGTGAACCAGATAGGTTTTTACAACAATTTACAGTGGTTTCCCAAGGTTTTGGAGTAGATTTGTAGCTCAGGTTGTGGATGTTGAGGCTGGTTGGTTCACCAAGCTGGTTTGTAGCCAAAAAAGACATGACCAATACTCACTCATTGCTACCCACATGGACAAGGAGAACCACCAATTCGATTGGGACAACACCAAGATCCTGGGACAAGCTAAGCAGAGACAGGCACGGGAATTCCTGGAAGCCTGGTACTCCACGAAGAAAGCCATCGACAAACACATAGAAGTCGACCCCACATACACTCCATTGTGAAGGAAAACCGGAAGTGAGGTAATCCTGCTCAACGGACTCCAGAGTTTAAAAACCAGGCGGGAAAACATAACGGCTCTTCATCGGAGGCTACACTGATGATGTTACCCAGCAGGGTAATGAAACATCTGCGGAACAACAATGAACCAGCTCGGCGAGCCAACCAACCTCAACATTAACAGTGGTTACCTTGTTGTCATTAGACCACCTATTTGTTCCACACTTTATGG
Organism: Rhincodon typus; assembly: GCF_021869965.1. NCBI lineage: Eukaryota > Metazoa > Chordata > Chondrichthyes > Orectolobiformes > Rhincodontidae > Rhincodon > Rhincodon typus. The sequence goes on along the minus strand of NC_063352.1, from coordinate 20,673,094 downwards.
AGTTCAAATTTCAATCTGCCACAGTGGGATTCAAACTCCTGTCCCTGGAACATTGGCCTAGGGTTCTGGATTGCTAGTCCTACCACCACTCCTTTCCTGCAACACACTGGACACCATTACTTGACACTATTAGTTAACAAATTGATTAGTTCACAGAACAGATTGAAAGATACACAAAAGAAGTGTAGCATCTGCAATTATTTCACCTTGAATTTTAAAAATGAAACCAAAAATTGTGCATTTCTCAAAAACACAGACACAGCAATGTGTGAACGAGGTTGGTTCTTGCTATTTTTGTAGAATACAAAGTAGGTTGCAGAAGGTGGCACACTCCCAGTGGTACAAATCACACTCGGTATTATCAGTACATGTGGTAGCGAGCAATGCACTTCTGGCATGATTCAGAAAATTTAGGCCATGTAAAAATTATTATTGCCTGCTGGCCTACATAACAACATTTTAAAGTTAATTCATAAGTTTTAAAACAATTTGGGATGTCCTGAAGACATCATAAAGTGCTATTTTGACACAAGATAGCTCACACTGCAGTAATATTAATTTAAATTGAATGTTTCAGGTAAATATAAGTCAAGGAAAAGACAGATTCTTTTGCGTAGTTGACTTTTTTTTTGTTTTTAAGCACACGGTGAACAGTGAAGTGAAGAAGTCACAGCTGATTCTTTGATATAGTGAATATGTGCCTACCCTAAACCAATGGTGTGTGTTAATGTCGTATAATCATCAAACACATTATACTTAAAAGCTTAATTACTAAATATCAAAATTGTGTAATAGGCATTATAAATTAGAGCTTGTCAACATATTATACCTATATTGAGTCTTTTGTCTTTAGTTAAAGTCTGGCAAAACATACCAGACTAATTCAAGATCTTTTTTGCCAAGACCTCAAGCTGGAAGAACATCAAGTAGCGAGAAACATGGAATAAAATAAGAACAATATGTCCCGTTCACTATACAATTAGGAAATTAAAATCAGAAAAATCAGTCACCATGGGAAAAGAGTGGTACATTAATCATTTTTTTTTCTTAAAGCATTCTGTGTAGTCTTAAAATCAGTACAGATCTCTACAAAGGTTATTGAAAAAGATTTCACTGATATCCATATGTGTATACCAAATACAGAAATTTCAGTATTCAACCTCATGGTCATTAAAATATTAGCCAACACTCTGGTATTTCTGAAGTATATTCTGTTATGTATATTCTGTTATACATGTTTATATTGATAAACAAAGGCTTTTAATGTCTTTTCATATTTACAACAGTAAAGTAAAAATCATACCCATGACTTTTTTCCAGACTGTAAGCTCATTCAATTAGGAGCAGTGTCAACTCTGGGTTGGGAGTTCAAGCCCCCTACCAGCACTTGGGCACATATTCCAGGCTGACATTTCACTGAAGTACTAAGGAAAGATTAATGAAGCTGTCACCCTTCAGATGAGATACTAAACAAAGTGTTAGATGCCTGTTCTGGTGGTCAGGAGGATGTTAAGATCCCACCATTTGAAGAAAAGTAGAGTTCACACCCTTTCGTCAACCACAATTATGAAGTATAAATCAGCTGTCCATTCATTCCAATCCAACTTTAGTATATGGTTGACAATGAAATGGCTGTCATGTTTGCCTACTTATAAATTTCATGTGATGTTGAGTGACAACATGAGTTGATACCGAAATCCTAAATCCTCCCTTTTCTCCAAACTAGAGGCAAACTTTTAGTTACATTGCCAAGTATTTTGCCATTGTGTTCAAAAGTGAGAAGGTTCTACAAATGAAAGTGCAAGTTATGCACCATACTTGGCGTTTTAGAGTCACTCCCAATTCCAAGAATATATCACAGTATCAGTGATTGAACTTTTACATCAATGAACTTTTACATCAATGACAATCAAGAGAGTAAGTTACATCACTGGAAAGATTTTGGGTGACCTATTGGATAGTTCAACCATCAATAAGATAGAAATATTTAAAATTTAGGATCAAAATTCCCAAAAGTGAACGAGGACTATCAGTTCCAAAATGTCACTTGACAAACTCAGAACTCTCAATACCTGACCAAAGACACAAAGAAAATACTATTCACTAAATCCTGAATAATTTGTGTTCCAATCGTTATCAAAGAGAAAGCTTGTTTTTATCAGAGACAAAAATAGAAATTGCTGGCAAAGCTCAGCAGGTCTGGCAGCATCTGTGGAAAGAAATCAAGAGCTAACGTTTCGGGTCGAGTGACCCTTCCTCAGAACTGCCTGAACTGCCAGAACAGCCTGCTATTGAGAAGTTCTGAGGAAAGGTCACTTGACCTGAAACATTAACTCTGATTTTTCTCCACAGATGCAGCCAGACGTGCTGAGCTTTTCCAGCAATTTCTATTTTTGTCTCTGATTTACAGCAACCACAGTTCTTACGGTTTTAATTTAGCTTGTTTTTATCACTTCTTGCGGAATGATAAAGCTCATGAAATTATTCAGTCTACTGAAGCAGACTTGAGGAGCCTAAATATTTTATATGTGGTTAGTTCGTCTTTAAAATTCAACTTAGTTCAAGGCAATTGCTTAAGAACATAACTTTTGCGAACATGTTTCTTTTGCATTCTTGTTAAACATTCTACATCAGCATTATTTGGAATCCAATCACCTCACTGGTATTGACTTGATTCTATCACTTGTGCTGTATTTCTGGGCTCTTCTAAAATTTTATTAAATAAGAGGTGAGAGAAGATATGCTTTGCTTACAGGATTAAAAGTTTGCCAGCCCAAAGAGTTTGTGTGAAATGCATTTTTTTTTTGACATTAAGCTCAGTGTGAACAGCAGCAAGATGCAGCCAGCAATGTAATAGACAATGCCAGTTGCTGTGTTGCGCATTACCAAAGTCACCTACAGCCACTGGTTAGACCTCAGCTGGAGTACTCCCCCTGGGTGCCACACTACAGAAATGAATGTGAAGGCATTTGGACTGACGGCAGAAGACTGGTTCTAGGGATGAAACACTTCAGTTTTGAGTAAAGATTAGAGAAGTTTGGACTGCTCTCTCTATTGAGGAGACAACGAAGAGGAAATTTGATATAAGCTTTCAAAACCATGAGGGGTGTGGACAAAGTGGATAGGGAGAAACTGTTCCCTTTCATAAATGGATCAAGAATTGAAGGCACAGCTTTAAAGTGTTTTACAAAAGAAGCAAATGTAAGGACACAAAACATGTGTTTCCACACACAGAGTAGTTTGGGTACAAAATGCATTGCCTGGAAGTATGATGGAGGCAGGTTCAATTGAGGCATTCAAGAGGGCATCAGATGATTATTTAAATAGAAACAAATTACAGGAGGTTGGCACTAAGATAAAATTTTCAGAGAGTCAGTGCAAATACTATGGGCTGAATAACCTGCTTCTGTACTGTAACAATCTGTGATTCTGTTTTTAATCAGTGGTTGCAGAGATAACATCCAAATATGTTTACTATTAAGCTTTCTGAATTTTAAATGCTTTTTTTGAAAAAGCACTTGGTCTTTAAGGTATTTTCCAACATGGAAAGGAATGAACTCATTACTCATCTTAAAATGAACCTCAACTTCATATTTAAGCTTCATAAACTAAGTACAATATTTTGAAACTACCAAATCAATGTCACCACAAATACATTAATTGTACATTATTACTGCTATTATCCTCTATCAAAAAAATTGGTAGTTGTAATGTCTCATGTTATGCTATTGCAGTAAAGTACTGCACTAAGCATTTAGGAGACAGACTGATTTGTGCACTTCCAACTTATGATTATTTCAGGTCACAGAGAAAGATATGGTCTGGTGTATCAAACTGAATCTACACTATTCAGATAAGGCAATCATTGATATTTCCATGTTTTACAAACAGTGTACATTTAGGATAGGAACTTAAAAGACAACTGCTTCTTGGCCAACTGAATAATCATATCATATAGTTCACAAATAATTTAATTCTTAATCATTTATTTGTATCCTTCCCCATTTTACTTAATTTTGTCCATTCAAATTTGATTTGTTCATATGACAAACCAACAAAGATGAAACAGGCAATTCCTTAGGTCTCTGGGAATGGTATTCTGAAATTAATAGCTTGGAGCAGTGATAACGCATAAATCTTATAAAAACTACAATAATTCAGGTAAAATATTACACAGGAATATAAAACAGTCAATTCACTCTGTGATTTTTCTACATATCTTGGTTCTCTTTATTGTACTGAAATTCAGTGGCAAAATTTAAACAGAGCTTTCAAAAGTCAAAGTTTAGTGAGCAAGCTTGTAGTAGCTGATTATCGCTACTGAAAAAAGGTTTTCAAGTCAATATCATGATTGCTTTTCATGGGACCTTGATACATGCAAATTACCTGCTGCACTTCTTACATTTTAACAATGACTAGACTTCAACAGTAATTAATTAGTTTTGACTGCTTTAAGACAACCTCAATGAAAGATATTGCATAAATACAGATATTTCTTTCTGCCACTGACAGCTATCACCAGTCTTCTTTACAGACACACAGTGAGCGTGCTCTGCAGCATATTTGGAAAGAAGAGCTTAAGAAATTGCCTTTTGTTTTCTATCTGCACTAGCTAACTTAAAACCTACCTTGTAGTTGCATCTGGTTTATACTGGTTACGTAAGTAATTTGGGTAGTTTGGAACAGCACGCACAGGTCAGATTTGAGGACAAATCTTACGTCCTTTGGCAATTTTCATGTGAAGTATAAGGCAATGATAAAGTGCTAGGAATATACTTAAAACTGCCCTTTAGGCTGCTTATTGATCCCATGACTGCTTTAATTAAGAACATTTCTCATTCATTAAATCAAGTTATTTATTATACGTATAATCACTTGGCAAAGGTATGAAAAGAAATTATGCATCACATGAGCTAAGTTACATTTCTTCCATATTCACTGTAATCAAAAACTTGTTATCTATTCAACAAACATTTCCTGAGTTCAATTTTTATATTAATCTTGCCTACAGCTAGCAGAAACCATTTGCAATTTTTGTTTTAAATCATGGCATAGAATAAACATCTGCATTGTCAATGCCGATAATGTATCAAGTAATTTACTTATTGAAACAATGTGTTACTATTTTTCACGGAACCCGTAAAAAGCCACCAATACGTAGCTTAGCCAGCTATAGCAGATAAGTCTTCAGCTGCATACAAAATTGAGTAATCTAATATTTATTTTTATGTCAATGTATTATTTTTTGTTAACACAAGAGCGTACAGGATCTAGTGATGCTTGCTTGATCCCATTTTTCATCTCAAAAGAAAACTGACTATAGCTTTTACACTTTGTGCAAATTGCTTTCAGCGAAACTAATTATAGGAATATATTCTACTACAATTTATACTAAAACGCAACTTAAAGTTTTGCTTCCCTTTCAAAGTTTAAGTTCTGGACTTTGTTAAATTGATTTTCCTGTTCTCATCACAAACTGAATGCCTAGTTGTGCACACTATCTTCAGAAATGGTTAACCATGTAATAAATGCCTAGCATAGTATATGAACAAACTACATTTTAAAGTAAAATAATCCAATAAAAATAACATCTCGAAAATTTAAATTTTCTCCATGTTTAATGATAAAGAATGTTCCTGTAAATATTGACAGGAGTCGTTCAATTTCATGCTACTGCTTCAACTTTTGGAAAGGTTCAAGTATGTCTTCCATAAACAGGTGACAGAATCTTATAATCCAGGCAACCTGCTCAGTTTCGTAGCAGGAGGCAAATCATTAAATGTATACTTTCTAAAATAAAGGGAAAGTTTTACAAGTTTCTGCTAAGTGGAATCATGGCTTGTAGCTCACTGGGACATGTGTTCTGCATGACTCACTAAGCTCAGTTGCTTGCTTAAGATCAGCCCTGGGAAACCTCTCGTGAAATGCACGTGTTACGTCTCCTGCTAGGCTTAGTGTGGTACTCAGAGCTACAATCCAACAGGTGCATTCTTTTTGCCAAAGGAAATAGGAGTTTCATGCATTAAACTAACTTTATCATGCCTGTCAAGCACATTATCTTTGCACAGAAGGAATCCTACAAGTGTCTGTGTGTCATGTTCATGACTAGTGACATTAACACCCCCATCAATCACAGCCCTTTCTCCTTTCACAGATTAACCGTTTAACTGATCTCCAAGGACCTTTCCTTCATAAAACAGCTTATAGTTGTGCGAAATACATCCTAAGCAGCGCATTTTCTAAAAGAAGACACCATGTGCCCAGCCTTTCAAAAAATCATAAATCAAATGCAAGTTATTCACTTTAGTACATGGTCAGTGACTGGCATCCTGATGAAACCTTTTAAGCCACCAAAAATATCAATACATTCAATGCACAAACACTTTATTCCACAACTGAGTAAAGACCATACTTTAATTTGTATCAATTAGATGCCTAAAGGATGAATGATTTTTCAAATGGACACCAAAAACAGGATTCATGGTATCAAAACTGGACAAAATGTACCAAAAAAAAAGATTGATAGAGAGCCACTAAATGCCACTACCATTCTTTGCAATTATTAGAATATCCAGGTGTCAAATACAGAATAATATGAACATGTGACTATCATCCATTATAAACACAAATAAGGGTTTGACAGGGACAGTCTACAACTAGGGGTCATTGCCTCAGGAGAAGTGGTCAGTTAATTAGTATAGAGATGATGAAAAATTTTATTCAGAAGATTTTGAATCAGTGGAATCCTCAGAAAGTTGTGGCTGATCAAGCATTACGTATATTTCAGTTAGAGATTCTCAAATCTTCGGATGCTAAGGGAATCAGGACTGTGGGAAAGGGTGTGGGAGAGTGGAGTTTATGTACAAGATTAGCTAAGATCCATTTAAGCGGTGGAGTAGGATCAAGGGGTGGTATGTCCTGCTCTAGTTTCCATTTTTTGAGCCACGAGCTAGACACAAGTACACTGTATTCATTCATCAGACGAAGAATTGCAACTGTATTAACTATCCTGGTCTACAGCAACTCAAGGACCTCTCTGATGTCTAGATATGTATGTTTTGGAAGCTGTACAATCCTATGTATGTTGAAAGTGGCATTCTGTCCAAATCAGTCAAGATTTCAAACAATGCAAAGGAGAAGTATGCACTTGCTCTATTTTGCTGACACATTTAATGCAAAGAGGCATGCGACAGTAGGAATACTTATCTCATCTAGGAAGTTGTTCTATCAGGTAGATGTTGGATATTTCTATCAAGATAATATAAACACTCATCTGTAAATTGTCTTTTGTAGAGTGTAGTACAGTGAAGACTATTTCAGGAAAGAAGCCAAATACTAGTATACACTGTCAGCACTTCTAAAAAGTGTTTGTCAGCATCGAAACCCCAAAATTCACACTTACACATCATTCATAGCAAGAAAGCGATTCATGTGACTCATTTCACCTATTGGGAAAGGAAGCTTTCCAATGATAGATTAGTTAAGATAGAAAGTGAAAAATAAATAAAAATGACAAGAAAAAAGGAACTAAAAAGATTGATCTTTAGTCATTTCTTTAAAAATAAAGGATTTTTAAAATTCCTATTAAGAAGTCTAAATATCTACCACACAGAGAGAGTGATGTTGGAATTCAGCCTAGTTTCAGTTAGTAAGTTTAAAAGTGTTTTTAAAAGTGTTTAACGTACTAACTCATAGTGACTGCTATGCTAGACAACCAGTATTGCCTATAAAGTGATTAAACTCAAAACATGCCACAACAATCAAGTATAGCGTTTTCACTAGCATAAACAACATTTAAGAGGGATATTCAAAGACATTGGCTGGCATTTGCTGACTCTTGGATGTTGTCGGGTTTGAACAGTGAAAGGCCATTTTACATGTAAAAAATTCAAATATGTCTTTACAGACAATCAAATAACACAAACCACTACTAATATCATGAGATGGAATTCTGCTTCTGTGTTCCTGCTATTTTCACTATCAGGATGTAATTTTTTGAATATATGATTCAAACAATGCCTCAAAAATATGTATAGTGGTCAAAAAATGTACAAAGAAAATAATTGAAAATTGACATATCACACCTCTCAGAGACAGCTGTACGTAAATAATGGGAAATCAAGTCCCATTATTCCCAGAGTCATCACACAAGTTGAAGATTTTAAAGTAAGTGCACAAAATTTCCCAAATTACCTGACTTTCAGACCAAGGTTGACAAAAAGTACAGAACAGGTTGGTGCGCGTAACAAGAATTATTATTTATTACAAGTAAATAGACTTTTGGTACAGGTAAACATTTATGAACTGTCAGCATATAACTCTTCTAATCCAAACTTTAAACCCTTATAAACTCCTGCTTTTTTCCACAAAAGCAAACACACAAACACAATATAGAAAGGGGAAAAGAAAAAGTGCGTTATGGATAGAGGGAAATACTGAGAAAGCAGTTCAATGGTTCCTGCTCTCAAGAGTTGCTGAGCTAATTTTTATAATTCTTGTGCTGGTCAGATACTGTTTACCAGTCATCTTTCTCCAGATGCTTCCATTTGTTTGCAAGAAGCATGGGGTACTTCATTCACATATTAAAGGCCTCTGACTTGTCAATCACAAGTCGCAGCTTACAAAAAATGCTAAAGGGAAGATAAACTGGCTTTTTTCAGGCTTAAGTCACTTTTACTGTAGCGAACAGAGATAGTTCCTAAGCTGGTAGTGGTCAGAAAGCTTCTCAGTATTTTATTCATGGCCTCAAGCTTCTCAACTACCTGAAAACCGGCAAGCAGAGGGTCTTCATCACTAATAACTGGATCACAGATCTACAGTCCAATCAGCTATGTGCACCAACCAAAACTGCATCTGTATACAAACCTTCAGTTCTAGTTTATCTGTAACCATACTTTAACCACTGTTTGAGCAAGCAGATATGTAAATAGTGCTTACTGTGAGTACTTGCTTTCAAAACATACAGCATTCCTTTGAATCCATAAAGTGACAGAAGCTATCATCAACAGTGCTACCAAGCAACACTAGCCTCCAGTGATGCTAGTTTGGGTTCTGTCATGGCCACTCAACTCCTGACCTCATTACAGTCTTTGTTCAAACATGGACAAAAGAGCTGAATTCCAGAGGTGAGCTGGGAGTGACAGCCTTTGGCATCAAGGTCACATTCAACCGTATACGGCATTAAAGACCCCTAGGAAAACTGGAATCAACGGACAAACTCTCCATTAGTTGAAGTCAGACCTGGAACATAGGAAAATGGTTGTCATTATTGGAAGTCAATATGGTCAGCTCCAAGACATCTCTGCAGGAGTTCCTCAGGGGCAGTGATCTAGGCCCAACCATCTTCAGCTGCTTCACCAGTGACCTTCCCTCCACAATGAAGTCAGATGTGGGGGTGTTCACCAATGATTGTACAATGTTCAGCACTATTCATGACCTCTCAGATACTGAAGCAGTCCATGGTCAAATACAAAAGATCTGGACAATATTCAGGACTGGGTTGACAAGTGGCAAGTAACATTCACATCACACAAATGCCAGGCAATGACTATCTCCAATAAGTGAGAATCCAACCATCACCCTTGATATTCAATAATGTTACCATCACTGATTCCCCCACCATCAACATCCTTGGGGTTACCATTGACTAGAAACTCAACTGGACTCTCAGATAAACACAGTGGCTACAAGAGCAGGTTAGAGGCTAGGAATACAGCAATGAGTAACTCACCTCCTGACTCCCCAAAGCCTGTCTACCATCTACAAGGTACAAGTTAGTGTATGATGGAATACTCCTCATTTCCCTGGATTGGGGTAGCTCCAATAACACTCAAGAAGCTTGACACCATCCAGGACAAAGCAGCCCGCTTGACTGACATCACATCCACAAACATCTACTCCCTCCACCACAGACACTCAATAACAGCTGTGTGTAAATATCTACAAGATGCACTGCAGAAATTCACCAAAGATCCTCCAAACCCCCAACCACTTCCATTTAGAAGGATAAGGGCAGCAGATACAGGGGAACACCACCACCTTCAGGTTCCCCTCCAAGTCAATCACCATCCTGACTTGGAAATATATCACTGTTCCTTCACTGTGGCAAGGTCAAAATCCTGGAATTCCCTCCCTAACAGTATTATGTGTCAACCTACAGCAAGAGGACTTCAGCGGTTCAAGAAGGCAGCTCACCACCACCTTCTCAGGGGGGACTAGGGACTGGCAATAAATGCCGGCCAGCCAGCAATGCCAACATCCCACGAGTGAATTTAAAAAAAGTAGCACTCCTTGGGTTATTTTGTTCTCTTTCCATGGATCAGTCTGCTGATGCCACATGAACTGACCAGTCTGTTACAGCTCGATTAACAACTAGCTCATGCAGCACAAAGTAATGGTTACAGAGGAAATGACTCTTGTCCATATGCCTTAATGCCACACTGGTCAATCAATGCACTTACTCAGGCACTGGCAATGTCACACTAACACCTTATTATGCTAAATCATGGAATGAAAATTGAGCCCTTAACTTACAATAACTAGAACAAATGTAAAACAAAGATTACTCTTGCATACTGTGGGATAGAAGTCACCTTTCTGGACTCACCAGGCTGCAATTTTCCAATATTTTAAAGTGAACAGGTTCAAATGAATTGCTTAGACATACAGTGAACAAAAAAAAAGTGATTTAATTATTGGGAACAGAACAGATCATTACTTTAGGATATCATATTAGGAGATCAAACTCTGGCTGCAAATAGGGAAAATACAAGTATGTCCTCAAGGAATTTAGAATGGAATTCTGAAACACAAAATCTAAAATTATACCAGTGCAATTATGATCAAATTAATCTCTCTTTCTGAAAAGGAACTTGATTTGCTAAGTAATTTTATTTTGTCCATTCTGTCATATTACATTTTTCAAATTACCATTCTTACAAAGAAATAGAAACAGGACAAAATTCAACAACATTTTTCTATTTCATGGAATCCTTTAATTATGTCCTATTATTGTAATTTTCACAGCACTTTTCAACCAAGTTACTTGTTAGAAATACTTCAAATAGACTGCAAAGTAAACCAGTACTATATTCCAAGAAATCAGGTTTTGTCCAGCCAAACACTATCTATTATGTCTTTGCAAATTGCTCAGGGTTCCCTTACACCATTTTTCCACAGTGAAAAATGGATTCGAGCCCTTTAATATTTATGAATAAATTGTTATTTGGTACTGCTGAAAAAAGAGACAAATTTTTCCAAGTTTTTCATACAGTCAGAGTTCAACAGCACAGAGAAAGGCTCTTCAGCATCCGTGCCAGTCAAAAACAACAAACTAACTATTCTAATCCCATTTCTCAGCACTTGGTCCACAGACTTGTTTACCTTGGCATCACAAGTGCACATCTGCATTCTTCTTACATGTTAGAAGTGTTTCTGCCTCTACCGACCATACAAGCAGTGAATTCCAGATTCCCACCATCCCCTATCCCTTGCCTTAAATCTACGCTCCTGGTCATTGATCTCTCCATCAAAGGGAAAAGTTTCTTCCTGCCTACCCTATCTAAGCCCCTCATAATTTTATGTACCTCATTCACATCCCCTCTCAATTTCCTCGGCTCTAAGGAAAACAACACCGATCTCTCTCCATAACTGAAACACTCCAGCCCAGGCAACATCCTGGTAAATCTCCTTTGCATCTTCTCCATTCCTCCTATAATGTGGATTTCAGAACTGTACACAATACTCTAGCTGAGGCCTAACCCACATTTATACATTTCCAGCTTAACTTCCCTGTTCTTAAACTCCATACCTCTGTTAATAAAGGCTAGCATGTCAAACGTCTTCTTAACCACTTTATCCACCTGTCCTGATACCTTAAAAGACTGGTGTACATGCACATCAGAATCCCTCTAATCTTTGGGGCTTCCCAGGATTGTACCGTTCATCATGTATTTCATTGCTTTTTTTGTCCTGCCCAAGTGCATCACCTCACATTTATCCAGATTGAATTCCATTTTCCACTGATCAGCCCTCTATATCCTCTTGTAATCTAAGGCTGTCCTCCTCATTATTTACACTACCAACTTTAGTTCATCTGCAAACTTACTGATCAACTTTCTTACATTCATGTCTGAACCATTTTTCTAAATCATAAACAAGGGCCCCAACATTATCCCCTGTGGAACCCCATGGGACACAGACTTCCAGTTGGATAAACATTGCTCAACCGTCACCTTCTACTTCCTGCCACTCAGCCAGTTGTGGATCTATTTGCCAAATTTCCTTGGATCCCACAGGTTCTTACCTTTGTTAGCAGTCTCCCATGTGGAACCTGATCAAAAGCCTTGCTGGAGTCCAAGTATACTACATTGAAAGGATTTCCCTCATCTATACATCTGGTCACCTCTTCAAAAACTTAAATCAAGTTACATTAATCAAGACAATTTGCAAGAATATTAATGTAAAGGGCAGCAACGTTTTATACAGAATAAGCAAAGCGGCTGCATTGCAGGCAAATGTACTTTGATTGGGAGAGGAGTTGGCAAGGAGCATATACCAGTTAGATTCTGATTAACAGTTAAATGCCAAGCTTTGTTTAAATTTAAACCAGGCAGACTGACTCTTCAAGGTATTGCCCTGATAAGTGAACCAAAGAATGGTTGTCACCTATTTTGTTCGGTTGAAACAGGCATCGTGTATACATACATTCTGTCTGAAAAGAACAGGGTCCTGTGTATAAATACATGCAGCTTCTATTATGTACAAGTAAGCCACACTGCTAGCCCATCTGACAAATACAAATGTATTTTCCGCATAATTATTTACACACTCAGAGTTATTTAGCAAATATTGTCCAAACACAGATCACATTTAATGTTGGACACTGTGTTTAGAGTTTTGCAAGCACAGGCTGGTGGGGCATTCTCTGCCGCAAAGTCGAAGGGACATGCTGTTTTAAAGCATCTGTCAGTCTTTGAGATGCATAGCCTACGCAACTAGTGTTAAGTACCACTGACATTCATATAGACATTATTCATTTGTGTGAAAGGCAGAATGTATGTTAAGTTTGACAGTAACATCCTGTTAGTGGCAAACACCACTCATATTGTTGCTGCACTATAGCAGTGTGAACCTGGGTGAACAACTAGCTTTAGCTGTTGCTCATATTTTTGAGATATCTTACCTTACTCAGGGTAATCTGAGGGCAAGAAGGCGCTTTTCGGAACCAAAAGTGATTATCTATGCCCATTCATGAGTTTGCACAATACATAGCAAGAAATGATCAGATCACGGTAGCCATTATCTCTCTGGATGACTGATGTGTCCAATTTCTACATGAAGCTTGCACAGCAAGCAAAGGTCCTAGCCCCGTGTATCAGGCTAATAAATACAATCTTACCCCAGGTGGACCTGTCTACTGCCCACTGAAAGCAGGCTTGTAGTTGGCAATAGTTGAGAAACTCCTGACAGATTTTTCAAGCAGAATGTTATAATAATTTGGAACGGACTGCCTCTAAAGACCTAACATTGTCATAAAACCTGCTGATTAGAGAGATGCTATTGTTGTCTGGTGTACCAACCTTCATCCTAGCAGAGGGCTAGCAACTTTCTGACACTTTCTCCAACCTCCCGTGAACAATGATTACATTACCAAACATCAAGCCATTCTTTTAGGATTGTCAGTTACTTCACCTCCCCTTTAAATTATATCCTCCTTAATTTAAAACTACATATTCCCCCAGCCAACTTCCACCTTTAGGCCAAAACGTAGGACTACTCTGCTAAACCCCTTGTTTCTGCCTGTACTTACTCCAAAGACAGCAATTCTGTTAATTAGTTTATTCAACGCCCCTTGATTAGTCTCTTCCCACTTACAACTATTATTCTTCAAATGTCCTTCATTTGGCAGTTTCCTTGTCCAATCTGTCTCCTTTTCGGCTCCATTTCCCCTGCTGTTTTTATTTCTCTCTCATTTTTTTGATTATTTCTTCAGCTGTCATTCAAAAGTAATTCGGGATCCTGTCATTTACAGCTCCTTCAGATGCATTATTTGTTTTATTCACGTTATCATTGCATTTGATCTTGCATGTTGGAACCTTTAGCCACTCTTGTCTGCTGACCTCAACTGCATCACAGACATTACCTATTATACTTTTTCCCACATTCCTGCCTTAACCTTCATAACTATAGAACAAAGCCCCAAACTCCATTCCCTTGCCACTAAATCCATCTTCTCCTTGCCAAGTGTAAGACTAAGCAAGTCTCTTCACAACATAGAACATAGAACAGTACAGCACAGTATAGACCCTTCGGCCCACAATGTTATGCTGACCTATTATCCTACTAAGATCAAACTATCCTGCATACCCTCCACTATACTATCATCCATGTGCCTATCCAAGAGTCGCTTAAAAGTCTCTAAAGTATCTGACTCCACTACCACTGTTAGCAGGGCATTCCACATGCCCACCACTCTGTGTAAAGAACCTACCTCTGACATCTCCCCTATATCTTCCTCCAATCACCTTAAATTATGCCCCCTCGTAATAGTCATTTCAGCCCTGGGAAAAAGTCTCTGGCTATCCACTCTATCTATGACTCTCATCATCTTGTACACCTCTATCAAGTCACCTCTCATCCTTCTTCACTCCAAAGAAAAAAGCCCTAGCTCCCTCAACCCTTCCTCATAAGACCTGCCCTCCAGTCCAGGCAGCATCCTGGTAAAGCTCCTCTGCACTCTCTCTAAAGTATTCACATCCGTCCTATAATGAGGCGGCCAGAACTGAACATAATATTCCAAGTATGGTCTAACCAGGGTTTTATAGAGCTGCAGCATAAGCTCGCGGCTCTTAAACTCAATTCCCCCGCCAATGAAAGCCAACACACCATACGCCTTCTTTACAACCCTATCAACTTGCACATCAACTTTGAGGGATCTATGGATTTGGACCCCAAGGTCCCTCTGTTCCTCCAATCTGCCAAGAATCCTGCCATTAACCCTGTATTCTGCATTCAAATTCGACCTTCTCAAATTAATCACTTCACACATTTTTGGTGCCACATTGGACCCCACGGTGGGATTCTGACCTCATAATTGTGTTATCACTACTAAGACAAGTTATTTCTCCACAAATAACACATTTCAGTTTACTTGCTGTTGAAACCCTCATTCATGCCTTGGATTTATTTCTGTATTTGACTATTTTAATGCATGCTTGGCTGGTTTCCCACATTCCACCTTCCGTAAGCTTCAGTTCATCCAAAACTCTGCTTGCCTGTGAGCTAACTCACACTAAGTTCCAATTCCCTCTGTCAACACTGTGTCTAGTGACCAACAATGACTCCCAGTCAAAGCAGTATCTTGATATTAAAACTCTCATCCTTGTAATTCAAATCCCTCCATGGCTTCACCCTCCATAACTGCATAATCTCCTGTAGGTCCACAGCCCTCCAACTTTTATACACCTTCAATTCTGGATACTTGAGCATCTCAGATTTTACTTATTCCAACATTGATGTCAGTGCTTATTGTTGTCTGGCATACCCTCCCAATTTGCCTTTCTCTACCTTTTGACCATTTAAGATACCCCATAAAACCTACCTGTCTGACTAAATGTTTGGTCATTGGACCCAATATCATGACTCATATTTGTTTCATACGCTCCTGTAAAGCAGCTAGGGATGTTTTATTATATTATAGGTTACATTTAATATATATATAATATTTATTATATAATTTTTGCTGTTTCATTTGTGCAAACTTTTGTCAGTTCCAATGAAAGGCTATGTGTCTGAAACCTAATGAATACATCCAGCATTTTCTGTGTTTTCTTTCAGACTTCCAGCATCTGTAACATTCTGCCTTTTTGTTTGCTTGAAAGCATAGCAAAACTTGACGGAACAGTAACTTCCAAAACGGAGCTGAATACATATATCTGGAAGGAAAGAAAATTGCAGGTTTATTTGGACAATGGGCTTTACATTTTTTTTAAAGGAGCTGACATAGGCACAATGGGACAAATAGCCTTCTTTTGTGCTATAGGATTCATTGATTCTACAATTAAGCCAAACTACAATGAGTACTGATCACTTCGATTTTGTAATTGTATGGATTTGGTTGAATTATATGACTTCCACTTAATTATTCAAATATAAACTATTGCAGCTGTGACTGTTCCAGAAATCAAACTTTGAAATGGCAGCCATCTGCAACATTTCACATTTTACTATACTGGTCACCCCCACTGACGTTAACGTCCCTAGCCTCATTAAACAGATGAATGGCACTTCACTTAGACATCTTAAACTGATTTGCAATATTTATGCGTTGCTGATAGTCTTGGCTGCTGGCGACAGAAAATAGCCACGTTTGGTCCCTTTGACTAAGGATTACTTTGGCCTGTGTAGGCTGGAAAGAATCAGAATGTAGCAACTAGGACCATTTGCAGATTTGTTCCAGCAATGAGCAGTTTTTCAAGCTTTCTCAATACCTTACACTGAAACTACTTGTTGAACATTACCCACATTCCTTAATCCTCTATCTTTTGATCAACCATATGGATTAAGTCCAGCAAGTTATTGACAGCAAAGCTGAGCAACTGTCAGATTGACAAATACAGTTGCTCACGCCTTAAAAGTAACTCTATGGGTTCTAATCATGCAGCACCAAATCATAGCAAACTATATCAAAGTTTGCACACCTTGCAAAGAATTGATCATAAATATGTACATTTAAGGAAACATACAAATATTTTGTTGCAATATTAACCAAAAGAATTTATTTACTGTGATCTAAATAACTTATTTCCTTTATCAACACATTTGACAAACATACAGTGCTTGAGAAAGCCGTACCAAAAGAATGACTGTACTTGACGTTGTCTCCTTGCTGCTCGCTGTAGACCATAAACAAAAAAGGGCCAATCATGAAGTAACTATAGATGAGGAAAGCCATTTGGCCCAATTCAAGTATCGAGAAGAACCCTAGAGTGCCCCCATCCAGAGAAACAACTTAAATGATTCCAGGCCCTCTTTTTCATTTCTCCATCATATTTTAAAATCTTAAACACAACAGATCAGATCCACTGCTAAAGAAATGCAGCATTTGTATTTTAATTGTAAAAATCACAGACTAAAAGTTGCAAGATTTTCAGATTTTAGTTTTGTTTTAACTGAATGGAATAAAACAAAGCATCAAAAATATTAAGATACTATTTTGAAAACAACGCAATACACAATATTTCCCTTTCATTTTATGTAGTCAATGGTATTGATTTAAAGACTGATTGATCAATAAAGTGGAAGAATTCGGTCATAAAAGGATTATTCAACCATTTTTCATGATATGAATTGTGAAGTGGAATGCCCAATCCCAGGCTCATCAAGGATATGCCTCTATAGTTTTGACCAAAAGAAACGCACACCACTTCAGTGGTTTGTAGCTTGTTTAACTCCACAAAACATCAAAAACAGAATAAGCCTATGAGCACAACATATTGTATATAATACACATTCAGGTTACGATAGCTCAAACTGAATTCAGTTCCCCAAGACTTACACTTGAAGTTGACCAGATTTGTGCACTGTCTATGCAAAGAGCCTGAGTATGCACCAGATTTTTCTTCCCGCAGTAAATGGAAGAAAATTTACACAAAGTGATTCTATCACCAGAGTGAAGTATTCCCACTTTGGACAGGAAGTCAACTCCAGCGACAAGAAGTGAAAGTGTTTATTTTTGAGATATGTTCAAATATGAACAGAGTACAATTTATTCTTCAACATTTACACTGAAACAGCTGCAGCTGGTTGCAAATTAACAGCAGTCAGATAAATGAGGCTAAAGATTACTTGTTGTCATAGTGTTCATGATTTGAACTGAAGTTGCCATCAAATATTAAAAGTAAAGATTATTTCAGGTCATGAGAAGAAACTAGTGTTGATCGCCATCAATTTCTCTCACTGTTTCTGTGGAAATCTGTGTAGTCTTTGTATGTGACCATGTTTTATGGCCTGCATGGTTTATATGTTTTTTTCAAGTCAGTTTGAACTGACCATAGCTACTTTATCTAATTCAAGGCTATTCTCAAAGGCCCAGTGAGGGATTAAATGTCTGTAAGCCATTGGCCTTGTAACAGAGGTTACTTCGTTAAATTACTTTATTTTCTTGCTGGAAAAGCTCGGCAGGTCTGGCAGCATCTGTGAAGAAAAATCATAGTTAATGTTTTAGGTCAAGTGACCCCTCCTCAGAGCTGATGGTAGCTAGGAAAATGTTGGTTTATACGTAGAAGATAGGGTGGGGTAGGGTGTAAGGAGTCAACCATAGATGGGGAGAGAGCCCAAAGAGAGAGAAGAACAGTTAAACAAACAAAGGAGTTGATGACGATCTGGCTAGGAGGGTGAATAGCTGTTAATGGAGACTGTTAGTAGCCAACAATGGGTGCTGTGTAATGACAGGCTATGTGATAATAAGGCTTGCTGTGTGGGGTAGGGGACTAGGACATGGGAGAGTTCAGGCCCTAAAATCATTGAATTTGATATTGAGTCTGGAGAGTTGCAGGGTCCCCAAGCAGAAAATGAGGTGTAGTTCTTCCAACTTGCGCTGAGCTTTGCTGGAACACTGTAGCAAGCCTGAGGCAGAGATGTTGGCCAGGGAACAGAGTGGTGTGTAAAAGTGGCAAGCAACTGGAAGCTCAGGGTCTTTTCTGTGAGCGGAATGTAGATGTTCTGCAAAGCGGTCACCTAGTCTACGCTTTGTTTCCCCGACGTAGAGGAGACCACATTGTGAGCAGTGAATGCAGTAGACTAGATTCTGAGAAATGCAGATAAAGCACTGCTTCACCTGGAAGGTATGCTTGGGCCCTTGGATACTAGGGAGGGAGGAGGTAAATGGACAGGTGTTAACCTTCAGGGGTTGCAGGGAAAGGTGCTGTGGGGCTGTCAAGGGGTGTTGGGAATGATGGAAGGGTGGTCCAGAGTGTCCCAGAAGGAACAATCCCTGCATAAGGCGGGCAAGGGAGGGAAGGGGAATATATGTGTGGTGGTAACGTCTCGCTGAAGGTGGCGAAATTCCTCAGTGACTGCCTCCAGCTCAGACTCATCCCACATGGATTCCATGTTTCATCCCTCATGCTTTGAATCATCCCAGGATCATAGGCATCTCCGTGACATTCAATGTTCCACCGTCAGCTGCTCTCGCTGCATCCTGAGATCCACACTCAGTACCATGTGGCGTCACATGCACACCCTCGACCTCTCTCTCCAACAGCATCGTAACACACTGACTCAGGGCTGCACCACTCTGCAGTTCCACTTCATCCTCCAGCTCACTCGCCGTGCTAACAAGAAACTTTTTCTTTTCCATTTAGGCATCAAGGCTGACAAGATGCAACAACTCTCTCCCGCAATAGCAATAGGGTTCACCTTGTCCTTACCTACCATCCCACCAGCATCTACATCCAGAAGATCGTCAGCCACCATTTCCGCCACCTCCAGAGAGATGCCACCACCAGACACATATTCCATTTCCCTACCTTTTCCACCATCTGCAGGGACCGCTCTCTCAAAGAACAAAGAAAATTACAGCACAGGAACAGGCCCTTCAGCCCTCCAAGCCTGCACCAATCCAGATCCTCTATCTAAACCTGTCGCCTATTTTCCAAGGATCTGTATCGCTCTGCTCCCTGCCCATTCATATATCTGTTTAGATACATCTTAAATGACGTTATCGTGCCCGCCTCTACCACCTCCGCTGGCATCGCGTTCCAGGCACCCACCACCCTCTGCGTAAAGAACTTTCCAGGCATATCTCCCTTAAACTTTTCCCCTCTCACCTTGAAATTGTGACCCCTCTCCACCCTGTCTATACCTCTCATGATTTTGTAGACCTCAATCAGGTCCCCCCTCAACCTCAGTCTTTCTAATGTAAATAATCCTAATCTACTCAACCTCTCTTCATAGCTAGCGCCCTCCAAACCAGGCAACATCCTGGTGAATCTCCTCTGCACCCTCCCCAAAGCATCCACATCCTTTTGGTAATGTGGCAACCAGAACTGTACGCAGTACTCCAAATGTGGTCAAACCAAAATCCTATACAACTGTAACATGACCTGCCAACTCTTGTACTCAATACCCCGTCCAATGAATGAAAGCATGCCGTATGCCTTCTTGACCACTCTATCGACCTGCGTTGCCACCTTCAGGGTACAATGGACCTGAACACCCAGATCTCTCTGTGCATCAATTTTCCCCAGGGCTTTTCCATTTACCGTGTAGTTCGCTCTTGAATTGGATCTTCCAAAATGCATCACCTCGCATTTTCCTGGATTGAACTCCATCTGCCATTTCTCCGCCCAACTCTCCAATCTATCTATATTCTGCTGCATTCTCCGACAGTCCCCTTCACTATCTGCTACTCCACCAATCTTAATGTCATCTGCAAACTTGCTAATCAGACCATCTATACCTTCCTCCAGATCATTAATGTATATCACAAACAACAGTGGTCCCAACACGGATCCCTGTGAAACACCACTGGTCACAGTTCTCCATTTTGAGAAACTCCCTTCCACTACAACTCTCTGTCTCCTGTTGCCCAGCCAGTTCTCTATCCATCTAGCTAGTACACCCTGGACCCCATGCGACTTCACTTTCTCCATCAGCCTACCATGGGGAACCTTATCAAATGCCTTACTGAAGTCCATGTATATGACATCCACAGCCCTTCCCTCATCTATCAACTTTGTCACTTCCTCAAAGAATTCTATCAAATTGGTAAAACATGACCTTCCCTGCACAAAACCATGCTGCCTATCACTAATAAGCCCATTTTCTTCCAAATGCAAATAGGTCATATCCCTCAGTATCTTCTCCAGCAGCTTCCCCATCACTGATGTCAGGCTCACTGGTCTATAATTACCTGGATTATCCTTGCTACCCTTCTTAAACAAGGGGACAACATTAGCAATTCTCCAGTCTTCCGGGACCTCACCCGTGCTCAAGGATGCTGCAAAGATATCTGTTAAGGCCCCAGCTATTTCCTCTCTCACTTCCCTCAGTAACCTGGGATAGATCCCATCCGGACCTGGGGACTTGTCCACCCTAATGCCTTTTAGAATACCCAACACTTCCCCCCCTCCTTATGCCGACTTGACCTAGAGTAATCAAACATCTATCCCTAACCTCAACATCCATCATGTCCCTCTCCTCAGTGAATACCAATGCAAAGTACTCATTAAGAATCTCACTCATTTTCTCTGACTCCTTGCATAACTTCCCTCCTTTATCCTTGAGTGGGCCAACCCTTTCTCTAGTTATCCTCTTGCTCCTTATGGACACCCTGGTCCACTCTTCCTTCACTCCCAACAACTCCCGCCGACAGCCCCATGGTACCTTTCCCTGCAACCGCCAAAGGTGTAACACCTGCCCATTTACCTCTTCCCTCCCCAGTATCTAAGGGCCCAAACATGCCTTCCAGGTGAAGCAGCATTTTATCTGCACTTCCCACAATCTAGTCTACTGCATTCGCTGCTCATAATGTGATCTCCTCTACATTTGGGAGACGAAGCGTAGAGTAGGTGACCACTTTGCAGAACATGTACATTCTGCCTGCAAAAAAGACTAAGTTTCCAGTTGGCTGCCACTTTAACACACCACCCTATTCTCTGCCCAACATCTCTGTCTCAAGCTTGCTGCTGTGTCCCAGCGAAGCTCTGCGCAAGTTGGAAAAACTACACCTCATTTTCTGCTTGGGGACCCTGCAGCCTTCTGGACTCAACATTGAGTTCAACAATTTTAGGGTCTGAACTCTCCCATGTCCAAGCTCCCTACCCCACACACCAGGCCTTGTTATCACAGTCTACCATTACACACTGCCTATTGTTAGCCACTAACAATCCCCATTAACAGCTATTCACCCTCCTAGCCAGACTGTTTTAAACTCCTTTGTTTGTCCAACTGTTCTTCTCTATTTTTGAGCTCTCTCCCCATCTATGGTTTACTCCTTACCCCTTCCCCCACCCCATCTTCTGCATATAAACCAACATTTTCCTAGCTACCATTAGTTCTGAGGAAGGGTCACTGGACCCAAACATTAACTCTAACTTCTGTTCACATATGCTGCCAGACCTGCTGAGCTTTTCCAGCAACTTCTGTTTTTGTTCCTGATTTACAGCATCCACAGTTCTTTCGGTTTTTACCTTATTTTCTTCGTCAATAACATATCTCCTCCATAAACTTACAGACCTCACCCATTCCCCACCTGAAATTTTGTCTGAATAGAAGGGAAAGATAATCTACAGCTCACACTATTGTTAGGCTGCAGCCTGAGCTCTGAAATCAACCGATCAATGACGTTGATCCTTCAGATTAAGTGATCGAAATGCGACAATGGCAGAACAATGGTGTGTCTGACTGCCAGACTTAAAAGAAGAGACAGTGCCACTGTGGTGGGGAGAGGGAAGAGAGGATAGAGGACATGGTGACAGAGAATGTAACAAGTAAAGATAAAAGAAAGGGAAGAAATGGGAGTTGGTTCACAACTTGAAGGTGTTGAACTCAATTAAGTCCAGAAGGTTTGAAAGTGCCCAGTCTGACGAAGTGATGCTGTTCCTCCAGTTTACGCTGTGATTCACCAGAGCACTGCAGCATGCCAAGGACAGACAAGTGGGCATGTGATCAGGGTGCTGTGTTAAAATGAATGGCTACGGGAAGATCGGGGTCATGCTTGCGCAATCTTTCTCCACAGATGCTGGCAGACCTGCTGAGCTTCTCCAGTGCGTTCTGTTTTTATTCCAAATTTCCAGCATTCGCAGTATTATGCATTTATTTGATTGCTCTGCACGAGATTGCCTTTGACAAGTCTCATTACTCTACAAAGATCCAATTAACTACAGGAAAAGGATCACAACCCCTCGTCCTCACGTACCACCCCACCAACCTCCAGATCCAACGCATCATCCTCCGGCACTTCCGCCATCTGCAATCCGACCCCGCTACCAAAGACATTTTTCCCTCCCCACCCTTATCTGCTTTCCAGAGGTACCACTCTCTCTGTGACTCCCTTGTCCGCTCCACACTCCCCACCAGCCCCACCACCCTCGGCACTTTTCCCTGCAACCACAGGAAGTGCTACACCTACCCCCTCACCCCTAAACCAGGCCCCAAGAAGACCTTCCACATCAAACAGATGTTCACCTGCACATTTGCTCATGTGGTATACTGTATCCGCTGTTCCTGATGTGGCCTCCTCTTTGTGGAACACCTACGCTCGGTTCGCGACAAACGACTGCACCTCCCAGTCGCGAACCATTTCAACTCCCACTCCCACTCCTTGGACGACATGTCCATCCTGAGCCTCCTGCAGTGCCACAACGATGCCACCCTAAGATTGCAGGAACAGCACCTCATATTTCACTTGGGAACCCTGCAGCCCAACGGTATCAATGTGGACTTCATAAGCTTCAAAATCTCCCCTCCTCTGACCGCCTCCCTAACCTGTCCTTCCTCCTACCTGTCCACTCCTCCTACCTACCAGCCTCATCCCGCCTCCTTGACCTGTCCATCCTTCCTGGACTGACCTATCCCCTCCCTAACTCCCAACCTTTACTGGCTCCATCCCCGCCTCCTTGACCTGTCTGTCTCCTCTCCACCTATCTTCTCCTTTATCCATGTTCTATCCGTCTCTCCCTCTCTCCCTATTTATTTCAGAATCCCCTTCCCCTCCCCCATTTCTGAAGAGGGGTCTAGACCCGAAACGTCAGCCTTCCTGCTCCTCTGATGCTGCTTGGCTGCTGTGTTCATCCAGCTCTACACCTTGTTATCTCTAATTCCCACGTAAATATTTCCCAAGTAAATGCAGGAAAACATTATCATTTATTAATAATTGGTCAATAGATTCCCATCTTCTCACATCTTCTTTCAGGTGTTGAATTGTAGTTGGTTAATGGTGTTAGCTATTATAATAGTTATAATTATTCAAGTATTATTAAATCAGTTCTCTGGTGATTCACCATGTAGAACGTGCCACTTGGAGAGGAAAAGCAAAACAAGATATTTAAACCATATTATGAACTTTCGTTTTCACAGAATTACAAATGTTACAAATAAGAATGGACTATTTGGCCAACTGTAAAGGTGTTCATGCTGCACAAGAGTCTACTCCCAATCTACTTCATCTGGCCATATCCTTTTGTTCCTTTCTTTTTCATATATTTTTCTAGTTACCTCTTAAATACGTGTATAATATTTGGCTCAACTGCTCCATATGGTAACAAGTCATCACTCTCCAGGTATGATTTTTTTTCCTGGATCCCTTATTAGATTTATCAGTGGCTTTAACTGAGTTTGTAGCTTGCAACTAAAAGTAGAATATTCAAGATTTACTCATTCTCACCAGCTCCCTAAAGGCAGCAGCTAACATTAAAATATGTTATTACCAGAGGAGAAGCAAGGCATAAGAAGGTAAAAGATTAACCAATATTTTTATGCAGAAAAGAAAACTGCAACAGATGCTTAAGGATAAACTTTAAACGTAATGCAATAGGTAAATATAAATCAATCAGATCTGTTTCCATGGTTGAACTTTGGCTGCCATGTGCAGATTCCTCGATTTCTTCTCTGTTGTTTCATCAATGAATGTTTGAGAAGAGCCTGTTTAAATCCTCTCATTTTTCAAAGTTCACCCACTCTGGTTATATGTCTTTGAATTGCATCTGCTGCGAATTAATGTTGCAAAACAGACAATTGCAGCGAGACCTAGTAGCTGCATTAAATTATTAATAAAACTCTTACCGCCCCCAGCATGATGCGGAAAATGAGCCAACGAAAAGACCATATGACAATTTTGGATGGTGGCGTGTGATGTGGAATGGTGCGGAGAGTCAGCACAGGACACAGGAAAATACTAAGGAACCCAGTTTCCAGAAGTTGAGACTCCCAGCCTGTAGGAAGATACAAGAACAATTGTAAAAATATTAACTGGGAACATTTTGTTCATTCAAACTGTAAAATCCATAGGATTCGCTTCACCCTCCCTAATTCTGGGGTGTTGGTAGGAAACCATCTAATTGGAGAGTAAGGAAGGGAAAGCAGGTCTATTAGGTGTGGCTCTTTTTGCATTGGTCCTCACCTTAACTCAGCCCTCACATGTGATTCCAAGTAGTTATTAGTATTGAACAGCAGCCATCCAGCAGACTGCACCAATAGGGAGGCTAAACCTGTGACAGCAGCCATCAGGTCTCCTACCCCAAATCACTCAGGGATTTGTTTACACTGGCACATGAAAACTGATTCTGTCAATTGGCAATTAAGACCAACCAATGCCCAGAGGTGCTGAAGACAGGTCAGCACAGTGTTATTGAACACAGAGATATCAACATGACAGAAGACATCCGGAACGTTCACTAGCCATTTAGACACATTTTGAAACTGGTTCAAGATAGATCAGGACAAGAGAATAGACACAGATAAATGGATGATTTTTTTTTTAAATCATGACAGAAGAGCCAAATTTTGATGATGATACAAATAAAACCATTAATCATAATTCATACGTAAAGATAATCATGAAAAAAATTAAACAGCCTAAAATAATAATAGGTTAATAAAGTCATGAACATTTAAGTTTATAAATAATTAAAATATGTAGGTCTTCTTAACTTACATAAAATTAAAAAGTCTACCAAACTCTGCATTCATATTGAAATCTGTAAATTATGTGTTGTCAGGTTGAACACATTATCATCTTAATAATTTGCCTACTATTTGTGAATTTATAATGCCGGATGGCCTTGTGGTCTAGTCATTCACTATCTTATTTGCCGATGTCATCTTTTCTCCTTAATTCCATCACATATTTACCTTCTTGTGGGTGTGTCACGCGATAGTGTCCACGAGAAGTCAAATTCAATGTATTCAGTTTCTTTATTATGTCAAAGCAGCTTTAGTGCATGTTATCTATGATCAGTTTCAATACTAGTTTCTGAACACTTTCAAGCACGCTCAATTGCTGTTTGGTAAGTCCAGCATTCTAAATCAGCTGACTATGCACAACTTTCCACACTATAATCCAATTCACACTCAAATCATGTTCATCATCTTTTTATTATCTTTCATCCACCATCTGTCATGAGCCATGTGGCAGATGAATAATTGAGTTGTAGGGGTGGATTCCACTGGGAGCTATAGCCATGATGTTGCACACAAATAGAAACTGTGCAGATTTCAGGACCATACTATTTACCTCTCCAATGCAAGGAAGGCACTAGAAATGTTGTCCCAAACATTGCTCACTTCACCTATCCTTGTCAAAAGACATCAAGTGGCAGAGATCCTGTCAATGCAGTCTTCAATTAATCTCCAACAAAACGTACAAAAGCATGAAATACACCACCCTCAAGGACAATGGCACAGCTGACTGACATGAGATGCCCTGCAACTGAGAAGACGGACATCCAATAACCGCAGCCATCTTGCTCTGTGCCAGGAATGACTCCAAACAGCAGCGCACTCTCCCCTGTTTCTTATTGAGTCTAATTTTGCTAGGGTTCCCTGGTGTCACAATTGGTCAAATTAGCTTGGTGTCAAAGGCAATCAATCTCACCTCTACTCTGGGGTTCAGCTCAGATTTCCATGTTTGAATCAAGGCTGCAATGAAGTCAGCACTGAGTGGGTCCAGAAAAAGCTAAACTGAGCATCAGAAAGCAGGTTATTGCCAAGTATCTGCTGTTTGATGACACATTTGATGACCCGTTCTATCAATGGTGCACTAATTGGCCAGATTGGATTTGTTCTTCTTTTGTTTTTGTGGAGGACATACCTGAAATCATACAGGCACTTGAAAGAAACTTTGATCACTCATAGGTTGAATGCTGCTTGGATTTGCTGATAATGAAGGATTTTCAAAATAAAAGCTACCAAACAGAGGATATAAGAGTAATATGATGTTGAAAGCTACAAACAACAATCTTCCCGTCCTGGTATTTGTTTGCTGACATTGACCTAGGCACCAGAAACGACAACAGCAAACATAGCCCTGTCCACCTTGAAAACTCCTTCTTACTAACAAATTGAGGCCTAGTGCTAAAATTGGGAGAGCTGTCTCACAGACTAGTCAAGCCAACAGCCAGACATTATCAAATCATATTTTACAGATTATGTCCCAGACACCACTGTCACCTTAATAAAAACAGAAAGAACTGCGGATGCTGCAAATCAGGAACAGAAACAGAAGTTGCTGGAAAAGCTCAGCTAGTTTGGCAGCATCTGTGAAGAAAAACTCAGAATTAACGTTTCAGATCCCATGACCCTTCACTGGATCCGAAATGTTAACTCTGACTCTTTCTTCACAGATGTTGCCAAACCACTGTCACCTTCCCTGGATACATTTTGCCTCACTGGCAGGACAGACCCAGTGGAGGTGGAGGCACAGTGGTATAGAGTCAGGATGGAGCTGCCCTGGGAATCCTCAACATTGATTCCAAATCTGATGAAGTCTCATCGCTTCAGGTTAAACATGGATAAGGAAACCTCTTGCTGATTACCATGCGCCGTCCTCCCTTGGCTGATGAATCATTACTCCTCCATGTTGAACAACACTTGGAAGAAGCATTGAGGATGGCAAGGGTGCAAAATGTACTCTTGGTGGGGCATTTCAATGTCCTGCACCAAGAATGGCTGAGCAGCAGCACTACTGATCGAGCTGGTCAAGTCCTAAAGGACAAAGCTGCTAGACTGGGTCTGCGACAGGTGGTGAGGGAACCAACTAGAAGGAAAAATGTACTTGACCTCATCCTTACCAGTCTTCAGTCTGCAGGTGCACCTGTCAGTGACAGTATCGGTAACAGTGACCACCACACACTCCTTGTGGAGACGAAGTCCCGCCTTCATATTGAGAATAGCCTCCATCGTGTTGCATGGCACTATCACCGTGCTAAATGGGACAGACTTCGCACAGATCTAGCAACTCAAGACTGGGCATCCATGAGGTGATGTGGGCCATCATAGCAGCAGAATTGTACTCTAGCACAATCCGTGACTACATAGCCGGGCATATCCCCCACTCAAGCATTACCATTAAGCCAGGGGATCAACTTTGGTTCAATGGAGTGTGCTGGAGGATGTACCAGGAGCAACATCAGATATACCTAAAAATGAAGTATGAAAGTAGTGATGCTAACAAACGGGACTACTTGCATGCCAAACAGCATAATCAGCAAGTTATAGGCAGAGCTAAGAGATCCTGCAACCAACAGATCACATCTAAGTTCTGCTGTCCCGCCACATCCAAACGGGATTGGTGGTGGACAATTAAACCGTTCACTGGAGAAGGAGACTCCACAAATATTCCCATCCTCAATAATGAAAACAGCCCATCACATCAATGTAAAAGATAAGGCTGAAGCATTTGCAGCAATCTTTAGCCAATTCAATTCACTCCACACAATATCAAAAAACAGTTAGCAACAGTAGATACAGCAACAGTTATGGGCCCTGACGACATTCTGGCAATAGTACGGAAGAATTGTGTTCCAGAACTTGCCACTGTCCTTGCCAAGCTCTTCCAATACAGTTACAACACCGGCATCTACCTGACAATGTAGAAAATCACCCAGGTATGTCCTGTACACAAAAAGCAGGACAAATCCAACCGAGCCAATTACTGCCTCATTAGTCTACTCTCGACTATCAGTGAAACGATGGAAGGTGCCAACAACAGTGTTATCAAGCTGCGCCTGCTCAGTAATAACCTGCTCAGAGATGCCCAGTTTGGTTCTGCCAGGTCCATTCAGCTCCTGACCTCATTACAGCCTTGGTCAAAATATGGACAGAAGCACTGAATTCCAGAGGCGAGGTGAGAGTGACAGCCCTTGACATCAAGGCATTCAACGGAGTGTGGCATCAAGAAGCTCTAGTAAAACTGGAATCAATGGGAATCGGGGGCAAAGTCTCCACTGATTTGAGTCATACGTGGTGTGTCAGAAGATGGTTGTGGTTGTTGGAGGTCAGTCGTCTCAAAGACGTCTCTGAAGGCGTTCTTCAGGGTCGTGTCCTAGGCCCAACCATCTTCAGCTGCTTCATCACTGACCTTCCCTCCATCATAAAGTCACAATTGGGATGTTCGTTGATGATTGTATCATGTTCAGTACCACTCACAACTCCTCAGACACTAAAGAAATCCATACTCAAATGCAACAAGATCTGGACAACATTGAGGCTTGGGATGACAAGGGAAAAGTATCATTTGCAACACACAAATGTTTGGCAATGACCATCTCCAATAAGAGACAATCTAACCACCATCCCTTGACATTCAATTATGTTACAATCACTGAATCTCCCACTATCCACAACCTGGAAGCTTCCTTTCATCAGAAACTCAACTGGACTCGCCATATAAATACAGCAGCTACAAGAGCAAGTCAGAGGCTAGGAAAACTGCAGCGAGTAACTCACCACCTTACTCCCCAAAGCCTATCCACCATCTATAGGGTACAAGTCAGGATTGTGATGGAATGCCATGCCACACGCTGCCCCTGCCCCCGCCCCCACCCCCACCCGCCTGGATGGGTGCAGCTCCATCAATACTCAAGAAGCTTGATACCATCCTGAACAAAGCGGCTGCTTGATTGGCACAACATCCACAAGCAAGTACTCCCTCCACCACCAACGCTCAGTAGCAGCAGTTTGTACTATGTACACGATGCACTGCAGAAATTCACCAAAGATCCTCAGATAGCACCTTTCAAACACACAATCATTCCATTTTGAAAGACAAGGTAGCAGATACCTGGGAACACCACCACCTGCAAATTCGCCTCCAAGCCACTCACCGTCTTGATTTGAAAATATATTGGCTATTCCTTCACTGTCTTTAGGTCAAAATCCTAAGGACATTGTGGGTCCACTTACAGCACACGGACTACAGCTATTCAAGAAGGCAGCTCACCACCATCTTCTCAACGGCAATCAGGAATGGGCTATAAATGCTGGCTAGCCAGTGACACCTACACCCCATGAGTGAATAAAATAAAATCCACTGCAACTTTGTTCTACCACCTACATCTCTTGCAGCTTCCTTCTTCCACACCACTTTGCAGCCTTCTTCCCCAATTACTCTACTTACAGCCATCTTCTTCCCTTCACCCCTGTTGGAACCTTTTACTCACTCTCACCTCTCTTGAATTCTCCTTCGGCCCTCACCTCTCTTCTAACCTCCTTCCCACTACTCCCAATCCTGACAATTTGGCAGTTTCCTTCTCCCATTTATTCCTCTTGCAGCCTCCCTTCCTCCTTGTTCCTCTTTTCATCTCCTTCGCCCCTAATCCTACCAGCCGCCTCCTTTATCCTTGCCCCACCACCCCACCCCCAATTTGGAGCCTCCTTCTTCCCTACCCCTCCTGAAGCCACTTCTTCCCCCGCAAAGACACTTCTCTGTGATTCTATCAACAGAGGCAACTTTTCTCTGTTTGGTGAGCCCCTTGATTAAATTTCCAGGAGATTCTTTAGCCTGAGGGGGTGGGAGAGAGGCCCTCGTTTATTTTGAGTGCTGCTGTTACATATGATTGGAGCCAATTTCACCCTACAACTTGGTGACACAAAGCAAGATGGTGAAGTTAGCAGAAGCATTGTAGACAGAGTCCAATGTGGAGAAACATAGTATTTTGTGAGAATCAGTATGGAAAAATAGAATAACATAAGTGACACAAGTGCATGTGTACGTTAACCTACAAAAATGGCAGTGCAAGTTGATAAAGTGATTACAGTAGTACATGGAGTCCTTGAATTTATAAATAGTTGAGAAGAACATGAAAGCAAAGAAATCATGCTAGAACACGAGTGGGTAGGCCTCGATAAGAAGATTGTGGTCATTCTGGGCACAAAATTCAAAGTTAGATGTAAAGGCATTAGAAAGGATGCAGCAGGTTTACAAGGGTGTTACAAGAATGAGAGACTTCAGTCATTGAGAAAGAATGGAAAAGATAGGTCCATACTGCTTGCAAGGTAATAAGTCGCCAAAGAGAGATTTCCAAGATGATGAGAAGATTTGAAAGTGGTATGTAATGCCATCTCTAAACATGTTGATTTGAAAATATATAGAGTGAGTAGGCAAAAGAAATCCCTCCAGTGGGCAAGTCAGTAACTGGTCATGAACTGAAAAATCATCAGGAAAGTTCTAATGGGAGGAAAACAATGCCTTTCCCTTGGTCATAAGGACCTGGAATGTCCAATTGAAGAGGTGACACAAGCAGATTCATTTGACAATTTTAACAAGGAGTTGAACAGGTACTTGAGAATGAGAAACTGACAGAGGGCTTCACACAAAAAGTGAAGTCTGCAAGTTCAAAGAATGATGCAACACAGGAGGCTAATCGGTCTATGGTTTCTGCACCATCTCTTGAAAGAGTATTTTGATTAGTTCCACTCCAACTGATTTTCCCTTACGACCCACATGTTTTCCTACTTTAAGTATTTATCCAATTCTTTTTTAAAAGTTGTTGTGAAACCACCTTCACTACACTTTCAGGCAGTGAATACCATGGGAACTGATGAAATTTGATACACAAGATTAACTGTACAAGCTTCTTCCTTACACAGTTTTTAAATTCCTTGTGTGTTATGGTAGATTTTAGAAAATTAGCCATCAAACTAAAGCTAAGCAAAAATATTCTTTTTCCTTTGTCACAGACACTTCTGTACTTTTCAGGAAAATGTCAAAACATTTCAAATTGATTGAATTACTTGTAAATGGAAGGAACTATAGTCTGCTGATCAACAAAGAAACCATTGACATGCAGAATGATCCTACAAACAGAAGTGAAATGAGAAATAGGTTAATATGTTTTGATCAGGACAATGAATGATCCCCTTAACTCTCCTGAAATACTGTGATGTTTCAAACATCCTGAATGATGGTAGTGATGAATTTCATCTGAAGGACAGTACCTCACAATGGCATTTTAGTCAGTCCGTTAATTAAAGATGATATTAGCACAATAGTGAGGGCAAACCAAAATTCAAGGAGACAGGATATAGAAGCAGTCTGGGTGGAGAGAAGGAATGATAAAGGCAGGTTGTAACTTGTGGAAGTTGTGCACAGGCTCCATAACAGTAACCATTTGTTAGGACAGGTTATCAAGGAAGAAATAATGGAAGCTTGTCAAAAGGGTGCATTGATTTTCAGCGAGAATTTTAACCAATATATAAATCAGTTCAGGAAATGTTGTCTAATTGATGAATTCATTGAACGTTTTTGGGACAATTCCTTGGACCAGCATGTTATGGGACCAACCAAAAGAGCATGCTGTTCTAGACCTGGTTTTGACCAACAAGATTGAATTAATTACTGACTTTTTCGTGAAAGTGCCCTGGGCCACAGCAACCGTTGTAAGATTGAATTTTATACACAGTTTAGGGGAGAGAAGTGTGGATGTAAGACTACTATTTTGATTTTAAACAAGGATAATATTAATACATGAAAGCAGAGCTACCGAAAGTGAACTGGAAATTCAGTTTAAGAGATAGGTCAATAGTGACACAGTAGCAAACATTTAAGGGGATGTTCCAGACAGCACAGAATAGACACATTCCAACAAATAAGAAAAATTCGAAGGGACAAATCTACCATTCGTGGATATCTAAAAAAAAAATCAAAGGCAGTATCAAACTGAAAGAAAAGACATAAGATTGTACGAAGATAAATGAAAGGTTAGGAGATTGGACAGAACATAAAACAGGTAAAAAAAAAACTAAAACATTAACAAGAACAGAAAAGTTAGAGTACAAGAGAAAGTTAACCAAAAATATTAAACAGGAAAATTTTCTTCATATTTAAAAAATAGTTAACCAACTAAGTATTCATCCTGCAGAAAATGAGTCTGGAGAATTAGTAATGGAGGATAAAGAAATGGCAGATGAATTGGACACATGTTTTGCTTCAGTCTTCACTAGAGTGGATACAAGTGATGTCCCGGAAATAAGGTGTAAATCAGGAATTGAATGCAAAGGAAGAATTCAAGAAACTTAAATTACCATGAAAGTGGTTCTAAATAATTTGTTGAAATTGCCAGTTGACACATCTTGGGGTCCTGATGGATTTAATCCTAGCATTTAAAAATAGCCACATGTGAGACAGTTGATGCATTGGTTTTAATTTTCTGAAACTCATTAGATTTGGGGAATAGAATAGAAAATAACTAAAGCATCTCCTTTATTTAAAAAGAGGAGGAGGCAGAAAACAGGAAACTGAAGGCCAGTTAGCTTAACATCTGCCATTGGGAAATATCAGAAGCTGTCATTAAAGATGGTATAACTGGGCACTTGGACACATTAAAGGTAATCAGGTGGAGCCCACATGGTTTTGTCAAAGGGAAATCAAGTTTAACTAATTTGTGGAGCTCTTTGAAGAAGTGCTGCAGATAAAGGCAAAGGCAAAGTTGCCACTGGACCATAGGGTTGCTCTTTTATTACAGAGAGACAACTGATGGTGAGTTTAATCTGAAGGTCACCACACCTCAGGCAAGGAGCAAGGCACAGAAGGCAGGGCCTTCATTGGTACCTCAAGCTGGTGCAGGAATTGAACCCGCACTTACTGGTGTTACTCTGCATCACAAACCAGATGTCCAGACAACTGAGCTAACCAATAAAGTAGCACCAGTGAATGTATTGTACTTAGATTTCCAGAAAGCCACATCAGATGTTATTTCAGAAATTAATGGTGTTGGGGGAAACACATTGGCATAGATAGATAACCTGGCTAACAGAAAGCAGACAGTAGGAGTAAATGGGCCTTTTTCAGGTTGGCAGGATGACAAGTGGTGTGCCACAGCAGACGACATTAGGGCCTGAATTCTTTACAACGTATATAAATGATTTGAAGGCACCAAAGGCATGGTAGCTAAATTCGGTAATGCTACAAAGGCAGGAAAGTAAGTTGTGCAGAGGATGTTAGAAGCTACAAAGTGACACAGATAGGCTGAATGATGGGCAAATGGAGCACAATAGGGGAAAGTGTGAAATTGTCCATTTTGACAGAAAGAATAAAAAAGAAGCACACACAGGTAGAGCAAGTATTCAGGAAAGCTAATATAATGCTATGTTTTATTGTGAGAAGAATTGATTGCAAGCATAGGGAAGTTATGCTTCATTTACACAGGGCACTAGTGAGGCCACATCTGGAGTATGGGACAACTGGCTTGCTTTCACAGTAACACTGCAGGATGAGGGATGACTTGATAGAAGTTTACAAAATAATCCAAGGCATGGATCGTCTTTTCCCCAGGGTAGAAATGTTAATTACTAGTGGGAATAGGTTGAAGGTGTAAAAGGGAAAATTTAAGATGTGAGAGGCAAGGTTTTTACACAAAGTGCCTGGAATGCACTGCTAGAAGTAGTGGTGGAGGTGAATAAAATAGCAAGCTTAAAATGCATCTTGACACACATAAATAGACAGGAAATATTGGGATATGGATTGGGCAGAGGCGAAAGGTTTTTAACTTTAGAAAGGTTTCATGTGTAGGAGCAGTCTTGGTGGGCCAAAGGGCCGGTTTCTGTGCTGTTCTGTTCTTTGTTTTTCTTTGTATCAAGTCTCTTTATAATGTTGTAATCTTTATAATGTAATTAACATTCGTTAATTACTCTGCTATTTGTCACCAGTAAACTTGGATTTTTTTTCTCTATTGTGTTATCAGAAGTCATAAATAATGTTACGATTTGAAAAGCCAGAACAGATCCTTATGAAGCACCACCAGTCTCAACATTCTAATTTGAGTACACAACAATTATCCCAACCTTGTCTACTGCCTAAATAATCTCCTAAGCAAATTAATAACTTGCCCTCAATATCATGAAGGGCCAATGCTTGGAATTACACCAGGCAGTAAAATCAACCTTGCCTGCTGCAAAGGGACTAAAGTAACATGAGCTCCCATTGAATAATTACAACTCATCATGGATAAAAACATCAGGGAATCACAATGTCAAGAAAAACTTATGACCTGTAATTCACCAGACTGAGAACATGCAGGGTCAAGGTGTAGGATCTCTGGTTCTGTTCTCAAAGGCCATAGCTGTCACTTCTCTATATTTTGTCAGAACTAGCTTGGTAAGTACAATATTCAGACAAAGATTAATCACATAATGCACAATGCTCTCAAACAGAATGTTTCACCAGGAGTAAGTGGATTTATTTAATTCCTGATATATGTTTCACAGTTCTTTTCTACTTCTGTCTCTTATCTGTGTCTTTAGTGCTCATGAAGTGAACGAAATAATAAGAATTTAAATCCATTTATATTTTAATTATTTCTACCTTCTTGACCAAAAACTAAGCATGTTAAGA
This sequence comes from Rhincodon typus, assembly GCF_021869965.1. Lineage (NCBI taxonomy): Eukaryota > Metazoa > Chordata > Chondrichthyes > Orectolobiformes > Rhincodontidae > Rhincodon > Rhincodon typus. The sequence goes on along the minus strand of NC_063352.1, from coordinate 20,637,762 downwards.
AAATGTTTCTAGCAAAGTAAAACATAACACTTTCTCTTGTGTTAAAGTCATCAGAAGCAGGAAACAGTATGCAAATATTGCTTTGCATAGCATTTGTTAAAAGACTGTCTAGCCTTGATGTATGTAAATATCTGTGTTGTATTCATAGTTAACTTGCAAAATATTCACTATTTATCTGATCTTAACTTTCCTGGAAAAACATATTGGTTATGAATGCAAAATTAACATATTTTTGCCTTGATCAGGTTGCAGAACTTAGTAAAGTTATGCATAAGAGAAGACCTTGTTTTCTGCTATGTCTGTACAATAGATTCTGTTTATAACTTTTGCCCAAAATAAGTCATAACGTTTTTAGAATGTAATAACCTTTGAAATCACAAAATGTCTGTCTTCTACCAACCCAATCCAATTCTTCCACGCATCTATCAATGCAAGATTGAGTCAATTTTGTAGTGAGGTGCTTGATCTTAAAAGATCACATGCAGAGGGAAATCTTCCCCATCACTGGTAATGGAAAAAGTCTTATGGTTGCTTGCTGTTAACCATGAGCTTAGCAAGAGTCAATTACATCAGAGCAAATACAGAGAGGGCAGACAGTACACTTAATTACATTTTTAGGTATGCACTTGAGTTGAAAGAACCAAAACCAATTTAAGGTTGTAACTGAAAATTTTGGAGCAATAATGGTAAATATTTTAACATAGAAAATCTGAGTGAAAGGTCAGCTAAAAGAGATTCAAAGGAGACTAGCAAGCAAGACCTTAAATACTATAATAATCAGATTACTCTCAGTACCATGTTTTGAATACAGTGAATGAATGAGTGGTTAGAAAGATGGAGCAGGAGGAAGCATTTTCAACTGCCAGGATATTTGAACCAATTCTGGGGGCAGGTAAAATCTGGTATACTAGGCCGCAACAGAACTGTGATCAATGGTCGAGTAGAATACATTGCTAGTGTTGGTCAAAGTAATTTCAAATAACTTGATAGTGTGACAGAAATCAAACTGTAGCATTGGAGAGAAGGATCAAGGTGAATAAAGGAAGAAATAGATAATACTAATATAACAAGTAGGTATTAGCATATTTTATTAGGTGTTATTTTATTTTTGTGTGTTAGCTGGGGTCAGCATAAAAGAAAACAGAATAAGATCTAACTTAGATCATGTATGTAAATACACAAAACAAGGTTCAGAAAATTGATGAGCAACAGATATAGTATATAGTACTATATATAGTATATATACTATATAGCATATAGTACTATATATTGTATATATAACATACTATATTATAGTATGATATAGTGCCACATTATACTTCCATATGGAAGTATAATATGGCACTAACAGCAATTGGGCATCAAGAAGGGGCAGGACTGGGTACTAGATATTCCTGAACAAATGATGCTCAGGAAAGCTAGGGAAAAAAGAAAGGAGGATTGGGTAGGTGAGTTAAGGAGACCATTATCTGAGTCATAGAGTCATACAGCACGGAAACAGACGCTTTGGTCCAAACAGTCTAGGCCGAACATAATCCCACACTAAACTAGTCTCACCTGCCTGTTCCTGGCCCAAATCCCTCCAAACCTTTCCTATTCATGTACTTATTTAAATGTCTTTTAAATGTTGTAACTGTGTCCACATTCACCATTTCCTCAGGAAGTTCATTTCACATACAAACCACGCTCTGTGTAAAAAATATTCCCTTCATGTCTTTTTTAAATCTCTCTCCTCTCACCTTAAAAGTGTGCCCCCTTGTCTTGAAATCTCCCCTCCTAGACAACTACCATTAACTCTATCTATACCCTTCATTATGTTATAAACTTCCGTATGGTCGCCTCTCAACATTCTACGCTCCAGTGAAAAAGTCCCAGCCTATCCAGCCTTTCCATATAACTTAAACCTTCCATATAACTTAAACCTTCCATATAACTTAAACCTTCCATATAACTTAAACCTTCCATATCCAGCAACATCCTGGCAAATCTTTTTTGAACCCTCTCCAGCTTAATAATATCCTTCCTATACTGGGCAACCAGAACTGGACACAGTATTCCAGAAGAGGCCTCACCAATGTCCTGTACAACCTCAACATGACTTCTCAACTCCTATACGCAAAGGACTGAGCAATGAAGATAACACTGCTAGAGACAGGATGCCCTGGGGGAATAAATGACAAAATCTATTTGGTTAGAGCTAAGAAACAATGAACAAACCTTAACGTTTCTGGATATGTTCTATGTACCACCACTTGAAAAAAGATATCAAGGAACAAACTTCCAGGGAAATTACAGATGGTTACAAAATTTATACAGCACTATTACTGAACAAAGCTTTTTGTCTTACACCTATCACGACAATTTGCAAGAAGTACCAAAGCATAAAGAGACCAATTTTATGCTGTATGAGATTGTTGATTGGTTGGCATCTGGATTTTGATTGGTAAAGACAATTCCATGGAGAAGGCACCTGATAGTTAAGTGCCAATTAAAACAAAGCTTGACAGTTAACTGTTATTCATAATTAGCTAGTGCATGCTCCACAGAAACTTACACTCATACAGTATAAATGTTGTTTTCCCTTTATTACTGCTTGTGATTTGTCCTGATGAGTGGAAGATGAAAAGCTTCACCAATATTTTTAAATCTTTTTTAAGCATTACTGAATCTCTGTACCACTAAATGACCATTTACAGACTACTTATAGTGAGAATGTGGGATGCTAATACTGACAGGGTTAGTCATAAGAGGGAAATAATTTTTTTAAATGTGTTCAGTGAATTTGTTTGTTCAGAATGTTTTACAGCCAACAAGGAAGGAGACATTCTTGATTCTGGGGAATGAGATGTGTCAATGGGGTGAGAACAAATTTGTTCCAAATGAATTAGAATCAAAGACTGTCAGCCAAAACTGTAACAGAACATTGAGTTGCCTTGGAGAGAAGATGGTTCAATCAAAGTTAGACACATTCCAAAACAGGGAAAGGAGACCTATGGATGAGGTAATAAATTAGTCATTTGCATCTGCTTTTACCAAGACAGAAGATGCTGTCACAGTCACAATTAAAACAGGAAGTATCTGAGATAATACGATATGAGGGATATGAGCCAAATTATGGCAAATGGGACTAGATTAATGGAGAATATCCAGTCAGCATGGGTGAGTTGGAGCAAAGGGTCTGTTTTTGTGCTATACATCTCTATGACTCTAAGTGTTATTTAGGTCCTGTCTGGCTTGTTGCAACAAACATTGAAACACTTTACAGTTGAAGACTATGTTCCTCCTGTGAAACATCATCTTCCTCAGAATGCTGTTGCCACTGTCTTCCATATCCATCACACTCCTTATATGCCTGTCCGGTTGTGGGGGGCAAAGTATGCAAGAGTTATGTAGCACGTTTTGTTTGGGGTATACTGAAAGGCCTCCCCAGACTGATCCAAGAATCAGAATCTTGCATTCAGGAGGTCTGTTGTTGGGTACACCACGGTGTCGTGGAAGAATGAGTCGTATATACGCTCTACCACAGTGAGGACATTGCATAACCAGTCATCTGCCATGGTTCCAAAAGTCAGCCCATGTTTTCCACCAGCCATTCTTGTAAGGCATCCAGCCCTTGTAATGAACCAAGAATCTGAGAGTTATCAAGATATAGGCATCACAGCAGCTTCTATGGTATTTGACATTGACTTTTTGAGATGTGAGACTGATGATCACAGATGACTTCTTAATTTACTGAATGGAACTCACACATGCAAATGGGACCCGCGCCACCCACTCGTGGCATTCTCATCTTGCTGTTAAAACCTTGAGTGGAAATTCCAACTTTTTTCTCAATATCAAGAATCTCATTTTCCTAGTCTTGCCTTATTTTCCCAATTGACTCACCATTGCCCATGTTATTCAGGGTGGAGTCTTCCCAGCGCCTATATCTGGGATGAGGAAAAACAATTAACCTCACTGAATCTCAGTTGGTCGAAGCACCTTTAACTTCTACCAATTTGAGAAACAAGCTCTTTTAAATATTTCTTTCAGCTTTAAGATTTAACAATCTTTTTTATATTCATTCACAGAATAAGGGTGTCACTGGCCAGGCCAGATCAGGCAAGGACGCCAGATTCCGTTCCCTAAAGGACATTAGTGAACCAGATGGGTTTTTCTGACAACCAGCAATGGTTTTACGGCCACCAAATTCCACCATCTGGCCTGGCAGGATTCAAACCCTAGTCCACAGAATATTACTTGGGTCTCTGGATTATAAGTCCAGTGATAATGCCACTAGGCTATCCCCTACCATAAACCACAATGTGTCACTTCTGAAAGAACAATCACTCATAGTCTATAATTTAAATGCAGCCGTGACGCTTTTCAATTAAAACATACTGAAAAACCCTTGCTTTTTTAACATTTAAGAAGACATTCTTAGGTCTTGTAGCCTGAATTCCTATGTGTAAGGGCTGACAAAATACAGCTCTGTGGTCTTCTCAATGTGAATTGTCATGACAAATGAAACAAGTGGTGTCAAGCAGTAACAATTTTTAATGCACTTTTAATTCAAAACATCAAAAATATCCACTAGTTACAACTTTGCCATAATCAAAGTCCGAAGTTTCTTGCAATGTCACTACTAATGCTGTATGTAGGTCGTGTGTTGAATACTACCACTTATTAAGGCCAGACATGCTAGCACTACTGGGAATACATAGCAAACATTATAATTCATGTACAAATGAACTACTCAGCAACATGAGGTAAGGCAAGAGCAATCATATCAGTAGATTTGGATCAAGCTTCCTACTAGCTCAGGGAGAAGTTGAGCCAGGTTCAATGCCCATTGTGGTGTGACAGTATGAATTTCCAAAAGAAGAATTAAAGAACAAAATCAACTATGTTCCTGAACTTAATTTCTAATTAAAGTTCTACTGGAAATAGGTGAGTACAGATGGTGAAGCAGGACACAATCAGGCTTGATCTTGATGTTTCTATAACATATTAACACTCAATATGAAGAGTAATATCCACTTAGATAAGACATCAAATGGGCAAGCAGTTCCTGGCAGCCACAGTCCACAAAGGAGCTAACATCTCCATGCAAGAAAGGAAAAACGAAGTTATCAAAAAATACAAAAAAGAATAGATGCTCACATGCGTTAAAGCAATATAAAGTAATAATTAGTGTGTATGAACAAACAGAATCTGGTCGCATCTCCCATAAATAAACACTGAACATATGGCCAAAACCATATTATTTTCACTATTGGTTGGGATGGGAAAGAAAAGCTTTTCAATTGATGCAACATATCAATAAACGATTGAAGAAAAGAAAATCAGATGAGTTTATTTAAGAGATCAATCTGTCTCACTTTTTGCATACCATCAAAAGTCAAAATTGCCCAAAACTGCAAAGAAATCAATTAAACACCCATAACATTACTTCAATGTATACTTTGAATCACAGGGTGAAACAGAATCATAAAGTCTGACAGCATGGAAACAGATACTTCGGTCCAACCAGTCTATGCCGACCAATATTCCAAACTAAACTAGTCCCACCTACCTGCACTTGGCCCATATCTCTCCAAATATTTCTTATTCATGTACTTATCCAAATGTCTTTTAAAATGTCATAACTGTACTCTCATCCACCACTTTCTCTGGAAGTTCATTCCATACACGAACCACTTGCTGTGTAAAAACAATTGCCCCTCTTGTCTTTTTTAAAATCCCCTACCCTGCCATTCACCTTATTTATACCCCTCATGATTTTGTAAACATCTATGAAGTCACCGCTCAACCTCCTATGCTCTAAGTGAAAGAAGTCTTCCCATAACTCAAACCCTCCTTTCCCAGCAACATCCTAGTATATCTCTTTAGAACCCTCTCTAGTTTAATAATATTCTTCCTATAATAGGACAACCAGAACTGTACACAGTATCCAGAAGAGGCCTCACCAACATCCTGTATAACCTCAACATAACATATGATAAAAATCAATATGCCTTTTAAAATTATTGATTCTTTGTAGACTCTGTACACTTGATATGACTCTAACTGTCTAATTTCTGGTTACCACAAACGTAGAGTTGTCAGAGATAGTTCAAAAATACTTTTTCTCAAGTGTAAGGAGTTTCCTCCAAAATAAGCTTCCTGGATGTCTGAAGTAAGTTTAAAGCAAGATGATCCAGTCAATTTTAAAACCAAGAAGGTTCCCTTATTTTTCATGCTGTTGAAACATGATCTACCATCTCTATTTGCAACAGTAAGAGTCAGTGAAGACAATGATGGTGCACATTCTCTGCATTGACTGCATGTGCTCAATTGTCAAACTGTAACAATTCTCATGCAATCAGATAACCTAAAAAATTTACAGTGCGAATGCTTATCCACAAAGATGTAACTGACATTGCTGTAATTAAAACACAATGCACATTAACATGAACAGCAGCGATTCAAGAAGGCAGCTCACTACCACCTCAAGGGCAACCAGGGATGTGCAATAAAAGCTGGCCCAGTTAGTGATGCTCCGCGTCCCATGAGTGAATAAAGAAATAGTGCCATATAGTCCTTCAGAAGCTGATCTTTTTAGATTCCATCCCACTACATATACAGCAAAGGACTATTCAAGGCTGGTGCACAGCTAGGCTTTAACTATGGTTGCAAAGCCCAAAAGATCCCACTACTTATTAGTACATCTGTTGCTGGTGAACACATGATAGTGTGAATGTGGTGTCATCAAGGAATGGTGCATACTTAATGAGGTGAGCAGCATACATTTGTATAAAATAACTTGCTAAAGTTCATAGACAGAAACCCTCTATGAAACTCCCCAAGATTGACACTTAGCCGACCTTTAGGAAAATTCAGTCCATTAACTCCACTTGTCTCTCCACTCATGCTGAGTTTTTTCAGCACTTTCTGTTTTTGTTTCTAAAATCTTGACTGTTTGGTACAGTGATGAATATACTGTAATTACTGACAGTGAACAGTATTATTGGGAAGCACAGTGAACTAAGCTACGTAATGCCTAAGAGCACTCCCTTATCATTGGTTGGCTAAGTCAGTCAACCACTCATTATTGGTGTATATTTTGACAATGAATTCATGCAGTTTGCAATATATTGCAATATAGTGTGTATATTAGAAAAATTGTTTCTTTTTCCTCCTCGTCCCAGATCTCCACCCTATAATTCTAAGTGCAAAAGAAAGCCTACAACCACTGGCTTTGCAATCTTTATTCTTCCGTCTGCAATGCCAGCCTCCAGGCACTAATTCTCTATATGGTATAATTAAGACATGAACCATATATTTCTTCCAGACTCTGAAGCATGGACTTATACGACATTATTCCGGATGAGTGATTATTAAGACAACTGTGATTAAGATGCTGTGAAAGAGAATAAGCAAATAAATTACAAAACAAATCTCCCAGTTTGCACTCCTTTTTAACCTGAAATAAATATCACAAGAAGAACCTTGAGAAGAGGTTATCTAATGTAGAGAGAACTGTGAAAAGAATTTCAGAAGTGGGTACAATGGGTGCAAAGACAGAGAGGATTGCAATGTGTCCAGAATGTGGGTAGAACTGCACTTTGATTAACTGCAGATTTTTGGCCTATTATGAAAACTACTACATTTTTGAGAACAAAATACTGATGAAGAGGCCATATCAGTCTACTTCTGTTTTTTCTTCCCCACAGAAAACAACTTTTTTTTCTTAGCTACTTCAAGCACCATCAATAACTTTAAAAAGTATGAAAAATAAGCCAGAGTTAACATTTCAGGTCTGGTGACCCGAACATTAATTCTGATTTTTTCTTCACAGATGCTGCCAGACCTGCTGAGCTTTTCCAGTAACATCTGTTTTTGTTCCTGATTTACAGCATCCATAGTTCTTTCGGTTTTTTATGAAAAAATAAGCCCTTGTTTCAAGGCTTATTATGTTTCATTAAAAGAAAATCAATAATCTATTGCGCATTGCTCAAAGTGGTGTTCAAATAGACCTCCACATTTCAGCTTCCTTTTGCCCTAATCTTCAGCCAAAGCTTCTCACAGCTCTCTTTTTTTAGGAACAAGTTTCAGTTCAATAGTATAGACAAAATAATGCCTAAATTGATATTCCAAAACCATTAAGAGCAATGATATAAAAACAAAAATTACCGGAAAAATTTCAGTGCGTTAGGCAGAATCTCTGTAGACAGAAACAGATTTAAGGTTTTGGTTCAATGACTTTTCATACCCCACTCAGCTCACAACAGATAACATCTCAAATTTTTCCCAGTTCTGATGAAAAGTAATTAATTTGAACTACTTCTGTCTCTACACTGACATTGCCTAACCTGCTGAGTTTTCCTCCCAAATATGTTATGTTTTTCTTTCAGATTTCCTGCAACCACAGCATTCCATTTTTCGAAGAGTAATGATATGCTGTTCTGTGTGAGCTGTACCCTTTAGAGTGTAACGCAGATGCTATTTCTATCAAATGCCTGTACATCTTTCAAATCAAACTGTGGTTTGTGTGTGAGAATTTGATCTTATGCTGTGCAAAGATTGCAGGGAGATCCTTTATATCTTCTCGACTCCATAATCCCACTCCCTCACTGGATGCATTGACTGTGTATTCAAATCCTAATTCAGCTTTTTTCATGTCTTTTTCATATAAAACACATTTCAGAAACCAACTGTCTCTCCAGATTATCAATGAAAAAACATTCGAATTCAGACAGGCATTTACGAGAAGTAATCAAATGCTTCTTCAATTGGATTTTAAATTTGGATTTTTGTTTTTAAAAATGTTCCAACTAAAGAAAAAACAGAACTTTTATGAGAAGTTTTATTGAAAGGCAGAAAGTCTCTACTTGCTGAGAAAAAAAACTTGTGGCAGGTAACAAAATAGCACAAATTTTACCCACTATTATTTCTATATTTTGGTGTCACACTGTTTATTATATCGCTTCTAAATACAGAACAAGAACAGTCTGTGTAGAATGAGTTCAAACACCTCATTCATTTTTTAAAAATATCAGTAGGAAGTCCGCTGTGTGATACATGCCTCCAGAGAAACTGCTGAAACCCAATACATCAAACCCTAATGATGAAATCTATCAACAAAACACTTGCAACCATCTTAAATCTGATAAGAGACTGTACTCAGTGGCAAGCAGGTCCCAAAGACTCTCAGACTGTGGAGAGGGAACTGGAGCACTAAAGACACTTAATTCAGCATCCCCTGGGCCCAAAGTGGAGCTTGATATTTATGGGAAAGAACAGACTGTGTTGTTGGTCCACCTGCTCCCACTCTTCTCTATCCTGTTGGATTTCTCCACACGCCAGCTGCAGTCCAATACAATAAGCTACTGTTATTTCGCTCTGAAGAGTCAGATATAAATCCTACCAAAAACAGCGCCAAATGAGACGACTGTCATTGTCTGATTTGTCTCTATGAAGGGTACCTTCTTTTATAAGTCAGCAATTCTACCCTGGATGTAACCAAAATATATTAGGTAAACTGTTGGTGATTATTCATTGCCATGTCATCACAAGCAACTACTGAGTTTCAAAGCAAGCAGCCTTAAAATTATGAATCATTAAATATTAAACAGATAATATAAAAAAGTTAAGACAAATCAGTATTTTAAAATTCTTTGCATCTTTTGCAATATTGTCTCAAGAAATGTCTCCATAAGAAGAACATAACAATTGTTTTTGTGGCCATACATTAAGCAAAATTGACTATTTATTAAGCCTAAGAATACAGTTAAGGTCTTCACTTTATTGCCCATGCTAATGTTCTCATCAGATAGCATCTGTAAAAGAGTGCCCTTATTCTGAAGCTATTCCAAGCAAATTCTTTCCAAGAGGTCAAGATTTAATGGTATGTGTGGCAGCAATTCACAATTAATAACAAACATGATATTTTTTTCCAAAAGAGCTACAATTGACTAAGGAACTATACAGTAATAGAGCCATAGAGTCATAGAGTCATACAGCATGAAAACAGGCCCTTCGGCCCAACTCATCCACGCCTACCAGATATCCTAAAGTGATCTAGTGCCATTTGCCTGCAATCTCTGTAAACTGACCGGGCAGCATTTATTGCTCATCCCTGATTGCCAGAGGGCAGTTCAGGGTCAACCACATTGCTGTGGGTCTGGAGTCAGATACAGGCCAGACCAGTTAGAATGACAGATTTCTTTCCCTATAGGACATTAGTGAGCCAGATGGGTTTTTATGACAATTGACAGTGGTTACATGGTTGCCGTTAGACTAGCTTTATATTCAACATTTTTATTGAATTCAGATTTCACTATCTGTCATGTTGAGGTTTGAATCCATATTCCCAGGACTTTGGCCTGGAGTCCTGAATTGGTGGTCCAGTAATATCACCAGTATGCAACTACCTCCCCTAGTATTAGCCAAATGAAGTATTAAGAAAAGAATAATCAAACTATGCTAACGATTTAAAAACGTATTTGCCACAGTCCTTAAAGGGTTGATGAGAATTTCTGATATTTTTAAGAAATGTTTGCGAGCTGAAAGTACAAAGAAACAGAAAATCCAAGGATGAACAGAACAATGAGCAGCATTTTATTGAGAGAATAAAGGTTCTGCTGAGTGAACATTTTTCTTTTGTTATTTTCCTACTTCTTTCAATGCCGACATACATCTGTGCCATTAATGGCAGAGTTAATTGTTAACATTTTTAAAAGACTTTGCAAATGACTAGACAGACAGGAAGTGACTAGGGTGACCCAAACACCCACACTAATAACCTTGCAGTCAAATTCATCTCCTGCCATGATGCTCACTGAAAGTCAGTCTCCATAGCAACCAGCATTCCCACTCACAGATGTCCAGTATGCCCTGAATCTACACAGGTGGTATAAGACTGGTGTTCTGAAATAACCACAACAATGACCTTGGTCAATTTTATTGCTGTCAAACAGCCATCTGAGACTTTCTTTCCTTTTGAAGGAAATTAAACCAAGCAACACAGGGCTCTTCAAGGTCAATAGATTCCAATGAAGCAACACATAGCTCAAAGGCAATTTTGATGCAGGATGGGAACACCAAAAATTTTTCTTAATTTAGCTGTGCCATCCATTTTACAGAGCTGAAATAGCCCATAATTTGACAGATTTTTTTGTACAGTTAGAACAATATTCTAAAATAACTATTTCCCAATCATGATCAGCTGTCTGCCGACAAGCCCACGCAAGCTGGTGTCAGACTAGGCTATCGTAATGTTATAGTTAAGAAGCTGTGGACAGTCCCAGTCTAAACTTAGACAAGACAGCAAACATTTGAATTATCAGGGAATAATCAACAACAGATTTAAGAAAATTAGAGAGGTAAAAATACCTTGAGAGGCAAGCAAGTCCTGTGTGTGGAGACAGGAACATAGGAGTAGATCATTTGGCCCCTTGAGCCTGTTCCAACATTCAATGAGATCATGGCTGATCTGTAGCCTAACTCAATCTACTGCCTTTGGCCCATATGCCTTAATACCTTTAATTTAAAAAAAAAGTATCTGCGCCAGATTTGAAATTAACAATTGATCCAGCATCCACTGCCTTTTGTGGAAGAGAGTTCCAAACACCCACCACCCTTTTTGCATAGAGGTGCTTCCTAACATCTCATCTGTACAGTCTGGCCCTAATTTTAACTGATTATGCCCCCTAGCTCGAGATGCAACAGAAGTATGAATGAGCTCTCAGGAAGATCTTGAGGCAGCTATTGCTTCCACCTCTTTGAGGTCTACTAGAAGTTTGGGTTAGAATGTGGATGCAGACCTAGAGGTTTTACAAAAGGATTATACAGTACAGATCACAATGCGATACTGCTGTTCCATCACTGGGTTCACTGTCATGCAAACTGCTTATGTCATCTCCCAACTATTATCAGAGGGCTAACAGAGTTGACAGAACAGCCAAGATGGTAGAACCAAATGCAAGCCCTAAATTAATAACAAATGGATTACAGAGTTAAAACTGGGTGTCATCATCATACACAGGTTGTTGCACCCTTTTACAAATGAAGTTAGAATGCAATTGAGAATAATTATACCTTGCTCATATGTTTGTTATTTCAACCCCTATTTGCACACATATACTTCACTCCTAATAATTGAAGAGTTCTTATGCTAAAAATGAATTTATCTAATAATTTGAATAAAGCAATGTAAATGGTGGAAAGGTATGGACATACAGTATTACAAAAGTATGGGATTATCTGACTTTTGAATAAAGCTTTACATTGAACAGATTGTATTAATTTTCTTACAGAGCTTTCACTATTATTTCTGACATTAGGTTTAGAGAAAGGAAAAAAAGTAATTTCTGCAAATATAGAGTTTTCTTCAAACAACATAACTATTGGTGCCGTCAATTCCATGAGTAGATTAGAGATGGAGAATGAAAACCTAATTGACCAAATGGACTTTTGTGGTTATACAGTACATCTTATTTGGAATTCAGTTCTTTCACTTGCATAATATAAGCTTACTATAGCAACCCGTTGATTCAATTGCTCCAAACAGACTAGGTTTGATGCAAATACTTAGAATGCTTTATTCCACACTAAATTCAACATGCAGGCATACTTTTGAAAGAGGAACAATAAAAACCCATACAACATTTTAAAAAAACTGAAGCGTATTTTGTTAACTTCATTTCTGCCTAACAGTAAGTTAGATTTGGTTGTTGGCCATCACCTTTGTAACTAATTTTAGGAAAAGCACAAGAGGGGATATTCTATCCTTCAATTATGTGAATGCTTGATGACAGTCTATCTGAGGATTATAGTTGCTATTCATTTCAACCGTCCTGGCTAGCAGTATCAGCATCTTTCTTTCATGCAAATTCAAGAAATACCCAAAGCCTTGTAAATCCATTCATTTTTCAAATTTAACACTTCGAAGTGTTTATTTCCATCCCACCCCCCAAAGAAAAGCTTACGAAAGTGTCATTTGCATGTCCGATTTCAAAGCCTGCATACTCAAAATCTGCTCCAACTGTCTGTGGGTACATGAAAGGAGATAAACAAACAGCACTTACATTGCAGCTTTCCTGATTGGGATACCATTCATGGCCTAATGAAGAGCCTATAATAGAAGAAAATTTGGTAGCTAACTTGCACCTACATATAGTAGTGATATAATGATGGATTAAACTATTTTAGTAATGAAGATTCAGAGATACGTTTTGTCCATGAGTCCAATAAATCTGCTCTTCTTCAAATAGTATTGTAGGATCCTATAAATGCAGCTAGTATCTTAGTTTACCAATTCAACCAAAAGAAAATACCTGTGAAAAGCCCACAATCTTTTAGCATTGAACTAAAGTGGAGATCGAGTAGAGGTAAGAGTGCTACCTTAATCCAAAGCTAACCCAAGCTAGTGCTATTATCTTCAATTTCAGGCAACACCATGTGCCCCTGGATAGAACTACAGTCTGCCTGAAAACAACAAATGCTGGAGATCACAGCAGGTCAGACAGCATCGATGAAGAGACAGCAAGCTAATGTATCTGCAGTAGTTTGCTACTACAACCTGCCTGACTGACTTGCTAGGCTAAATTTAGAGAGCTTGGTACAGTTTCAGCCAGCAGTCACATTAAGTCCTGCACTGAGCTCAGGTGAGATTCTGTTCCCATAGCCTGCTGCCAAGAACACTTTCAGCTACTTTTAAACCATGATAAATGTGCAAACTCTCACTTATCACTGCCTAAAGGCTACTGCATGCCTGCCTCACTTTAAAACTCAACTTCTTAAAAGGTCTTCTTCTGGTGTTTCCCACTTTGTTCTACTAACTACAACTTGTGCACATCCTGCTACTGTACAAAATTCCACACAGCATTCTTGTCACACTACACCAGTTCCCTGTACCTCAGTAAGATAATTTGAAGAGCTATTTTCCATGCTTTTAAATTCTATCCAAGGCCTTGATTTATGTCAGCAATTGTAAACTGATATGCTGAGAATTACACACAAATGTTAGCCCATTGTTTAACTACACTAGCTTCAATAAAGGGTGTTGCCTACTACTTGTTTCAGATGATCAAACTCTTGCATATTTCCAGCATCTTTATATGAAATATTTAAAGTTGGATTTGAAATGCCAGTAAGTATACAATAATGTATTGAAGTACAAAAATCCACATTAGTGGGTAGATGGTTTCCAATTAATCAGGACTTAATTAGTATAGGTTCACTACACAAACTCTCAGCAACATGTTAGAGATCATTCAAATGCCATATTTTACTAAGATTTTACTATTCAGGATAACCACTAAAGCAATAACTGCAGTTACCTTGAATAGTAAAATATAGTATTCAAATATCTATTGCACAATTTCAGTTACTTATAAATGCTTTTGCATTTTTCTTCAGATTATACTGGGGAATAATACAACACTTTCTGGTGCCGCTATGAAACATGACCAGGTCAGCCAATGACAAGGACAAGTCCTTCTACTGTGTTCAGTCGTCTGTCACAGTCTCGACCATTTTTGCATCACACTTCTATTATCGAAAATAATCAACCTATGCGTGAAATTCCAATGCATTTAATAAATTGGGTTGTCTAAAATCCAGACATGCAGCACCTCTTAGCTTGTAGGCAAAAGAGGCTTTAACATCTGAATTGCAATATTTAGCTTGTTGTCACATTTTCTCATATAGAATAACTGGTCATCCAACAGTAAATGAGGCACCAAATACATTGCAAATCCATCAAAACCAGAGATGGATGTACAATTCAGAGTTCCAGGGTTTAAAAAAAAACTGAGAGGGAAGTTGATGATAAATTCATTTCAGGTTATCTTTCTTTGGGCCCTTTTTAACTGTTCTGCTTTTATTATTTCATATTTCATCTTAGATTATTCCTTCAAGAAAATACATCCTTGTCAAATAAGTGCTCCTATGACAGGCCAAACAGAGACAAACACGGGAATTTCTAGAGGCCTGGTTGTCCACCAAGAAGGCCATCAATAAACACATAGAGTTAGACCCTATATATACAGCCCTGCGAAGAAAAACCAAAAATGAGGTAACCAATTCCAACGGACCCCAGAGTTTAAGTACCAGGCGGGAAAACACAACAGTGCTTCATCGGAGGCTGCACTGATGATGTTACCCAGCAGGGTAATGAAACCCAAGCTACAAATCTACTCAAGAACCTTAAAGTGCTTTCTAGTTACTGGACTTAAATTGTGCCTCATTCCGAGTTTAATTTTTGGCAGTGGTAGGAAGTTACATGAAGCTTTAAGATAAAATTATTAAGTACATTTATTTTAGCAAAGATTTAAAAGTAAACAAGTTATACAAACAAATTCTCTACTTACAGGAGATATACTTCCATCTAATCCAGATAAATAGATCAGGTAATAAAAGGATAACAACTTTAGAACAAAGCTAATTCACTGGAATTAACTTTTAAAAAATTGGGTGAGCCTTGATTATGTGATAGCACTTTGCCCTGTGCGTCAAACATTCTGAGTTCAAACCCAGCTCCAGACCTCCAGTACATAACCTAGGTTGATACTTCATTAAAATAGCGATGGTGTGCCACACTGTCAGCAGCAACATCTCTCTGAGCAGACATTAAACCAAAACCCTGTTGCCCTTGCAGTAACTAAACCTCAAAATTAATGAACTGGCTGCGAAACATTCAAATATCCTGCAGATATTAAAAATGGCTTTAAAATGCAAGTTTTAGTATATCCTTCCTTAAATCCTTAAGTCTACAACAGCCCAAATTATTCTGTTCTTTCGAAATTCCAACCATTTCTCATCCCCACCCTTATTCAAAATTTTCAAAGTATTCTATATTTGACTTTCATCAATGCTAAGTTAGCCAATCCCATGAAGGGTGGTTAAACAGCCCTACAATTGGTCTCAATGTCTCTGAGATGGGAAGTAAAATTTGCCAGGATTCCTGGTGACTGCGATCCAACCACTCCAGTTAGAAAACAAGGCGGAGAGCTGGATGAACACAGCAGGCCAAGCAGCATCATAGGAGCAGGAAGGCTGACGTTTCGGACCTAGACCCTTCTTCAGAAATGGGGGAGGGGAAGGGGGTTCTGAAATAAATAGGGAGAGAGGGGGAGGCGGATAAAAGATGAATAGAGGAGAAGATAGGTGGAGAGGAGACAGACAGGTCAGAGAGGCGGGGATGGAGCCAGTAAAGGTGAGTGTAGGTGGGGAGGTAGGGAGGAGATAGGTCAGTCCAGGGAGGACGGACAGGTCAAGGTGGCGGGATGAGGTTAGTAGGTAGGAAATGGGGGTGCGGCTTGAGGTGGGAGGAGGGGATAGGTGGGAGGAAGAACAGGTTAGGGAGGTGGGGACGAGCTGGACTGGTTTTGGGATGCGGTAGCGGGAGGGGAAATTTTGAAGCTTGTGAAATCCACATAGATAACATTGGGCTGCAGGGTTCCCAAGCGGAATATGAGTTGCTGTTCCTGCAACCTTTGGGTGGCATCGTTGTGGCACTGCAGGAGGCCCAGAATGGACATGTGGTCTGAGGAATGGGAGGGGGAGTTGAAATGGTTCGCGACTGGGAGGTGCAGTTGTTTATTGCGAACCGAGCGCAAGTGTTCTGCAAAACGGTCCCCAAGCTTCTGCTTGGTTTCCCCGGTGTAGAGGAGGCCACAACGAGTACAGCAGATGCAGTATACCACATTAGCAGATGTGCAGGTGAACATCTGCTTGATGTGGAAAGTCTTCTTGGGGCCTGGGATGGGGGTGAGGGGGGAGGTGTAGGAGCAGGTGCAGCACTTCCTGCGGTTGCAGGGAAAAGTGCCGGGTGTGGTGGGGCTGGAGGGGAGTGTGGAACGGACAAGGGAGTCATGGAGAGAGTGGTCCCTCCGCAAGGCATGTAAGGGTAAGGAGGGAAAAATGTCTTTGGTGGTGGAGTCGGATTGCAGATGGCGGAAGTGTTGGAGGATGATGCGTTGAATCCGGAGGTTGGTGGGGTGGTACGTGAGGACGAGGGGGTTTCTTTTTTGGTTGTTATTGCGGGGACAGGGTGTGAGGGATGAGTTGCGGGAAATGCGGGAGACACGGTCAAGGGTGTTCTCGACCACTGAGGAGGGGGGACGTTGCAGTCTTTGAAAAACGAGGACATCTGAGATGTACGGGAGTGGAATGCCTCATCCTGGAAGCAGATGCAGCGGAGGCGAAGGAATTGGGATTAGGAGATGGCATTTTTGCAGGAAGGTGGGTGGGAGGAGGAGGTGTGCTCCAGGTAGCTGTGGGAGTCGGTGGGCTTGAAATGGATAGCGGTTTCTAGGTGGTTGCCCGAGATGGAGACAGAGAGGTCCAGCAAGGAGAGAGAGGTATTAGAGATGGTCCAGGTGAACTTAAGGTTGGGGTGGAAGGTGTTGGTGAAGTGGATGAACTGTTCGAGCTCCTCCTGGGAACACGAGGCGGCACCGATACAGTCATCAATGTAACGGAGGAAGAGGTGGGGTTTAGGGCCAGCGTAGGTACGGAAGAGGGATTATTCCACGTAACCTACAAAGAGGCAGGCATAGCTTGGGCCCATGCGGGTACCCATGGCCACCCCCTTTTGTCTGTAGGAAGTGGGAGGAATTGAAAGAGAAGTTGTTGAGGGTGAGGATGAGTTCGGCTAAGCGGATGAGGGTGTCGGTGGAGGGGGACTGGTTGGGCCTGCAGGACAGGAAGAAGCGGAGGGCCTTTAGGCCATCTGTATGGGGAATGCAGGTGTATAGGGACTGGACGTCCATGGTAAAGATGAGGTGTTGGGGACCGGGGAATTGGAAGTTCTGGAGGAGGTGGAGGGCGTGGGTGGTGTCACAGACGTACGTAGGGAGTTCCTGGACCAAGGGGGAGAAAATGGAGTCGAGATAGGTGGAGATAAGTTCGGTGGGGCAGGAGCAGGTGGAGACAATGTGTCGACCAGGGCAGTCAGGTTTGTGGATTTTGGGAATCAGATAGAAGCCGGCGGTGTGGGGTTGGGGAACGATGAGGTTGGAGGCTGTGGGTGGGAGG
Organism: Rhincodon typus; assembly: GCF_021869965.1. Lineage (NCBI taxonomy): Eukaryota > Metazoa > Chordata > Chondrichthyes > Orectolobiformes > Rhincodontidae > Rhincodon > Rhincodon typus. The sequence goes on along the minus strand of NC_063352.1, from coordinate 20,619,759 downwards.
TCACCTGAGGTGATGAGGTTGTGAATGGTTTGGGAGATGATGGTTTGGTGCTTGGGGGTGGGGTCATGATCAAGGGGGCGGTAGGAGTTGGTGTCGGAGAGTTGGCGTCTGGCCTCGGCGATGTAGAGGTCAGTGCGCCATACTACAACTGCGCCTCCCTTGTCCGCGGGTTTTATGGTGAGGTTGGAATTGAAGCGGAGGTAGGATGAGGCATTCCACTCCCGTACATCTCAGATGCCCTCGTTTTTCAAGGACCGCAACTTCTCCCCTCAGTGGTTGAGAACACCCTCGACCGTGTCTTCCGCATTTCCCACAACTCATCCCTCACAACCCCTCCCCGCAATAACAACCAAAACAGAATCCCCCTCATCCTCATGTACCACCCCACCAACCTCCAGATCCAACGTATCATCCTCCGACACTTCCACCATCTGTAATCCGAATCCACCACCAAAGACGTTTTTCCCTCCTCACCCTTATCTGCTTTCCGGAGGGACCACTCTCTCCATGACTCCCATGTCTGCTCCACACTCCCCTCCAGCCCCACCACACCCAGCACTTCTCCCTGCAACCGCAGGAAGTGCTACACCTGCCCCTACACCTCCCACCTCACCCCCATCCCAGGCCCCAAGAAGACTTTCCACATCAAGCAGATGTTCACCTGCACATCTGCCAATGTGGTATACTGCATCCGCTATTCCCGTTGTGGCCTCCTCTACATCGGGGAAACCAAGCAGAGGCTTGGGGACCACTTTGCAGAACACCTACGCTCGGTTCGCAATAAACAACTGCACCTCCCAGTCGCGAACCATTTCAACACCCCCTCCCATTCCTCAGACCACATGTCCATTCTGGGCCTCCTGCAGTGCCACAACGATGCCACCCGAAGGTTGCAGGAACAGCAACTCATATTTCGCTTGGGAACCCTGCAGCCCAATGGTATCAATGTGGATTTCACAAGCTTCACGATCTCCCCTCCCCCTACCGCATCCCAAAACCAGCCCAGCTCTTCCCCACCTTCCTAACCTGTCCTTCCTCCCACCTATCCCTTCCTCAAGCCCCACCCCCATCTCCTACCTACTAACCTCATCCCGCCACCTTGACCTGTCTGTCCTCCCTGGACTGACCTATCTCCTCCCTACCTCCCCACCTACACTCACCTCTACTGGCTCCATCCCCGCCTCTTTGACCTGTCTGTCTCCTCTCCACCTATCTTCTCCTCTATCCATCTTCTATCCGCCTCCCCCCTCTCCCTATTTATTTCAGAACCCCCTTCCCCTCCCCCATTTCTGAAGAAGGGTCGAGGCCCGAAACGTCAGCCTTCCTGCTCCTGTGATGCTGCTTGGCCTGCTGTGTTCATCCAGCTCTACGTCTTGTTGTCTCAGATTCTCCAGCATCTGCAATTCCTACTATCTCTCTCACTCCAGTTAGAAATTAGCCTTGTGTGTGGATAGCATCAGACTTGCTCAATGGTCGCACAGCTTGTCCATTTTCATTTCTAATGTCTGCAAATGAACGATAATCACTTGGGTGGAAAACATATTCATACAAGGACTTAACAGAAAGCAAAGTACATCTATCTCCCAAAATTTGTTAAGTGAATCATTATTAAGGTTCATCTCAGCTGCACTCCCTTCAATTAACCTTGGAATCTGAGATGTGTCTTATTGAGAAACCTCAACAGACTGAATAGGATAATAGTTTCCTTCAAGTAAACTTTATCTTTCTAGATGTAAAGTATATTTCAGAAAATTGTCAGGAAAACCAAAGTACTGAAATACAGATTTAGTTTTGTGTTTGCTTTTATTGGCATGCATCTGACTAAACAATGCATTTTCTATCCTGTCTGCTTGACTAGAAGGGACTTCAACTGACCCTGACTAGATCAAGAGACTAAATCAAACAGAATATGTTAATAGGCAGATTAAAATAGGTCTTCAAGCCAAAGTTTTGCAAACATTCACGGTTTTTGCCATTAAACACGTCAAGCAAAGCAAGTTACATTCACATAAGAAACAGAACAAAGTATTTTTCTGAAGAAGGGTCGAGGCCCGAAATGTCAGCCTTCCTGCTCGGCCTGCTGTGTTCATCCAGCTCTACGCCTTGTTATCTCAGAACAAAGTAGAACTCTGGTTTCTATTATTGTCCCTTAGATACACATTTCACACCAACCCAAATTGAGAGCCACAAGGATGAATATGTTAGTATAGTGGAGGCTACAACTGACATTAACACAAAATCAAGAGACAAACCTGGAAGCCCAGTAAAACAGGGAACATTAAAAAAGAGGGAGACAGTGGGAGGCGGATAGAAGAGGGATAGAGGAGAAGATAGGTGGAGAGGAAGCAAACAGGTCGAAGAGGCGGGGATGGAGCCAGGAAAGGTGAGTGTAGGTAGGGAGTTAGGAAGGGGATAGGTCAGTCCAGGGAGGACGGACAGGTCAAGGGGGCGGGATGAGGTTGGTCGGTAGGAGATGGAGGTGCGGCTTGAGGTGGGAGGAGGGGATAGGTGGGAGGAACAACAGGTTAGGGAGGCAGGGACGAGCTGGACTGGTTTTGGGATGCGGTAGGGGGAGGGGAGATTTTGAAACTTGTGAAATCCACCATTGGGCTGCAGGGTTCCCAAGCGGGATATGAGTTGCTGTTCCTGCAACCTTCGGGTGGCATCGTTGTGGCACTGCAGGAGGCCCAGGATGGACATGTCGTCTGAGGAATGGGAGGGGGAGTTGAAATGGTTCGCAACTGGGAGGTGCAGTTGTTTATTGCGAGCCCTCCACCTCCTCCAGAACTTCCAATTCCCCGGTCCCCAACACCTCATCTTTACCATGGACGTCCAGTCCCTCTACACCTGCATTCCCCATGCAGATGGCCTTAAGGCCCTCCGCTTCTTCCTGTCCCACAGGCCCGACCAGTCCCCCTCCACTGATACCCTCATCCGCTTAGCCGAACTCGTCCTCACACTCAACAACTTCTCTTTCAATTCCTCCCACTTCCTACAGACAAAGGGGGTAGCCATGGGTACCCGCATGGGCCCAAGCTACGCCTGCCTCTTTGTAGGTTACGTGGAACAATCCCTCTTCCGTACCTACACCGGCCCTAAACCCCACCTCTTCCTCCGTTACATTGATGACTGTATCGGCGCCGCCTCGTGCTCCCACGAGGAGCTCGAACAGTTCATACACTTCACTAACACCTTCCACCCCAACCTTGAGTTTACCTGGACCATCTCTAACACCTCTCTCCCCTTCCTGGACCTCTCTGTCTCCATATCGGGCAACCACCTAGAAACCGATATTCATTTCAAGCCCACCGACTCCCACAGCTACCTAGAATACTCCTCCTCCCACCCACCCTACTGCAAAAATGCTATCCCCTATTCCCAATTCCTTCGCCTCCGCCGCATCTGCTCCCAGGATGAGGCATTCCACTCCTGTACATCTCAGTTGTCCTCGTTTTTCAAGGACCGTAACTTCCCCTCCTCGGTGGTCGAGAACGCCCTCAACCGTGTCTCCCACATCTCCCGCACCTCATCCCTCACACCCCGTCCACGCAATAAGAACCAAAAAAGAATCCCCCTCGTCCTCACGTACCACCCCACCAACCTCCGGATCCAACGCATCATCCTCCGACACTTCCGCCATCTGCAATCCGACCCCACCACCAAAGACATCTTTCCCTCCCCACCCTTATCTGCTATCCGGAGGGACAACTCTTTCCGTGACTCTCTTGTCCGCTCCACACTCCCCTCCAGCTCCACCACACCCGGCACTTTTCCCTGCAACCGCAGGAAGTGCTACACCTGCCCCCATACCTCCTCCCCCACCCCC
>NC_063352.1:20575506-20610933 GCF_021869965.1 Rhincodon typus | reverse complement strand
GCGAACCATTTCAACTCCCCCTCCCATTCCTCAGACCACATGTCCATCCTGGGCCTCCTGCAGTGCCACAACTATGCCACCCGAAGGTTGCAGGAACAGCAACTCATATTCCGCTTGGGAACCCTGCAGCCCAATGGTATCAATGTGGATTTCACAAGCTTCAAAATCTCCCCTCCCCCTACCGCATCCCAAAACCAGTCCAGCTCGTCCCTGCCTCCCTAACCTGTTCTTCCTCCCACCTATCCCCTCCTCCCACCTCAAGCCGCACCTCCATCTCCTACCAACTAACCTCATCCCACCCCCTTGACCTGTCCGTCCTCCCTGGACTGACCTATCCCCTCACTAACTCCCCACCTACACTCACCTTTACTGGCCCCATCCCTGCCTCTTCGACCTGTTTGTTTCCTCTCCACCTATCTTCTCCTCTATCCATCTTCTATCCGCCTCCCACTCTCTCCCTATTTATTTCAGAACCCCCTTCCCCTCCCCCTTTTCTGATGAAGGGTCTAGGCCCGAAACGTCAGCCTTTCTGCTCCTATGATGCTGCTTGGCCTGCCATGTTCATCCAGCCCTGCACCTTGTTGTCTCGGATTCTCCAGCATCTGCAGTTCCTACTATCTCTGATTCAACATTAAAAAAGATGTTTTTAGATATTGAAATTTAGGGTACCAAATAGACAATAATATATTTATTTTACGTATACATACTAAATAGCATGGCAGATCTACTTTCAAATGCAAAATATATAATTAAGTTAGAAACCTCAGAGGCATGTATCCATGCTGACAGTAACCATAATGTTTAAGCAATTTGCTTCCTCCATCCACCTCCAGTTGCTAACCACACTCAAGCTAATTTGATTCAAATACAGCTTTCATTCAGATTCTATAAAATGGCTTGTGAGAGCTAGTTTGAGCATTGCTATTACTGAACCAAAACTTTCTTGTCAAGGCATTAGACTAGATGCATAGTTTTTATAGTTTATTTAGCTTCATTAGATACTTTCAATGCTGGGAGCTGATTTCCAGATTTTTAATTAAAACAGTAGTAGTCTTAAAGCAATGGTAAGTCTCCTATAGGATCTTGGAGGTGTATCTTACTGCTAACTGAACAAGATTTTAGTTTAATGACAAGTCTGGTGAAGCCACAGATTTTAAATATATAAAGAAGGATGACAGACAGAGAGTGAAGCAGAGAGAGAATCTGCATTGATTGTGCCTTCTGTGACTCCACAACATTCAAAAGCATTCAATGCCAATGGACTAAGTACAGTTACTGCTGCAATTCAACACCCAGAGAGATTCAGAATTAAAAGCATTTTTGTTTAAGGAAATCAGAAAGCTGTTCTTTCAGGTCAACTTCACGAATAGTTGTTGCACTGCTGTTTCCAACCTTTGGGCAGGTTCCCATTCCAACATAGTTTAAAAGCCTGCCAGAAAACCTCAAGGCTGCCTGAATGCCAACAGCAATAGCTCATATTGATAGATTCACAATAAATGTCAGGAGAGTACACCAGGTTGAAAAGCTGCTCACAAAATGCAAAGTGAAATCTCTGGAACCATTTTAGAGTCAATTGGATGATGAGTGGGAACTTTTAAGATTTAGTATCACAAATATAAATACTGTACCTCTTCTCAAAATTGACTTTTGAATTTAAAGCAGCATATAAATAGCAATGTAAATTTGCATCATACACAGAAGTAGGCACAATGATGACATGCTGTGTCGATGAACCAGAGACTTGAAATTCCTAGTCTGCATCAAAATAAATGTAAGAAATTAGAAACTATGCAAAACTGGGGTGAATTCACTCTCACCATCACAGAAAGGATGCGAAGGCATGGGAGGGGCAACAGAAAAGATTCAGCAAAATGGTTCCAGCAACAAGGAACTTCGATTATTAGAGAAGTAAGGACTGTTCTCCTTAGAGAAAAGGCTGAGAAGAGGTTTGACAGAAATATTCAAAATCATGAGGAATCTCGGCAGAATAGATAGGGATAAACTGCTCCCCCCCATCAAAGAATTGCCAATGAAGCTGCATAAATTTATAATAATTAGTAAAAGCAGCAAAAGCAATATAAGGAAAAACATTTTCATTAAATTTGTTGACAGGGTCTGGAATGCACTAGAGCAGGCTCTGTGGGGTAAAGTTGGCTGGAAAGATTGCATAATAGGCTGATTTATACAACACATTGTTCTCAAGAGTCCTTTCCATTGACTTCAATATTGTCCTTTCATCCAGTTACCAATTATTTCACTATCTGCTTCTTTTATGAGTTATGAAGTATTGAAATATCATTATAAAATTGTACTGCACAGTATGTCTGAAGAACACATTGTAATAAGTAGCAGCAATCCTCAGGTTATTCAGACTTGCTGATCAATAAAACACAGACAGAACTACAAACCATTCAGTCTTTTTCCTCTGGCCTCTTAAAAGTTTCATCACACAGAGAACACTGAGAGCAAAGACCAATGTTGTTCAATCACTCTACATTGTTACTGAGGAGTTATTTGATCTTTCTACCCTATGAAATAAACATCAAATATCCAAGCAGAAGGAAGTCTTCTAGGTCTTGTGCATTTTATTTGGAATGCAACTAGTACTATGTTTTTTCCTACAGATTTGGTGAAATGTGCAGAACATGTAAATAAGGCTGTTACCAAAAATCAGTATTTTCACCTCTACAATGCTACAAACTCGTGGGATATTTTTCTGGTCAAATCAACAGCGATGGCCAGTGCTGTTCAAGTAAATATGTACCCTCTGGTTTGTTTAATAATTGAGATGGAATCATCGACAGGGTGCACACAAACTAACATTGCATGATATGGTTGCTATACTTAATATTAATAAACCACAATAGATTAAATTTAAATCCTGATGCCATATCATTGTTATCTTTCCATAACTGTTTTGTCAATGAATGGTAAATCTTGAGAGGAGAGGAACATTACGCACAAGATTGAGAAAGAGGATTTAAAATGTGGGAAAGAATAACAGGCCAGACAAAAGAGAAGCACCAGGGCCCATGATTTTTCTCCTCGGCCATGAAGATTCGAGGCAGAAGTAAACTATCCACAAGTGGCTCAAAGCTAATTAAGATAGGTAATAGGCTGATTAAGGCCAATTGTCAAAGGCTGACGAGAACTTATAGTCTGTGGATCTTCCCCCAGTGTTGAGAATAGGCTAGCTGCCTGGAGGTGGTCTCCCAACAGCATACAGAGGTCATGGCAGCCAGCATTCAGGCAGGCTTTGAGGCTCTATCCATTTAACCAACGACTGTGGCCACAGACAGCCCTCTGGAGACCTCCCCCTCAATGATGGTGGTCATGTAGCTATGGCAACTGTTTAATTTTAAAACTGCCCAAGTTTGAGGCATCTCTCTTCCTTACTTACATGAAATGGCAGGCTGCAATTCCATCCACCTGGAGGGCCTTCTATTGCCTGCCATTTGTAATTGAACAGAATCGTTTCCAAGAAGGCGATATCTTGTTCAGTCCCCCAAGACCTGAACAAAGTTACCATGTCCAGGAGCAAGTTCCCAGACAGTAAATTTTAAAGGTTTTGAAAATATGCGGACATATCCGCACTTTTAAAACATTAGAAAAAAAATTGTCAAGTTCAAAAATTGTTGAAGAAGTAATTTATAAACTGGCGCTGACACAGGAACAGGAGTATGCCATTTAATCCTTACAGCCTGTTGTGCCATTCATTTAAATTATGACTGACCCATGACCTAGCCTCCTAAATCCGCTTTTGCCTCATTTCCTTTATCAACTTTGATTAAGAAAAATCTTTCAATTTCAGTTTTAAAACTAACAATTCATCTCACCTCAATTGCTGTTTGCAGAAGAGAGTTCCAAAACTCTACTACTATTTATCTATTTAACTGTTTCCTAACCTCACTCTGAAAAGATCCTGCTTGAACTTTTAGACTATATCCTCTGGTCTTAGACTCACCAACCAGCAGATGTGGTGCAAGCAGAGAGAAACTATCTGTACGTCTTATTATCATGCAAACTTTAATCAAATCACCTCTGAACCATCTGAATTCCAGAGAATAACTAATTTGCTTAATACCTTTTTAGAGGAACATGGGATTAGGATTAATCCATTTGGCACTTTGTGCATGCACCGTCATTCAATAGGACCATGCATGATCTGGTTATAGTCTCAGCTCCACTTTCATGTCTGCATCCCATAACCCTCGACTCCTACTACCTTTTGGAAAACAAATCTTAATGACCTTGAGATTTAAAAAAAAAACTCTGTATCCCTCTCTTAAAAGGGACACTTTACATCCCCTAGTTTTAGTCTCCCCTTTACAAGAGGAAACATACCCCTAGAATCCATCCTATCCGGTCATCTCAAGATCTTTTACGTTACAATAACGTTACCTCTCATTTTTCTAGATGCCAACAGGATATAGAACTAACCTGTTCAACCTTTCTTCATAAGATATCCTGCATCAGAGGAATGCGTTGAGTGAATCTTCTCGCAACTGCTTCTAAAACAATTACATATTTTGTCAAATAAGGAAATCAAATATATACACAGTCCCCAAGATGTAGTCTCACCATGCCCTGCACAGCTGCAGTAGAACTTCCTTTTGTTTACATTCAGTTTCCATTACAAAAAACATGAACATTCCATTTTTCTTCTTTATCACTTGCTGTACCTGTGTACTAATTTCGTGTAATTAATGTAGCAGGAATCCCAGATCCCTCTGTACTACCAACTCCAGCAACCTCTCTCCATTGAAATAATATATTGTTTTTCCCGTTCTTCCTGATAAAATGGACAAGTTTACATTTACCTACTTTTAACTCCATGATCTGCCAAATTTTTGCTCACTCAATTAATCTGTCTTTATCCTTTTGCAGACTCTCCACCTTCTCCTGACAATTTACTTTCTTGCCTGTCTTGGTATCATCAGCAAATTTGGCAACCATATAATCAACCTTTTCACCCAAATAAACCTTACAATCCCAGTAAGCTTCATTAGCACCAGTAAATGTAAATGATATTGAAATCTTACTGTTACAAATACATTTCCTTGGCTTTAAAAGAAAAAGTGAGCAAAATAATAAATAACCCTGGGATGTTACCCTCTACCTTACTCTGAATGGCTTGGGGCAGGGTTCATACAGCCAAATTCCCACGAGCTCTGTATCTTTGCTGATGCAGCTTTTCTACTACCATTCTCCGGAAGGCTGACAAAGTTAGAAAAAGCAAGAAAAGGAACACCTCCTTCCGCTTGTCACCAAACTTCGAGGTTTGCACTCTCACAGGCTGCTCTCTATGACCAACTGAACTCCATCCTACATTGGCTAAACTGAGATTTAAGTGAGTAAGCTCTCTTTCTGTAACAGAATCAGATTGGACTATTCCTTGTAATTTAACACTTAAGATTACAGCAGTTCAAGAATGTGGAACATCACCACCTTCTCGATAGCAATTACAATTGGGAATCAAGCTGAATACAGTGGATGCAAAAGGGAGGTGAAAAGCTAAATAAGAAAAGCAAAGAAGAATTGTGACACTAGACTTGCAGCCTACATAAAAGGAAATCCCAAAGTCTTCAATAAGCTCATAAATAGTAGTAGATAGAAATAGGAGAGGTAGGTCGATTAAGGATCAAAAAGGGCATTTGAACAGCATGGTGAAGTATTATATGATACTCTACATCTGTCTTTACAAAGGAAGCAGATGCAACCCAAGCCATGGTGACTGACAAAAGAAATTCAGTCATTAGATGGTTCAAAACTGTGGATAAGGTAGCCTTAGATAAACTTTTGGTACTTAAAGTTGACAATACATCAGGGCTTGATGAAACGCATCCAAGGATGCTGAAGGAAGTGAGAATTGAAAATGCAAAGACACTATCCATAATTTTTAAGTCTTCCTCAGACTCAAAGGTAGTGCCAGAGGACTGGAGAATTCCAAACGAATTGCCCTTGTTCAAAAAAAAGTTGTAAACATGAGTTCAACAATTATAAGCAGTCAATTTAACTTCAATGGTGGGGAAATATCCTGCAACAGTAAGTTAGGATATAATTAATAGAAACATCGACATATGGGTTAATTAGGAGAGTCAGCATGAATTTCTTAAGTGCTCAGCTGACGGGAGATTTTGAAGACGTAACAATGTGTATTGGTGAAACCATTGTTATTGATGTAGTGTACATGGACTTTAAAAGTGCATTTGATACAACCTTGTGAGCAAAGTTAGACCTTGCAGAATAAAAGGGACAGTAGCAACATGGATACAAAATTAGGGAAAAGACAGTAATAGCTAGCGAATATTTTTCAGACTAAGAATGGTATAGTAATTGATATTGGTCCTTTGTATTACTCGATATATGTTAATGATATGAACCTTGGTGTACAGGGGAGAATTTCAAAGTTTGCGTATGATTAAAAAACACTTTGAAGTATGCAAGCTGTGAGGAGCATAGGAAAAGGACTTCAAACTACATTGCCAAGTTGGTGGAGTGAACGGATGAAGTCCAGTGTGGAGAAGTTTGAGGGAAATCATTTTGATAGAAAGAATTTGGAGAGACAGTACATAAAATAGCGTACTGCCTTAAAAGGTGTGCAGCAGCAGAGGAACCTAGTTGTGTATATGCTTCAACTTTAATAAACAGTCTCATAAAACAGACTTTATCAAATTCCTTCTGGTGGTCCATAAAATTGAAATTCCTAAACTTTCCACATTCACCATTTTATTTATCTACCCATAGAATTCTATCAGGTTTGCTGGGTATGACCTACTCTTTACAAATCCATAGTGGCAATCTGACAATTTGATTATTTCCAATGTAGTCATTCACTGAATCCTTAATTTCCCAGCAACTGATGTTTGGCTAACCGTGCTATAAATCCCTGGTTTCCCTTCTTCAGCTTTCTTAAATACAATATTATAGTAAAATAGCTAAACTAAATTATTTAAATTATAGTTACGCTATCAATGCCACATGAAATGAGACAATCTCCCCTTAGAGTCAAGTTTACTGTTGTTTTTATGTCATTGCATCCCAACATGCACTCACACCATGGCCTCACGTGTTCATGTGGACCTCAAAAAAATTGTGAATGTAATACAAGCATCCCTACACTACCATCCCAGTTGAACAGACACCAATATGAAATAAATGCACAAGAAAATGTTATGGAGCAGAGGTGGCCATTCAGCCCATCAACTCTGCATCAGCTCGTTAAATAAGCATCACTATCAAGCTAGTTTCCTGCTTTTTCCTCATGCCCTTCCACACTATTTTTACCCAAATAGTCATCCAATGCCCTTATGAATGCCTCATATAGCTGTCCCTCTTTATATTTTCAATATTTCATTAATAATTTGTTCTTCTTAAAAGTGATTTGTCTCCTTCTCCAGATCATTCTAAACAGAAAACATGAATGAGAATGAAGGCGTGCACACATATTCATCCACCTAAATATAACCCATGCTTATTTTAAGTTTCAATCAAGTCAAAAAATTAGAAGGCTGTAACATGGTCTGTGAACTAAGACCATCAAGAAATAATGCACTTTGTGGTTTCTTAAATACTGTGAGCAATTGCTTGATTGTCAATGGAGAAATGATACTTGCGACATGTATCAGAAGAAAAATAGCTAAACAACATTATTTAAACCCACGAAATATCATACAAATAGGTCCCAGAGTAAAATAATTGTGAAGATATTGTTGAAATTTGCTAGTCTCCACTCCACTGTGCCCCCATCACGAACCAACCTTACAACCTTATACCAATCAGTAAAGGATATGATAGAGAAATGATTAATAGCGTCCTTGGGTGGGTGCAACTTGACAACCGGCTCAAAAATTGTTAGTGATCAGCAAGAATTAAACTGAAGTTTCAAGCCAATTTTAAATTGATTCTTTTAACTGCTTGCTCCAGGCATTTTTATTCTGTAATACAGGGATATGATTGCTCAAATCATCATCTGTCATCAATTCTTTGTATTGGAACCTCCTCGTCATATAACTAGCTGCCAATTTGACTAATTAGACAGTAAAAGTTTTGAACAAATGAAAACACTCTCAAATGTTTTGTTAATGAATTGGGTGACCAAGCCAAAAGTTCAACTGTTGTATATTATCATCAACCTTGAGGGTTGTTCTTTAAATAAATAAATTATTCAATTCTCAAAATTCTGTCACCATCTGGATGGCTGGCTTAATGTTAGATTCTGACAACTGCTGCGAATGAACCCTTCCTAGTCACTGTGTCCGAAGAATTCTGCTAAAATATCAACATTTCAATAATGACAGTTATTATAAAAAAAAACATATTATCACCTGTCCTAACCTTAAACTGCCACTTCGAGGCATGCACGTAATTACACATAAAACCTAAAGAAAGTTCCTTGGAACAGAAAAATACAGGAACAGAAAATGTTGTGAAAAGGAAAAATTAAAATGAGATTTTGCTCGTTTGAAGCAAACTTTGGAGATATTTGAGTACAGGTTGTTAGCAACTGCAGGGAAATTCAGGTTTGGACTTTACATTGAGCTAACAATGTTGAAAGACTCAATCATTCCCTTGTAATCCGATGTCAATCAAACCCTTTAAGTAAATTAATGGTGCGAAGTTCCCATACATGTGCATAGAATTCCTGATATGCCAGTTATAGTTTGTACCTGTAATCAGTTGCAGATATTTCTCAAATAACAGGCTGTAATAATATCGCCTCAGTTAATTCTCTCAGTTGAACACCTACATAGGTGTAGTGAGCCGAATGAGCTTCAACAGTGTGGCAACTTCTCTTACCAACATCATCATGCACACAACAGCAGTCACAGCTCAAACTGAAAAAAACTCGGACATTAATTTCCCCAAGAATAACTGAAACAGTATACACTGTAAATAACAAGAAATCAGTGAATGATTTCAAGATTGCAACATAATCTATGTTCAAACAACTCAAAAGCTCCAGCTCCAGCTTTATTCTTGTTTTAGTCTCCTAAAGATCTGATTAGACTACAGATTTTTGGTGTCTATTATTGTAAATTCCTTAGGAACATTTCTCAGCTATACCAAATGGATTTTCTTTTAAAGTACCCAGCATTGGATGGCTCAATCAGTGATCAGCAGGAAAAGAGGTTGACCTTAGCGCAACTGGACATTAGATGTCAATTATGACAATTATTTAAATTTGATATTTTCATTCACTGCATCCAAAATAAGGCCCTTATACAGGAGCAAATCTCCACGGGACATGACAACCATCTCTAACAAATAAGTCTTGTTTCTCCAACTCTATGACAAAGAAATGCCGCGTACCTTGCTTAGTTTCCATTGGTCTGACTTCCCTATTAGCACCTGAGGCATTGGTCAACTTCTACTAAGAGAAATTAATCCTCTGCAGTGCTATCTATATTCATTTTGGAAGCTGCGGCACAGGCCAAGGAACCATGAAATTCTGTCAAGTAGACCAAATCAATGCAGGAATAGAGGAATTAAGACAAATACATATTCTGAAACAACAAGGTGCAGAGCTGGATGAACACAGCAGGCAAAGCAGCATCATAGGAGCAGGAAGGCTGACGTTTCAGGCCTAGACCCTTCATTTGATTCCCCTTTAAGGCAGCAGATGGTTTGGTTTCAATGAAGCTCATTATCGACTAGGTTATATGTGCCCTGTGATAAGAATTGGTCAGACACCTTTACTGACAGAGGGGCAGAGTTGCAGCTTCATCAACTTTCAGCCAAGTTGTTGAGGGAAGAAGGAAGAATCAATAAACTATTTGACTTGCTGATTAAAAGCATGCGGTGGATGTAGGTAGTGTTGTAACTGAATATTTTGTGTCGCTGTTCACTAGTAGGGGTAACAATGTGGGGACAGAAATCAGGGAGAAGGACTGATACACAAAGAGGAAGTTCCGGGTGGTCTGGCAAGCTTAAAAGTAGACAAGTCTCTGAGGCCAGACAAAATGTGATGGTATAGTGAATATTAAAGAAGGCTATTTAAGACGACAACAGGATCTTGATCGACTGGGCCAATAGGCCGAGGAGTAGCAGATGGGAGTTTAATTTAGATAAATGTGAGGTGTTGCATTTTGGTAAAACAAACAAGTGGAGGACTTACACAATCAATGGCAGGTCCCTGGAGAGTGTTGTTGAACAGAGAAACTTAGAGGTTCAGGCACATAGTTCTTTCAAAGTTGTATCACAGGTAGAGAGGGCGGTAGAGATGTTTAGCATGCTTGCCCTCATTGCTCAGACCACTGAATATAGGAGTTGCGATGTCATATTGTGGTTCTACAGGTCACTTTTGTAGTACTGTGTACAGTTCTGGTCATCCTGCTTTAGGGAGGATATCATTAAATTTCAAAGGTGCAGAAAAGATTTACAAGGATGTTATCAGGACTGGGGGGTTTGACTTACAAGAAGAGGCTGGATAAGCTGGGACATTTTTCACTGGAGTGTAGGAGGTTGAGGGATGACCTTATAAAGGTTTATAAAATCATGAGGGAGAATAGCAAAGCTCTTTTTCCTGACGGTAGGGGAATTCAAAACTAGAGGGGATTCTTTTAAGGTGAGAGGAGAAAGATTTAAAAGGGACCTTTTTTTTCTATTCATTTGTGGGATGTGGGCGTCGCTGGCTGGGCCAGCATTTCTTACCCATCCCTAGTTGCCCTTGAGAAGGTGGTGGTGAGCTGCCTTCTTGAACCACTGCAGTCCTCCTGCTGTGGGTTGACCTACAATGCTATTAGGGAGGGAATTCCAGGATTTTGACCTAGCGGCAGTGAAGGAATGGCGATATATTTCCAAGTCAGGATGGTGAGTGACTTGGAGGGGAACTTGGAAGTGGTGGTGTTCCCATATGTCTGTTGCCCTTGTCCTTCTAGATGGAAGTGGTGGTGTGTTCGGAAGGTGTTGTCTGAGGATTTTTGGCGAATTTCTGCAGTGCATCTTGTAGATTGTACACACTGCTGCTACTGAGCGTTGGTGGTGGAAGGAATGAATGCTTGTGGATGTAGTGCCAATCAAGAGGGCTGCTTTTTCCTGGATGGTGTCAAGCTTCTTGAGTGTTGTTGGGGCTGCACTCATCCAGGCAAGTGGGGAGTATTCCTGACTTGTGCCTTGTAGATAGTGGACAGGCTTTGAGGAGTCAGGAGGTGAGTTACTCACCACAATGTTCCTAACTTCTGGCTGCTCTTGTAGCCATTCTGTTAATGTGGTGAGTCCAGTTGAGTTTCTGGTCAATGGTAACCCCCAGGATGTTGATAGGGGGGGATTCAGTGATGGTAAAACCATTCAATGTCAAGGGGTAGTGGTTAGATTGTCTCTTATTGGTGATGGTCATAGCCTGGCATTTGTGTCGTGCAAATGTCACTTGCCACTTGTCAGCCCAAACCTGGATAATGTCCAGATCTTGTTGCATGTGAACACGGGCTGCTTCAGTATCTGAGGAGTCACGAATGGTGCTGAACACTGTGTAATCATTGGCGAACATCTCCACTTCTGACTTTATGATGGAGGGAAGGTCATTGAAGAAGCAGCTGAAGATGGTTGGGCCTAGGACACTACCCTGAGGGACTCCTGCAAAGATGTCCTGGAGCTGAGATGATTGACCTTCCACAACCACGACTGTCTTCCTATGTGTCAGGTATGACTCCAACCATCGGCGAACATCCCAGTTGTGACTTCATGATGGAGGGAAGGTCAGTGGTGAAGCAGCTGAAGATGGTTGGGCCTAGGACTCAACCCTGAAGAATGCCTTCAGAGACGTCCTTGAGATGACTGACCTCCATCTTCTGACACGCCAGGTATGACTAAAATCAGTGGAGACTTTGCCCCCGATTCCCATTGATTCCAGTTTTGCTAGGGCTCCTTGATGCCACACTTGGTCGAATGCAGCTTTGACATCAAGGGCTGTCAATCTCACCTCACCTCTGGAATTCAGCTCTTTTGTCCATGTTTGAACCAAGGCTGCAATGAGATCAGGAGCTGAGTGGCCCTGATGGAACCCAAACTGGGCGTCACTGAGCAGGTTATTTCTGAGCAGGTGCTGCTTGACAGCACTGTTGATGACACCTTCCATCATGTTACTGATGATAGAGAGTACACTGATGGGGCAGTAATTGGCCGGGTTGGATTTTTCCTGCTTTTTGCGTACAGGACATATGTGGGCAATTTTTCAAATTGTCGGGTAGATACCAGTGTTGTAACTGTACTGGAACAGCTGGGCTAGGGGAGCAGCAAGGTCTGCAGCACAAGTCTTCAGTACCATTGCTGGAATGTTGTCAGGGCCGGTAGCCTTTGCAGTATCCAGTGTCTCCGACCATTTCTTGATATCACGTGGAGTGAATTAAATTGGCTGAAGACTGGTAGCTGTAATGCTGGGGACCACTGGAGGAGACCGAGATGGATCATCTACTTGGCACTTCTGGCTGAAGATTGCTGTGAATGCTTCAGCCTTATCTTTTGCACTGATGTGCTGGGCTCTTCCATTTTTGAGGATGGGGATATTTGTGGACCCTCCTCTTCCAGTAAGCTGTTTAATTGTCCACCACCATTCATGACTGGATGTGGCAGGACTGCAGAGCTTAGATCTGATCCGTTGGTTGTGGGATTGCTTAGCTCTGTCTATCACTTGCTGCTTGGCGAGCAAGTAATCCTGCTTGGTGGCTTCACCAGGTTGATAGCTCATCTTCAGGTATGCCCTCCTGCACTCTTCATTGAACCAGGGTTGATCCCTAGGCATGACGGTAATGGTTGAGTGGGGGATATGCCGGGCCATGAGGTTACAGATTGTGGAGTACAGTCCTGCTGCTGTTGATGGCCCACAGCGCTTCATGGATGCCCAGTGTTGAGTTGCTAGATCTGTGCGAAGTCTGTCCCATTTAGCACGGTGATAGTGCCACACAACACGATGGAGGTTATTCTCAATGTGAAGGTGGGACTTCGTCTCCACAAGGACTGTGCAATGGTCACTCTTACTGATACTGTCATGGACAGATGCAACTGCAGCTGGCAGATTAATCAAGTATGTTTTTCCCTCTTGTTGGTTCCGTCACCACCTGCCGCAGACCCAGTCTAGTAGCTATGCCCTTTAGACCTGACCAGCTCGATCAGTAGTACTGCTGCCGAGCCACTCTTGGTGGTAGACATTGAAATCCCCCACCCAGAGTACATTGTACGCCCTTGCCATCCTCAGTACTTCCCCTAAGCGTTGTTCAACATTGAGGAGTACCAATTCATCAGCTGAGAGAGGATGGTATACGGTAATCTGCAGGAGGTTTCTGGGATCCAGAGTCAATGTTGAGCAGGTCATGTCTGACCAATTTCTTGAAGACGTGACCAAGTGTGTAGATGAGGGGAATGCATTCATCGTAGCCTACTTGGATTTCAGCAAGGCTATTGATATGGTCCTACATGAGAGACTGATAGTGAAGATAAAAGTGTATGGAATCCAAGGAAATTTGGCTAATTGGATCCAGAATTAGCTGAATGGCAGGGAACAGAGGGTGATGGTCAAAGGGTGTCGTTGTCACCGGAAACCTGTGTCCAGCGGGATTTCACAAAGATCAGTGTTGGGCCCCTGCTGTTTGTGGTATGAATAAATGATTTAGACTTCAGAGTGGGAGGGTTAATCATTAAGTTCGCGAATGATACAAAAATCAGTGGTAAATATTGAGCAGGATAGCCTTAAATTACAGAAGGACATAGATGGGGTGGTCAGATGAACTGATCAGTGACAAATGGAATTCAGTCCGGATAAGTGCGAGGTGATGCATTTGGGCAGGACAAATAAGTAAGGGAATACATGATGAACAGTAGGACCCTGGGAAGCACTGCGGATCAAAGGGACCATTGTCCGCCCATGCCTTAAGGTTGCACGATGGGTAGATAAAGTGGCTAAGAAGGCATATGGCATAGTTGCCTTTCTTAGCTGAAGCACAGAGTTGAAGAGCAGTGAGGTAATGCTGTATAAGATGTTAGTTAGGACCGGATAGTTTCAGCTATGAAAAGAGTTTCATAAGAACATAAAAACTAGGAGCAGGAGTAGGCCATCCGGCCCCTCGAGCCTGCCCCGCCATTTAATAAGCTCATGGCTGATCTTTTTGAGACTCAGCTCCACTTAGCCGCCCCACTCACTATAACCCTTAATTCAATGGTCAGGGATTTGTTTCCTTGGAGCAGAGGAGGCCGAGGAGGTACAGGATTAAGATGCATAAAATTATGAGAAGCACATATTTCTTTTTATTTATTCATGGGAGTGAGGGCGTCACTGACTTAATTGCTCTCCCTGATTACCCAGAGGGCAGTTAAGCATTGCTGTGGGTCTCGAGTCACATGCAGGCCAGACCAGGAAAGGATGGCAGTTTCCTTCTCTAAAGGACATGAGTGAACCAAATGGGTTTTTCCTGACAATCGACAATGGATCCACAGCGATCATTAGACTCTTTAATTCTAAATATTTATTGAAATCAAATTCCACCAACTGTCGTAGCAGGATTCGAACCCGGGTCCCCAAAACATTACCTGGGTCTCTGGATTAACAGTCCAGCAATAATACCACTAGGCCATTGCCTCCCTCTTGTGTTAATAATAAGTTAATAATGATAATGATCTTGATTTATTTACTGTCACTGCAAAGAAAAACCGGAAATGAGGTAACCAATTCCAACAGATCCCAGAGTTCAAATACCAGGCGGGAAAACAAAACAGCACTTCATTGGAGGCTGCACTGAGGGTGTTACCGAGCAAGGTATTGAAACGTCTGCAAACTAACAAACCAGCTTGGCGAGCGAGCCAGTCACAGCAAATATTATGTCCCCAAACAGGTTCTACTTTACAATGTTGCAAAAAATCTGCTCAAAGGCAAGACATAATGTTGTGGCTATAAAATCGATCACATCTTAACAATAACTTAGGAAACTTATGAACAAGGATATATTTCAGAACATTTCTGAGATGCATAAAGCCAAATTACAAATTTCAGATCCGTTAATTGTATTAGACATCAATGAGCTTCATGAAAGGAAACTAAGTCATGTACTGCGGCACTTCTTTAACTTTTATAACTATTTTACAGATCCTGACTAAATTTCAACAAACCAATTTAGCAAGTTATGAAACATGGGACACTTTTAATCGAACAGTCAGTTATGAAACAAAAGAATAAAGTAGATCTGGCTAATTACTTTGCACTCCTAACATATTTATAAGCTTTTATGACTTGGCTTCATCACCCATTCTGGGTTTCTCCCTTTGCTTCCATAAGTACGGGACTGGATTATATTTCTTCTATCCGAAACACTCATTCTACTTTCAAACCAAGTATGGTCTCTGCCACATTCCATAGAAACTAACAGACAAGTAAATAATAAAGATATTACACTGGCTATGTGAAAGAACATTGCTAATTCAGGCAAAATATTAGCAACTTTAAAAAATTCTTACAATAGTCTACAATTTTCAGGTTGAATCTATTCATATCACTAGCTTGTTCTGGAAACCATTAACTGTTGTAAATACAAAAATTATAAAGGCTGTGGAATATGTTCTTCAGAAATGCCAGAAATGAGACCATTAAACGGTAGAATTACAAAGTGGATCATATCTATCCTGATAGCTTGTTGAATAATTTAAAGGAAATCTTACTTTTACAAAAGAGCCATGGAACATGACCATTGTAAAAGGTGATTCATTGCCAAACAAAGCTAGCAAGCAGATTACTCCAATCTAGATAAAGCATAACTGGTCACTAGGAAATGTACAAAACGAGCCCAGATTTACACTCCTTGATGGAGGGCTTCTCCCTCAGATGAGCTGACTGACAGTAGAAATTCATCATGAGGAGATGGCCTGCCATCATTTCGTAGTATAGAGCATCATGATAGCTAGCAAACTGTCAAAAACAAACCATACTGAAGCTAGTTGTAGTATCTCCTCCATTACTACCAAACCACAGAAATAAATGTGGATTCTTCTGTAACTAAATGGTTTATAAACACTCAGTCCATTATCTGGTTGAGCCACTGGGACTATTCTTAAATAATCCTCTGTTTACCTTATATTGTTCGATTTGAAACATGTATAAAAATCAATTTGTTTACATATAAGGAAAGCAATTATGTGCCAATTTCAAGAAATTGAAATCATGTTCAGCAATGAGGACACTGGAGCAGATCATATTATATAACTCAAAAATAGCTGAAAGGCGTTCCTTTACATGCACTTTTAGAAAATATAAGATCTTGAACTTTAAAGGATGTTGACAGACTATGTTGACATGAGATTATTGGTTGCTACAAGATATTAGTTTATATTTGTGACCAAACTCTCAAATAGTATTAAAAGCAGAAACAATCTAATTACATTTTTAAGAAGATATTTTTTGGTTAGGACATGGACCACAAATAGGGAGATGTTCTCCCTAACCTGTTGTTTGGGGTCATTCTTAAACAGAACCATCTGGCAAAGATGTCTGACAATGGCACTCTCTTTACAGTATTGTGTAGACTCAACCTCTAGTTGAGGTTTTGAAGAGATGGTTTTTTTAGACTAACAGTCTCTTGTGGTGACAGCCCCTGCTTGAAAAAGCAATTTTCTAACAGACAATTTCTGTGAGCATAATCATCACAGGAAGGCAATTTCAGTAACCCCAATATCCCTGGTTTAAACAGTGCAAGCTGAAAATCATTTTCAAAAAGTAAATATTTTTACTTTTTCAATTTTTTTACCACTTTGAATAGTGACAAATATGACTCATTACAATTTAATATTTAGAAACAAAATCTGCAGTCGTCCTTAACGATTGCCGACTTTCATAATTGTTGGGTGGGGAGGGGGGTATTAAGTTTTGTAACACATCCTGAAATGACTCTCCTAAGCAAAAATATTACATTATCTGTTTTATTCACCAAAAAAAAGACAAAATAAAATGACTCTCAGTATTTGCAAAGTATCACCCTTTTTATTTTGCTAAAGTAATCACCAAAATTTGGAAATTCTCACCTATTCTTCATTTCTCATAAACTTCCAGTGAATGCCTCCACATCAGCAGATAATGAACAGCCCACTATAACAGTCTATCATTTCTTGCATCCCAACATATGTATGCTGTTTACAAGAGTTAACTATTCTTTAAGATCCTGAAGCAATTAAGACTGGTAACATGGAGGTCTTGGTGTCATCTGCAGAAATTTGCCTACTTTAAAACTACTTAACAACTTTAAAACCATTTAACATTCTGATATTTCCCAGTGCAATACAAATAGTTCTCTAGGGTAGCATGCAAGTATGTTGATCTGTTACAGATGTATGCTCCACCAAAATGCAAACATTAATATATTCGGACCAGAACTTTGTTTCTTCAAATAATGAAATTAATTTTCTCACAATCAAGAATATGCATACAGTTTCCAGTTTAATAGCTTAGTACAATTAATTGTTTGTTGTTCACAAGGTATACAGCCTACAATCTTTGAATAACAGATAACAAAACAGACTTTGAAATTATACATACATTTATTTATCATTGGAAGGGCTTCTTTCAAAGAAAAGGACTAATTTATATTCAGGTATACCATCTGTATTATTTGTATACTTCGAAAAGCTACCCCACATTCTGACAGAGAGAGGAGATAAAATATTATAAAGAGGGCAGAGAACACATCTGATATCAATAGTGAACAGTTCAAACTAACTTTCAGATATTTTCCCCTTCCCATCCCCCAGTTTAAGTTTCAGATCTCAACAGTTAGTGCAATTCTGCAATCGTGCAGCTAAATCAAGGACTCGCCATGTGGTGAATCACTTCAAAATTCAGTGCCTTACTACGGCAATTCACTTTCACAACGGTTTGTCTTGCAGTTGTGTTTTTGCACTGGCTGTTACAACATCATGTTTTCTTAACTGAGAATGTGTAATCAAAACAGAAAATATTAAAAGGTCAGGAAGAATTTATTGAGTTAAACATGGTTAACTTTTCAGATCAATGACCTTTCATCATCTGTTTTATTTCTCCACAGATTTTACCTGAATTGCTAAGCATTCCTGAAATTTTCAGTTTTATTTTGCTTTGTAGCATCTGCAGCATTTTGCTTGTGGCTGTTTATATCATCCTCATACTGTCAGTCAAATCTAATTTGGGAATTTCTTCTGTATACATGGCAGAAAGAGTTAAGCAACCATTTGGAGCAGCGTTTATCAGAGCGTGGTTCTTTCATATACACTGAGTTTTTGTCGCAAGTTATCACAGCTGCATGAATATCCTAAGTCTATAAAACTGTACCAGAAAAAAAGAGTTGGTGCCAAATAAAGACAGATGTAAATAAATAACTGAAAACTGTGAACAGATAGAGTTAGAAGATGTTTGAAACCTACCTCCAAAAATCACTTTATAAAATTATTCGCGCTCTAGAATCATTCTGATGAACACCACCAAGGAGATTTAAAATGGTTCTCAGCAGAGTTATTTCCCAAAGGCATGAACTATGGAATTTTGTTGCTTAGAATTTTGCATTTGCCAATAAAGTAAGCATCAGTGCCGAAACAGAAGGAAATTTGATTGTCCTACTCTACTAAGTATCCAAGCTGATGTACATCATCAAAGGGAAGTCTAAACTTTCACAAAGCAATTGTCCACAGAAAGTAAGTGTTCTTCTGTGATATGATCACATTTCTGCATGTAGTCTGCTGAAAGCAATATTGGAAGAGACCTTCGGACAGGTTACCTGTTCTCTGTGCTTGCCAGGGCATAAATGAAAAAACTGTAATGATTTTTCATTACAAGAAAGCAAAACTACAGTGAATATCTTAAGTGAAAGTGCATTTGTTCTTAATGTTCTGTCTCTGAATTGTGTTAACAACATTACTTGAATGCTTCATACTTTCCATTTTAAAGCCAGAGAACTTAGTGAAAGCCGCCACAAATAACAAACAAACCACTCACAGTGCATCATTTCAAATGAAATTGAAAATAAAATCAAGTATTAGAAGACTCGTGGCTTAACTCTGGATGAAAAACAGAGCAGCATCCTGGTCAATTCTAACTCACACTGGAATTTGAATACACATAATGAAAAATTCCAACAGATTACAAGTATATACTCCATTATAAAGAAAAACATTTTGAAATAATGGATGAAAATACACCTCATAAAAAGCATAAAGGTAATTCAATCTTACACGCACACACTTCAAAACGCTTTCCACATCTTCAGCTACAAATTAAGTATGGTGGCACTTAGATTAAGTTTCACACTTGCATGAAACTTGGAAAGATAAATTGAATTTGAAGGTGTAATTGATTCCAAAGCAAAAACAAATTAAATCTTCCTGCTTATTGTTGCAGTATTGGTTTGGATTCTGACTCAGAAATCAGGCTTAATTTACACTATCTATACAACATTAACACAAAGCCACTAGCTATGAAAAGTCAACCAATAAGGGAGTGACAAATGGTGGTCAGCAGCAGCACACAAACACAAAGAAGCAAGAAGATGCATTCCTGCTCCATCCTGCTCCACAACCAGGTAAGAAAGAAAAACTAAGCATACCTTTCCAGAAGCCATCTTCATCCATCCTCTTAAGGTTTGTTAGTTTGCCTGTCAAACACTTGAGGCGACTGACAGCAGCTTGCTTGTTTTATGCAGCAAATCTCAATGCTCGTGCAGCAGCTTTTCCAATGTACAGATAAGAAACATCTGCCATGGAATGATTGCTTAGCAAACTGGATGCCCAAATCTCCATCTTGCAGTAGTTACATTTCTAGACTATTGAGTCTACACCTAATCCAACTACAGGGTTAAATATCAACACTGAATACATCACTTTGTGAGATTTGTTTTTAAAAAAATCATGCATGGGATTTGGCTTCACCAGCTGGGCCAGATTTATTGCCGATCTGGTGGTAGTGAGCTATATTCTTGAACTGCTGCAAACCATTTGGTGTAGTACACCCATAATGTCATATCAATGCGGGGGGTGGGGGGAAGCTCCAGGATTTCAATTCAGCAACAGTGAAGGAATAGTAATTTATTTCCAAGTCAGGATGGTAAGTGATCTTAGAGAGGAAATTTCAGATTCCCATGTGTCTGCTGCCCTTGCCTTTCTCGATGGATGTGGTCATGGGTTTGGAAGGTGCTGTCTGAGGATTTTTGATGAATTTCTGCAGTGCATCTTGTGGATAGTACACACTGTTGCTAGTGTGTTAGTATTTGAGGGAATGAATGTTTTTGAATGCAGTACCAATTAAGCAGGCAGGTTTGTCCTGGATTGTGTCGGCTTCTCGAATGTTATTGCAGCTGCACTCATCCAGGCAAGTGGACAGTATTCCATCACACTCCTGACTTGTGCCTTGTAGATGGTGGACAGGCTTTGGAAAATAAGCAACTGGGTTACTCACTGCACTATTCCTTGCCACTGACCTGCTTATTGTAGCCATAGTATTTATATGGCTAGTCTAATTCAGTTTCTGGTCAATGGTAATTCCAGAATGTTGAAGGGGTTGGAGGCATTCAGCAATAGTAATGATTGAATGTCAAGGGGTGATGGTTAGATTGTCTCTTATTGGAGATAGCCATTGCCTGTCAATTAAAAGGTATAAATATTATTTTTCTGCCCATCACAATTCATTGTATGAAACAGACTTCCAGATCATGGTATGTATTTATTGCTTAACTGTAATTCTCACTCTCAAGGTCAGGAAATATTTACAAATGAAGTAAATGGAACTTCCACCAACCATGGTATCACTAAATTACAACATTACAAACAAAAGGTAATCCTGCAATGTGCCTTCCTGACGTACATTGTACAGAAATTGTGATGATATTGTAGGTTCTATGGCAAAAGATGACAGCTGTTTAATTTACCATCATGAGTAAAATTTCATAATTTTGTGACTGCTAATGCTATAAACCTATGATATGACATTTGGAATTGAATACCAGTATGATTCTCATAGAGACAATAACTTGCAAGAAGAAATTCGAACTTCTGAAAGAATGACTCATCAAGATTTCACATTTAGAATACAGTGTACCAAATGACTAAAAATGCTAACTAATCAAACCTTTGCAGGCAATATGTACTTTAAATCACACAAATGAACTTTCCCCTTCTTATTATTAGCCAAGCTGAAAACAAAACACATTCCCAGAATCAATCTAAACTGATTCTTGGTCCCAGAGGATTTATTTCTGCACTCTTCTTTTCTCAATCTGGTAATTTGTGTCTAAGGACTGTCCTGCACAGTGAAGTTTTAGATTCTTCTGGATAGTCTGCTTCAGCCAAGCTAAACAGTTCTTCCACCCCCATTTTGGAAAAAACGAGTCCATACAGGAGCTCTAATCCACTTTTTGACCTGGCAACTCCCTTCTCCCAATTCAAGGCAGCCCCAAAACACTGTCTGTGATTTTTGATATTCTAAAATGTCTGTAGCCTGATCTTTACAATGGCTTCCTCTGCATCCTTCACCATGGAAATGTGAATCAAATGGGCTTTGTATCTAGGTAGAAATGCTAAGTAGCCATCTTTGACAGCCCAAGTTTTCTTCAAATTAGAACTAAATTTACAATTTGAAAAATACAGCCCGACATTCTCACACTTTCTTGGGACTTTGGGGTCTGACTGTTTTTATTGTTAAGCACACTGCCGACTGCTACTGTCTCCAAGTGTAAATACTTTGCACCTTCTCCCAAGTAAAACAATCTGTGCCTTCCTTTGATTTATAACAATCAGACAAGCATGTATCAGAACAGGACACATGACCCTCTTCATTTTTACTTTACATTTAAAGAGACAGTCCCAAAATATTACAGCTTATAAGTCTCAGAATTCAGTGTGTTTGTATAAACCATGAATAGACTTATGATATTACTTTTGGAATTGAATATACGTTGGAGGAAAAACTAAACACCATAAGTATACACAATAATAGCAAACAGATGGCAAAGTACTCCATGAAGTTAAACACAGGAAGTTTGCCAGGAAGATTTAATCCACTCTTATTTATTAACCCTCTTAATACAAGCATGTTTAAGTTTTGGTGATTGTTGGCTATTCATTTAAAAATATTATTCTTAATGCAAAATACTTCCATTTCTAAGAACAATGGAATAGGAGATTTTGCAATATGAATTTGATTTGAAGCCAATGTGTTCTAAGTATGACCTCCTTACCCTGTGATCAATACCACTAAGAACAGGATTAGAAATTGTGTGAAAACAATCATCACCAGGTCACACCGTCCTCACGCTGACAGATGTCATCAATTTTCATTGTTGCCAGGTCACTATCCTCAATTACAAACCCTCAAATCCAGCATTAGTGCTCCTAGCAGTTAATCTATTAACACCTTCTGAATAACACCTTTTCTACATACAAAGAACAAAATTTAGCCTGCAACCCCAGCAACTCAATTTCTATTTTGTGCTTGTATTCCTTACTCTACATGTAAATCTCATTTACTTTGTGGGCTGGAGATTTAGCCAGTTACTCCTCACTGTTGAGCATATCCAAAATCTGATAACTATTGGAAGCTGTATGCAAATTAATGAGAAATATTATTAATTGTAGCCAGAGGCTAAGTATCCTTTGAAAGGTGTATTAAAGCTTAGACACTACCAATTTAAAGGAGCATTTACTTTCTGTCATTCAGAGTCAAAGCAGTGCTATTTCTGTATTTTCAAACACCATTGTCATCACTGCCTTCCAAAAATGCTGAAAAAATAGTCTTTTCAGTAATAAAGTTCTGTATTACCTGAAGTATCTAGAGAATCTTCAGCAGTAATCAGCAAAATATTAGATAAATAAACCAAAATCATAACCACTTTTTAGCAAGATTGATTTGGAAATACAGGCTAATCATTTACTGCTGCAAAAAATGTATTATTTTGAGAACCATAAATGCAACAACCCTGAACAATTCTAAACAGTTATTAAAACAGATAATTTACAGTGCAAGTCACAATGGCAACCAGTTCATAATTTAAGAGTTAGAGCTATCTTATTATAAGGGAAGACAGTTTGCCATTTTAAAAGAATGAATGCACTAAAAAAAAACTTGACCATTATTTGTTAAAAAGTGATATAGGTATCAAATTCAGATGGAAAAATCAGGACCTGCATTACCATTAAGAACCCTTGGGGATTGTGGTACTTGGATGAAGCATAGCTTCTCCTCATTTCAAGTATCCCTGCTCTCAGGGCCAGTGCCATTTAAATTTTAAGGTATGCACTCATGGTATTTCATACATTCTTGGAGCACTTATTTCATACTGAGTGTAGTGTTTAAAGGTTTCACAATTCCAGCCTTCAAGACTGTGTGTCACCGTTCACCACTTTCAGGAATGTAATCAATTCTTTGCACTCTTGTGCACCAACACTCCCCCGTCACCACCTCAGATCTCACCTCTTCTCCAAGCCCAAAGATGGACAGCAGGAAATCTTGCTGACATCATGGATTAAAGCCAATTATAGAAAAGAAAAATGCTAGGGATGAAATTATGAAATAAAAACAGAAAATACTGGAAATATTCAGGCCAAGCAATGCTTTCCAAAACCACGAACACAACCAACGAGAAGGACAAGGGCAGCAGATGCACAGGAGCACCACCACTTGCAAGGTCCTCTCCAAGATACATGCCATCCTGACTTGGAACTATATTTCCATTCATTCAAAATTGTTGAACCATAACCCTCGAACTCCCTCCCTGACAACACTGTGGTGTCCCCACCCCCACGGGCAGCAGAAGTTCAAACCAATGGCTCACTACCACATCCTCAACGGTAATTAGGGACGGGATAAATGCCAGCAATGCCCATGTTCCATGAATTAATTAAAGGATAAAAATTTGTAGAGAGGGAAACAAAGTTCCTCTCCTCTTTCCCAAGAAACTAAACAACAACAATTCTCAACAGAAATACAGAAGTAGTTCCCTGGCACCACATCTCAGCATTTGCTTCCCCATCCAGCTCCACCATCACCACTATTTCCTTACGTGCTTCATGGACACTTGTCCTCTTCTACCCTTCCTCCATCCAACTGGTCATTATGAAACCACCAGCCACATCACATCATCATGCCTACCTTTGGACACTATCACACACCAGTCCTTCAGGACTCCATTTCAGAGATCACAGACACTTGCATCTTGTAAGCTTCTGCCATGTCGCTTTGTGCACATGGGCACACGCACATTTCGGATGAAGCTTCCCTCTCACAGATTGCACCAGGCTCCTTTCCACCAGGGGGGATCTGAGAAATGGCTGCAAGCACCATCTTTCCACCTTCACACAGGCTTGAATCAAAAATAGCAACTAGAGAACTCCAAAACCTGCAGCGTACCCTATTTAGACCAGCACAGGTAACTTTTCCTCATCAACACAGGGAGCTAGGGCCACTTGTACCACTGGTATCAGCTAACTTAAAGAATGGAAATCAAACTAAAAATGATCCTCATCTACTTAGGTTGCATAATAATAACATTACTTTCAGGAATACTGTATTACCTGTGTGAACTTCTTAAAAATTCTAAAATATCTTGTTCCCAGCATGTCCAATGACTTACTGGTATTCTTTAGTCTTCCTGCAGGACTTCTTGTCGAGTCTTTGCATGGTTTAGGGGGTAGAAAGAAAAGGGGAAGGGGTCTTCCTTCCCTCCCATCACTTTGACAATTTGTTCACATCCCTTTATTGCAGTTCATCAACAATTCAGGGTCTTATCTATAAGCTAGATGTTTCCCTATTTCAATTAGATTATTTCACATAAATTAAATTATGCACTGAAATTATCTCATATTTATTCTCTTAAACAGGCTCATTAGCTGCATGTTGACTATTTGCCTTTGCTAACAAAATTGTATTCATAGAAGTCACACATTGCTAAATCGTGCATTTCTGCAATTTCGTTAGCAGGTCATAGCTCTCCAATTAAAATGGGCATTTTCCCATTATTTTGTCAAATACAGCAAATACAACTGATGATTTTCAATTTCACAACCATTACTTATACCATGAATACAAGACTGATTTACAGTGCACCTTATGATAGAAACTGAAAATTTATTTTATAGGCAGGTACATTTACAACATCAACATGTTTTAAAAAAGTGAAGGAAAAATACCACAAATAAATACACAACAGACCCTGAGAAGAGGGAGAGAGAGCATCCAACAAATCAGCTTTATTACAGACTGACTGTATTAATCTAATGATACAAATGATCTCCATACTGTACTCCACTGATTATGTCATCACAACACAATGCCCATACAAGGTCATCAGTTTTGTGATCACTTGTGCTTTATTGTGAGCTGTTCTGTGTTGTAGATTTCAGGACTTATACCTACCACAAACTGAACTGAAAATAATTGAAGTGACTTTACAGTCTAGTCATAGAACAAACATAATTTCCAACACCCTGAATTAGATTTCATCATTACAGACGTAAACTCTCAGTATGGGATTCCATCACAAACTCAATCCCTCCCTAACTCATTCCAAGGATGTTACTTGCATCTTCATTTTTTTGTTAAAAGTCAACTTTTTTTTTTAAAAAACATGTTGTTATAGTCTAAACGTATAGGAAACCAACATTGAAACAAGTGGAAAGATGAGATAAATCATGGACTGTAATGCTGAACACTTCTTCTTTATTCGTCTGCCTTTATATTCTATTTTTTCTCCTTGTTTTAAGATGGCGCCAAAGAGTGGTGACACTATACAACACCTTTTACTGTATTTTGTAATAAAATGCATGTGACAATAAATAAATCATATCAAATCAGATTGAGGGAGGAGGAGTTGGAAGTTAATTCAATGCATCCTAATTGCAATACAATCTCAACATCAGTCATCCAAATATTGCAGTATCATTGAAACTAAACAAGTACGTTGAGTATTAGGAAATCACAAAACTAATGATGCACAAGCAGATCAATTACAGTATATTGCGAGAAAAAATTAAAGTCAGCTTTCATTCTACAGAAAACCTTGTGTCTGCAATATTTTCAATGCATAAATATAAATGTGGAAAATTCCAACATAAATAAGAGTGAGGGAAAAGTTTCCTCTTGCATTAAACAAGCAGCTTCCAAAATCAACCCTCAAGTCAAAACAATGTATTTTATAAAGTGTGTACAACATGAAAGAATGTGATTATAGCTGCATCAAGAGGACAAATGACGACTGAGATCAGAGGCCAGCTGCCTGAATGCAATCCATAACACACCTCGGAGCTATAAACTTCATGGAGTTTATTGATAACCAATCACATGAAGAAACAGGCCAGTAAAACAGAAAGGGGCACAAATGGTAGTCAGCTGGCCAATGTCTGCCTCCGTTAACCCTGCAATTACTGATGCTTACTGACTTCTGTCATATGAATTTATTCTCATGTATTTTAAAACTGACCATCTGAGGTGATTAACACAGTTAATCTAACAACTATAAAAGAGGCATTTCCTGTGTATACATCTTCTTTCTATTGAGTGAAATATTTCTTCTGAAGCAAACCTTTACTGAAGCACAAAGTATTGGAAGATCCCTCTTTCTTGCATGTGTACATTCTTAGTTTTTAATTCTGAAAACTAAACTGATCTGTTCAACGAATAATGCAGACACAGGGAGAACGCACAAACTCCACATACCGCCTGAGGCTAGAATCGAACCAGGTCCCTGGCGCTGTAAGGGAGCACTGCTAACCACTAAGCCACCATGCCACCCATTTTCAGACTACGTCCTCTAGTTCTAGAATCCTCAACCAATGGAAATAGATTATCCTTATCCACCCTGTCTTTTCCTTCTAATGTCTTGAAGACTTCGATCAATTCACCCCTTAATTTCTAAAATCTGGACTAAACAGGTCTAAGTTGTGGACTATCTCCTCATAACTAAACCCTTGAATTCAAGCTATTATTCTTGCAAACCTACATTGAACTCCCAAAGCCAATATATCCGTCCTATGGTGTGGTGCCCAGATCTGCCAACAGTACTCCAAAGGGCAGTCTAAACAGGGTTTTGTTTAACTGCAGCATAACTTCTGTATCCTTATTTTCCAGTTTGATATATGACCAATTTGCCTGATTGGCTGTTATTCAGGACAAAAGCAATGCACATCAGATGTCATCATAAACATGAAAATAGCTACATTTATTGTAACCACACTTACTATTTAACAACCGGCAAAGAAAAGAAAAAGGATTACTCATTTACTATTATGTCACTTAAACTATACCCCTTTAAAAGCCTTAAAACACATTCATATACAAATAAGACAGGCAAAGACAGTTTAGCAGATATTATGGGTGTGAAAAAGGTCAGGGAAAACAAAACTGTGAAGATCAGAAGTCCAGTCCACAGGATGAGGAGTTATTTCTCACAATTCTTTTGATTTTTGCAATGATAACCAGCTGTTACCTGGTCTTTCTTAATTTGATTGTTCAGGTGGACCTGAATCTTTTCTTATATTAGAATTATTTCTTTTAAGCCTCCTGGTATTTTTGTCATTGCACTCACGCAGACAGAAGGGAAAAGATATTTTCTGTTTGCCAAGTCTAGATGTTTCTGGTTGTGCTGCTGTCACAGGTTACTGTTCCTCAACCAATCCAAGGGCTAGTGTTGTCAGTTTCTCCTTAATTCAAAAACTCCTAGTGCTGCTCTGTTTGATAATGTAACCAACTCACTGTTCCAAAAGCAACACAGTCTTCTATAGTTATAAATGTACCACTTCATCCCACATGATTTTTAAAGTTGTAAAACTTTCCGAGTATTTCATCTATAAAGCAATGTCCAATTTTCATTCAGTTTATAGTGCAAAAAGGAAAATATATAGCCCCTTGCTATATATCCAATGCAATCGCATTAAAAAAAAAATTGGTTGCTCTAAATATTACTATTTATTATCGTCAAAGTATCATAGAATTATCATAGAATCCCTACAGTGTGGAAACAGGTCCTTCGGCCCAACAAGTCCACACCGACCCTTAGAGCATCCCACCCAGACCTGTCTCGCATAACCCACCTAATCTACACATCCCTGAACACTACAGGCAATTTAGCATGGCTAATCCATATCTTTGGACTGTGGGAGGAAACCCACACAGACACGGGGAGAATGTGCAAATTCCACAGAGACAGTTGCCCAAGGGTGGAATCGAAACCCAGGTCTCTGGCGCTGTAAGGCAGCAGTGCTAACCACTGTGCCATTGGGTAATTAATATACATTAATTATCACACAATAGTTAATCTATCCATGAAACTATAAATTACTTTTCTCCTTGATAAAGTCAAAAAAAGAGGCAACAAAATAAGCATTTTAACTCAAAAAATCTGTAAAAGTGGCAAAATTAATGATTAAAACAATTTAAAGAATCAAACAAGCATTTGACAAGCTCGTCTCTCGGAGCTTTGCTGCCATCAGGCAGTATATCTACAATCATCAATAAGCCTTCAGCACAAGCAACAGTTTTCTTTGGGGGATGGGGGTTGCATTTTTAAAATTATACAATAGAAAGACTTTGATTTATCTGGAGTTGCTTAATTGTGTGATGAAATGGAGTTTTGGTCTTTAGCCCGTGTAAAAACATTATTCGTAATCAATAATATCTTGCTGTATGCATCACATACTTGTATCTCTTTCTATTTGAGCATTTTTATGCCCCTGCACAGCCTGGAATTTTAACAAGGTTCTCTTGAAAACAATTCATCTTCATCGTCTATCAATCATCACCTCCTCCATACATACCTACTTCACGAAATAGCTTGAAGGAAAAATATAAAATACTGATATAAAATAGATAATCTTTTACCAAAAAGAGTTTAATTATTGATATTCATAAAAAAATTAAACGTGCACTAATATGATCTAAGAGAACAAAGTAGTTATACTTAGTTCATTATTTTAAAATTATTATTGTCAATGAATCTCATTCACAAACGTTGGATAAGAAAATGCATGGAAACAATAACGAAACCATTTGAATAAATCAAAAACATACCAAACTTGACATGATGACAAATGGGATGCACATTTTATACATTAAACCTGATGGGGTTGACTTTCTCATGTATAAATCAACATGTACTAACTAGGACTGGGAAAAATCAGAGCCTCTAAAAAAGTGACTTTATCCAAAACTTACCATCTGCTTTGGGAGGGTCAAGAGAAGTGATAACATTCATCAGCAGTACAGACATCATAAATACATAACACCAGAATGTATCAAAAATTTCTTGAGAAACTGCAATGGAATATTGCTCCAGAACTGTTTAACCATTATTGCCAATTAGCACGTTAGTTTTTAAACCACTGTTCATATGCCAAAAAGGGTGTTAGGTAGCCTTATAATTGTGGAATAAGAACTGGACTAGGAACCCAGAAGTCAAGAGTTCAAATCTGACTACAGTAGTTTGTGAAAGCAAAATTAATAAAATCAGGTAATTTGTGGGTTTGTATCAAAAAGGTGCCACAAAAGCGACTAGTACACTTTATTTGGTTAGTCTGGCACCTGACTAGAGATCGTAGATACTACCTTGTTAGTGTTAACAAAATCCCAAGGAATTTTTTTTAAGGCAAGCTGCTGAGCAGGAGGCCACTACTCCTTATGTACACTTGCTGTGCAAACCTGGAAATTTTAGGCTTAAAAAAGCTTTATTTAAGTAGATCAATCAGTATATTCTCATATATTTGTTTTCACTACAGATTACACCAGATTGAATAGTTACTTATGATATGTCAAGCATAACAATTTTTCATCTGGAAACAGCACAGTAAGAAAATGTGCCATCTTTTTAAAATATCTAGGTAATGTGATTTTTTTTAATTTTTGAAAAGGACTTTTATGCATTTGCATCAATTATAGAAGGATCAATTCTAATTTAAAAAAAAGAAATACTGATGCTCATAACCAGGGAACTCTTGACCTGGAAGCAACAGCCCAACAGGAAGGTGATTAAGATAAACCTTTAACAGCAGAGACATTGGGGGGGGGTGGGGGGATAAACAGAACAGGTACATTTATAGGGAGCTTTGTGTATAATGTGGTTCAAGGGCAAAAAGCTGAAGACAAGGTGATGGTGAA
Source organism: Rhincodon typus (assembly GCF_021869965.1). Lineage (NCBI taxonomy): Eukaryota > Metazoa > Chordata > Chondrichthyes > Orectolobiformes > Rhincodontidae > Rhincodon > Rhincodon typus. The sequence continues at coordinate 20,580,860 of NC_063352.1, read as the reverse complement.
AAATGAAAAATTCTATGGCTATGCTTCAGGTCTACCACAGCCTACGAGATTGTTGAATGAAATCTACTGAAGGAGTTAGATAAAAGGGCTTCTAGTCCTCAGTACCATTGAGACTGTCATGATCCTAGCTAATGAAGTTCTGCAGGAATTGGCATTTGATAAAGATTATTTCCAGGGGATGCCAATGGAGTGAAGTTTACATTGCAGGGGACTCGGGGATCAAAATCACTGCGCTAAAAAATCTGAGAGATCCTGCATTCCAGAGGTTGAGAATGTGGTGCCAGATTTTTGTGGTGACAGATATGAATACTTCTAATTTTGTCAGCGAGCCTTTTCTTATCTAGCAAAAATGTCTAATTTTATGATATGTTTTAGGAATATAACTTTTAGATTGGCATCGATTTTCTTTTAATATAAGCTAGCAGACTAGCCTAAAGGAATTTAAATTAAAAGGGTGGCCTATGCTAATTTCAAAACGTTAGAGTTGGAAGTGGGAAATCATCAAACAATGAGTAACCTCTTTCTCAACGTCTTAATAACATGAAAAGGTCTACAGCTGGACTCATAAGAGATGTAAATTATTCATATGGTTTCTCAGAACAAAGGAAAGGTTTGAGGAATTTAGCATAATTAGTTTGAAGCTCTATCTGGTCCATCCCAGGTCTGCGACATTGCAATTGGGTAAATTTGCAGGGAGATTTTGTTTGTTGCTTTTCAGTTTATCTGTGATTTTTCACAGAAATGGGCAGTTGAAGCCCTAGAGCTGCTTTGGGACCAGTAGAGCCAGAAATGATCTGTCAAAGCTGTAAACTAGTATCAGAGAGCCATCAAAAACCCAAGTATGTTTTCCTTATGCTGAAGTCACTAAGCAATAAAGCAGGCATGGGCCTTAGCCCATGGTTGAAGTCAGAAGGGAGGACTTTATGGAGCCTGCAGGAGTGGGAAATATGATATGTGGAGTGACTGAAATAAGCACAAGCCAAAATTTCAATCTCCCAACAGGTCAAAGGGTGGAGATTAAGTAAACAACTTGTCTGTGCTGTGTCAGGCTTCATGCTACCCTGTGGCGTCTACCCATTTCTTTTTAAATTACAATGAATACTCATTGGCTTAAAACCTTTTCAAAATTACATCCTACCTTCAATGTAAAGTCAGTCATATATGGGAATCCTGTGGTACCTGGTGTACACTTGTTTAAAGGTGAGTTCTACAGTCAACTTTGATGCAGTTGTGTCTGAGGTCGATGGTTTTCCTTGTTGAATTCTACAGCACCAGGGAGGGGAGCAGGTGAATTGTCGTTTGTATGAAGGTTTGGGACTGGCAAGGGTGAGTCAATGATGAGGGTTAAGGGAATGTAAAGTGGGTTCCGTCCACAGAGGAGTGGAAGAGGAAAGGGCCTGACACCCTGGATATGGTTGGAATACCCTCAAGGTGGGAAAATGTGGGGCCTAAAGGATGGGGACAGTATTATTCACATAGGGTCCATCTCAGGTTTTTGACTGGCAGAATTCTTACAGGGCTTTGACTTCATCATAACACTGCAATCATCCCTACTGAGATCAATCTCAGACAATGCAAAGAACAGAAGGCCAGCTGAGTCTGAGTTCAGTCATGTGCAACAGAGTGGTGAGTACAATACTGGACTCTAACCTGAGCACTCAACAAAAATAGTGAACGCAAAAACACACTATTACTTTATCCACAGAAATGTACCTAATTCCCATAACCATCAATACTCTCCAACATAATGATTCCGAGTGAAGTGAAGCCAGTGTAATGTGAAATAGTTATAAGTGCAATTTAAATTTTAAAATGCTTATGCCACATTTGTACTCACAATAATTCTTAAGTTAAAGTGGCAAAGTTGTATCCATTAAGAAAAGCTTCCCTATTTGTCCAGGAATTTGTTTTATAAAGTGCCATACCTACTGCACTTGCTGATGGTAAGAGGTTTTGATGCTGAATAGTTTTCTCATCATTTGAAAGTATATGTCTTCCAGGCATGCAGTGGACACTTTAAGTTTTAATTTTAATTGCATAGAACATAGCAAAAAGGAAGAAATTAGAATTAGTGCCCACTTCCTGTTCCCCAGACAGTAAAAGTGGCACGGTGGCTCAGTGGCTCAGTGGTTAGCAGTGCCAGGGACCTGGGTTCGATTCCACCCTCAGGCGACTGTCTATGTGGAGTTTGCACATTCACCCTGTGCCTGTGTGGGTTTCCTCCCACTGTCCAAAGATATGCAGGCAAGGAGGATTGGTCATGCTAAATTGCCCATAGTGTTCAGGGATGTGTACATTAGGTGGGTTACGGGGGATTGTTATAGCTGGGATGCTCTGAGGGTTGGTGTGGACTTGTTGGGCCGAAGGGCCTGTTTCCACACTGTAGGGATTCTATGAATTCTATGAAGTACACCACAAGTAAAATTCTGTCAGAGAGGTTCTTAAATACTTGGTGGGTCACCCAGCTAACTGCTGGTAGAGGGCACCCGAAGAAATCTCAAATCTCAGAGAATGGTGGGCCCACAGAAGCACTTTAGAAATTCTCCAAAGCTCCTTATACAGCATCTTCCACTACCATCTAGAATGGCAAAGACAGCAAATGCATGGAAATAACACCACCACCACCACCACATGCTCTCTTCCAAGCTACTAATGACCTTGACTTGGAAATATATCACCATTCCTTCACTGTTGCTGGATCAAAATCAAATTCTGTTATATCAAATGAACTGTGATGGTTCAAGAAGGTTGCTCACCACAACTTCTCAAGGGTGTAACAAACGCTGGCTCAGCCAATGACACTCATGAATGAATTTTTTTTAAAAAGAACAGAAATGAATTGCTAAGAGCTGTGGCACACCTTGAAATGGACATAGGAGAAGTGAAGGAGCTATCAGCATCCTGTAAAGCATTGGGGGACTCTTTGGTGGAAATAAAAGTGGACCAGGGAGCATCTTGTTGAAGTTTTCTTGTTTAAGAAGAAATTGTTGCAAAATACAGTATGTGAAATAAAAATTGATCAAACATAATATTATTGAATGGTACAGCAGGCTTGATTCCTGCTTTTACTTTCTAAGTTCGTAGTATTTGCTTTGTTTAATTCTTGTATTCTAAACTATTTTAATTTGAAACATGATATCCTGTGGTGTAATTTTCAGTTTAATTACTGGGAATTCACTTTTTTGAAAATGTTGCTAGTTTCCCTTAAAACTATGACAGTGGTATTGCTCCTTTACTAGCAATTTATAGATCATATCAATCATAATTTGCCTGTTAATTCAGCTTTATGTTGATTGAGTCATGTTAAAATAAATGCTATAAAAATTGGAATCTTGTTGGTAATTACTTCATTTGGGGCTCATTCAGTAAATTTGATTAATTTGGTTTACAGTTTCCCCAGAGGGTTTATAGAACAAGCTTAAACATATTGCAACTTGCACATTCAAATACAATGTGAAAATCTAAATCTGTCAGAGTCAAGTTAGGAACATGACCATTCAAGGTCAATGGAACTGACACACTCATGTGATGTCAAAATGTACATAAAACACATTTGTTTGACCTCCCTCCTCCCCATCAGTTATATTTTAATAATATGGCTGGTTTATACACAGTCCATTACCTCTAGAATGAATACTTCCAAAAGGCAACCTTTTAATCCACCCTTCTCTAGTGTTTAAGTAAAGTTTTAGTTTTGTTTCCCCAGAACAACCATTTCTTGAACATTACTACTACTGCACAACATTCATATCATCTTGCCTGCCAATGTATTGAGTTTACCAAATGCTATTCTATAACCAGACTGTGCAAAAGTCATATCTTCAGAGGCTGTTTTCTTACCATATCAGACCTCTTTTAAAGTTTGAATCAATATTCTTAGTGATTTGCATGTATCATTCAAAATAACAGATATTCATATTGATTTATGACTTCCATACCAAGAAGCCAAGTAAAAACCTCTGCAAATCACTATCCATCCAAAACTGCTGTAGCATGACATTCCCTGAATTGTATTCTAGTCAGAAGTGATCTGGCTGCATTCTTTCTCCCAATGCGCAGTGTTTTAGACTGTCACATTTCATAGGTCCTTCGTTATCTCTTCAAATCTGACTGCCCTCTGTAGTTTGCTAATGCTGAATGTGATAAGTTACACTAAGCTATGAATCCAGATTGCTTGCATAAGTATCCCTAGGTGTACAAACATCAATCTTATGGGTCCTCCCATAATCTCATAGCACCCTCTCATTATATCACTTCTTCAATCAGTAGCTACTGTTTCCTACCCTTTAAACATTTATCAACTCCTCAGATCTTGAATTCCCACTGCTCTATAAATCGGAATAAACAGAACATGAAATATTTACGTTTCTGGAGATTTGATAGAAAACATCCAACAATCAAATAATATTGTTTGGTGTCAGATCTATTACTTATGAAGATAACTAATCAGAATTCATAATTTTTAACCCAACAGTTTTGAGGGATGATAAACCAATGTTAACTGGTCCTGCTTCCCAAGAATAATGGTCTGAAATTAGAAAAGGTAGTGGTTATACCTACAAATTGGACATCAAGGGTCATTGTTACATATACATAGCTATGATATCTATGTTAAAGTGAGAGTTCAGTTTCAGTGCATAAACCAGTGTCAATCTCATCAGGTTGGTGTTCAAGGTATTAAAATGCCACTGCTCAGGAGTGCACCTTTTGCAGATAGAATTTGCATCGAAAGCACTTACAGCAGAAAGAAGGTAGTGCAAGAGTTAAACAACCAATCTGGAAATATTTAATGGGAATGTCCATTACCTAGGCCAGCACCAAGCTGGGTTTCTTTTAGTAATTGTTTCCTTAAGGCACAACTTTTAGCACTAATAGGTTTTATTAAAACTTCCAATTGGGTCAGTAAACCCCTCATTATGCTGTTTTTACAGCATGAAATTAAAGGAAAAGAAGAGGTGAAAGGTCAAAACTAAAATTTGACACAGAACTATTCTCCAAAGGTGATGTTATGATTAGAAACACAAGGGTTCAACTGACCAGGCCACATAAACATCCGAATCCACCACTGTGAAAACAAGAAAAGTGATAGCATGAAATATTAACCTATGCTTCCTCTTGAGATGTTGCTGTAAATAAAACCTTCTATGATCTGGCAATAAACTGATAATAATTGGAGAAAATATATCCAATATGTTGACTTTAACAGAATGCATTCTTTTTGGAATTTGAGAGCAATATTTCTCAATTCTAATATGCTGGTCAACATGCAAACCAATTTTGGTCACAGGCTAACTGCAAGAAACAGAGATAACGAGGTGTAGAGCTGGATGAACACAGCAGGCCAAGCAGCATCA
>NC_063352.1:20497459-20565506 GCF_021869965.1 Rhincodon typus | reverse complement strand
CCTTCACAGATGCTGCCAGACCTGCTGAGCTTATCCAGCAACTTTGTTTTTGTTCCTGATTTACAGCATCCATAGTTCTTTCGGGTTTTAATACAGTTTAATGCTCTTTTAAGAAAAAAATAATAAAAAATGTAAATAAAACCATGTTCTTTCTACTCAGTACCACTGGATCTTCAAAATCTCTGAAACTCCATTCACTTACCGAAGGAGTACCTAGAAAACAAAAAAAAAAATAGTAGAATCATTAAACATATTTTTTATGCATTGAAAATTGATTTTAAAAGTTATTGTTAGCCATAAGGGAAAACAGAAATTGCTGCAGAAACTCAACAGTTCTGGGAATTTCAGTGAAAAGAAAACAAAATAGAAGAAGGGTCACTGGACTCAAGATATTAATTCTGTTTTCTTTTCACTGATGCTGCCAGACCTGCTGCACTTCTCCAGCAATTTGCGTTTGTTTGTTTCAGATCTCTAGCATCAATAGCTCTTTTAGATTACACATAAAGGTTTCAACCAGTCAGATGAAAGTAACCAGTAATAGTCAATTACATAATCTCATTGCCAATGGTGTTTATGCTTTGAAAAAAACAACATTGATTAGTGCCATGTTGTAATGAGATGATGCCTCACATCCACAACCCAATTGGCTTACAATTTCAGCTCTGGCACTGTGGGGTGGGCAGTGAGCAAACTCCATAAAGTGGGGGTATATTGGGGGGTAATGGTCATGCATCACCAACAGAGGTCATGGTACAAAATGCTGGATCTCCTCCTGATCTAAGGTGGTTGTGCAATAAATTTGCAATGACTCTGGAGTAAAGAAATGCAGGAATATGTGTTGAGAACATCAATAATGCTGTCATTTAATTACTGACATGGTAATTTGTGGACGAAACATTAGGAAAAAATCCAAAGCAGAAATGTCAATCTACATATAGAATATAAATTAAAAATAAATTGTTACCATAACCAAAACAAAAACAGATTGGTCAAATTAAATGTTCGGAGGAAGTTACAATTGATTCAGCTTTTAAAAAATCTTAATCTGAAGCAAAAACAGAAATTACTGAAAAAGTTCAGCAGGTCTTGCAGCATCCGTGGAGAGAAATCAGAGTTAGCATTTCAGGTCCATTGACCCTTGCTCAGAACTTATGGTAGATAGGAAAAAGTTGTTTCCTACACAAAAAGATAGGGTGGGGGAGGAGGTAAGGAGTAAATGATAGATAGAGATAAAGCCCAACGAGACAGAAGAACAGTTGGGCAGACAAAGGAGTGGATAACAATCAGCCTGGGAGAATGAATAGTTTCTAATGGGGTCTATTAGCGGCTAACAATGGGTTGTGTGTAATAGCAAACCACGTGAAAACAAGGCCTAGTGTGGAGTTTGGGGTAAGGACATGGGAGGAGGTGCCACAACTCGGTAGAGTCCAGAAGGCTGTAGAGTTCCCAAGCAGAAAATGAGGTGTTGCTCTTCTAGCTTGTGCTGAGCTCTCCTGGAGCACTGCAGCAAGCCTGAGACAGAGATGTTGGCCAGGGAACAAGGTGTTATGTTGAAGCTATGAGCTTATGCTATGAAGATTCTGTTGCAATTTGGAAATGCTTCAGATATTTTCAGCTCTAGCACAAATATTCACAGCTAGCCTATACTTATGAACTAAAGGGTGGCACAACTTTATTGGAGATATGATCCAAAGATCACTAAACTATTTTACGAATAAGTTAAGTACTGGAAATTGTGCAGTTCATAATTTAACTGAATACTTTCCATTTCCAGCAAAGGGCATTCTGACAGGCTATATTCCTCAGAATACAACAACAAATCAAATGTCTTTAAATAAAGTGATGAGGTAATATTTGATTAGAAAATTTTACTGAATAAGTCCCTGTTTTAAAATCACAAACATCCCTAAACTCTAGATGATCTTAGAAGTCATGGTCTTCAATTGGATCAGATGTCCATAAATTAAACACACATGAAGCATAATGTTCCAGAGGTTACAGCTGATTACCTACCTAACAAATTAGCAAAGACTTACTAAAGAAACTTCGCTTTAGAAAAATATTTATACTTCCTTTTCCCGTTTTAAGTCCTAACTGGGATGAATGAATGGGGCACAAATATGGACTTTTTAGTTACGACAACCCTGATAACCAAAGCAATGTTCAAAAAGCAGAGAAACTACCTGGCAACTTTTCCTGAAGAACAGAATCTCTGAAACAATGGATAAATAGCCTTTTCCCCACTAAATAGAACAGCTTGTCAAAATCAGGCAAGCCCCTCTGAAATGACACGCTTTCAGCTCATTAGGGAGATGGGTTGGTCGCGATACTAGCAATTGATACAAGCAAATATTAAAATTCAACATAACTCGAGAAAAGACATTCTTTGAAAGTCTCCATTCAGGATAGCTATGGGAATGCAGTTACTGTATCCTTTTTTTTCTTAAATGATACGAGGCATTATTTACATTGGAAAGCAATTGTGTAAACTTTATTGGCAGATTACAAAACATCATGAGGCAACCAAAGTTTCTGGATCCTCCCCACTCAACACTGACACTTTGATTAACAAATCCAAACCAACCAAACGCATTATACTGATCCGGTTTCCAATAGGTCAATGAGGAAAAATATCCAATTGTACAGTTTGCTGATGGGGAAATTATTTACTATCTTTCAACTGATAGAATCCAAGATGTCTTCCGTGCAAAAACAGTAACAAAAAAAGCCAGCTTCTGAAGTGAAAAGAATAGCACGTGTAACAGGAAATTTCAGAAATTTTGCATCTGCTCTGAAGTGGTATAGATGAGAAGCTGCATATTTCAAATTTATAAATGCACAGAAGCTTTTTCAAAAGTAAAAATGGCAATCAATAAAGAAACGATAATGTTAGTTAGGCGAATATACTTAGTTCACCGCATCCCCCCACCACCACCCCCCCACAATCGATAGGTAAATTCAGGTAAATGGGGTTTATTTATACCCTCCAACGTAAATCACAGGGTAGTGAAAATAGCTTGTTGGCCACTAACCTCATTCTTTTCCTCATTACTATCTTACGCTAAACCAGCATTCTTGACCAAGGCATCTTTGTTAATCTAGAGGTACAGTTCACCATCACCCTCAGCCCAATCCACCCTACGCTTTCTATTATCAAAGGACCCACTCTCACCTCTGTAATATCGCCAACCTTTGGCCATAACCTGGCCCATGCACCACTAAACCCTTCACCCGGACCTTTCATTCTTCATCTCCACAAGCCAATCCTCCAAAGTCCTATCTTTTTGCCCCATTACAGATATTGCATGTAGCTCTTCAGGTATCTTGGAGGAGACAGGGGAACGGTATTGTGGTCACCATGAAAGCCAAAATCAAGGCATCCCCACTTTTGTTGATGTCAGTCACTAGCTCCTTGATTAAATTAAATCTTTGAAGGTATATTTCTTCATGCACTTCTAGGTAGGTATGTTGGGTTCTGCACAAGTAATGGTGGGTAAGAATAACCAGCCACTAGCACAAGATAACCTGCTCCATTTTCAATTTCCCATCCTCTTCTTTTACATCTCCAAAAACAATCTGAATAGAAGGACATGCAATTCCATACACAATTAGAAATTAGATTGCAGCAATAACATTTCAGCATTTTGGCCTTTTATTAGTGTTCATTATTTGTAAGCTGACAGGCTCAGCATACACAACACTTAAGAAATTTGGACCATCACACGCAGTCTGTTGCAAAACCATTTCCATTTTAAAATGTTGCTTCTATAGAATGGGCAAGGGCATGACAGACTGGGCAAGAAGGTTAAGCCACATGTGATTCAAATGGGGATCCAGCAATATGGATCCCTACTCAGTTTGTACTGGCACGTACAATCCCTCTAATCAGCAAAATTCATACTGCAAGAGTAGAAATATTAACTATCACTACATTAACAACACACAGAAATCATTTGCAGTTGATAATAATGTTTCTCACTTCGACAACTTCCAGAAGTACATTGGCGGGAGGGATGAGGCGATGGCCTAGTGCTATTATCACTGGACTGTTAATCCAGTGACCCAGATAACATTATGGGAACTCAGGTTCAAATCCCACCATGGTACATGGAGCAACTTGAATTCAATAAAAAAAATCTGGAATTAAGAATCTAATGATGACTATGAATCCACTGTTGATTGTCAGAAAAACCCATCTGGTTCACTGATGTCCTTTAGGGAAGGAAACTGCCATCCTTACCTGGTCTGGCCTACATGTGACTTTAGACCCACGGCAATGTGGTTGACTCTGAACTGCCCTCTAGCAATTAGGGATGGGCAATAAATGCTTTCTAGCCAACAACGTCCTCATCCCGTAAATGAATAAAGGAACCGCTACTGAAATTGATTAAGCTAAGAATACAGGCAACAGAAGAAAAATTAATGGAAATCCCATAATATTCTTAAATTGGCAGTCAACCCAACAATGCAATCTTACCACCAGAAGAGACTGCCATCTGTTTCATTTCTTTACCTTCTTGATGCTTCTTTCCTAAATGTGCCAGCTTCTTTAAAATATAGTTCTTTTGTGTCACACACTCTACAATAAAAGCTTATGAGCACATTGTTCTCACGTCTTCCTAATCTGTATGGCTCAGCAACTCAATGAATAAAGTCACCAAACCACAATGGAATCAATAAACTACATTTACAAAATGTGTGTGGTGGTTTTCAGCCATTCATGAATTGCTCCACAACTTAGATTGTCATTAATTATGGTCAATCCGCTCATTCCTTTCTGAGTCATGACTGTAGTTTTCTTTCTTTGGTGCATGTATTACTTCATGGATTATTTACCTAAAACTGTTTCTTTCTGGTCCGGAGTCAACAACTTAACTTTGCTCTGTTATCAGTCAAAATTTCATAATAAATATAAGTCACCAGTTCCACAATTGGTACAATTTTGCTGTCAATATCAGCATTTTGAATTTCATCAGTCTATGCCTAATTCAGCTCCACATCACATCCCTGTTTCCTTGACAGCACATACCGCAATGACAGAAATGTTACGGCAGATCTGAAGAAAAAAAACAACTGTGTTTGAATTTAATAGGTGAAACTATTTTAAAATAAATTTAAGGACTGATTATATAAATGACAGCAAATACAGTTGCAACAACAAACTAAATTACATCTTATTTAAAGTGTCACTGTTGACAAAGATAGTTTTATAAAAGGTTTGAATTAACTAAGCCAATTCCTCCACAGTATATCAGAACCAAAAAATAACAACCAGCTTTTACCTGTAACATTCAACTCATGATATAATTTCAGCTAATTCTGGTGTATAAGTTATCAACAATGTCTGCATTGCAATTTGTTTTAATTCTGAAATTATTGAGTTCTTAGTTTTACCAAGTTAGAAACCATCTCCTCAGACCTCCGCACTGCTGAACTTGTGAAAATACCCTGTAATTACTTCACTTTGGCAGGTTTATATGAATTGACTATGGTTCTTGTTTATAAAAACAGCATGTACACTGCAAGGTAATATTTCTCCAATTACCAGTGCCCTGGAGTTCTTCAGCAAGGTCCTTCCTTCCGTCTCTATAATCAAATACCCTGGAGGAGAAAGTTTCCTCTGCATTTCTTTTTCCTTCCTAGCAATATGGACAGTGTAATTACTAAGTTTAGGAACCCAGTTTGGAGAACTTCAACCACAACAAAGAGAATGCTGAAACCAGACAAGTGGTTTCATTTACCACCATTCCAGCTTATTTCCTCCCCTACAACTGTTGCAGAATATTTAGGTTTGGCACCAACTAAAAACAGCTGTTGAAGATGTAAATTATTTTTTCTTTATCTAATGATGGTCTTCAGTTACATGCTTTATATAAAGCAAAAGTTTTGTTTTATTTAAATTTTCCTTAAAATGACTTTTTCATCCACTTGCATATTTTATTTAATGACCTTCTGTGACTCATTTCAACACACAGGGTGATTATTTTAACAACTTTTTGTTTTTAACAAGGGCATCGAGGCCTGTAATAATTACAAGGCATCCTAAATAGCTTTAACCTTTTGCCCTTGCCCCTTAATAAGTGCTTCAAATGTCAATCTGTTTTTGACAGAGAGTACCCTGAAGAGGGCAAATGGTTAAACTTTCAAAAACAATTTGAACCCCTGCCACCACCCTTCTCCCACCCCACCTCCCCCCTTCCCCCTAACTTTTTCTGTTATGGTGTCAACTTAGGCAGGAGCATGCAAAGGACCAGGACAATTATTTACCCTGACAAGCCTCAATTAAAACGGAGGTTCAGCATTCAATTTTGGGGGCTGGGGTACAGAGGGAAATTAAAAGACACTGCATTATAATACCGAGACTAAATTGTGCACAGTACTCTTACGGTCCGGACAGCTGAATCAAAATTTTATAAATGGATTCAGAATCTAACCAATATGATCTCAAATAAAATGACACACAAAGAAGCATTTTTTTTTGTTCAAATAACGTCACTGCACAGTTGAAAACTGAACAATTAAAATTTTACCTCAGATGTAGTTAGTGAAGGAAGTTTCACGGCAGCAAATCTTTGCTTCAGTGAATTAAAGGGAGTGTTAAGTTCCACACAATGAATTCTCTGTCATTTCGTTTTGAACAGAAAACTCATAGGTAGAAACTGGAGGAAGCTACTGTGAAAAGGAAAGAATCCCAAGGTGTTGTAGAGCAACGAAGAATAGACCACTGAAAGTATACATAGATTGGCATCAAGGTGCCTAACCAATGACTGGCCCAGGTATCTGGGGTCTGTTTCTTAGTGAAATAACTATGTCTCGGTCATGCATTCTGCCCGTTCCACATCTTCCTTGCATGTATAGAATTGCAATAATGATAGGATTTTGGCAAAACCCTTAAAAACTACATCAGAGATGCATGCCAATTTGAGGCAGTTAATGTAACATCACTGCAGTGTCCGGCACTGATATAGGATCTTGTTACTTCAGTGGTGGTCCAGAAAGCCTGTTTTAAATTCAACACATTATCTACATAGTAAATAAAAGACAGCAAAAAGAAAATGTTTTATAGTGTAGCTTTCAGATTTTAAAAATAAATTCTTTATATTCCTACATTCCAACAGAAAAGAAGATGAATACAGATATTAATATTTGGTTTTACATATTTACTCAGTTTATACAAGTATAAAGCATACCTGAAACATTTAGTAACCAGCTTAGCACAAGCTTAATCTCTTCTACAGACCCGCAGGTCCACAGATAAATTCCTAAAATTTACACATCACAATGATTCTGTTCCACTACCAGCTCACATTTCCTAGCTAACGACTCAGAAGAAATGAGATCAAATAACAAGCATAATGTGAATAATCAATGTATAAGCAGAATCTATAGTTACTTAAGTCTCACAATAATTTTAATGACTCCCCCCCTTTAAGCTATTTTCACTTCAATAATACTGTTATAAAGCAGAGATCGACACCCTCTTTGATAACTAAAACCAAAACACCCAGAAAGGTGCGCCTCTCCCTATAATCTGTGAAAAAGAGCCCCCAGTTTGTTATAAAGGAGCGGTCAAATAAAATAACCCACTGACACTCGCTCTATAATCAACCAGTAACAATTTATTTATCTAACTCTAACAGTGAGCAAATTAACTAAACTATTAACTACCCAAATAAATCTCTTCTAACTGCTAACTATTCTTGAATAAAACAAGATTCTAATGGTAAAAACCAAAAGAACTATGGATGCTGTAAATCAGGAACAAAAACAGAAGTTGCTGGAAAAGCTCAGCAGGTCTGGCAGCATCTGTGAAGGAAAAAGCAGAGTTAATGTTTCGGGTCTGGTGACCCTTCCTCAGAACTGTTCCAATAAATACAAATCCCATTTATACAAACCAAAAAAAATTAGAATTTAGTCTCTCAAAATTACATCTTCCAGAGTGTTCTGTCTCTCCTCCAACAAATTCTTCTGTCAGAAATGCCTTCTCTGCTGAATTATTTTGTCCATTAACTATTTGTGCCGTAGGTACCTTTAAATTCGATGAAGCTTAGTCTAAGGCTTAGAGTAAGAGAGCCAATGATTCTGTCTTTTAGAGCTGATAGCTATTCTCCTCGCAGCTGACAATTGGCTCTCCCCGATTCTCCAAACGCCCTCATCTTTTATACCCTTGATGACATGTCAATTTCTTACAATAGGATTAGTCCCATGTTGTCAAAACCATCAGATTTAAATTTACTTGGCTTTTGGTATCTAAGGGCTTGGTTTAAATTAATTAGCTAAATTAGAAAACCTGTTGTCTTGGTAAAAAGGCTGCTTTGTCTGCTAACAGTGTAGCACTTTGATACAAATGTTTCAATTCAGGTGCTCTATGCACCTGCAAACCCACCGACATCCTTTCTGAATCTCTAAGCATAGAAAAAGCTCATCATCTTTTTAAAGGAACCATACACTGCTTTTCCCATAGAACTGTACAAACACCAACATTTTACAAACACCAGCAATTTACAAACATCAAATTTTAACATCCTGCCTTCCAATCCACAAGTACTCTACCCAACCTCGCAACAATACACCGACATTTAAAGTAATAACCCAAGTGACAATCAATAGTATGGCACATAATATCAAATTAATTACCCCATTTAAATCTTCATCACGGTCTTTAGACTAGTTGCATTTTTTATTCTTGGTCAGCTTTATTTTGACATCATGCTGTTCAGGAAATTTTGCACTCAGGGATATTAATGATGCTGTTTGATTTGCTACAAAGTTAGATAGGCAAAGGCTTACATAGTCTAATACCATTGGATACAATCATTGAGAAGTTTAATCTATTTGTTCAACAGCCACTCTTGTAGCAGGGGTTTCAATCTGTTGATTTAAAACATGTATGTCTCTGTGTCATCCAAGGGTCACATTACTCTGCAAAATTGGAGATCAAGAGTTGGCTGGACTGGATGGTCTTTTCTGACCCACTTATATTCTGAAGAAATTAGACCTACCCCTGTCACAATCAAACTGTTCATAAAGAGTCTGCTCAATTAAAATAAATGACAGCAGCTAAACATCCTTGGTATCAATCTATGATTTTTAATCTGTCACATGCCTATCACTACCTAGTTTGTGCATTGTGCATTTGATCTACTTGTACAGATTTTTTGTGCAATCCCGGACAGAAAAAATGCAAGATACTTAGGAAATTTCCTACAAATTAAAATGAAAGATAGAATTATTAATATTTAACCTGTTTGTAACAAAAACAAGGGCAGGTCTAAGTAAACAAACCTGGTGATATGTCTTAAATTTATAGGATTACTCTTCATTTGTCAAATTGAGTAACTGTCGAAATGCTCAGCGTATGTCTGTAATCACTGAAAATTGCTTAACACAGGTATCTATATAAAAAATTAAGTGCATTGTTATTATTTTTGCAAAGTTACAGAACGGCACTGCATATAAACAGTCTACTTGATCAAACAACCTGATTCCAATGCGGCTCCTCCATGAGGCAGCTTTGCTGAAAGTTTACCTATGTTAACTTTATTTCTCTCTCCAGATGCCGCCAGATCGGCATTTAGTTTTTAGTTCAAATTATTTGTGAATATGACGAGAACCCTCCAACAAAAAAAGAGTCATCTGTCTCCAGTAGATGCATTCCATTTAATATAATTTGAGAGTTTTATCATTTTTCAGTTAATGAGATAATGGTTAATAATCAACTATTTGTTTGGTAGTGGCCACTCACTTCAAGGTGAACGGCTCTCTGGTGTCAGCATCAAACCCCAGTTAGATGGTAAACTCTTTAACCTCAGTTGATTCAATGCCAAAACTAAGTAGACTACCATAGGTATACAAAATCTACAGATTACAGTGTCTTTCCCTACTCTGCACCAAATTTGCAAGCTACTCAATCTGTTCAATTCTGCACACAGACCTGTCCACGAATTTTGCTAAACCAAAACTCACTACACCTAATCAATCAAATCTTCCACCCAAAGTAAATGTTGGTAGAGACACTGTGGATTGGTTGTGCGTGTCTCACACCTTGGTTACCATCTCTCTGAAGAGACCCAACAAGTCAGCCGTGCCAGCTCAACTTTCCACAAACCACTGCAACAAACGTTTGACAACAAAGGTGTCTCTAAATAAATAATAGCCTAGTGTATGGAACAGTAGTCATCACCATATTCCTACACTGCTTTGAGACTACACAGAGTATCAAAAATACAAAGCACTAGCTAAATTCTATTAGCGATGCTTTTGCCAGATTCTCCAGATTCAATGCAAGGACTGTTGAACAAATGTTAATCATCTTCTTGAAGCCAGTTCAACAATCATTCAAACAAAAATTCTGCAGAATCAACTTTAATGGACTGTATTTGGATAGGTGAAATGCTTCTCACCTGTCACATCTTGTTTTCTCAATTCTTAAATGGCCAACGTTCTGGACAGTCAATAAAATGCTTCAAAGACATTCTGAAGCTCTCCAGGAAGCAGATCGGTATTGACATCAATTACAGGGAGATGTTTGCTTCCAAATATTCAGAATGGCAACAACTGCATCACACTTTGAATCACAACATTATAATGATGAGGCAGAGCACCAGCAGAGAAGGAAAGAAAGCAAAGTCTGCACTCAATCCCAGTGCCTCATAGGGCTTCTGTTTCATGAACTGAAAAATATGCAGGTCGAGAATTGACCTGCTTGATCATATCAAGACCCAGGCAAAAACTTGCGATCATGACTAGACAATATCTTTGAATTGAACTGATGATAACAATGATCAATAAACCTATCCACTACTTACAAAATATCGGACAAATGCATGTTGACAGAGCATGGCTTCATGGCATGATAAAATGTTCAACATGTCTGGCATTTTTTGTCATTAATCATTTTCTGAGGCACTTAATAATATCAACATGGATTAGAAACTAAATTTAATTGAATATCAAAACCTTTCAATGTTCATAGCTGAAAATCAACTTTTATCATAAGCATATTTGTCCATTATTAAGGTGAATATTTTCATAAGATTAATAAAAAGGCACTGTGTAGCCCAAAAATGCAATTGAACTTTGGACAAACCTGAGGCCCATTCCAAAATAGATACCTTTTTCCTGCATATTAAAGAGGAGACAAACAAACCCACATCCTCTGTGGTGACAGAATGAACCAACAAAGCTGCTTTTTATCTTACTAGCTTTAAAGCTATAGCCAGCTGCTCAATTTTCAAAACCATTCATGTGCACTTTTTGTATATTAAGACAAGACAATGCCATGGCATGAAATTTTCCCTGTATTCTTTTAACTTTACATCTGGTGAATATACAAAGTATATCTATCGCAGGCGTGATTCAAAACAGTGATGACATTAAGGGAAGCACTGCTATAACCTGGGAGGCCAGTTAATTTCAATTTGACATGAATATTTTCCAGAACAGTGGACAGCAGTTGTTACCTGATTAACACCTCATTGCTGGAGTTATAAGATTAAATTAAGTTTATGTTGTGTAACACATTGTGTCAATTAAATGAGTTTTTTCTTATATTTACAAATTCGCTTGACTGCAGTTAGAACACTGCTGTCCAACATATAACCCACCACCCACATGCGGCAAATTAGGACTCCAGATGCAGCTACTGGCAATGATAATCAATAAATATAAAATGAGCAACAGACACAATTGTTTAGCATATGATCTCAAATACATATATTTGCTCAGTATATGATGTGCTTATTTGTATATTTGTTGATAAAATGGTAAGATGAAAAGTAGTGTTTTTTTTATTGTGTGCTTTACTTCCTTGGATACTGAATAGTAGCAGATGTTTAAACAAATACTCAAGGGAAATGTTTTTTGTCTGCATTGTTTAATGCATATTTGGCATTTTAGTTTTAATTAAAATTGTCACATATACAAAAATACTTCCACTTAGCCACATCTTAGTCAGGAATTTTATACTGTTTTAAAATATTGTTTCGAGTTTTGAGTATCCATCTTAGCAAGGCTGTTAAGATGAAATGGAAAATTCACCAAAGAGAAAAAATATTCCATTTGAAGACAGAATAGAGGAAATAAAGAACTAGAATTTATGTAACACCATTTTGTGTAAAATCCTTAGGACATCCCTAACTGCTTCATAACTAACTAAGTACTTTCCAAGTGTAATAACTGATGCTTGGTAGGCAAACATGACACGTTGCACACAGCATGTTCCCAAGGACAGCAAGATGATTAACTAGTTGACATGTTTCAGTGGCATTAGTCAAAGGTTCTGTTTTGGTCAAACAAAATTGGAAAATACTCAAGTCTTCTTCAAATGTTGACCGATCACCACCCTCAGAGTAAGTTGGTAACTGCAGCGCTTTAAAGTGTGAACGACTTCCGGACAACTAATAAAAATTACTATGGATATTTTTAAAGTCTATCTGAGAGTCAGAAAAGGCCTTAGAACAACATATCATCCCAAAAAAGGGCACTGAGGCAATGATGCCTCCAGGTATTGTTATCAGCTAAATTTGTAAGCACTTGAATTGGGCTGGAACACATTGCCCTCTGACTGACAAGCAACATTGCTACTTCTTCACAGAAGTGAAAATGGAGAAAGTTAAAACACATTCCATACAGTGAAGACAATTAACAGAAATCCAATCAATATGTTCAAAACTATGAGAGGAGAAGCCATTACCTCAGATCAAGCAGTTAGAATTTCTAAGCTGAAATTTAGGATGGTCATCAATTAAAAAAAGGAACATCAAGAGTAATCACTTTATTTAGTGTTATTAGAATTCAGACCTATAGAATCAATAATGGAAACAGGATTTAGAGCAGTGTTTAGAAAAGCTTCATGTGTAAAACGCGGGCAACAGAAATAAATAGATCAGTCAGGGAGCTGCACTGAGATGGGAGGCCAAATGGTCTTTTCATTTGCTACAAAGTTTGTGATTCTGATCACACAGTATGGTTTTCGTCAACCACTCGCTGATCAAGTTAGTCTCCAATCTTTTACAAAGACCTCCACAGAGATGAAAGGTTATGTCACTTTTCTTCCCATTATGTGTTTAATAGGATAATGTTCTAGCCATTAAGTATCTATGATTGTACAGGAACGAGACCATGTATGGCATATGCAGAAAACATGAGGCAGATGGATTATTTAATGTTTTCTTGAATCATAATTAGCTCTGATGAAACCCAGAAATTACCATCACTTACAATGTCAATCATTACAAATGAACTTCAAAAAACAATTCTTTTTACTACTTTGTGATTTTCTTTTCTAAATAATTCTAGCGGACTGTAGCCAATAAAATCAAACAGAATATGGGTATAACCTTTTAAAGGCATTCTAAACTACCATACAGTTATACCAATTCAGTTTGTGCTGTCTTTCATTAAGAACACATTGAGAACATGTGTCCTTAGCTCATCCCATGGCAGAAATTCAGACTTTTATATGTCTGCATATCTCATAATCACATTTTCATCTAGTCTGTTTGCAATCTGATGTATACTGTGTATGGAATTTTCCTGTAATTTACTGCTAATTATTTTCCAATAAACCAACAGTAATAATTTCCTTAAATCGTCAGCACAGCAGGAACTAAGGAATGCTCTGCAGGGAAAAAAAACTGGGGTGGTCATATGAAAATGAGTAAAAAAAAAAATAAATTGTGTGTTCCAAACAGAGGAATATATTCAAAAAGCACCAGAAAATACCCAGCAAACATTTACAAACTTTAGTTTGCTGAATCTTCAGATAATGTCACATGTAGCATTTTATTTCAAATGGGAGAATTTCAGTGCGCGGGTAAAGGTCAGAAAGTAGGCCATCACATAAGTTAATAATGAGTGGGAAGGGTGTTGTGACTGAGTTTTTGTACATATTTAATTTTAGTGTAAAGAAAACTAAGGGAGGTAAAGAGTTCCAAAGTTCTGAAGTTGGAGTATGTTTTAAGTAAATAACATTGAAGGATTTGAATGTCTTTGTAACCAGAGCTAAATATCAACATTCAAACCCTCAATATGCGGAACAATTTTCTGAATCAAAAGATCAGAAGAAATAGGAATAGCAGTAGGCCATTCAGCCCATCAAATCTTTTCCACCATTCAATAAATCATGACTTGAATTCCACTTTCCTGCCTCTCTCCTATGACCCTCAACTTCCTTGTCAATTTCACCTGTCTAACTCAACTTTAAATAACTTCAATATCCAGCCTCCATTGCTCACTGTGAAAGAGAATTCTAAAATTAACAACTCCCTGAGAGAAGAAATTCCCCATCTCCAACTTAAATGGGACAGTTCTTATTTTTAAACTGTGCTCTCTAGATCTAGGTTCTCCCCTTCCCATCTCTCCATACCCCTGCCGAAGAGAAAACATCCTCTCAGCATCCACTCTGACAAGGCTCCCAATAAATTAATTTTATTTTTCTAAACTCCAATGTGTTTATGCTCAAGTATACCTCATAAGGCAACATCTCCCAGGAATCAGCCCAGTGAACCTTCTCTGTACTGCTTCCAATTCAAGTACATCCACCCTTAAGTAATGTACGCTGTATATATCCTTGGTGCAGTTTCACGAACGCTGCAGTTCTGCCAAGACTTCCTTACTTTTATATTTCATCTCCTTTGTAATAAAGGCCAACATTCCATTTGAATTGTTAATTACATACTATGCTTGCAACAATAGAATAACAATATTCTGCTTTTCTATTCTTGCTACCAAAGTAAACAGCCTCACAATTTCCCATGCTATATTCTAATGCCAAATTTGTGCACACTCACTAAATCTATGAAAATCCCTCTTTGTAGACTTATTGTAGCCTCCTCACAATTTGCTTCATAGGGATTTTTATATCACCAGCAACTTTAGGTACAATACACTGGTCTTTTATCCAAGTTACTGATAGAGATTGTAAATAGTTTTGATTGTAAATAGAGGACCCAGCAGTGATTCTGTGGCATTCCATCAGATTGCTGAAGGAAAGACACATTTTATTGAAGCTTTTCGTCTTGCACTCAGTTGGACTTTCTCAAGAGTTCCAACGTAAATAGAAACAACATTTTGTACTGAACAAGAAGAGAGCGCTGATCAGTTGGCAAAGGTATGAAAAATGCATCAGTTAGATGATGGCTAACAGTTAACTACCAAGTTTTGAACAAAATTTAAAACAGGCAGGTTGAGTCTGATTTGTCAAGGAATTGCTCGGATGAATGAACCAGAGAATGGCTGCGAGCTATTCTGTTCAGTTGAAATAGGCACAGTTCTTTCAGTCTGCAAAGAACAGGGCCTTAGGTATTGTTTTATATATATATACACATACATATACAGTTTACAGTATGCACAGGTCAGCCACACTGCGAGCCTGATTTCAAACTGAATGTACCTTGCTATTACTGTAGCATTGGTGAGACTGTACCAGGATTACTGTGTACATTATTCAATCAGCGCTATACTTAAGTTGGAAAATGCGTCTTTTCTGAGCAATATTCATGTTACAGCTTATCAACCTGACAATGTCTCATTTATTCCAGTTCTATGTTCTTTTTAGTTAGCCCATCCTCTATTCATGCTGATAAATCCATTCAATAATGGATTCTAGAATTTTTCCAATGATAGATCTTAGAATAACTGGCCTACAGTTTTCTGCTTTCTGCTTCTCTCCTTTGAAGACAGATGCAGAGTAATTTAGTTTCTACACTATTTCCTGTTCACCACCATACATTCTCCAGTCCCCACTTATAATGGGCCCACATTTATATTTGCTAATCGTTCTTCTTTCGCGTATTGATAGAAGCCATTACAGTCTACACCTTTATGCTCCTCGTTATCTTATATTCATAGTTTTTTTTCCCCTGCGTTTATCAGTTTTGTGCCCTTCTTTGCTGGGTCCTAAATCCGTCCTAATCCTCAGGGTTACCACTGCTCTGGTATTCTTGTAAGACTCTTTGATCTAATATAATCTTTAACTTTTTCAATTAATCATGGTTGATTCATCTTTGCATTTGGTTGTTTGAATCTTGGAGGAATGCATTTTTGTTGCTGACCTTGTAGTATTTACTTAAAAAGTGGCCATTGCCTATGCACTGACAATGTTTTTAATATATATTCTGAACATACTCTAGCCAATTTGCTCTTCAGTTTTCCCTTGGTTCAGAATAAAATCCCTAGTTTCAAAATGAACTATGTTGCAATGAAAATTCATTAAAAAATGCCAGATTATGGTCATTATTTCCCAAAGGCTCTTTAACAGCAAGATTATCAATTATTTTTCATGCCACAACACCAAATTCAAAATTGCCAAATCATTAGTTGGCTCAATGCACTGTCCCAAAAGCCTATCTTGCACACACTGAAAGAATTCATCCTTCACAGCATTAGTGCAGACTTGATTACCCGAGTATATACATGATTTAAAATCATCAATTATTACTATATTACTCACATTACATACATTTCTACTTTCCTGATTTATAATAGACTTAACGTCAATACTACAATATATTGTTGTTTCTTAACTCCAGACAAACTAATCCTGCATCTTGATCCTTCGCTAGAAAATCCTCTATGGCTAATGCATTGATATTGTCCCTTATTGGGCGTGCTATCTCAGCTTTACTTTTTTGTTTATCTTTCCTAAATGCAGAATATCAGTGGATATTAAATTCCCAATCTCATTCACCCAAAGCCAGATCCCTGTAAGAGCAATATGATTGATCAAAGAGGAATATGATTTAAATATTCCCCATCTCAATAATGCATGTTTTATTTCTTCACAGCACCTTTTGATCACTTTGGTTATTATTGCTACTGGATATCTTTTCCACACATTATCGATACATAACTTCACTCCATCTTCATCCATCTGGCCTGCACATCTGGTGACAAGGTAATGATTCTGACAATATTCCAGTTCTTGTTTCACAAGAATTGGCTAGCGGCTGCTCCCTATTCACATGGCACATTTGGTCTTGGGTATCTTCCTCAGGGTGGATTACTTCTCCTTCCATTCTCACAAGTTCTTTTCCCCTAGCATCAAATTTTCTTGTCACAACAAACTTATCTGGTAACTTTGGAACTGTTAAGACTTTTAATTTGAAAACGACTTCATGTTTTATTCTTTTTGCTGGAAGACCCATTTCTGTCTAACACTCACCATTCTATTAACAATCTGTTCTGTATGAGTGTGTCTTCAACACCCACGCATCGTCTTCACTGCCACTGCTGCTTGCTTAAACCTATGTGCCAACCTACAATATTGTTAAGTAAAACATACATTTCTGGGGTGAAAACGCATACTAATACAGGTATGGTGTTCCACAGCTGAAGTTGGGGGTTAGACTATATATGAGTGTATAAAAAAGCATGAATTCTGGCAATGAGAAAATGGGGTCATTGGATTTTCTGAATAAATTTACACACTACAATTAATCACAAATGATTCACAATACTGAACAAGGTGTTTATGCCTTCTGACATCAACAAAATGTTTGGAACAGCATTCAAGGATAACTCAACATTAACAAATTAATTAGTTGTTTTGTAGTTAAAAAAGTAAAGCAGCCATGGTGGACCATGGCTGAGAGTCACCAATCTTCAGGTGAGGAGCAAGGTTGAGAAGGCAGGGTCTTTATGGTAATCTCAGCTGGGACGGGATATTGTGGTGTCATTATGAGACACTATTGGCGTTACTCTGCAATGCAAACCAGCTGTCCAATCAACTGAGCTAACTGACCCCAGTACTTTAGTACATTGAATTGTACACTCGTGTTGGCAAATTGTCAGGGTATCTTAATGCTCCTATCCAGGGCATGGCAAGATATGGCAGATTCAGTAAGCTGCCAGAATCAACTACAGAATCTGACCGAAAGAAGTTTAATGATTTTTTTCGGGATAGATTTTTCAAGCATTATGAAGAACAACTATTGCAATGTGTTACTATTGACCACACTAAGGCTGGAAGGATCACACAGAACTACGATGAGGTTTCTTCTTGAAGCAAAAGATAATGAAACACTTGGTTCAAATGTATAGATGAGACAGTACAAAAGATAGCTGCAGTATCACAGAATTAAAGCACAGAAATAGGTTACTCAACCCAACTGGCTTATGCTGGTATTTATCCACATAAGCCTCTTCGACCCTACTTCATCCAGTCAAATAATATCTCTTACTGCTCTTTGCTCCCTTATGAATTTATCTGGCCACTTCCTTACAGCATCCGTGCTATTTGCCTCAACCTCTCCTTACAGATGCAAGCTCCATATTCACATTTGTGATAAGAATGTTCACCATACATGATGAGAACACTGAATAAAAAAACTGAACTCAACATTCACTGAAGTTTGAGTTATAGAGGTAACAATAAATTATACAAGTTGTTTCCTCTAAGCAAGGGGAACAAGGAATTATCGAAATTTGTTATTCTCTTTATGATAAAAGCTGTGAAATACACAAACGGCAATGGCCATACTGATGCTGCTGCTTGTAGGCACTCCTGGCAGGAGATTTGCTGGCATGGAACACCACACTCATCTGTCTCATGTAATGCTCTCACATCCAGTCTTGCTCAACGCCAGCCACTCTATTACAGCCAACATACAGAATGCATAGGTCAGCATCTCTTGATACCACGAAATGTTGTAAGGAATCTGAACTACTGAATATATTACGATGGAGCAGTTCAATCTGCTAGAAATCTAGAACAGATTAAATGCCTGTATTGTATTGTAGGCAAGGGTGACATTATGGTCAATAGGGTATGCTGGCTGGCAATAAGCAAAGCAAAAATACATCTCCAGTCACATTATTTTCATATTTTGAAATAATATTTATACATTTCTTTCAAATTATTTAAAACTGGATGGTGAAATTAGACATAGTGAACACAATCACAGATTTAAACAAGAAGCCCAAAAAGCCTCACTTTTATAAGTTATAATGTCATTGGAACCATATGCAGCAACTTTAGCACACTGTTCCCAATTTTTTGCGGCAAGCTTGAAAACTAGGGAGAAAAGTTTCACATACTTGGTTAAACACGAAATACATGACATGTGCACAATAGAATGCTCATGACTTCAAGTCCTGTGTTTTAACTTCCAAGATGCATGTAAATCCATTTATTTGCAAAAACAAACTTTAACTCCATATATAGAAACTATCTAAAATTACGCAATTGTAAAGCTTTAACTTTCTAAGGAGTAACAAATTTAATACCCTGCTTAGCTGACAACTGTTATATCTCTGAGTCAAAGCATTGTGGGTTATATTCCATTCCAGGAACCTGAGCACATTGTCTGCGCACTGTGCATTATTGAGAGAGCATTGCAATGTCCTAAGTGTTATGAGTCTGCCGCTCAGGAGGCATAAACAATCCCACAGCACTATTCAAAGTTCAATTTGCAATTACAGATTTCAAACTCTATCAAGGCTAATATTTCAGTATAACAGCAAGCATTAACGTTACTTATCTTGTTGCTTGTGGTGTCTTGCAAACGAACATACATTTGGTAACATTAGAACACCGGTCTCACACAGTAATCCACCATCAAGCACTTTCAGATCTCTGAATAGCATTGAGTGAATGTAAGACTTCTTTACTTTGTGTCAAAGATATTCAGCGTCCACTAAAAGCATTTTTTCCAAATTCATTTTTGGAATGTGGGTATTGATGGCAAGGTCAGCATTGATACCCATTTGTAAATGTCCTTGAAAAGTGGTGGTAAACCACCTTCTTGAACCGTTAAAGTCCATGTGGTATAGGTGTAGACAGTGTACTGCTAGGGAGAGCTCTATCATTGTGACCTAATCAGTATGCTACATGACTTCAAAACAAACTTATAGGTGATGACGTTACCCATGCTCCTACTGCCCTTGACCTTCAAGAGGACAAAATCACAGGGTTGGAACATGCTATAAAATGAACTTAGGTGAGTTGCTGCAGCACATCCTATACATGGTTTACATTTGCCCTTGCGTGTCAATGGTTGAGAGAGTGAATGTTTATGTTGGTGAATGGGGTGCAATTCAAATAGGCTGCTTTATCCTGGATGATGAAAAGCTTCTTGAGATATGTTGGAGATGCATTCATGCACACAAGGAGTGTGTTCCATCACACTCCTAACTTGTTCACTGGAGATGGGAGACAGCTTTGGAGAGTCAAGAAGTGAGTTACTCACCACACACTTTTCATTCTCTGACCCCATCTTGAAAGGACAGTATTTATGTGGTTGGTCCAGTCTCTGGTCAATGGTAATCACAAGGACATTCATTGTGGAGGGATTCTGTGTTCATTGCAGTTGAACGTCAAAGAACTATGAGATTTAGAATCCCTACAGTGCAAAAATAAGCCATTCAGCCCAACAAGTCCACAAAGCCCCTCCAAAGAGCATCCCACCCAGACCCATTCCCCTACCCCTGCACTTCCCATGTCTAACCCACCTAACCTAAACATCCCTAGGCACTATGGGCAATTTAGCATGGCCTATCAACCTACCCTGCACATCTTTGGACTGTGGGAGGAAATCGGAGCACCCGGAGGAAACCCACGCAGACACGGGGAGAATGTGCAAACTCCGCACAGACAATCACCCGAGAGTGGAATTGAACCTGGTGCTGTGAGGCAGCAGTGCTAACCACTGAGCGACTGTGCAGTGTAAAAAGCAGCTGTGTATCAAGGATTAGGAAGTATAATAATGATGCTTAAGGATGAGCAAATCCAGACTGGATTAAAGTGTTTTGATGGGAATATAATACGTTCAAATGATGACTGCAGAAGAAGGGCATCAAGTGAATATAAAATGTCAGATAGATATTAGCTTATCATGTAACATCGTGACCTTCACAAAGCTGCACATAATACCAGATGGCAATCCAAAAATGGAACTTGCAGCCGAAGGTGACATATTATCTGAAGGAAACAGAGTCGGCCTTAAGATGCTGAGAGGTGCAACGCTGAAATACATCCATGTCATCCACCAAGGAATTGAATCGAGCCTGGGGAAGGCAATACATGTGCTCGACCAGCGAAACACAAGTTATGAGGTTAACGATCACATCATCCGGCACAAAACATGTAGCGAGTAGTAACATAAACAGGGTAGAGAGTTGATGACACATGACTTCACAGATAGACCCTGGATGAAGTTGGGAATAGATCGAGTCATATGGCACAGAAACAGGCCCTGTAGCCCAAATTGTCCACGCTGACCAAGTTTCCTAAACAGAACTAGTCCCATTTGCCTGCATTTGGCCCGTATATCTCTAACATGCTCCTATCCACGTGTCTATCCAAATGTCTTTTAAATGTTGTAATTGTATCCGCCTCTCTTCGCTTTCACAAGAACAGATTAGCTTGTCACTGTAGACTACTGTTCTGTTTACCGGGCTTTATGCCAGCTGACTCCAATGACTGCATGCCTTCCCCAGCACTGTGATGAGCAACGATATTCCTCAGCTCACATGTGAAAGATTTGGCTTCATACAGGATTGAGAAATACAACATTCGACCCCCATCATGACAGTATCCTCAATCAAATGGTAAGATGAAGCTGACAGTGAAAATCACAAATGAATCACAAAACAATCAAGCAATACAGCATAGATTTATGCCAGGTAATCTTGAATGGAAAATACATGGATAGAAAGCATGAAAAATAGTCCAGTTCTGAGGTTATTTGTCAAGCCAGGCCTTCAGGAATTCCCTGGCATGTCTCTGTTTGGCTCGTGCTACTATAGATGTGTTGTCCCAGTCGAACGTGTGTCCTTCTTTGTCCATGTGTATTGAGAATTGGTCATATCTCTTGGTGGCTAGTTGGTTCTCGTGTATCCTCATTGCCAGTTTTTTTCCAGTTTGGCCTATGTAATGTTTTTCACAGTCCTCGCATGGTAATTTGCACATTACATTAGTTTTATTGGCTGTGGGTATGGGATCTTTTACGTTTGTCAGTAGCTGTCGCAGGGTGGTTGTTGGTTGGTGGACTACCCTGGCACCTAGGGGTCTGAGTAGTCTTCTGGTCACCTCTGATACGTCTCTGACATATGCAGGGTGAATACTTTGTCTGGCCATGTTGTGTCTTCTTATTGTGGTCTGTCGCAGAGATAATGGCTGATTGTGCTTTTCGGGTATCCACTCCTTTTAAAAACTCCATATAAGTGCTCTTGTTCTGCTTTGTGCAATTCTGGATTGCTGCAGTGTGTCACGGCCGGTTTGAATAATGTCCTGATGCAGGTCCATTTATGGGTATTGGGGTGGTTGCTGGAGTAATTAAGTACCTGGTCCGTATGTGTGGTCTTTCTATATATGTTAGCCTGGAGTTCCCTGTTGTTCTTAGGTTCCACCATTATATCTAGGAAGGGTAGTTGGTTATTGTTCTCTTCTTTTGTGAATTTTATTCCAGTGAGGATGTTGTTTATGTGTCGGTGGGTTTCTTCTAGTCTTGTGTGTTTAATAATCACAAAAGTGTCATCTACATAGCGGATTCAGAGTTTGGGTTGTATAGTGAGGAGCACTGTTCAATCTAAGCTTTGCATTACTGCTTCTGCAATCATTGTTATTGGGGATCCCATTGGTGTCCTGTTGATTTGTTGAAGGTGAAGTGGGTTGTGAGGCACAGATTCAGCAGTTTCAGGTAACGATGTTACCTAGCAGGGTAACGAAACATGTTCAACCAAACGCACCGACTCCGCGAGCATGTCTACAACCTCATCCACAGCCTGAGCTACAAATCTTCTCAAAAACTTTGTAGTCTAATTCCAATGCCACACTGCAACCAAACTACTCCTCCAACAGCTAAAAAGCTACTGATGCTGTTAGTAGTAATCAGAGCACAGTGGTAGTGTCCCTATGCCTGGACTGAGAGGCCTGGGTTCACATCCCACCTGCTCCAGAGGTGCGTAATAACAGCTCTAGACAGGTTGATTAGAAAAATTAGTCAAAAGATGAGATACAAGCTTCTTCACGCCTGACTGCTTCCAGTTTCTTTGGGGCGGCACGGTGGCTCAGTGGTTAGCACTACTGCCTCACAGCGCCAGGAACCCAGGTTCAATTCCACCCTTGGGTGACTGTCTGTGTGGAGTTTGCACATTCTCCCCGTGTCTGTGTGGGTTTCCTCCAGGTGCTCCGGTTTCCTCCCACAGTCCAAAGATGTGCAGGCTAGGTGCATTGGCCATGCTAAATTGCCCATGTGTTCAGGGATGTGTAGATTAGGTGGATTTTGGGGATGGATCTGGGAGAGATGCTCAGAGTCGGTGTGGACTTATTGGGCCAAAGGGCCTGTTTCCACACTGTAGGGATTCTACGAAATGAGTACACCGATGCCTGTACTTTGTCTTTACCTGAACTACCTATAAGATGGCTGCCTCCAGGAGGTGTTTCATGACGGGGACTCATGACTTTGGTTAGCCTGGAAGCACATTAGTACATTATTGTATTACCATCCAAACATCTCCTTTTTCATATGTTAGCAGTTTATAAAATTCTAGTCAGTTTCTGCACATGCATTGCACACCCAGTCTTTACATCATGCTGGGTTCTTAACACTGTGTATGTAGGATGTCGCTGGCTGTTTGCGTTTTTGTTCATCTAGGTGTTGATCCTCCTTTAGGGAGTTTTTATGTATATGGAATTATGGATGCCACGGGTAAGCAGTGTATAGCAGCTACTGAAAGGCAGTTCAAGAATGATACGTCTATAGAGTCAGTTTGGGTTGAGGTCAGGAACAAGAAAGGAGCAGTCACTTTGTTGGGGGTTTTTTACAGACCCCCTAATTGTTGCAGAGAAGTAGAGGAGCAGATTGGGAGGCAGATACTGGAAAGGTGCAGAAGTCACAGGGTTGTAGTCATGGGTGACTTCAACTTTCCAAATATTGATTGGAAACATTTTAGTTGTAATAGTTTAGATGGAGCAGATTTTGTCTAGTGCGTTCAGGAAGGATTCCTGACACAGTATGTAGATAGACCAACATGAGGAGAGGCCACTTTGGATTTGGTACTTGGCAACGAACCAGGCCAAGTGTTAGACCTGTTGGTAGGAGAGCATTTTGGCAGTAGTGATCGTAACTCTGTTTCTTTCACGATAGTCATGGATAAGGATAGGTACATACGGCAGGGTAAAGTTTATAATGGAGGGAAGGGTAATTACAATTCAGTTAGGCAAGAATTGGGTAACATAAATTGGGAACAGATGCTGTCAAGGAAGAGCACTACAGAAATGTGGAGATTGTTTAAGGAATGCATACTGCATGTGCTCGATATGTTTGTCCCTAGCAGGCAGAGAAGATGCGGTCGAGTGAGGGAGCCATGGTTCTCGAGAGAGGTCGAACGACTGGTTAAGAGGAAGAAGGAGGCTTATGTAAGGTTTAGGA
Organism: Rhincodon typus; assembly: GCF_021869965.1. Lineage (NCBI taxonomy): Eukaryota > Metazoa > Chordata > Chondrichthyes > Orectolobiformes > Rhincodontidae > Rhincodon > Rhincodon typus. Next base: position 20,541,132 of record NC_063352.1, on the reverse strand, counting down.
AAAGAGGAACGGAAAAGACTCTCGAGGGATACAAGTTAGCCAGGAAGGAGCTGAAGAAAGGGCTTAGGAGAGCTATAAAGGGGCATGAGAAAACCTTGGCGGATAGGATCAAGGAAAACTCCAAGGCTTTTTACACGTATGTGCAGAACAAGAGAATGACCAGAGAAAGGCTAGGGCCGATCAAGGATTGTAAAGGGAATTTATGCACAGAGCCTAAAGAGATAGGAGAAGTCCTTAATGAATACTTTTCTTCAGTATTCACAACTGAGAGGGACCTAGTTGTAGAGGAGGACGTTGTGAAACAGGCAGGTAGGCTAGAGGAGGTTGATGTTAGTAAAGAAGATGTACTAGGAATTCTGAGGAAGTTGAAGATAGATAAGTCCCCCGGGCCTGATGGGATTTATCCAAGGATTCTACGGGAAGCAAGGGACGAGATCGCACGGCCTTTGGCGATGATCTTTTCGTCCTCACTGTCCACTGGTATAGTGCCAGAAAATTGGAAAGAGGCAAACATCATTCCCTTGTTCAAAAAAGGGAAAAGGGATAACCCCGGAAATTACAGACCAGTTAGTCTTACGTCAGTGGTGGGCAAATTATTGGAAAGGGCTCTGAAAGACAGGATTTACGATCACTTGGAAAGGCACAGTTTGATTCGTGAAAGTCAGCATGGATTTGTGAGTGGTAGATCATGCCTCACAAACCTTATTGAATTCTTTGAAGAGGTGACCAAACACGTGGATGAAGGTGGAGCAGTGGATGTGGTATACATGGATTTAAGTAAGGCGTTTGATAACGTTCCCCATGGTAGGCTCATGCAAAAGGTAAGGAGGCATGGGATAGGGGGAAATGTGGCAGATCGGATTCAGAATTGGCTGACCCTTAGAAGACAAAGGGTGATAGTGGACGGAAAATATTCAACATGGTGCTCAGTTACAAGTGGTGTACCACAAGGATCTGTTCTGGGTCCTCTTCTATTTGTGATTTTTGTAAATGATTTGGATGCAGGAGTGGAAGGGTGGATTAGCAAGTTCACGGACGATACGAAGGTGGGTCACGTTGTGGACAGTGCGGAGGGCTGTTCGAGTTTACAACTTGCTGTTAACACCAAGTTCTCTCTCTCTACTCCCTCTCTCAAATGTTCCTTGTCTGGCAATCTACTGGATGATCAGAAATATCTCCCAACTAAACATTGGGAAGTTGAAGCCCCTGACTTTGATCTGTCACAAACTCCACTGCATAGCCACAAATTCCATTCTTCTCTCCATCAGCTGTACGAGGCTGAACCAGACTGCTTAGAACCTTGGTGTCATATTTGACCCAAATGTATGCTTTGCCCACGTATCCATGCCATTACTATGATTTCTACCTCCATAACATTGTTGGACCTTGCCCCTGTTTCAGTTCAGCCAATGGTGCAAACTACATTTATTTAGATTTGGGGGCTATCTACTGCAATGGTTAGATGGTTACTGTGGAACACTAATGCCAACAGCGCAATTCCCATTTCAGCTGAGGCAGACATGGAGCTTTCCTCCTTACCTGTTCCATGCTTAATGTTGAGTGGTGCAATACTCACTATATTGTCTTTCTCTAAAAGAGAAAGATGCCTATAGTCACTCAAGGACTTTATTATCCACTTATCCCTAGACATAACTACTCTAATTCTCCCATGACCAACCTCCTATATTTAAACGCCATGATGCAGAGGTCACAAAAACTGTTTCTGAAGACCTAATCCACACTCCTTCTCATTTATTCATCACCCTTGCACTCAGTGATTTACAAAGGTACCTGGTTGAGCAAATCCTTAACCGTAAAGTTTTCATCATTGTTTCCAAATTCCTCCAAGATTTTATCCTCCTCCAGCCTTAGACTACTGTACAAATAAATAGATGGGCATGTATAATATATTACCACTCTATTCATAGGTATCAAGTACTTGACAAAATTAAACCTACTTTTGGATTTTTGAACATGTTTACCAATAGTGACATCCTCTTTTAAAATAGAGATCCATCAAATAAGTGGAGCTTCAGGACAGAGATCTTAAAATTCAGAACAATAATCATGAATAAAATGACGACTTTTTTTTGCAAATAGTGTATGCTTTGGCAAATCAGAATGTGAAAATGAACAGACACAAAATAAATGGGAATACAAAAAAAAATGGATACCACTAAACCAAAACTATAGAATCTTATAGAACAGCAAGAAGTCATTTGGCCCAATGTATCTACACCAATTATCAGTCCATTCTAGTCCCAATCTCTTGCTTTTTCCCAACGGCACATACACAAAAAGAGCCGTGCTTATAAGCAATGGTATTTGGGCGTACCTTGAAATCTAAAGCCAAACTTCAGGACTCACGGTGAATTGTCATCAATTTCCCGTATGCTGTTTCAGAAAATTTCTTAAGATGTAAAACAAACGTCACTATTTCCCACTCACCATTTCCCATTTCCAGTTAATTTCTTAACAATTAAAGAATACCTAGATCAATGCAATTAAATACTTATTTTCAATTTGCAAAAAGATCTTTGCTACCATGAACTTGGAATGACAACCAGAAATGTTAAATTAATTTGGTCACTAAGTAGAATAAGTCATCTTGTGTTTGATCAATTGCTATTGCTTGGCGTTTTAAATATTCAAAATGCTGAACCACAACATTAAGCTGAAGTATCTAATAATTAAAATATCTACATGGGATATCCAAAGAGGATAATTTAGAGCACTGTATGCAGTCTGCCACTATCTTGAGGTTTTGAAACCAATTGTTACTTGCCCTACATAATGTGTTCTTAGAATTTATGTTTGGGTTTTTTTGTGCTGTTCAGGTTTGAACAGACGTGCTCCTTTATTACAAACAAAAATGCCAAAAATATTTACATTCCAAAAAGCGGTGGTTTTTAAAGACATGGGTCATAAAAATGCAAGCTCAGAGACTTTTCTTTATCAATTATCTGAATGAAGCATTTTCTGAAAATACAGGGTGAGCCTGAATCCAGACATTTAATTTAAAGTAATATTTCAGCTTCAAGACTTCCTCTACCCTTTAACACTCTTATCTACTTTTACACAGTCACAGAGTCATACAGCTCAGAAACAGGCCTTCCGCCCCTTGTCTGCACCTACCAACAAACACCAAGCCACATTAATTCCATTTACTTGTACTCAGTCCATAGCCTGCTACGGCCTGGCATTTTACATGCTCATCCAGCTGTTTCTTAAATGTTGTGACAGTACCTGCCTCCTCCACCACCATCTCAGGCAGCACTTTCCATATTTCTACCACCCACTAGGTTAAAAACATTTTCTCAGATCTTCTCTAAACCATTTATTCCTCACTTTAAACTTGTACCCTCTGGTCTTAGAAATGTCTGCCACGGCGAAAAAATTCTTACAAACTATTCTGTCTATGCTTCTCATAATTCTGTATACCTCAATCAGATACCCCCTCAGCCTCCACAGCTCCAAGGAAAACAAAACCAGCCTATCTAGTCTTACCATAACATAGGACTTTTCATTCCTGGCAACATTCTGGTGAATCTCCTCTGCAACCACACCAGTGCAATCACATCCTTCCCATAGTGTGATAATCATAACTGCACAAGGTATTCCATCTGTGACCTAACCAATGTTTCGTAAAGTTGTAACAAGACTTCCTTGCTCCTATATTTTGTGCCTTGGCAAATGAAGGCAAGAATCCCATATGCCTTCTGTTCTACCCTGTCTGCCAGTGCTGACATCTTCAGGGATCTATCCTCGTACACTAAGTTCCCTTTACTCAGTTCCTCACTACACCCTAGGAACCTACTAATCATTCCCTTCTTTCCATCACATTTCAGATATCTCTTTTCCACCTGAAAAACTCAATCCTATCTATTCTTTCTTCAAAAGTCAAATCCCAGACCATGTTTATTTTTTCCATTTGTCTCATTTTCACAGAGTGTTCACTGACATGTTAAGATCATGTGGACTTTTGATTTAAATGTTTCTTTGTTCACAAAATAAGGAAACATATTACAATTCAGAAATAGCTCATTTTCACAAGTAACATAAATAGGTATAATGCAAATTTCGCAATATGCATCAAAGTATGAAGAAATGTGAAAATCTACATGCAGTCCATCCCCAGTTGCTTCTACAGTTTTCTGGAGAACACTTTGTTTCTGAGAACGTACTTATAACATAAAATTTGAACATTCTTTAAAGCAAATTTGTTCAGTCATTGCCAGAATCTAATGCAATATCTGTTTCTGCACTGGGAGTAATTAATTTCTAAAGCAATAGGCTAGTGATTATTGTATTTGCAACAGCAAGCCAGGAATCAAGGGTTCATGCCTACTATGGAAAAGTATGAAATTTAATTCAATAAATCTGGTAATCTGTGGGATTGGTGTATTAATAAAAAGCTAACTGGTTCAATATGTTCTTTCGTAAAGGAAACATATTCTCCACAATGAGGTTTAGATGCATGTTGCTCTATTCTCGCACTTCTTGGTTGATATTTAATGCCCCCAGGTCAACTAGGAATGACTACCAAGCCTTACCTTATCATCATTACCCACAACAGAAAAGCAAATCTTTAAAAAAAAGAAAAACTGTCTTACGTTATGAACATTTATTTTTAAATCACTGATTTTAAGACCTGAGACAAGGTGCTTTTAATCTGGTAGACTTGAAAGCATCACTTTTTGAAGGATATATTTCAATTGATAGATTAACTAAAAGGGCATTCAGGTAGATTAAATAAAAGGGCATTCAGATGTTCCCTGCTTTATTATTGAATGCTAGAAATTGTGCTTTCAGGTGTATAAAAGTATACAAATGATTCAGGTGATTGCTAATCTTTCTTGTCAAAGACTTTACCTTTTAGACATAAAGCCATATCACAAAGGAGCAGAGGTATGCTATTCAGCCCATCGGGTCTGCTCAGCCCTTCAATGAGATCCATGGCTGATCTGATAATCCTAAACTCCACTTTCCTGCCATTTCCCAATAACTCTTCATTCCCTTACTGATTAAAAATCAGTCCATTGAAGCTTTGAGTATTCTTAACAACCCAGCTTCAACAGCCCTGTGCGGTAAAGAGCTCCACTGATTCTTTACCATCTGAGAGATGAAATTCCTCCTCAACTATGTCCAAGCTGGGCAACCACGTACTCTGAGAGTACACCCTCAGTCCAATGTCTCTCCCACAAAGAGAAACAAACTCTCCATCTCTACCATGTAAACTCCCCTAAGAATTTTATAGTTTTCAATAAGAATACCTCTCAATCTTCTAAATTCCAATGAATGTTATGGACCAGACCAGACTTCCCAAAGTATATTATAGAGATAGCCTAGACCCTAACTTTTATATATTTTTTTAAAGGCAAGTGTAAGGTGCTGTGTTCCAGATATATGATTCGATTGGTTCACCACTAATCTTTAATCAAAACATACTTCATTCTCACAATACAACAAAAACAAGAAAATGGTTTTCTGAAGAAGGGTCCCGACCCGAAACATCAGCTTTCCTGTTCCTCTGATGCTGCCTGACCTGCTGTGTTCCTCCAGCTCCACACTGTGTTATCTCTGACTCCAGCACCGGCAGTTCTTACTATCTCAAAAAGAAGAATAGACATAGCTTTAGTCTATTGAAATACTTAACAAGATATTGTATTATTTAACCACCAACCAACAACTGTTCCAATATAGGCAGCATCCCATAAACACACCATTTTGGCAAAGATGCAATTTAGCAAAAGAGTTATTATTCTCACGTGCTGTCTCTCTTCAGACCAATTTCATTTTTTTCAAGAGTCTAAGACTTCACTCTAGCAGTAGAGAGCCGAAGGTTTCAGCTTCAACAGCTAGCAAAAATCACCAACTAACTGAAAGCAAAACCAAAATCCTTTTTGGGTCTGTTTGAGGCCGAGTCTACCAATTCATGATTCTCTCGTCTTACTTAAAAGAAAAGAGCACCTAGGGAGAACTCAAAGCTATTTACCAACTGCCTGTCTGAAGGAAACATGTTGGCACCAAAGTGACAACACCCCTCTGTAAGCGAAATTGGACAGAACACATCTCCTAAAGGCACAGAATCATCACAGGAGCACAAGCCCAAAGTCATAGAATCATAGAATCCATACAGTGTGGAAAGCAGGCCATTTCGCCCATCGAGTTGACTCCAAAGAGCAGCCTATTTAGATCCACCCCCTTATTCTATTCTTATAATCCTGCATTTCCATTGGCTAATCCACCTAGCCTGCACATCCCTGGACACTATGCGCAATTTAGCATGGCCAATCCACCTGACCTGCACATCTTTGGACTGTGGGAGGAAACCAGAGCACCTGGGTGGAAACCCAAGCAGACATGGACAGAAGGTGCAAACTTCACGCAGACAATCACCTGAGGCTGGAATCAAACCCATGTCCCTGGTGCTGTGAGGCAGCAGTGTTAATCACGGAGTCCTACTCAACTTACTCAACTTCTCCAGAAAATCCCTCCATACCCAGGATATGGACTGCCTCCAATGACTGTAAATCTTGCATTGTAAAGGGGGGACAAAAATTATTTGTAGTATTCCAGGTGTTGTCGAATTGGTGCCTTGAATAGTTTTGGCAAGAATTCCCTATTTTTATACTCCATTCCCTTTCAAATAAACATCAACATTCCATTTGCCTTCCCTAACCTATTGAGTTTATAGGCTAGTTTTCTCGTGATTTATGCATGAGGACTCACAAATCCCTCTGTTCTGCAACTTCCTGAAGTCTTTCTCCATTTACACTTGCAAGGGCAAGCCCTAACCTTTTCTGGTAATATTAAGTCAGTAAATACCAGAACATCTTGTCCTTCATTTATTTGATGCGTAGCCAAAATCGCTTTGCGATAATATGAAAATAGAGCACACTCTTTCAATACATTGAATTTTCTGTTGCAGGATCCTAGCTTAAAACTCCTCAGCATTAATTTGGTTAAAAATATAAAAACTGCAAATGCTGATAATTAGAAAAACAAAACGTAAAACCAAAACCTGAAACACACAAATCAGTTAATCCTTCTAGACAGATTTCACAGACTATGACATTTCAAGGACAGATCTGATTAACTTTCATAACTAGCTTAGCATAATATAAATATAAATAAAAATGCAGAAAAAATTCAACAAAATGGTGAAGAACAAAGTATGAAACATTTTATTAATGTATGCAGGCAAAGCACATAAAACTACACATTTAGTACAGCCTTGGAATATTACAGACTCAGCCATTTAGCTCCCTGAGCTGCTCCCCCATTCAGTATGATCATGGCTGGTCTGTACCTGAAACCCATTTTCCTGCCTTTGCTTTATATCCCTCAAGGATCTTAACTAACAAAAGTCTATGTGTACGAGGCCAGAAAGATCCAATTAACGAACTATCGACAGTCTTAGGGAGTGAAGATAGTTCTAAAGTTCTACCACATTTTGTGTTAAAAGTTGCTTCTTGATTTTACTGCTTAAAGACTCAGCTCTAATTTTAACACTAAAGGTGTAAATACAGCACCCATTGCTTTTCAGAATATCACATGCATTCTGGTGTTTATGCTCAACACAAGCTCCCTCCTACTAGTCTGCATTTGACTCTAACAACATACTCTCTACTTCTTTCTCCATAACGAATCCACCTTCTTGCACCGTTGCCCACCATTCCAGCACCAGCACAGCTATACCCCATCACTCTCACAGTTATCCACCCGACACCACCCTACCGACCTGGCTCATACCTTGGTGTCAGGTAATTTTCAAGCCTCAAAATTGAACCCGAGGAGGAAAACATTTCAGAAGCACTGTCCTGCTGGGCTCCACATTAAAATATTTATCCTGAATTCCCTATTGGATTTATAACTATCTCATTTTTATAACTCCTTGTTCTGGTTCTGCACACAACTGAAAAGATCACTAGAACTACAAAATCAAAAGCTTTCATAATCAATATCAGATCAACCATCAGACTTCTCTTGTCTACAGGAAAAACCCCAGAATGTTCAATCTTTCCCCTTATTCTTGTGTCCACTAACACAGGAAATAGCTTCGCCATGTCTGTCCTAGTCAATAGTGAAGGCAAGGCACACATAAGTGGAATCAAAAACAAATTCAATGGAGTTCACTGCATTGTATATGTTGTACTTACCAAGAACTGCATTAGCAGCAGGCAATTAATTCATATGTCATTTTCACATAATACTATAAGTAACCTTCCAAATAAACACAGTACATGATGGGAGAGCAAATAAAACCAAAAAAAAATTATTATGCAACTGAAATTAAGTTGTGCCTATCTTATTATGGTAATAAAAATAATTAAAACATACTCAGGTGGGTTAACAGTGAAATCCCTGGGCATACAGCATGGTAATATGTTGTTTGACCATGCAGTGACCTCTATCAGAATGACTGATGAATAAAATAATTTTCCTTGAGTGAACTGCAGCACGTATACACAGCGCAGAATTGCTTCCTTAACAGATTACCATTAGATAGATGCAATAAATGCCTAAAATGTGTGCATAACTGACAACATTCATTAATTTCCAGCAATGGCATATGTTTGTTGCATCCAGAAAGGATATACAGATTGTTAAAATTATCCTCTCTTTAACAAGCAGCAGCTATTGTCAATTTTTCTTTTAAATCGCTGAAAATAGAAAACAGGATCTGTAAAGGGTTTATTTTCAGGATGAGTAACAATGAAGAAAATCAAGGAGGATGAAACAGATCATCTCTCAACTCCGAGAAATCACACATAGATAAACAAAGCTTTTCACATCGAAACCATTCAGAATATTGCGCATGCAATTCAACACAATGTAGTCTGTAGTTCAATCTGATAAGAATTTGTTTGGTCATGGAATAAAGTGCAACACGATGTGGGATGCATATTTCAACAAGGAAAAGCATTCCTTAGTTTTGCTCAAGAAAGCATCAATGGGTCTAGATAAATTTAAAATAAATAACTCTTGTAGGATGCACTACCAGTGAGAATTGAGCAGATATTCAGTTTTCACAGCTACATTGACCTAAGAACCCACGAGGAGCTCGAACAGTTCATCCACTTCACCAACACCTTCCACCCCAACCTTAAGTTTACCTGGACCATCTCTAATACCTCTCTCCCCTTCCTGGACCTCTCTGTCTCCATCTCGGGCAACCACCGAGAAACCGACATTCATTTCAAGCCCACCGACTCCCACAGCTACCTAGAATACTCCTCCTCCCACCCACCCTCCTGCAAAAATGCTATCCCCTATTCCCAATTCCTTCGCCTCCGCCACATCTGCTCCCAGGATGAGGCATTCCACTCCCGTACATCTCAGTTGTCCTCGTTTTTCAAGGACTGCAACTTCCCCCCCTCAGTGGTCGAGAACGCCCTCAACCGTGTTTCCCACATCTCCCGCAACTCATCCCTCACACCCCGTCCACGCAATAAGAACCAAAAAAGAAACCCCCTCGCCCTCACGTACCACCCCACCAACCTCTGGATCCAACGCATCATCCTCCAACACTTCCGCCATCTGCAATCCGATCCCACCACCAAAGACATCTTTCCCTCCCCACCCTTATCTGCTTTCCGGAGGGACCACTCTCTCCGTGACTCTCTTGTCCGCTCCACACTCCCCTCCAGCCCCACCACATCCGGCACTTTTCCCTGCAACCGCAGGAAGTGCTACACCTGCCCCCATACCTCCTCCCTCACCCCCATCCCAGGCCCCAAGAAGACTTTCCACATCAAGCAGATGTTCACCTGCACATCTGCCAATGTGGTATACTGCATCCGCTGTACCCCATCGGGAAAACCAAGCGGAGGCTCGGGGACCGCTTTGCAGAACACCTACGCTCGGTTCGCAATAAACAACTGCACCTCCCAGTCGCGAACCATTTCAACTCCCCCTCCCATTCCTCAGACCACATGTCCATCCTGGGCCTCCTGCAGTGCCACAACTATGCCACCCGAAGGTTGCAGGAACAGCAACTCATATTCCGCTTGGGAACCCTGCAGCCCAATGGTATCAATGTGGATTTCACAAGCTTCAAAATCTCCCCTCCCCCTACCGCATCCCAAAACCAGTCCAGCTCGTCCCCGCCTCCCTAACCTGTTCTTCCTCCCACCTATCCCCTCCTCCCACCTCAAGCCGCACCCCCATCTCCTACCAACTAACCTCATCCCGCCCCCTTGACCTGTCTGTCCTCCCTGGACTGACCTATCCCCTCACTAACTCCCCACCTACACTCACCTTTACTGGCCCCATCCCCGCCTCTTCGACCTGTTTGTTTCCTCTCCACCTATCTTCTCCTCTATCCATCTTCTATCCGCCTCCCACTCTCTCCCGATTTATTTCAGAACCCGCTTCCTCTCCCGCTTTTCTGAAGAAGGGTCTAGGCCCGAAACGTCAGCCTTTCTGCTCCTATGATGCTGCTTGGCCTGCTGTGTTCATCCAGCCCTGCACCTTGTTGTCTCGGATTCTCCAGCATCTGCAGTTCCTACTATCTCTTGACCTAAGAACTATGTGCAAGGAAAATCATTGAATGGTATTGTGAAGACCATACTTTCTTATTTGTTTTCTTTTGGACTGTTGACCAAAATGGAAAAATGCTGCTGCTTTAAACCAAGGAAACTGTGGAAGGAGATGTTGCAATTTGAAACAAGTCACTGGAATTCATTGTGAATTGCATGAACACTGTTGCTTAGTTCAAGCACTGGACATTGCTGGACTCATCAGTGTGAATCTGCGTTCAGGATAGATTTGTCCAGAGACAGCCTGTTTATTAGTTTTTTTGATCAGGGCCAGTTGTGTGGATCAGGAGTATTCAGCATGACAGCTCTGACTGGCTGACTATCTACTCAGGAGCCAATGTGTTAACAATACAGTGGATAGAAAGCCTCCAAACTCTAAAAAGACAACAATTTCTCTCCTTTGACCGCAGGAGCAGAAGTAGGTCATTTGGCCCATCGGTCTGCTCCACCATTCAACGAGATCATGGCTAATATGATAATCCTCAACAACCTCTCCACATCCACCCTGTCAAGGCCCCTAAAAATCTTGCACATTTCAATAGTTTCACCTTTCTTTCTTCTAAACTCCAATGAGTTCAAGCCTAATCTATTCAACCTCCCATCATAAGACAATGTCTCCAAATGCAGAGTCAACCTAATGAACATTCTCTTCGCTGCCTCGGATGCCAGTCTATCTTTCCTTAGATAACAGGACCAAAATTGCTCATAGTATTACAGGTGTGATCTAACTGGTGCCTTGTATAGATTTAGCAAGACCTCTCTATTTTTATACCCCATTCCCTTTGAAATAAAGGCCAGCAGACCATTTGTCTACCCTCTTATCAAACAAACCTGTATTACAGCTTTTTGAGATTCATGCACAAGGGACCTCAAATCATCTGTGCTGCAGTCTTCTGCAGTCTTTCCCCATTTAAATAATATTCATTCCTCAAGTCTTTGTGACAAAGTACACAATCTCATATTTCCCCAAATTATATTTCATCTGCCAAGTTTTTGCCCACTCACATAACCTATCTATATTTCTCTACAGACTCTTTGTTTCATCCTCACCACTTGTCTTCGACTTATTTTATGTCAACGGCAACAGCAATGCCAATGTTACTTTGATTACTATCATCCAAGTTGTTGACATATATTCAAAACAGTTGTGGCCTCAGCACTAACTCTTTTGGCACTCAACTTGATATACATTGCCAATCTGAAAATGCCCACTTTATCTCACTTCTCTGTCTTCTGTTCATTGACCAATCCCATATATATGATAATATATTACCCTCAACACCATGAGCTGTTGTTAAGTAGACTCAGATCTGGTACCAAATCAAATGCCTTTTGGATATCCAAAATCATCATGTGTACTAGTTTCCACTTATCTATCCTGCTCATTACCTCCTCAAATAACCCTAATAAATTTCTCAGGCATGACTTCATGAAGTCACACTGCACGCAGCATCGAAAACGTGGTCTGAACAGCGTCCTGTACAACTGAAACATAGGCTCTGTACTTTTGTGTTGTATTCTACTTGTACTGAATGATAACATTTACCTAGAGTCTTAGAGATCTACAGCACCAAAAAAGGTCCTTCAGCCCATTGCATCCACACCAGTCGAAAACAACCACGTAACTATTTTAATCCCATTTTTCCAGCACTTGGTTCATAACCTTGTATACGTTGGCATAGCAAGTGCACACCTAAACACTTCTTAAATGTTATGAGGATATCTGACTCTTACAGGCAGTGCGTTCAAAATTCCAACTACCCTATGGGTGACAAAGTTTTTCTTCACATCACCTCTAAACCTTCTGCACCTTACCCAAACCTACGCCCCGGTCATTGATCTCTCCATCAAGGGGAAAAGTTTCTGCTTGCTTACCCTATTTATGCCCCTCATAATTTTATACATCTCAATCATGACCTCTCTTAATCTCCTCTGCTCTAAGGAAAATAACCCCAATCTGTCCAATCTCTCTTCATAATTGAAACTCTCCAGCACAGGCAATGTCCTGGTAAATCTCCTCTGTACCCTCTCCACGTCTTTAAATATTTATAGAAACTTTTGCTATCTATTTTTACATTTATTGCTAACATTCTCCATACTCTAACTGTTCCCTCTATTAAACTTTTGGCCATTCTTTGCTGCTTTTTATATTCTGATGAGTCCAATAAATATCTTAAATTCCTTCAGGGATCTGACACACAAGTGGCAGAAAGTTGAGCTGCAAACAACAATTCTGTTCAACACTGACAACTGTCCATCACAATATCCACCCCACATAACTGACAGCCCAGGTGCAGTGCTATCTGTATAACTGCGCATCCACTTTATTCAAAATTGCTTGAATCAGGAAATTTAATGGCATCGTGGCCACAAGTTCCTAACACAGAAGCTGCATTGCTCCAGAGGACTACTCATAAGGCAATGTGATTGATTACTACTATAAAACTAGAAGGTAAATCCGAAAAAAAATTGGTTCCCAGATTACTGCCATGCTGTATACTCAGTAGATTCAATGTTAGATATCCAATAGATTTGCTGTAGTTTGTGCATCAAAAAAAAGTGGTTTACCATGAACTGGTAGGGAAGGACTGGAGTAGGATTATGGATTTCACCTAGGGAAGGCCCCAACCATCCCGCCCCCCAACATCTTTGGATTTTGCGAATGAAAGTAATACCCCATCCCAGTTCTTGATATTATAGAAATCAAAAGACAATATTAAACAATTTTTAAAATTCTTTCATGAGATGTGGACGCCATTGGTTGACCAGCATTTATTGTGTACCCATAGTTGCCCTTGAGAAGGTGGTGGCGAACTGCTTTCTAGAACCACTGCAGTCCAAGGGCTGTAGGTTGACCCACAATGCCATTAGGGAGAGAATTCCACGACTTTAACTTAGCAACACTGAAGGAACAGCAATATTTTTCTAAGTCAGGACAGTAGTTTGGAGGGGAACTTGCAGGTGGTGGTGTTCCCAGGTACCTGTTGTCCTTGCCCTTCTGGGTGGAAGTGGTCATGGGTTTGGAAGGTGCTGTCTAAGGGTCCTGAGCAAATTTCTGCTGTGCATTTTGTAGATAGTATGCATGTTGCTAATGACCATTGGTGGTAAAGGGAATGGATGAAGTTTTGATTCCCTAAGTGCAACTATATCAGGTGGTTGCTTGATTAAACTGTGAAACAGCTCTCACAATTTGGGCACTAGCCCCAAAATGTTAGTAGGGAGGACTGTGCAAGATCAACAGGGCTGCTTTTGCCATTGACGTTTCCAATGCCTGGGTCGATACCAGGTGGTCCATCCAGTTCCGTGGTTGAGATTTTGTAGCGATTAATGCAACTGAGTTTTGCTAGGCCATTTCAGAGGGCAGTTGAGAGCCAACGACATTGCTATGGTTATGGAATCACATGTAGGCCAGACCAGGTGAGGATGGCAGATTTCCTTCTCTGAAGGACATTAGCGGACCAGATGGGATTTTCCTACAATCAACAATGGTTCCATGGTTATAATTAGATTCTTATTTTTTATGGCATTCAAATTCCACCATCTGCCATGGCAGGATTCGAGCCTGGGCCCTCAGATCATTAGATTAGTTTCTGGATTAATAGTCTAGTGATAATACCACTTGGCCATCACTTTTTCCTGATTTGGTGTTTCAACATTTTGTTAACAAAATAGTTAAACTCACCCATCGCTTGTTGAATATAAATCATAGCTCGAAACGTATGGACAGCTCCTGAACAGACAACAATGTAACATCGAATTTCTGAGAAGAGTTAGCATTGACTGAGGCTTTTCAATTGAATCGGAATGCCAAGGTAGTCATATTGGGCTCAAAATGTTGACTGTTTCTCTTTCCACAAATGCTGTCAGACCTGCTGATTTCCTCCAACATTTGTTTATTTTTAGAACAGATATGCAACTTTGTCTTTGTCACTCATTTGTTATACATTTTATTTTTATCGCCCACTTTCATAACATCTGTAACCAAAATATTATGAGACTTGTTACAATGTGATCTGAAGTGAATAACCTAAATCAAAAGGCAATCGTGGACAAGGATAGCCCACTTCAGCTAATGTACCCAGAAAAACCTACAGTTCCCCACATTATAAATACCTTAACTTCTGTTGGACCTGGTTCTAAAAATAAGGTCGGTGAAATAGATTTAGTGTCAGTGGGGAAACATTTAGGAGACAGTGATTATTGTATTACAAGGTTCAGGGTGATGATAGAAGAGGATAATAAACAATCCAGAGTAAGAATACTTAACTGGGAGGCCAACTTCAACAGGGCAGGAACAGAGATGGGTCAAATAGATTGGAACAGCAGCTTGATGGTGTTATGGACCAGACCAGACCCCTTCAAAATATTTTAAGAAGGCATCCTAGACCCTAACTTTTCTCATTTTAAAGGTAGATGTGAAGTGCATGTTCCAGATGTGATGCAACTAGTTAAACTACTCGACTTTAAGCAAAACACAATTTATTTAAACATTATATTTAAAAAAACAAACAAAAGGTAGAATTTAGAATAACGCAACTACTGGAAAACTTAACCAAATAATAGATACTGTACCTATTACTAATTAACTGTTCCAATATAGTTACAGCCCATAAACATAGCTCTTGGCAAAAAGGTAAATTCAGACACAGATTCTTACATGCAGTTCTCCAATCCAGGAGGAAACAACAGCAAGAGAGATTTCAGAGAAAATAGCAGTTAGGAATCATTTATAGAAGCTTCCAACCTTTCTGGGACCCCAAACAGCTTCTGACTGCTACAGCGAAAATAAAAACTAGAAAGCCTCCTTCCATTGCTCCAACGGCTTTTTAAAAAAACCTAAAGGCCTCCTAACTTATTTACTGAAGCCACTTTCAGTCAGCTGATCTGTACCTCTGCCTTTACAACCTCTCTTCAAAATTAATCCCGGACAAAATAACCTTTTTAAAGTGACAACATCACAATGGGAAAAACTACAGCTGAACAATAGGATACCTTTAAAGATACAGTGCAAATCAGAAGATTTATGAGAAAAATGATAGCCCATGGAATAAGAGAGATCATAGCCACATTGATACAAAATTGGCTGAGTAATAGGAAATAGTTATGGTCTATAAATATTTTTCATCCAAGAGCAAAGATTATAGCCAAGGGGTCAGTATGGAGACCCTTGCTTTTCCTGGTATCTATAAACAATCTAGATCATGGTGTGCATGGGGCAATTTCAAAGTTTGTGGATGATATGAAATTTGGGAGCATTGTAAACCACAAGGACAATGAAGAACTCAAAAGGATACAAGCAAGGTGATCGAGTAGGCTGATAGGCGGCAGATGCAATATAATGTAAAGAAGTGTGAAGTGGTTCATTTTGGTACAAGGAAAATAGATGACAATATAAAATAGGTTGTACAGTACTTGAAGGGATGTGTAGCAGCAGAAGAACCTGGGTGTATTTCACCATCTAGAGAAATCCATTGATCTCTTTAATGATCTGTCCTGATCAGCAGAGAATTGCATCAATGGTGACTTCAAGTCAGAATTCATAAGACACAGGTGGAAAGGGCAGTTAATAATGCATACAGTATCCTGGGCTTCATTAATGGAACATACAATATAGGGGCAAAGGACATGATGCTGAACCTATGGAAGACACTTATTAGACCTCAGCTGGAGTATAGTGTGCACACTATAGGAAAAATATGAATGCACTGGAGAGAGTGCAGAAGAGAAAATTTACAAAAGTAGTTCCAGGGATGGGAAACTTCAGTTGAGGATAGACTGGAAAAGTTTGAGACTGTACTCCTTGGAGACAGAAAGGAAAAGAGGAGAGCTGATAAAAGTTTTCAAAATCCTGAGAGGTCTGGATTGAGTAGGTAGGGAGAATACAAATGCTCCCATATGTCAAAGCGTTGAGAATGAGTGGGCACAACTTTAAAGTGATTAGCAAATGTGATGTAATAAAAATATTTTTCACACAAGCAATTCCAGTCTAGAATGCACTGCCTGGAAGTCAAACAGAGGAAGAGTTGACTGAGGTATCCAAGAAGGCAATGGATGATTACTTAACTAGAAACAATAGGCAAGGGTATGGGGAAAAGAAAGGCAAATGGCCCCAAGATTTCTGATGAAGGGTCTAGGCCCAAAACATCAGCCTTCCTGTTCCTATGATGCTGCTTGTTCATCCAGCTCTACACCTTGTTATCCCAAGTCATAAGCCGACTGGAGAGTCAGCGCAGACAATGCAGACAAGCCTTCCTCTGTGCCACAAAATTCTGTGATTCTGTGCACTTGGGCCAGAACAGAGTCAACTACATGCTAACAGATTCAAGTGCAATGTTAGGAGCTGAAGTGACTCAGAAAAGGCCAGTTCAAATACAATACCTAACATTCTTATCTTCCCAGGATTCAATGAGGTGAATGTATGTCCATACCGACCAACATGTTGAAGGTTTACATGCTTCAGAAAAAACTATAAGTGAATTGAGAATAAAATATGCTGAAACAGACTGAAGATGTTGTGCATAAACATGAGAGGAGTCACCGCAGAGAAGAGAGAATAAATATCCAAATATTCAAAATGCTGCAAAGAAGCAATTGTCTTTTTCACAGGAAATGTGCCACCCCAATGGAAATCTAACCGATTAAAATAATTCCAATTTAAGAAGACCTACAGAGGTCAGGACATGAGGAAGAGAATCAAAGACCATGGTCTTCCACTTGATAAACTGCCAGTCTTCCAATCCAAAGAGAATGTATTCTGGTGGAATAATGGAACATCCAGATTGCTTGAATTTGTAAAGTCAAAGACTTTCTTTGAGGGAGGGGAAAGTGGAAAATGTATTTGCTTGCACAAATGTATAATACTAATCATGGAAGAAAAATATTCAGGGCAGGATTTTGAACATGCGTCCAAAATAGTTAAAACAAAGGACTGACATAAGCACTGTCGACAATAAGATCACATTGTTACAACTTAATTGGGGAGAGTGCACCAATAATCAAGCGCAACTATTCCACAAACCATCACAGATATGTCAATACCAATCTAAACCTGGAGACGATGACTTTGCTTTACCAACTGCGGGTCAGGCCAAAAGCAATTCTCACCACATTTTACCATTAACAGGACAATAACTTCTTTGCAAATACATTTTTTTAAAAATGACAGAAAAAAATGAAAGGATTACTAATTTATTACTTTGAGATAAACTATATGATTTTAAAACTCTAAATACACATAGATTCATTCACAAAGAAAGCGACTAGAGCTAGGCAGTTTGACACATTATGGGTAGAAAAATATAGATGGGAAAAATAACATTCTGAAGATCCAAAGTCCAAATCATAAGGTGGAGACTTAATTCTCAAAATTCAGTTGACTTAGAAACGATGACATGCTATTGTCTGTAGGGCAATAATCATTCTTCTATTCCATTGTCGATTTGCTGGACCTAGGTCTTTTCTTGTACTAGAATTTTTTTTCTGGTCTTTTTATTTAGAGAGAAAAAAGAAAGGTAATTCCTGCTTACGAGCTCCGGATATTTTTGGTTACACTGCTTTTACAAATTTGTAGCTAACTGCAGCTCGACCAATCCAAGGAAAAGGGAAAAATTAAGTTATAATTAAGTTGCAATCCACAAAGGGAAAATAGAGTACAGGAGAATATGCAGGGAACATACAAACTGATTGTAAAAACTTCTGTAGGTATGCGAAGAAAAAGGATTAATGAAGCCAAGTGTAGGTCCCTTACAGACAAGAAGGGACTAACAATAAGGAGCAAAGAAATAGCAGGCCAATTAAATACATAATTTTGTACTGTGTCCACAAAAGATGATACAAATAACATCCCAGAAATGCTGGAGAACAGATGGTCTAGTGAGGAGGAGGAATTGAAGGAAATCAGTATTGCTAGGGAAATGGTGTTGGGGAAATAGATGAAAACTTTAGACAGATAAATTCTCAGGGCCCAATAATCTACAACACAGAGTACTGAAGTGGCCCCAGAAGTGGCAGATACACTGGTGGTCATCTTTCAAGTTTCTATAGACTTTGGAATAGATCTTGTGAATTGGAGGGTAGCTATTGTCACCCCACTACTTAAAAAAGGAGATAGAAAAGAGGAAATTATAGATCAGTCAGTCCTAGATGGGTAGTGGGGAAAATGTTATCCTCCAGTCCATAAGATTTAATAGCAGAGCACAGTGACAGGATTGGACAGAGTCATTGTCAATTTACCAAAGGGAAATCATGCTTGACAAATCTACGGTAATTTTTCCAAAGATGCACCTAGTAGAGTTGATGGGGTGAGGGTAGAGGGACACTGGATGTGGTTTTCTTAGACTTCCAGATGGTTTTTGATGTGGTCCCACAAACAGATTAGCATGTAAAATTAAAGTATGTGGGATGGGAGTTAGTGTACTGCCATGGATAGAGAACTAGTTGGCAGACAAGAAGCAAGGAGTGGAATAAACAAGTCATTTCCCAAGTGGCATGCAGTAACAAAGGGGTATCACAAGGATTAGCACTTGGATCCAAGCTATTCACAATATATAACAATGATTTAGATGAGGGAGCTAAATGTAATGTCTCCAAGTTTGCAGATAACACAAAACTGAGTAGGAAGGTGAGCTGACAGGAGAATGCAGAGATGCTTCATTGTAATTTGAATAAGTTGAGTGGGCAAATGATGGCAACTGAAGGAACATGTAAAATGTAAAAGTAAAATGTGAGGTTTTCTGCTTTCAAGAGGCTCAGGTTCAAGACCCACCTGCTCCAGAGGTGTGTAATAACATCCTGAACAAGTTCGTTACAAGAAACGGTATAGCAAAAACAGGAAGGCAGGTTTTTATCTGGATGGGGAGCAATTACGAAAGGTGAAGATGCAATGAGACCTGGGTATCCTTGTATACCGGCCACTGAAAGTAAGCACACAGGTGCTCCAAGTGGTGAAGAAAGCAAGTAGTATGTTGGCCTTCATAGTGAAAGAATTTGAGTACAGGAGCAGGGATGTCCTCCTGCAATTGTATTGAAGGATGTTGAGAGTGTCAACAGCCAGGGGTCACAGTTTTTTGGAAATGCGTTAGACCATTTCGGACCGAGATGAAGAGAAATTTTTTCAGCTACAGTGTGATAAGCCTGTGGAATTCTCTGCCACAGAAAGCAATTGGGCCAAAACGTCGAATGTTTTCACGAAGGAGTTAGATATAGTTCTTAGGACTAGTCGAATCAAAGGGTATGGAGAGAAAGCAGAAATTACTGATTTAGATGATCAGCCAAGATAATATTGAATGGCAAAGCATGGTTGAGGGCTGGATGGCCCTCTTCTGCTCCTATTTTCTTTGTTTCTATAAATGACAAAACATTTTTCCAAACATGTCCTATCATGATGCTGCACCTGCTGGATAATAGCATACACCATTTTCTTAAATAGGAATAGTTTCACGCAGGCACACTATTACTTAGCCAACTTGTCATAACAAAACACTTTCTTATTGTACTATGTAATCTTATTGTCATTCTACTCACCAGACCTGGCCAATGTTCACCAGCGAATGATACAGCATCCACAAAAGAAGCATGATTATCATGTTGGCACATCCAGCAATTAGTATAAACATCGACAGTCCCATTCCCAACAGAGCAATAGTATCAAGGTGTACATCCATGTCAGACCAATCCAGGAACCAGAGAATTGTTGGTGCATAGCTAATAGCCTTCATACCAACTTTGCCTCCAGCATACTGTTGAATCTTCTGTAAGTACAGTTTTCCTGGTAGCAGTCCCTTCTCTCCAAGCAACTGTTTGTTTTGCTGGTAAGCCACAGAGAAGGCCACAACTGCCATGAAGAGAGACAAAAGAGTGACAAAACAATGCATGAATTGTCATGAAAGACTGACAGTTGTACAACTTGAGTCTAAGAATAAATTACGCTGCCAAAATGCAAGTACAACTTAAGACATGAAACGTCTCTTTCATATTGTTTCTAGAAGTGCTTGATATTGAACATTATCACTGAAAAGAACAAGATGGTCACCAATAGATCTGACTCTAATATCTTTGAAACGAAATTTAAATTTAAATCAGAAATCAAGATGGCTGCTTTTCTTCTTTAATTAGTGTAACTCATGCAAATTCCAAGATGTGTTTCATCATAAAACAAAATAGAATTTGAACATAGTTGATGACTAATTTTACCATTGTATCCATCCTTTATCTTGAAATTTAATGTACATTGCAGTACAACAAACTTTTTCATAATCTGAATATAAACTCTCCAATTGTGAGGCTGATTCTATAGTTTACTCAAGCTGTGTGTAGATCGATAACCCTTACAATTCCCAATCATGCTAAAAATGCATTTGCCATATGGATTATAAACATCATATTGTACTCAAAATCCAAAAACACTTTAAAAACCAATTGTAAACAAACTAGAAAATAATCAAATAGCTATTTAGCCACAATGCGGTCACATTCTAGAAAGAATTTGAATGCAATGAATTCATTCTTAAAAGGTATAAAAATAAGATGAATTTAGAGTATTATTTAGTGATACATCAAGCTATTGATGTAAAATGCCACTAATTTAAGTATGTAAAGTAAATTCTAATTTACAAATAAATCATTAGTAACAATTTGGAACAATCAAATTGTTAAGACAGCGAATTCAAAAGCGTCAAAGGCTTTGAGAAGCAGTTGAATACTAGGCCGCATTAGCTGAAGTTCTCATTGGATGAAGCAAACTATTCTCATCTTCGGCTTTTTCACAGGAGTACACGAATCACAGTTTGAGGACCAAATTAGGATTAACACATGAATATATGAATAAGGAACAAGAGCAGGGTGGCTCAGAGGTTAGCACTGCTGCCTCACAGCGCCAGGGACCCGGGTTCAATTCCACCCTCGGGTGACTGTCCGTGTGGAGTTTGCACATTCTCCCCGTGGCTGCGTGGGTTTCCTCCGGGTGCTCCGGTTCCCTGCCACAGTCCAAAGATGTGCAGGCTAGGTAGTGTCCAGGGATGCTTGGGTTAGACATGGGGAAATGCAGGGGTAGGGAAAAGAGTCAGGGTGGGATGCGCTTCGGAGGGGTTGTGTGGACTTGTTGGGCTGAATGGCCTGTTTCCACACTGTAGGGATTCTATGATCCTAGCACGTCATTTAGCTCCTCGAGCATGTCCTGCCAACGTCAAATTCACAATCCCACCAGTCCTGATAATGTTTCACCACTTGCTTAATCTTTGCCCTACTCAAGAAAAACATGTTTGCTCCAGTCAATCTTCAGCTACAGAATCAAGTTCACTCTTAACAGAAAACATCTAAACCCCAAATTATGTTGACATGGTAACACACTTCAAACCAAAGTTAATAAAAATCAAAATATAGTTAACAAATGATTAAACAGTGAATATTGTCTGGATAGGACAGCAGGGTCTTCCCCAACCACCGCGTCAATATTACAGAAACGGCTGATTTATAAAAGGAGTAGCCCAAAGGAAAACGCTGAGAAATTAATGTTAGGTGCAAATTTTATCAGATCCTGACAGCAATTCAAATAATTTTTATACTAATCTCCTAGACTGAGTGACATAAACTAGGGATGGACCCAACTGTCAAAACTGCTTTCAATTCATGAAAGGAACCATCTGGTTGACTCTAATCTGTCTTTTGCCTCTCACCAGGTAACAGTTACATTTGGTTTAAAATTCAAATAGGAAATTACCATAATAATCATAAGGTTATGCTTTGAGTTGCTGGATTTTTGATCTTTTATGTGCCCTGTAAATATGGATGAATGGTCAACTGGACATACAGGGCTTTCTTCACACTGAATAATTTTCTTTTTGTTGTGCAACAGAAAGAATAAATAAAATTGTCAAACTTGATTGTGCTCTACACCAACATGGGAACAGAAAGTGAAATGGATTTTAAAGCCAAGTTTGCACTTGTATGCTACCTCATTATGAAGTCTGTGACCAAGTTGTCAACTAGGCAAGTCACAGACAAACGAAATAAGCGTCCAGGAAAATTTTAGAAAAGAAAACGGCCCTTCTGGAAGCGTGGAAAGTATACATCAAATATACAAACAGCACGGGAATGTAAGGTGTAAAAACTGATTGCAAGCTTTGCTAGTCTGTTGACTAGTCAACAATATTATAATCTGGTTAAACAAAAATTAAAATGATGAGTAAATATGGTTGATACAGACAATGTTGTGGTTTCTGTTACACTTCCAGTGTCAGTGATATTATTATGCATACTCTGGTTGGATGCGAAAATTCCTTCCATAGGATCCAGAAATGTCATGTTGTTGACTTGCTTACCAACAAAATTTTATTCCACAGTGAAAAGTCAAGTACCTTTTAATCAACCAGTTACTGGCTACTCTGCAGTACATCGGGACAACACTGTTCTAAGATCAGACACATTCCATACACCAGACAAAAGAAATGGGTGACTGCAGATGGTATCATTTGGTGCAAAGGTAGAAACAGCACAAAAAAAACTGTAAGGGGGTCCCGACCGGAAATGTCAGCTTTCCTGCTCCTCTGATGCTGCCTGGCCTGCTGTGCTCTTCCAGCTCCACACGGTGTTATCTCTGACTCCAGAATCAGCAGTTCTTACTATCTCCTTGTAAGAGAGTGCCTATCTGTTCTCTCACTAGAGGTATACAAAATGCCAAGGGTAGGTTTGCAAAGGGACAGGAACAGAAAGCAACACAAATATTTTTACACTTTCTATAGTTGATGATTCTTCCTTTAAACAGGAATTTGTTGATGCGTCTTTCCAATTTCATTGTCTCCTTTGAATTTTAATAAAAGTGATATATTTTACTGTACTGAATGCAAATTCGTAAACATACACCCCCATTTAATTTTGACTTATTTAAATTGGCAGATTTGTGATGGATTTGCAATTAATACTCATTAAACATCCAAAATAAATACCCAACATGGAAACAATTACCTCATACACAAGTACATCATCAGTTCTTTTGAAAATTATGTTGAAATTATTGAAGTGACTCAGGCAAAGACATTTGGCAATCTGAAATTGATTTTCACTGACACTGGCAGCTACTTAAATGGGTGATAAATATTTAATAGGCTACTTCTTATTAATTTGCTTGACTTAAAATAGTGACTGGTTCAGATAGCAGAGAGCATAACCATAGTTCACAACATTAAGTCAGTAGATTGTCAACAGCGTGTGAAGGTAAGAAGTTGATGACAGCAGCAATGCAACACAGTGAAAGTTGCCTTTAGTACCTGTAGTTTATGCAAATTGAGTCAGAATCTTTCACACATTAATGTGTGGGAGAACAAAAAAAAACCCTCAAAACAGACTGAAAAAGCAATTAGCTATAAAGTAGGTCTAAACCTGAAGAGGTAAGGACTGAAGGAAGGTACAAAAAAAATGATATTTTCCTGCAGCATCCATTCAGGTGAGTTAAACAACTCCCAGGCCCAGTACAGGGCAGCAAGTTGGTAAGCATATTATTCAACACTACTTTTTCTCCCCTCAGCGAGTAAATAGTAAGAAAGCTTATTTTTATACGAATGCAGTTCACCTCATTTTAATTCTAGCTATCAATAAATAAATAAATCTAGAAATGACATGCTATGTGTCAGGACTGCAGTATAAGAGCACTTCTGGGTAAATAAACTAACCAGATTTCCAAATCTGTACGAAATCACTCCAGCTCAGACAGAAGAGCAGGAATTTCTAGATTTTCTTTTCAATAAATATGCACACCCCCTGAGAAAAGTAAAGGTCCAGGAAGGGGAGAAAATGACTGTCAAATTGTGGTACCTGAGACAGGAAAGGTTGAGAAAGTGATCTGACAGATGCTGCTACTTGCTACCTGACAGACCAAAAAGAATGACTGTGGGAAGACAGTCAACGCAGACCATAGCTCAAAAGACTGCCATGGGGAGAATAGAAACGTAATTGCGATGAGAGTTTCTATAGTTAATGGGATAGATAGCATACTCTATGGTCACAAACAGAAATCCCAAACAGAGATAGTAGGAACTGCAGATGCTGGAGAATCCGAGACAACAAGGTGCAGGGCTGGATGAACACAGCAGGCCAAGCAGCATCATAGGAGCAGAGAGGCTGACATTTCTGTAGAGCATCTGCGCTCTGTACGCAACAAACGACAACACCTTCTGGTCGCGAACCATTTTAACTCTCCCTCCCACTCCCTGGGTGACATGTCCATCCTCAGCCTCCTCCAGTGTCACAACGATGCCACCCGCACACTGGAGGAGCAGCACCTCACATTCCACGTCAGGAGCCTACAGCCTGATGGCCTAAACATGGAATTCACCAGCTTTAAAATCTCCCCACCCCTGGCCTCATCCCATGTCCAAACCTCCCTCTCGTCCCCGCCTCCTTGACCTGACACACCCCGTCCAGCTTCTCTCCCACCTATTTGCCCCTCCCACCTCACTGACAAATCCCCAACACGCCCTACATACACTCACCTATCACGATCCCACCTACCTTCTTCAGGCACACCCCTCCTCTCTCTATTTCTGAGTTCCCTTCCCCCTCCCCATTTCTGAAGAAGGGTCCCGACCTGAAAGGTCAACTTTCCTGCTTCTCTGATGCAGGCTGGCCTGCTATGTTCCTTCAGCTCCATACTGTGTTATCTCTGACTTCAGCATCTACAGTTCCTCTATCTCCCAAACAGCTTGTTGTCTACTTGGTGCCAAAGAATGGGGTATCCTGGGTGGACGGGAATAATTCAATTATTATTTTCCATGTTGGAGCAGCATAGTCAGGATGAGGGAGATGCTTGTGCCAAAGGGATATCAAGAGTTGTAAGCTAAGGTAAAAAGCAGGACCACGATGATAACAATATCTAGATTATTGCCTGAACCACGTGCAAACAGAAGGACAGACGAGAAAAGTTAACATATAGCTAATGGACTGGTATAGGGAAGTGGGATTCTTTTTCATGGGACACTAACGCCATTGTTTAATTGTGTATTAACTGTTTTCAATTCTATACAGGTGGCAGATACTAACAGATTAATCATTTGAGCTCCTATAACGCTCCTGTGGCACAGTGGTAGTGCCCCTGCTTCTGAGCCAGGAGGCCTGGGTTCAAGTCCCACTTGCTCCAGTGGTGGGTAGTAACATCTCTAAACATCTCTCAAACAATAAACACAGGCTGAAAGTACAATGACCCAGGTTCAGAGGTGTTTGCTTGAAATGTGTAACTGCAAATAAATATGAAAACATGTTAAGGTCAGCTCTAGTTAAGTCATCAATTGGCATTCTAAAATATGGAACAGAAAGGAGCTTCATCAATAGGATGAGTGTCAAAGCAGCATGGATAAATAGGGTGTTTTAAAGTAGCAAAAAGCAATGTAGGGCTTTCACAACAATAAATCTAAATGTACATGAAACATAAAGTAGAGCATACAACAGACAAAACTAAGGGAGAATGTAAATGGCTGGGAATAAAGTTAGATCGAAAAGAAAGATGGTTTAAAATAAAATGATAGGTACTTCCATTTAATAAAAATGGCTAAGCTATCTGTATAGTCACACAGTCTCTATACTGGAACAGGAGGCATAATAGATATTAAAGACAGTAGTAAAGTAAGGACGCTTGAAGTGAGACCTCTGGCAAGAGTTTTATCTCTATCTCCATTCAAGATCTGAAGAGGAGAGATATCTGACTCAAAACGTTAAATCTGTTTGACTTTCCACAGATGCTACCAGACCTGCTGAGCTCCTTCAACGTTTTCTATTTTCATTTCAAATTTCCAGTGTCTGCAGTATTCTGCTTTTATCGGAGCACTTGATTCACGCCACTCTTTTTCCAAATATGCCCATCATGAAGAGGTTCTGCTTTTCTCTCCAACACAATTTTTTTGATCTTACATCTTGTTCATCTTCATGTATTTCTATTTTCCTTTAGTTAATGAAGAAGTGTTTGCCAAAACTCGCTTTCACAGACAGATCACCTCAGTGACTATCTCCAGCTCTGCCTCATCCTCCAGGGATTTCAACTGAACTTCCATCTTTTGTGTTTAAAATCCACCCAATAGTACAGGTATCTCTAAAACATGCTACTACTCTTGCTGCATCCTGAGAACAATAGTCAGTGCCTAGCACCACGGTTTGCACACTCTTGTCCTCTCTCTGTCAGACGGATCTCACACTAACTCAAAGCTCTGCCAGTCCCCAGTTCCATTCCATTCTTCATCTCAGATGATACTTGAACAAAAAATTTCTCTTCCATTTAGGTGTTAAAGAATGCAAGTTCCAAAATCTCTCAAGTACCAACACTCCCTCTGGATTCTTCCCTACCACCTTCCTGCCAACTCCACCCCTTCTTCTAATCTCACCTCTCGCCACACATTTGCTGTACTTTCTGACCTTCTCCTCTCTGATGCTGAACAATCTGGGCTTAGCAATGGTCTGAGTTTCACTCCTTTATGGCCCCACCTCAATGAATTTCAGTTGCAATATGATATTCAACTTTTCCTCTGTCACCTTTGTCTACATGCCAACTTCTTTGGACAGGAGCTCTCTCCCTACTTCATAGACCCTTTTTCATGAGTCTTCAATGCACCACTTCCACATGTTCCCCTCCCTCTCACCTTTTACCAGCACTTGGCCTCTATACTGAACTGTCAAGTTGACATCAGCAGCCTTAATTTCTCTGCTTTCCTCACCCACTCTAACCTGCCTCTTCTAATCTTTTTGCACTCCATGCTCTTTGGTCAAAACCCTGACATTGTTATCAAACTTGCCAATAAGGGTAAATAAAATCCAAAAGAACTGTGGATGCTGTAAATCAGAAACAAAAACAGAAGTTGCTGGGAAAACTCAGCAGGTCTGGCAACATCTGTGTAGAGAAATCAGAGTTAATCAGAGTTTTGGATCCAGTGCTGTTCTCAGGAAGGGTCATCGAACACAAAACGTTAACTCTAATTTCTCTTCACAGATGCTGCCTGACCCGCTGAGCTTTTCGGGCAACTTCAGTTTTTGTTGCCAATAAAGGTGGTGCTACTGTCTGACCTGCTGACCTCTATCCTGCAGACGCCGAGCACTAGCACTTGGCCACTTCATCCCATCTCCCCTGCACTATGAGCCCAGCACTGACACCAAAGCTGGCTGAGCTCATTCTCACCTTGAACAACTTTTTGTTTAACTCGTCTCAATTTCTCCAAGTCAAAGGTGTGGCAAGGAATATCCACATGAGTCCCAGCTATGCCAGTCTCTTTGTGAGGTTTGTGGAACATTTCTTGTTCCAGTCCGACTCAGGCTCCCACCCAATTCTTTCACAGGTACATCAATGATATCTTCAGTGCTGCTTCCTGTTCTACTGTGGAATTGGAAAAATTAATCAGTTCAGAAGAAATCATATCGGACTCAAAACGTTAACTCTGTTTCTCTCTATATAGATACTGCCAGACCTGCAGAGTTTCTTCAGTATTTCTGTTTTTATTTCAGATTTCCAGTACCCACTGAGGCTGGTTTAAAAAGAGGATGCTAAAAAATGTAATGAGAGACTTGAAGGTTGGTTGGCTCAGCTGGCTAGAGCAATGCAGAACACCAAAAGGAATTCAGTCTCATACTGGCCATGCTAATTCACAGATGCCTGTTTCCTTTCCCCATTATTGTGGAATGGCACCCTCAAGCTACATATAACTAATTGTCTTTCTCTAATGGAAATAGATGCCTATGGACTATGATTAATTAACATTGTTTTAATTTGATAAGTTTCCATTAAAATTTGGTGTTATGTTGCATCTGACTGAGTATGGCATTAAGAAGCCCGAGCAAAACTAGGGTCAACGGAAATCAAGCGGGCACTCACAGTGTTTGGGGTCACATCTGGCACAAATATTCAGCCCTATTTGTGACTCCTCAAAATACCAAACCAGCCTATGACCAAATGCAGCAAGGCATCACAATATCCAGGCTTGGGGTGTCAAGTGTTAATTAACATTCACGTCACACAAGTGCCAGGCAATGGCCATCTCCAACAAGAGAGAATCTAATCATCATCCTTTGACATTCAATGGCACAACTATCACCAAATCCCACAAGATCAACATTCCTGGGGTTACAATTGTCCAGAAACCGAACTGGACAAGCCATATAAATGCAGTTGCTCTAAGAACAGCTCAGGGTCTACGAATGCTGCAGCAAGTGACTGACCTCCTAACTCACCAAAGCCTGTCCAATATCTGCAAGGCACAAGTCAGGAGTGTAATGGAAAACTCCCCACTAGTCTGGATGAGTGCAGCCCCAACACGACGCAGAACAAAGCAGCCACTTGAGTGGCATCACCTTTATAAACATTCACTCCCTCTACCACAGACACTCAAAAGCAGCAGCGGACACCATCTACCACATGCACTGTGGAAATTCACCAAGGCTCCTTAGACAGCACTTTCCAAATCCACAACTGCTACCATACAGCAGCAGATACATAGGAAGACCACCATTCACAAATTCCACTCCAAGTCTCTCAATTTCACAACTTCTGGAATTCCCTCTCTAATGACAACATGGGTCTATCTACAGCAAATGGATTCAAGACGACAGCTCGTCACCATGTTCTCTAGGCAAACTAAGGATAGGCAATAAATGCTGGCACAGCCAACGATGTCTGCATGTCATGAATGAATAAAAAGAGTCTGAAAGTCTTAGATGATTACAAAAGATAGTAAGTTTACAGTAAAAATTAAATACATTACTACATAATGTAATACAAATCTGACTTGCTAGAAAATATAATCCACACAATTTTGGGAAAAGGGATGTTCTTGAGTGCAAATCATTGCTAGAAACACAATAAGAAACTAAGACAACAAGGTGCAGGGCTGGATGAACACAGCAGGCCAAGCAGCATCATAGGAGCAGAGAGGCTGACGTTTCGGGCCTAGGCCCTTCATCAGAAAAGGGGGAGGGGAAGGGGGTTATGAAATAAATAGGGAGAGAGTGGGAGGCGGATAGAAGAGGGATAGAGGAGAGGAAACAAACAGGTCGAAGAGGCAGGGATGGAGCCAGTAAAGGTGAGTGTGGGTAGGGAGTTAGGAAGGGGGTAGGTCAGTCCAGGGAGGACGGACAGGTCAAGGGGGCGGGATGAGGTTGGTCGGTAGGAGATGGAGGTGCGGCTTGAGGTGGGAGGAGGGGATAGGCGGGAGGAAGAAGAGGTTAGGGAGGCAGGGACGAGCTGGACTGGTTTTGGGATGCGGTAGGGGGAGGGGAGATTTTGAAACTTGTGAAATCCACATTGATACCATTGGGCTGCAGGGTCCCAAGCGGAATATGAGTTGCTGTTCCTGCAACCTTCGGGTGGCATCGTTGTGGCACTGCAGGAGGCCCAGGATGGACATGTCGTCTGAGGAATGGGAGGGGGAGTTGAAATGGTTCGCAACTGGGAGGTGCAGTTGTTTGTTGCGGACCGAGCGTAGGTGTTCTGCAAAGCGGTCCCCGAGTCTCCGCTTGGTTTCCCCGATGTAGAGGAAGCCACACCGGGTACAGCGGATGCAGTGTACCACATTGGCAGATGTGCAGGTGAACATCTGCTTGATGTGGAAAGTCTTCTTGGGGCCTGGGATGGGGGTGAGGGAGGAGGTATGGGGGCAGGTATAGCACTTCCTGCGGTTGCAGGGAAAAGTGCCGGGTGTGGAGGAGCTGGAGGGGAGTATGGAGCGGACAAGGGAGTCACGGAGAGAGTTGTCCCTCCGGAAAGCAGATAAGGGTGGGGAGGGAAAGATGTCTTTGGTGGTGGGGTCGGATTGCAGATGGCGGAAGTGTCGGAGGATGATGCGTTGGATCCGGAGGTTGGTGGGGTGGTACGTGAGGACGAGGGGGATTCTTTTTTGGTTTTTATTGCGTGGACGGGGTGTGAGGGATGAGGTGCGGGAGATGTGGGAGACACGGTTGAGGGCGTTCTCGACCACCGAGGAGGGGAAGTTACGGTCCTTGAAAAACGAGGACAACTGAGATGTACGGGAGTGGAATGCCTCATCCTGGGAGCAGATGCGGCGGAGGCAAAGGAATTGGGAATAGGGGATAGCATTTTTGCAGGAAGGTGGGTGGGAGGAGGAGTATTCTAGGTAGCTGTGGGAGTCGGTGGGCTTGAAATGAATATCGGTTTCTAGGTGGTTGCCCGATATGGAGAAAGAGAGGTCCAGGAAGGGGAGAGAGGTGTTAGAGATGGTCCAGGTAAACTTAAGGTTGGGGTGGAAGGTGTTAGTGAAGTGTATGAACTGTTCGAGCTCCTCGTGGGAGCACGAGGCGGCGCCGATACAGTCATCAATGTAACGGAGGAAGAGGTGGGGTTTAGGGCCGGTGTAGGTACGGAAGAGGGATTGTTCCACGTAACCTACAAAGAGGCAGGCGTAGCTTGGGCCCATGCGCGTACCCATGGCTACCCCCTTTGTCTGTAGGAAGTGGGAGGAATTGAAAGAGAAGTTGTTGAGTGTGAGGACGAGTTCGGCTAAGCGGATGAGGGTATCAGTGGAGGGGGACTGGTCGGGCCTGCGGGACAGGAAGAAGCGGAGGGCCTTAAGGCCATCTGCATGGGGAATGCAGCTGTAGAGGGACTGGACATCCATGGTAAAGATGAGGTGTTGGGGACCGGGGAATTGGAAGTTCTGGAGGAGGTGGAGGGCGTGGGTGGTGTCACGGACATAGGTAGGGAGTTCCTGGACCAAGGGGGAGAAAATGGAGTCTAGATAGTTGGAGATCAGTTCGGTGGGGCAGGAGCAGGTGGAGACAATGGGTCGACCAGGGCATTCAGGTTTGTGGATTTTGGGAAGGAGATAGAAGCGGGCAGTGCGAGGTTGGGGAACGATGAGGTTGGAGGCCGTGGGTGGGAGGTCACCTGAGGTGATGAGGTTGTGGATGGTTTGCGAGATGATGGTTTGGTGCTCAGGGGTGGGGTCATGATCAAGGGGGCGGTAGGAGGAGGTGTCGGAGAGTTGGCGTCCGGCCTCGGCGATGTAGAGGTCAGTGCGCCATACTACAACTGCGCCTCCCTTGTCCGCGGGTTTTATGGTGAAGTTGGGATTGGAGCGGAGGGAGCGGAGGGCTGCACGTTCTGCGGGGGAGAGGTTGGAGTGGGTGAGAGGGGTGGAGAGGTTGAGGCGATTGATGTCTCGACGGCGGTTGGAGATGAAGATAAACAACTGCACCTCCCAGTCGCGAACCATTTCAACTCCCCCTCCCATTCCTCAGACCACATGTCCATCCTGGGCCTCCTGCAGTGCCACAACGATGCCACCCGAAGGTTGCAGGAACAGCAACTCATATTCCGCTTGGGAACCCTGCAGCCCAATGGTCTCAATGTGGATTTCACAAGTTTCAAAATCTCCCCTCCCCCTACCGCATCCCAAAACCAGTCCAGCTCGTCCCTGCCTCCCTAACCTCTTCTTCCTCCCACCTATCCCCTCCTCCCACCTCAAGCCGCACCTCCATCTCCTACCGACCAACCTCATCCCGCCCCCTTGACCTGTCCGTCCTCCCTGGACTGACCTACCCCCTTCCTAACTCCCTACCCACACTCACCTTTACTGGCTCCATCCCTGCCTCTTCGACCTGTTTGTTTCCTCTCCACCTATCCTCTCCTCTATCCCTCTTCTATCCGCCTCCCACTCTCTCCCTATTTATTTCATAACCCCCTTCCCCTCCCCCTTTTCTGATGAAGGGTCTAGGCCCGAAACGTCAGCCTCTCTGCTCCTATGATGCTGCTTGGCCTGCTGTGTTCATCCAGCCCTGCACCTTGTTGTCTCGGATTCTCCAGCATCTGCAGTTCCTACTATCTCTGATTCAACAATAAGAAACTAGTCTGGTCTTCCAATAAATTCTTACCAATTTTCTTCTGAAATCAAAAATATAAACCATCCCCTTACTCACAATTGCACTGTTCTGGTATACAGGTAACGTCCAAAACAAAAGTCTTCCCAATACAAGCCGTCAGTTCAATTACTCTTCACTGTTTCTTTCACCTTTCCAGCAGCCCTCTGTCTTTTATGCAGAACCTTTCTATAAGATCTCTTTGTTAGGTCAGAATTAACAAGAAGGATGTCACAAAATAGATTTTTATCTGTAGTACCTATCTAACACTGGGAAGTTTTTGTCATTAATATGTATGAAAGTGCTAAGCAAACAGTTCCTGTGCTGCACTGGATGAAAGGTCTCTGCTACCTGACAAAAACTTTTCACTGAAAAGTACAACAGTAAAACTAGGTCATTCATACCGTATAAAGTATTTGTACTGCCATTGTTGTAACATTTGATATAACCTAAGTATGAAGAGAGGGCTGTGTGTTTGCACACTCAAAATAAAATCTATGTAATACCTAGAACAGGTGCATGATCACAAAAGGCTACAGTTTAAAATCAAGTAGCACAAAATGCTCAGGATACAATGTGCAGAAAATGAAAAAGGTTCACACTTTTGCTTTGGACATTCACTTCAAGCTTAATCAGTTACAGTAGCTAATAATTCAGAGGATAACAAACTTGTAGTGTTGATTAAAACTTTACTGTATAAAGTATGTAAGTACTTAGCTCTGAAATGAATCTACCTTCAAGTTCCTTATTACAGAAACTGCATAGCTTAAATTAGATTTTGAAATAGTGGACAAATTTTGAACTACTACATTTAAATTACAATTTTAATTGTGCGTATAATTTTTTTTTGTTTTTCAAAGCAACAATTTACATTTATATTGCACATTTAATGTGGTAAAATGTCCTAACACATTTCACTATATCAAATTTGACACCAATGTATTTAAATATGTTTAGGGTAAATGACCAAAATGCTTTATTAAAGTTTAGAGTTTTAACAAATGTCTTAAAGGAACACAAAGGGCTATGAGGGAATTCCAGAGCTTAGAGCATTGACAAATGAAGGCAAGAATACCAACGGTTCAGCAGTTAAATTTGTGGATGCTGCACAGTAAGACTCAGAGACATGCAAAGACCCTGAAAACAGGTAGGGCTAGAAAAGATTACAGAGGCAGGGAGGGGAAAGGCCATGGACAGATAGAACATAGAACATAGGACATAGAACATAACAGCGCAGTACAGGCCCTTCAGCCCTCGATGTTGTGCCGACCTGTGAAATCAATCTGAAGCCCATCTAACCTAAACTATTCCATTATCATCCATATGTTTATTCAATGACCATTTAAATGCCCTTAAAGTGGGCGAGTCTACTATTTTTGCAGGCAGGGCATTCCACGCCCTTACTACTCTCTGAGTAAAGAACCTACCTCTGACATCTGTCCTATATCTATCACCCCTCAATTTAAAGCTATGTCCCCTCGTGCTAGCCATCACCATCCGAGGAAAAAGGCTCCCACTGTCCACCCTATCTAATCCTCTGATCATCTTGTATGTCTCTATCAAGTCACCTCTTAACCTTCTTCTCTCTAACGAAAACAGCCTCAAAACCCTCAGCCTTTCCTCATAAGACCTTCCCTCCATACCAGGCAACATCCTGGTAAATCTCCTCTGCACCCTTTCCAATGCTTCCACATCCTTCCTATAATGCGGTGACCAGAACTGTACGCAATACTCCAAGTGCGGCCGCACCAGAGTTTTGTACAGCTGCAACATGACCTCATGGCTCCGAAACTCAATCCCTCTACCAATAAAAACAAGGATGAGCATTTTGATGAGAAAGCAAAGTATGTCAGTGAGCTCAGGTTTGATGAATGAATGGAACTAGGTGTGAGTTAATGAAAGATACATGTGTACATTTGTACATGTATGGTTTCAGACATCCCACAGTGTCTTAAATGAGTAGCAGGATAATATCCACACTCGTGTGAATGAACAGCAACAGCCTTTAATAAACAAAACTGTGTGCAGAGGATAACAAGAAAACTCATCTCACTTGGATTCCTAAAGACCCAGACTCCAGTTCCATGTAATCTGAAATCACTAAAACACAGCTCCTTTTGCACATGCTCAGTAATGATACAATAAAGATATAACATTCTTTAAGCTACAAAAACCAATGAAAAACTTTTTAAGCATAGTCGATAGTGGTAATGTAGGAAATGTCAGGATATGGACCAGAGCTTTGGATAAGCCCAGGTTTATGTAAATTAGAAGATGCCAGGCTAGCTAGAAAAGCATTAAAAGGAGATAAATGAGTGTTTTAACAGTGAATGAGCTGAGGTGGACAGGTCAAGTGGTATTACAGGAGATGAAATAGTTGATACCATGATGGACTGCATATGTGAATGGAAGCTCATCCCAGATGTGACCAGTCTCGGTCCGCTTCAGACAGCTGCAAAAGGAAAGGATGAAAATAGTAGCAACAGAACAGAGTTTGTGGCCGGGACCAAAGGCACTAGCTTTAGACTTCACAATATTTAACTGGAGGAAATTTCTGCTCAACTGATGCCAGACAAGTAGAGTAACAAATCAGTAACCATGGCAGAGTTGAAAGTGATGGGCAAAGTAAAGTTAATTGAGAAATAGGAAGGGACCCAGGATCAATCCCTGGGAAACTCTTAACAAAGGACCAAGAAGGGTAGTCATGGCAGGTGATTGCCTGGCGAAAACAGGATAGATCGAACTGAATTCAGTCAAGCACAGCCGGGTAGTCAACCGTGTCAAAAGCCCAGAGAGGTTGGGAGAGATGAGGAGGAATAGCCCACTATGAAATGCCACATGGAAATTACTTGTGAATTCATAAGGACAGCAGGGATGGAAACCTGACACTCACATCTCATGAAAGAGTTTTTTAAAAACTGCTTGAAATCATACATATTTAGAAGTTGTTCCCTTTCTTAAAAGTGATGGTGGAGAATCAAAATAAAAGAAAACAGGTGAGAAGATTTTATTTTTATTTTGGTCAAAATGGGGAAGTGAACAAATAGATTTGCTGGAAGGGATATCAAAAGAAAAAGCTAGCAAGGAATCCAGCTGCATTGAGCATGTCTAATTTAGACTTATTAATGTGTCAATTAAGTTACAGCTTGTGTGTTTAATTATATTTCTGACTGAATAGCACAGAATTTTTTGCTGGGTTTATGTTGGTCTTTCCTGCAACTCCATATCTGAATCCTTCCAATCAGGTTTCCATCTCTGCTACAGTACTAACAGTTCGACTGGGACAAGGTGACTATACTGGGACAAGCGAACAACAGACATGCAAAGGAATCTCTGGAGGCTGGGTTC
Organism: Rhincodon typus; assembly: GCF_021869965.1. Lineage (NCBI taxonomy): Eukaryota > Metazoa > Chordata > Chondrichthyes > Orectolobiformes > Rhincodontidae > Rhincodon > Rhincodon typus. Next base: position 20,505,406 of record NC_063352.1, on the reverse strand, counting down.
TCAACACAGGATTCCATTAACAAACACATAGAAATAGACCCCGTATACAGACTGCTGCTGAAAACAGAACTGGAAGTAACAAAACCCACAACACCAGAGAATCATTTCAATTCGGAATGGAGCAGAACACCAACGCTTCCATTAGAGGCCTCACTGGTGATGTTGCCTAGAATGATAATAAAACATCTGCACACCACAGAACAACCAGCTCAGTGAGCAAACGAACAACTGCATCCACAACATGAGCTATAAATTTTCACTAAAACCTTAAAAAAAAACTAACATTGTCCTTATCCTGGTAAGATTTGTTGCTAATCCCTAATTTCCATTGAACTGAGTGACTTGCCAGGCCATTTCAGAGCACAGTGAAGACCCACTTACATTGCCGAGAGATTGGAGTCATGTGGGCCAGAAGGAGTAAGGATGACAGATGTCCTTCTATAAAAGATATTAATGATGCATATCGAATTTTACAGCAATCTTATTAGTCATAGTCACTGTTACTGAAGTTAGCTTTATATTCTCCATTTATTAATTGAATTTAAATTCCACCGCTGTCATAGTAGAATTTGAAGCAACATTCTTGGAACATTATAGAGTTATAGAGTCATACGGCACGGAAACAGACCCTTTGGTCCAACTCATCTGCGCCAACCAGACATCCCAATCTGACCTAGTCCTATTTTCCAGCAAATGGCTCATGGCCCTCTAAACTCTTCCTACTCATATACGCATCCAGATGCCTTTTAATTGCTTTAAGTGTACCTGCCTCCACCACCTCCTTTGGCAGCTTATTCCATACACGCACCACCCTTTCTGTGAAAACGTTACTCTTCAGGTCCTTTTAAATCTCTCTCCTCTCACCTTAAACCTATGCCCTCTAATTTTGGACTCACCCAGCCTGGGAAAAAGACCTATGCTATTCACGTTATCCATGCTTCTCATGATTTATAAATCTCTGTAAGGACATCCCTCAGCCCCCTATGCTCCAAAGAAGAAAGCCCCAGCCTTTTCAACGTATCCCAAACCCTCCAGTCCCGACAACATCCTTGTAAAACTTTCTGCAGCATCTCAAGTTTAACAACAACGTTTATATAGAAGGGCAACCAGAACTGTACATTATCCTGGGCTTCAGAATTACTGGAGCAGTGATGCTACCAATGCTTCTGCCTGATTTCAAAGGGAAACACCTCGCATGAGATAAATCATCAAGATATAGAAAGACTGGATTATTTCAAATAGCTTTACTCATTTTTATCTTTTACATCATGCTCCATTCCCTAGACAAATGTACTGGTAACGTAATGCCACTTTTGCTGTGGAACTAACAACTTGGTATAACATGGCAACAACTGAAGCTTGTTAACCTTCAATTCTACATTACTCCTGGTGGAGAAGTGTCAGCTCTCTGCATGCTGTTTCTACCAAGTAACCTGTCAAAATTAAAACCAAGACTATAGAAATCTGAACATGCAAATTTCCAGTTTGTTACTTCACACTAGACCCAACTGATAGAATATGCCTGTCAATACATTTCTTCCATTTGTTTCATTATTTAAGGTTTTTTTTTGATAATTCCCCAATATAGCCTTCAGATAATGATTTTCTTAGGTACTGCATTCATTCAGCAATGACAGCCATTGAGAAAGGCAAATTCACGTTGACCAAACCAAAAGCAAAAATTATTGAAACACTCAGCAACTCAAGGAGAACGTGTGGAAAACAAATATTGGCAAATCCACACGTGGAAATCCTTCATCAGAACTGGAAAATATTACAACAAACAACATTTAAAAGACACTTGGACAAACTGAAGGGAAAGGGGAAATACATATGCACACAATTGCATATTTGGGTCCTGGCCCGAAATGTCAACTTTCCTGCTCCTCTGATGCTGCCTGGCCTGCTGTGTTCCTCCAGCTTCACATTGTGATGTGCTTAAATTGATGGTAAAAATGGCAGAAAAAGTAAGAGCATTAAGTTCTGCTTTGGACCTTCAGAAGTTTTGTTTTTTCAGAACTCCACCAAAACCAATATCACCTTTACTAATACGCCATCCTGTGTGCGCATAATTTGTTTTCCCTTTCCACTGTTCTTTGTCATGCTCTGCAAACATAATATCTTCCATTTCTGATGAAGGGTTCACACCTGAAACATTAGTCTGTTCTCACCAGATACACTGCCAGACTTGCTGAGTGTTTCTTACAGTTAAAATTTTGCTTCAGATTATCAGCAGGCACAGTATTTTGTACACATTGGTGTTAAAATCTGTCGGTAATGCTGCATCATTTGAAAGACAAATTGTCTCCACAGAAGCAGTATTTGCATACACCAGGTAACCGGACAAATCTATATCATCAGAGATTAGGTTTTATATTTTCATATCAAGCATAGTTTTGTATGTGGGCGTAACGAAATGTCTGTTAAATCATTTATGCTATTAGGCAAAGTTAGGTGAACTCAGCATCCTCTTGAATTCAGCTTCCAGCTGCAAGTGAAATTATGATTTTGTTTATTAATTGGTTTTACACAAAAAAAAATTTCTGGAAAAGCTTAAAACATTGTATGAAAATCACTGTGGAAGCAGAGCATCTAACTTATGACTGTAAGATTGAGTAATTACTGTTCCAATCTATAGTTATTCTTTTTGCATCAGTTGTGCTAAATATTGTACACTTCCCAGACACTGGTCTGATGAGGATCAGTGATACCATGACCAATCATGGCGCAATCACAAATTTGCCTAAATTTAGATACCACCAAAAAGATTAATTGCACAAATAATTCAATACCTTTCAGATAATTGCTTTTGACACCTTTTTCTGTCTCTCACATTTCAATTCACATAAATAATCGCTTCACTTTTCCAGGTTAGCTCTCCAAAAATTTATGCTGTAAGGTTCTTTCTTAGTTAAGAAACTCCTCTCAAATAAAGCATGGTGAAAACACCAGTACTGTATTCATAGTCAATAACCACATCAAAACACCTTCGATTGGTCATCTTCCCGGTACAAACAGCCAATACACTGGATTTCCTCCTATTACAGGAGGAAACGTAATAGCATTAAATTGTTACTCTACCCCAATGCAAACATAGCATTTAATGAAAAACAAAGACTTGTATTTATGTGATGTCTGTCATGACTACCAGATGTCTCAAAGTGTTTTACAGCCAATAAAGTAGTTTTGAAGTGTGATCACTGTTGTTATTTAGGGATTGCAACAGCCATTCACAGACAGCAAACTTCCATAAACAGCAACGAGATAATTCTGTTTTTGTAATGTCAACTGAGAGATGAATACTCACTGGACAGCAAACATCCTGTTATTTTTTCCAAAATAGTGCCATAGGATCAATAATATCTACCTGAGCAGATAAACGGAGCTTCTGTATAACACCACATCAGAAGGGTAGTACCTCCAACAATGCAGCATTTCCTCAATGACAACAGTGATTTTTAGGCTTAGGACTTGAATTGGCCAATTAAATACAATTTTAATTGTGTATTTAATAAAGGAACAACATATGTAATTGCCATGAAGCCAACACAAGTAACCTGTTTATGTTTCAGTGAGGTAAATTGTTTGGCTATAAATCTATCAAAACAAAATGTAAAAAAGTTGAAGGTGTCAACTGAAGTCAGATTTTGCTTAGAATCAACAAACTAATTTGTCATTTACAAAAGCTGAACATTACATAACTAATAAAAAAATGGCATTGTAAAACAGCTAGTAACAGTACATGGAAATAGGACAGTATTGGATTTACATAACATCTTTTGCATAGTTTTTGAAATTAAATCATTCTTTTGTGGCCAAATATAACAGATGATTTGCACACTGAGAAAATGATAAACAGCACCAATGACATGTGCTGTTAGTTAAGAAATGTCTGTTGGTCAAGACCCTTGAAAAATCTGGTCTTCTTCGAAAAAGTATGGGAGGAGCTTTCACAAATATCCAAATTTTTTATCTCAGCCATGCAACTTTAAGGAGGCTGCAAATGATATCTCTCCTCCAATCTGGGCCAGGTTGAGAAGAAAGGTTTTATTTACTACACTTCTCAACCACCAGCACTGAAAGACAATGGTGGGTGGCAGAAAGTTAACCAACTTCTCAGCCGCAGTAGATACATAGTCATGGAATGCAAATTAAAAATAGAATAAATCTACTTAATCAAAAGCACTGCCTATTCTCTGGGAAAAATACAAACCTAATTCATTTGTATTTTTGCTGTAAATTCACTGGATAATCAACATTATAGCCACCTTGAGGATCCATCTGAGCGTTATATCAAAAATAACTGCTGACTGAAAGCAATCTTTGCACAATGGTGATAACTAGCCTTACTTTGGCTTCACACTGGTTATAGTAGAACTGCAACAAGCCTCTCTCCACTTCAAAAAAGTGCAAATAATTTTATAGTTTTAAATATTATGAAACAGATGATAACAAAGCCTTATCTTTCCTGATATTTAAAACTGCCTCAGCTTATGAGCAGGAGTCTATACATACATGCAATTAAACATGATGCATAGTATTGCTCTCTGACATAACAGGAAAACAAGCAATGAAGTATAATCAAATCCCATCATTTGCATCCCTGTGAAGACAGGTGCTGATGCCTGTGGTTTCAGAACAGCCTTAAAGTTGAGCTATATTCCATTTAGCTCGACATATCTTAAAAGCAGTTTCTACACTTCCCCATTGTTATGAAACTGAAATCAGCTCATCATTAACACAAGACACACACAAGAACTGGATGCAAGTGTCCCACTCTGTGCTCAAAGAATGCTTGCTAGTGACCTGCTCCCAAATCTCCATCATACTCCATTTGATCAGAACTTTGTGAAGTAGAATACAACTTCCTCAACAATTTTCATAGATTTCCTCCCTGTGGACAAATTCTTGGCTTCCTCTTCCTGAAACAAAAACATAAAATACTAAAGACACTTAGCAGGTCAGGCACCATCTGTCAAGAGAACACAAGCCAACTTTTCAGGTGTTCACCAAATTCTTAAAATTGGGGAAGGATTCAATATCTTTGAAATGTTGACTTATATTCTTTTAAGGGATGCAGTCTGATTTGATCAGTGTCTCTGACATTTCTTGCTTTTGCTTCAAATTTCTCACAGAGTTGATATTTTACTTTTAGCCTCCTTTCTGACTGGATAAGGCTGCACTGGGGAGAACTTATTTAACACCTTTGCACACACTAACTGGAGATTAGGAGGTTAAAAAAATGAACTCCCACTTGTGTAGCACCTTTCAAAACCTCAATATCATAAAGCACTTTACAACCAAAGAGATACTTCTGAAGTGGAGTCATTATGCTATGTAGAGAAATGGGGCAGATCAAGGTCCCACACAGAAATCATTTAATGATCCGTTTTTGCATACTTACTGTCAGAAAGCCATCAATCCAGACACTGAAGAATGTCATGGAATCTTTCAGATCCACCTGAGAACTGACACAGCCAGTTTAAAACATCATCTGAAAGGCAGGCCTCGGAGAGTGCAGCACTCCCCCTGTACTGCACTGGAGTATTAGAAAATTTTACATCAATGCCATGGAATGGGACTAGAACCCATATGTTTCTGAATGAGAGGCAAGAGTGCCTCCTACTGAGCCACAGTTTCACTGGGAATTCACTTTAGCGTAGGATCTTGGCAAAAACCAACAACAAATATACACTTTTTGCCAGCATATTGCTTCTGGACTAACTACAGCATGAAAAGTTTTGACTTTGGTTTTCATCTTTTAATCATCATAAAGTTTAACCTATCAATATAATGGGATTCAGATATGTATCAAAAGAATCTGTTGAAACCTTGCATCTAGTTTTCAGCAATACCATAATAGTACAATATCCAGATAAGATATTTCTGTCATTGTAAATTTATGATCAGCTATCAACTAGTTTTATGGACTGAGGTAGAATGCAGGCAGTGCATGACTATCTGCATGTGACTCAGTCTTGACTGCTTTTTTTTCAATAAACTCTATTCCTGGAGCTTCAGATGGCTATCTGAGCGAAGTGGAACATTTACATTTTGTTTTGCATGGACCAACAATTAGGATTTTGTGGTTTCAACTTAGTTTTGCTTGATATTAGATTTTGCTGATTATAATTAGGTAGGTTTGAGTCCAAAGATCACTTTGAGGACAAAGTTTGGGACTTGCACAAATTATTGTAGTGATTTGAAGCAGGACATTTGGATGAAAGTGATTTAATGTTTTTGCTCTATATGTATGCAGCCTACGTGCAATTATTGAGATGCAGTGCGTAACATCATTTTCTGAACACAGAGGAATAAACACATTGGACTCAGATGTTAAACAGGATTAATGTCAGAACAGCTATGATCTTTCTAAATGGCAGAGCAGGCTCGAGGGACCGAATCGCCTATTTCTGCTTCTAATTCATACGTTCGTAATAAAAATCCACAATTGGTTATTTGCTATTTGACATCAATAGAGTAACACTTGAGTCAGTGTACAATGCATGTGTAATTTATGAATGAAAACAAAAGTGAAGAAAGAACTCCAGACTATGAAACCTAAGCAGGCTGTTTGCATGGCCACCAGTGGGCAAGGCGAAGGGACAGCAGGTCTGTAAGAGGCCCAAGTCAAAGAAACTACGTTCAGAGGACTGAGCAGGTGTAAATAATTCTAACTGCAAGGTGCCTCAAAGTGCCTAACAGCACCGTAATGAAGAAAGTACCAGCAATAGCAATATGTAACTTTGTTAAATGTCATTTGTGTTCATGCTTATTCCAGTTAATTATTTTTGTAATAAGTGAAAGCTCGGGAATATTATTTTTACCTATGTAAATCCCAGTTTCAGTGTTCTACTCTGTTGTTCATTTGTTGCTTTGCAGTTCTCTTTATTTTATGTTCAATTTTTAACTCCATTGACAGTTTCCCAAAAAGGATCAAGGCATTCCATGTTATGTCCAGAAATGAAACTGGTCACTCAGATTGGTCATTTATGTTCCACGTGAGCACTCGTCCATATCTCTTCCTTTAACCCAGTTAGAACAGGCCTCTCTTTCTTCTCTCTCATGCAATTCTAGCTTCCTCCATATGATAGCAAATTCTACTAAGTAAATATGTTTCTCATGAAGTCCTAATTGGATCTCTTGGTGATGATCTTGTATTTATGGCCCCTAATTTTGTTTTCCTGCAGAAATTCACCATAGAACCTTAGAAAGCACCTTCCAAATTCATGACCAATTCTATCTAGAAGGACAAGGGCAGCAGATACCTGGGAACACTACCACCTGCAAGTTCCCCTCTATGCCACTCACCATCCTGACTTGGAAATATATCACCGTTCCTTCACTGTTGCTGGGTCAAAATCCTGGAACTCTGTCCCTAAGGGCATTGTGGGTCAACCTACAGAACATGGACTGCAGCGGTTCAAGTTCACCATCAAAAGGGCAGCTAGGGACGGACAATAAATGCTGGCCAGCCAGCAATGCCCACATCAGACTAGTGAATAAAAAAAACTCTTTGTCTAATGACCACTTGAATTAAAATACTTTTAAGAATTATCTGCTCACCATGTGCACCAAAAGCTTGGGTCATTGTGCAATTTTCCCACAAAATAATCAAGTCCACTGATAATCACATTTCAAGCTGAATTTTTTAACCTCTTTCAAAAAGTGGATTGAATAAAATCTGGCAACAAATTACTTTGAATTTTCATTCAGGACTGACACAGAAGTATAGTTGCTCCCACTCATGAAGTTATCAGGATTAGTAATGCATTACAACTCCCTCTGCTCCTACCATGGAATAATCATTCTGAACCAGCAAGATGCATTATGGACACACAAATTACAAGTGACAACTTGACTGAATCATTAGGTACCTCAAGAATCGAATTAAAAATGTGGCCACTGTACATTTCTAAAGTCAGGATTCACATCACCGATCATCAC
>NC_063352.1:20362782-20492459 GCF_021869965.1 Rhincodon typus | reverse complement strand
GGAACAGGTGTGGTACAGAGGTTTAGGTAAGAGGTCAGACGAATGGAGGCCTGCTCCAAATCGCTTTAAATGACTGATGGGCGTTTCTATTTTTCTTTCAAATCTCTCTCTTCCCCCAAGTTCCACTCACAGTAAATAAATGCTATGGAGCGCAGCAAAACTATCCTGGTTAGCCAGAAGGTGCCCGGCTGCACCTGCACGGCGCTTTCCTGCTCCTGGCGGCCGCTCTCCTTGGCCTGGCTGAGTGGATGGTCCCCCAGGCCGCCGCTTGTCTGCGCTGGGCCCACACGCCGGCTTCGCAGCTCCGCCGCCGCCATCTTCACTGACACTGCGCCTGCGCGCTGCCGGCCCTCACCGCAGAAAGTTTGCACAGCAGCAAAACTTCCTGAAAGTTTGATCCAAATCCCGAGTCTGGTCTTTGGTGTTTTCCGTGCTCTCTCTCTCTTTCTCTCTCGCACATGTTAAAGATTAATCCAGTTGTTCTCACGTCGTTATTTTTGTAGCAACATCTTAAATGGCGCAGAAAATTATCAGAGGAATTTTATAGGGGGCCGGATTTTGAACATGATAAATTCACACAAAATTCCAACCAAACTGGTTGTTATAACGCATTATATTAAAATTGATGGCTCTTTCAAATCACACTGGTCGGAAGTCAGAATCGTTCACTTTGATTGAAAACATGGTAAATTTCGATGCGTCTGTTTAAAAACATCGATTGCAGACCGACTTGTTCTCTTGTCAATATCCACTGCTGATGTTTATGTTTACACAGCACTGCGACAGCTGCTTGTAAACAAATGGAAAAGTTTGAAAACTTTACTGAAAGTAAATTTTCCTTTCAGGTTAACTATAATAGCGAATTATTTTGTTTGTTTTTCGTCTTCTTAAAATAATTAGTATGTGTCTTTGTGTCTGATTGATCGTTTTCAAAATATTCCAGTTCTTCGTTTATGTTGCTGATCGTTTTGATTTCGTTCTTCGCCATGCTTGTTATTGATTAGTATAAGTAGATATAAAACAATGTTGTTTAATCGTATTTAAACACTAAAAGGTTGAATTAATACGCTCCACGAAACGCATCTCCCTAGACCTGTAGTATGATTCGAAATGTCTCTCACCTCTAATCTCTAACCTTTCTCGTGTGTATTAGTGATCTAAAAGATTCTCTTTCTCACATTATGTTGTTCTACACGCTTCTGTCCCTATCGTCTCCTTGTTGATTTCAAGAGTCCGAGCACAGCCTCCCAGTCCAATGCATCGCTTACCACTTTGAACCTGCAGCACTCCCTAACTCCACAGCACTGTCGTTCTTGCAATCTCCAGACTTTTAACATTAATCCTTGTTTCATCTAATTGCTATTACCTGATTAACTTGCTTTCGCATTTACTTCCATTCAACCTTTGGTTACGTCATACATTCTGGATTTTTGTCTTTCATTTAGGCTTTTCAAAGTGTGGGTGCTTTTTCTGTAAGTGGCATTCTACATTTGATTTGATTCGTATCATAAAATTGTGTTTATAAAAGGAGGAAGAAAGGTTTATCAACCGTTTTTTTCATAACACTGTGACCTCGTTGTTCATAGTTCTCCGAGTTCATTTCTATGTATTTGTTGATCCTTTACTTTGCTATGAGTTGTATATAAGAAACCAGTTATTGTGTTGCTCAAGTTTACTGTAAATCACGGAAAGAAGTTATTTCTGAAACTTTTAAAAAGAATAAAACCTAATGCTTCAAGCCATATTTGTACAGTATTATAATTTTCCGGCACTTGGCTCAATCATCAAATTGCACACCGTTCACATTGATGTACACTCCTCTGTGTGATTTTCAAGGGAAACGAGTGTGCAGAATAAACAGAAATAGAAGAGTTAAGGGGAATAATCTCTAATTTCTCTCTAAATCCCATGCTATTCCGGCATTCACATAAGTCGCTTTGTTTCATATTAGGTTAATTTTCTTAAATTCTTTGCCTTGTCACCATGCTGAAAGCAGAGACATCACAAGAGGAACCCACTAACGTTTTCTTGGGATATTATAGGATTGGACAAATGTATAGATTTAATAATAATATTAAAACAGTGATTTGCGAGGCATGTTTCTAATATCACGAATAGTAACTTTTAATCAGACGTATGGTAGTGTCGCAGGCAAGAAGAATGAATAAACATGTAAATGATGTTAATAGATTATTACAGTATACATAATTCATCTGGCTAGTTTAAGTCCAATTTTGTCTCATAAACAGTAGTCCCTTAGAGGAAAAATATAAAGAGCGATCACAAGAGACGCAAATCTACTCCAAAATGCACAAAATAACGTCGATTATAGCACTTTTCTGGTGTTGCACGTTCCAACCTCATTCCCAAAAAATCCTTGCCAAGATGACAGGCCACTCACTTTTGAACATTGCCACGATACGTGAATTGGCGCCCAATGGAAAGAACACGTAAACATTCGCTTGATTCTCCTGTTATCGTGGTGTGACTCAAAACAGAAGATGCTCCTTTCCTATAAAGGTTCACTTCATACGAGAAAAATTATAGTTCGGAACTCGGGTCACGTGATCGTATTGCGGGCTCCTTCCATGTAAGAATAAATAACATGATTTGAAGACAACGCCGCATCTTTCATTTTTAAAAATTTTATTTGAACGGATGCGGACGGCCCTGGTATGTCTCTGAACTGGACAATTTCAGAGTCACACACATTATTGTGAATCTAGAGTTGCCTGCAGGTCAGATTTCATTCCTGAATGACTGTTACTGCGAGGCTTTTGTGACAATTATTGTTGCATGGTCACCAGACTAGATTGCGCTTCCAAATTTAACCGAATTTAAATTTCATCAACTGTCTTAATGGGTTTTGAACTCATGACCTAGAGCATACAGCTGTGTCTCTGGATTACTAGATCAGCAACATCACAGTGTCACCATGTTCCACATATCTACCAACCTTTAATATATTAAAGAAATGTTAGTAATGAACGGAATGTAAGGTTCTTGGCCTTCAAATTGAAAATCAAAAGAATGAACTATTTGTCTTGTGAAATGTAATTTTTTATTCGTGGTTTCACAGTGTTAGGAGATATTAGGTTAAAAAACTAAAGGTTTGGTCAAAGAGGTAAAAGAGTGTTAAAGAAAGAAAGTGATGTAGAGAGGGAATCGAGAGGTTGGGGCAGAGGCAAATGAAAGCACAGGCACTTGGAGAGATGCAAGTATAATTGGGTACGCACAAGAGCTCAAATATCTGAGAGAGTTACGAGGTTGGTAGGGAGGGCAAAGCCATGAAGGGATTTGAGACAGTGATGAGAATTTGAAAGTCGGTATGGAACCAGTCGGAATGGTAAAGTCGCCATAATTTCACCACACCATCAGCTCCCTCATTCGAGAGAGACAACCGGTAGGGGTGTAACCGGAGGGTCACCACGCTTCGGGCGAGGAGAAATGTTGAGATGGAGAGTCCTTCATGGTAAACTCAGCCAGGTGCAGGAATTGAACCCAGGCCATTGGTATCATACTACATTGCAGATCAGATTTCCAGACAAGCGAGCTAGCTGATTGTAAGTATCAGGATGATGGGATGGGAGGGGGTGACTTGGTACAGAATGGACATCTGAGTTTTGGATGACTTCGTGTTTATGTACGGTAGATTGATAGAGAGCAGCCAGGATGTGTTGGAAAAGACAAATCTAGAGATAATCATGATATGAATGTTGCAAGCAGCCTGGGTTAATCTCAAGCTGTTACCAGGAAGAGTGGTGGAATCAATAGTTAGGGAATGGAGTTTGCAACAGGAACCAAAACTCCAATATTTATTTAGTGGATGTTTCTGCTTACTCTGTACTGGAAGTCTGATAAACTGTGTGATAACTTAGCAACAACAGGAGTTGAGGGAATCGGTGGAGGTGCGTGTCATCAGCATATATATGACAAAGGAATACTGTAGTTTCCGCTGATATATTCGAGGGCCAGTGTGTATCTATAAATAGGAGGAGAGTTGCGGATACCCCTTTGAGGGACACTGGAGGTAAAGGTGCAGGACAATGCCATCTTCCTCGGGAGCCCCTCCACTGTCTTCTAGTTCGCTGAGACTTAACGAACCGCTTACCCGGTTCAATTCTTAACTGTTTCTTGTGACTCTGGTAAGCGCCACTTCCGTTCTGTGGCATGAGTGGAAGTCCAATTCGCGGGATAAAATAGAGAGTTCCTAGAACAATAGGTACGGCCACAAAGAGTAGTTGAGGTAACAATATAGGCATTTTTAAGGATGATAATACGAGGGACAAACAACGATATGTAGATAGGGTTAGACAAAGAAAGGTCGGGTCGGGTTATTTTGGACATAAATACCATAGAAACTAGTTGGCCTATTTCTGAGAAACAGAATCCAACATACACCCAATCCTTTCCATGTCTTCCTTGTGTTTCTTTCCATTTTATCGGGTTTTTCAATTGCTTGCTCACTCAGCTCGTCAGAACACTGTGTCCTCACGTATTTCGGCCACCACGGCTTCGATATCACATTACTCCCATAGTCCAGTCAAAGGTGAATTATGTCACACAGTTTCTTTTTGGCTGAGTGACGCTGTTGTAATTAAAAGGGTTAAGATTCAACTGACGATAACAATTATGGATTAAGAATGCAGTGAAACCCTTTCCCTGCTTAAATGCCTGAGGAAATTGCTGGAAGGTAGGTGTCTTCCCCACCACGCTGGAAACAGAATTGCTCCAAAACATTGTTTTACTTTAAGACTACGTGACTATTTTGTTACTTCTTGCGTCAATGTTTCAGCTGTCCAAAACAAGCACAAAGCCACACTTAAAAAATATCCAGGTTGACATGTGAGCTCCTTGGGAAAATCGTTGACTTACTCTTGACACTTCTTTTAAAAAAAAGACAGAACACAATTCTTGCCAACTCTCAGAACTTGTCGAGATTGGCTGCGTTTCCAGTGTGCAAGAGGGCTTTGCCTGCAGGTTAAAGTACAGTCAGCAACACAAGTGGCGCTATCTGGCTCATCGCAGTCACATCCTGTGACAAACAGTGAAACCCCGAGGCACAGTGGTTTCCCAACGTGGGGTAACGCGTACCCTCGAGTGGGGAGGTACGGCGGACGGCCCTCAAGATGATCTTTGGGAAGTAGTTAGCATTGTAAAATTAACACCTCCTTCAGAATGGGAGTTATATGATCACGCGGTCCAGGTAGCAGAAACAAATGAGAGCACTGTCCATCAATAAACCAGGCGAAGTCATATTTTTGTGTGTGTGCGTTATGTATATATGTCCGCGTAGTCTTTTCTCTATCGAATGTGACAAAAACGTAATTTTTACAGAAGGGCTCTATATTTTCTTATAACTTTTATAACTTCTTCCAGTCCTTATGAAAGATCGCCGCGATAAGCCCCATTTCTCTCCCTGCAGGTGTTGCCTGACCCGCTGAGCACTTCCAACATTTCTTGTATTAATTTCAAATTTCCAGCATCCGTACCAAACCGCCGGCTTTTATTTAAGGGACGGAATTGAGCGTTTATTCTGCCGTGCAGTCATGGGACAATGCGCCACATAAACGTAAGGAAATCCCAGTGAATATCACGACTTTCTTTTCGCAGGAAAATGCACGAACGTTCGTTAATATTGACCGGAACGCAAATCAAAATGGAACATGATGCAGTAAAAGCCACTTCAAAAAGAAATCACTATCCCATCCCATGGTTGTTCACTCGAATAAAAATAAAGTACTGTAGAAGCTGTAAATCTGAAATCAAAACAGAGAATGCTGGAGAAATTCAGCAGGTCTGGCAGCATCTCAGTGGAACGAGACAGACAACGTTGAAGTTTCGAATCCAACACCCGAAACGTTAAACTCTGTTTCTCTCTCCACAGATGCTGCCAGACCTGCTGAGTTTCTCCAGCATTCTCTGTTTTTATTGCCTGATTGTTCAATTAATCTTGGCTCCTTCCGTGATCAAACGTCAAAGATTCCCGCCGCTCCACAAACACCCCCACCCCCCCACCACATTAAGCATGATACCGCTCCACTTAATGTAACCATTAACCGACGAACAGATCAGAGACGAACATTTACACAAGGCTGGATGAGGCTTTTTGTGGCGCAGTGGTAGTGTCTCTACCTCTGAGCCAGGAGACCCGGATTCAAGACTCACCTCTTCCAGCAGTATGTAATAACATCTTTGAACGGGTTGATTAGGAAATATCTGGAAGCCCAAATTATTAAACCAATTTAAGTTATATAAACTCATTGTTCATCAACCCAATACATCAATGCTTTCTTTGTTGCTGTCCCCAACCACCATGCTGTCTTCCTGTCATCACTACGACTATCAGATTGCGAGAATTGAGAACATAAAGACATAGGAGCAGAAATTAGGCCATTCGACACATCGAGTCTGCTCGCCATTCAATTGTAGCTGATAAGTTTCTCAACCCGCATCTCCCGCTTTCTCCAATAACCTTTGATTCCCTTAACAATCAAGAACCTATCTATTTCAGTCTTAAATGTACTCAATGACCTGGCCTCCACAACCTTCTGTGGCAACGATTTCCATAGATTCACCACTCTCTGGCTGAAGAAGTTTCTCCTCATCTCCGTTCTAAAAGGTCTTCCCTTTACTCTAAGGCTGTGACCTCGGGTCCCAGTCTCTCCTGCTGAAGGAAACATCTTCCCAATGCCGACTCTACCAGGCCTTTCAGTCTTCTCTAAGTTTCTATTAGAACCCCTCTCATTCTTCTAAACTCCATCGAGTATAGTCCCAGAGTCCTCAAACGTTCTTCGTATGTTAAGCCTTTCATTCCTGGGATCATTCTCGTGAACCTGCTCTGGACCCGCTCCAGGGCCAGTACAACCTTCCTGAGATATGGGGCCCAAACTTGCTCACAATACTCTCAATGTGGTCTGACCGGGTTGAAGAGGTTTGTGGCTGTTGCTGACGACTCCTCTCAACCAGGTAAATTCAGACAGTTTTCTGAACGCTGGGTATTTCTGCTGTGATTCTGAGCTCGTTTGTTTTAAGAAAATGAAACGCTACATCTTACAGTGCCCCTGGAAGGATATAGTCAGCAGGTTGCAGTGGCCATTCAAAGGGAGGAAATGTCACAGGGAGAATTTAATTCAATGCGGGACTGACAGCCCCTCACCAATATTTGACCTGACAAGGGCAGAGACTATATCCGCTCAGGTACGTAAGAACATCTTTAATCTTAGACTGAATAAATTCCACTCTCGTGCTGTGGAGTGCGGGCTAAATTACATTATTTAAACTTTAGGGCAGAGTCAGTTCAAGAGTATTAAAGTGAACCATTGCCAACATCGATTTGAAACGTTTTGTGAGTGGTTTACTGTTTATTTATGGTTACAATGAAGCAATTTTGGATAAAGCCACCATCGTTTGGGAAGGTTATGAACTCACGAGACCGATTTAAACCGGTTTTGACACTCGTTCCGCTTCCGAAGTCGAGCGCGAGATTATTGAGCACCTGTACAACTCGGACGTTCAATTTCATGAGCTCAGGGGAAAGAAAATTCCCCAAGTGCACCCGCCCGCACCCCCAACCAGGCCAGAGCTTCCAATTATCTTTCGGTTTATTTCATTTGATCACCCTCACGTGCAAATCATCGACAGGTCAAAATAATTGAAATCTGTCCCAGTCGCCTGTATGTTCGATGACCTGGTTGTTAACCCGTGTAAATGGCATTCGTTATTATCGTGAGGAACATCAAACGCTTGGGTATCTAATAAAAGTATCTGTGGGGGCTGGAATGCATTGAGTGGGTCGGTCAAAGAAGTTTTCCAGTTATCTCTGATGATTTGTTGAACAATGTTGCCTGTCCCTCTAAATGCGCTGTCACTCCCATGGTAACTGTGTTATTACATATCGAATACCTAAATCAAATATCGTGAATCATTACTAACGTACATTATTGAATTTTCTTTTAAATCGAGACAGTCATTAGATACGGGTAGCAGAAGTATAATGTACAGTTAGTTACGAGTGGACATCATCCAATTAAATGCCTGTGCAATACAACAAGATACCGATTCATCTCTTTTCTTTAAAGTCCACGTATTTGTGAGCCAGGTACGCCTTTCTACACTCGGCCTGCGCAAACCGATCTTCGCTAGTCGTATATCAGGCAGGAATAGACGTTCCTTCGTCTGTTCAAGGTTTCATAAACATTCAAAGTGAGCACTCTTTGAATCTGTAATATTAACAAATAGTCTTTCAAACAGCACTGCCATAAAGTGTGAGGGGAGATTGGAATTTCTGGTTTGCATTTCAGTCAGCCAACTCACATCATAGATGCTTATAAACACAAGTATACTTATGATAAAGAATGTTTTATTTTTGCTCTATTATTTGACAAACATTCCTTTCTGAAGCTCTGTCACCGAATATAGTTCGCGGTTTGATTAATTTCAGGTAATGGACAAATATTGATACTGGAGCTCGCCAAAATCAACAGCCATTGGTTGGTAACTAATGAAACGCACGAGTGTTTTAGACGATAGCTCTTTGTTATGTGTCTTCCATACCTATTTGTGGAAGTTGTGCGAAATAAAGAATACATGTAATCGGATCTCATCTAAAACTGAATGTCAACACTTAATTGTGAGCAGATTTGGGATTTATAAGACTAAGGTAACCGACAATGGGTATAAATGACAGAAATCCTCGCCTGCCAGTTTAAACTGGCCCACTTAAAACAGACTCGGGTAGAAGGACGGAAACCTCGTGCAATTTTAGGAAACAGCATTGGACAGTTAGCGCAGCGATTTACGCCGAACAATCAATTTTCTAACTGACCTGAAATTTATTCCTTCATCAAACCAGAGGAAAATTTCTTACTCAAAGGTTCGGGAAACAGAATGTAACAATCGGAGGATAGAATGAGAACTAATTTCACCGAAATTGGTATGCGTTCCTCTAAACAGGGTAACACACAGTTGACTGTGGAAAGAGAACACATTTTTGAAAAGCACCGGATACATTTCTGGGGGATTTATACAATGAAATGACACAGTGCGTCCATCAGTGACTGTTCTTATATAGTTCAGGAATAACAAAAGTCACATCCTGACTGTGTGGTTTTAAAGATACATACATATATTTAGTAATCACGTTCCAAGATTTCTAAAAACAATTTCTGAAAGCTGGGAACACATGTATTATTGTTGAAGGGATTTAACGCTGGGCTAATGCTGCTCGCTTAACCATAGCCTCAGATGATCTGTGGAAAGTTTAATCTGATAGTTCGACTGCTAAACTGAAGATATGACATATCAGTACTCCGCCTGGAACCCAGTTAAAAGAATAAAATCGTATTTATTTACATTAATCCGTGGCAAGTTTTTTCTTTCATTTTAAAATAACAAGGCATCCATCCAAATTGTGGGAAGGGTTTGGTTGCCAAGTCGGTGCAGAAGTAGGAGTCCTGCTTCCCTGCGGATATGTAACTGCACCACGTACTTAGTACTATCCAACAATTTGCAAAAAAGAACACAGGGCTAAAATTCACTCGCTGTCTGGACCTGACTTCTTTACATCTTGAATGTGAGCATCCTATTACCGGTTAGACAATAGACTCTCAAAAACAAAGTGTGAAGGACCCTGACACTCGTGTCACGTTTTCAGGCACAAAGGGAGATCATTAGACACAACGTTAACATCAGAACACCTGCTTCGCTGAAACAAACACGTGTGGACGAGGAACAAGTGCTTCGTGTTTACAATTTCTATTTGCAAAGGAGCCCAAACAAGTAACGCGACTGGCTGAGAAGCGCCGACAAGTTTGTTAAATCAAAATAAATGATGACAAGGTGGTGACATGTGGGGGAGAAACTGTTTGCCGGCATGATGTTAAAATAGAATGTAAACACAGCTGAAAATCGAACATGTGTAAATGCAATTCCTCCGTGAGGCTTAGTAACAGGAGTTATGTGACTCGCTTATGAGGGGTTCCTGAGCAAGTGGAGCTCTCTCCCCATCTACCTTCCAAATTGATGTTCTGAACGATCACTGTTATCGGGGACTTATTGCTTGCTTGCCTGTGTGGCTTCGTTATGTATTCCACACATAGACAGCCTGAGTTGGGGGAATCAATACAAAAGACTCACTATGAAGCTCAGCAACGGCAGTTCTTAAAACCGTTTCAATTTCCTTTCACCCTCTTCTCATTCGGACGGAATAGTCACTCACTCATAGGAACTTGGTCGATTCTTGCCTTGCGGAGGTTCTAAGAATAAATCAATGTGCAATTGCAAACAAAACAAGCTAATAATATTTTCAGCAGAACGAGCAGTTTTTCGTGCGTGATCTATTGACGGTTTCTGAAAGAAAATTTGACTGAAGATGGTTCAGCAACAGTGAGGAGATCCACACTATCTGTATTCAAAGCGGTGCATTCCTGACCTCTACGTGTCATGCTTTTCAGAAATCATACTCTACTGCAGTATTCATGAATACCTCTCTTCGATCGAGTCTTTTTGCTACTAATTTGATCCACAATTGTACATGGAGAAAAAAACCTGCTAGTTTTCGCAAGCAAACAGATTCTGAATGAAGCTAGCCTCTTTATACAGGTTTGATTCATTATTTTCCAACATATACCTGCCTCTTTGAGCACAGTTCTGGTGATTTCGCAGACACACACTCAGATATTAGAACTAATCGTATCATGAAGATTCCTTAAAGAGACGTAAAAGGGAACAGAATACGAAGTAAACGTCGTTCGGTTGTGAATGCCAGCATTTTACGTACTTTTAAAAATATATATATACTTTATTCTTAAATTATTTATACGTAAATACAAACGGCTCAAAACAGTTCAGTACAGATATTGCAGAAACAAAGTTAAATTTTGATATTACTCATTAGAGCTCCGCTTGTGTAAGATCTATAACAGATGAAATTGACAGAATCAAATAATATCCACTTCGTGTTCTCTCTTTTGATTTGAGTTTTACAGGACACTGTACAATGAGACTCACTCTAATGCTATTTCTAAACCCAGTCCAGTTTAACTAGAATTAGAAAATAAATAACCACCTTCTTTTAAAATGGCCCATTAATATGATCAGTTATTTTAGTAACATTTATTTATACGCCAGTGCATTGTGGGAATATCACATATATTAACATAAATTTACATTGAAACGGTTATATTAAAATTACCTGCTTGCATGAACCACAAACTCAACCTTGTGTCAGTTAAATTAATAGACAATGAGATTTGAGCTGCTCCCAATGTCCTTTAAAGTTGAAATAAGTCTTGCTCAAGACAATAAACAGCGCGGTAAAGAACATTAAGGGTGAAAAGTATGACTTTTATTGAGGGAATGCAGTCGAATTCAAACACCTCTCCCCGTATCGTGCAAACTTTTCGCATTTTACCCGAACCCTGTGACAGGTGATACCCGAGTGTGAACCGGTAGTATTGAAAGTTCGATTTTCTAGGGCTTGTCCCCTATTTTAGACCCAGGATTAAACTCCGAGCAAGAACATTATCGTTTGGATACAAGGTCCCCTTTTATCGCAGTTATTCACAAAGGTTTCCGGTTACTATAGATTTCTAGATGGGGATGCTGTGAGTAGGAAGGAACGGACAGCGAGAGAAAGGACACATGAAATGAACTACGAACGAGAAAGACAGATCAGCACCTATCTCCGAAATCCAAATCTCACAGAAATTCACGAGTAATTAACTGGAACGAGCGTCAAGAAAAACAGTTCAAATCAATATTTCAAAATGACAATTTAGTAGATCGAATACTTCATTTCACCAATTTTTGTTTTGAGAAAGACGCGTGGATTATTAGAAAGCTGTAAACTGAAAAGCTGTCCATATTGAAAGCGCGATACTGCAAAATGTTAACAGTTTAGTAACAGATGTCGAAATCGCGAAACTTCACCTTCTGGGTCAGTAAACACATTTTAATTAGGGGCGGACTACACATCAACTCCCGTCCTGTATAATATTGTGGCTTCAAGTGTTTGATCAGACTGCCTGGCATTTAGTAATCCAACCGGAGCGCGATATGCCAATTAAACGGAAATTTACCAAGTCAACGTTTGCAACTCTAACCACTAACAATGACAAAGGACCTCCTGTATATCTCAAGTGTAAACTCAGGTTTAAACATTGTAATGAACCATAACACACACTCGCATACATACAGAGTTTGTTATGCATTAAGTTACTTACGATTTTGTGTGTTTTGTTAAAAGAAAAGGCAAGAAAGCAATCGAAGTGGACGGATTTTCGTGACCGAATTTTATTTCGTTTAAAGATGAAGTTTCCTTTCTTTTTGGCAAACTAGCGCCAAATGACCAAAGCTTCCCTTCTGATGGACCTGATTTACAATGGGAGATCGTCTAAATGTCCACATGCTTTAAAATTGAATGAGTTACATACAAGTTCCTAACAATAAGGATACACGTTAGCGAGCCGCTTAGCGTGGAAAATGTACATTGCAACTTTTTTTTTATAAAGATTGCATACCTTTCCGTATAAATAGTTATAAATCGGTTAAAGCCTCTGAAAGCAATGGGCTTCGAAATGCCAGAACCTTCATGATTAGGGAGAAGCTAAACTAGCTCATTATGGTCTACAGACCGAAAATCTTTTTGTATGTCAAATATTTTCCCCTCTCATCTTGGTAGCAGCTTTGAGGCAGGGCATTTGTAGCAGCCTACGTTTAATACTTAAATAACTAACGAAAAAAAAGGCTTCTGTGGAGTTGGAATTTTATTTTGAAAATGACAAAAAGCAAACAGCTCCCTCACGATCGCTCCTTTAAGAGAATCCCACCCATTTCACAGCGGAGACCAATCGGTGGAAAGGCAGCGAGGACCAATGGGAGAGGGCCAGGATACACTGATATACCGTAGCCGTAAACAAACTTCTGGAAAGAAGTTGGTTTCATTTGCAAGTTTTCGGTGAGCAGCGGCGCGGTGGCTATCGAAAGTGATTTGACATTGTCTCCCGCGCTGAGCTGTATCTCTCTGAGTGACTCACATGGATATTGCCCTGCTCAAAGGAATGGTTTTTAAATGCACACACCGAAGCCTGCCTTTAAAGTAGCATTTGCAAAGTCGAACTTTATTTATCCGTGTTGCCATTTTTACGTTCTCAAACATTGAAAACTTTATTTTCATTTGCAATTTTTTTGATCGCCGAGCGTCTCTTTGCAATCTCCTTTTATTGCGTGTGAGTGGCTACGTTCGGATTTGTTAAGTCGATGCTGAACATGACAGAGGAACACGAGAAACTGGTGGCGGAGGCTGCGTGCAGCCCGGGTTGCAGTGGTTCCGAGAGCGAGTCGGTCGGATCCCCGGGCTCGCTGTCGGACAGTGAGGCTCCCCACGCCGGGATGTCCGAGTCTGAGGACTCGGGGAGCTGCGGCCGCCCGCTCTCCGCCTCTAACGGCAAGAAGATGAGCGGCGGCGGCGGCGGGGGGGAAGAGGACGAGCGTTTCCCAGCCTGTATCCGAGAGGCGGTGAGCCAAGTGCTGAAGGGATACGACTGGACCCTGGTGCCCATGCCGGTGCGCATCAACGGCACCTCCAAGAACAAACCACATGTCAAGAGACCCATGAACGCGTTCATGGTGTGGGCGCAGGCAGCCCGCCGGAAACTGGCGGATCAGTACCCGCATCTTCACAATGCCGAGCTCAGCAAAACCCTTGGCAAACTCTGGCGGTAAGTCAAGCGTAACCTCGGCACTGCTACACCGAATAGACTTTGTATTCGTGTCGATAGATCTTGGAGAATGGATACAATATAACTGGCAGTTCTATCCACCCAGGATAAACCCTGTGTTCAATACGCGGTCTATAATTTAGAACTCCATCACCATAAATACTTAGGACCCAGAATGAGGACAGCGCTGAATGAGATTCCCAGCCCATATTTGATCAAATCAAATCAAATGCTGGCTGGGAATCTCATTCAGCTCTATCCTCATTAGATCCCAGTTGGCAAATATCTGGCACTTTCTGGGAGCGGGCTCCTACCCGTCAATGCAAGCTTTCTCTAGGAATACAGATCGTTTGAAGGGCTGAAAGCGCTCGTATGTTTTACTGTCATACCCGACCCCCAGAGGATGAGCATTAACAACTTTCTGAATCTGTAAGCCTCCACTTGGCGTTCGTTGCCCATTCATGATTTTTAACCGATGCCAAATCCGTTCCAAATGACTGGCCGATAGTTTGGAGGGTTCTGCTGGGCCACAGTTTGATGGAATTGGCGCCTGTTTTCCCTCTCTGGCTCCGGTCGAGGTAAAGGGCTGGATCGGAGCTCCCAGCGGAGGGGCACCTCCCGCTCCTGTCTAACGGGCTGGCTGCAATGTCCAAATAGCCGCTTTCACTTTCATAGTGAGGGCCCCTTGTGAGACTGGATGGTTAACATGGAGCTGATTACACAACTGAAGATGAGAATAGAAAGGGAGGTTGAGGGTGAGTTGGGGGGGGCGGTGTCGGTGCTGTGGGTTGGTGGTGGTGAGCGAGGAGCCTTTTTTTTAATCATCTCAAAGATGCACTGGTCGATTGGATCCCCTAATCTGGCAGGAAGACGATCTGCTCGGTTACTGGATCCATTTATTTAGGCCAGGTGACATTGCACATTGTGCGGTACAGATACACTCCCAGGACCGCACAAGAGCTTTTTTTTTCAGATTTGCTACGAGAGTTCGAAATCGTCTTTTTAAAACGTACAATTCCTGACCAAACCAGCTAGAAGTCTTCCCACTGTCGGAGAGTTTAGTTCCATTTCGATCAGTTCCATTTAGTTTAGTTCCATATAGATCAGTTCTACTTAGTTTAGTCCCATAAAGATCAGTTCCACTTAGTTTAGTCCCATATAGATCAGTTCCTTTAATTTAGTCCCATATAGATCCGTTCCATTTAGTTTAGTCCCATATAGATAGATCAGTTCCATTTAGTTTAGTTGCGTTTTATTTTCAGTGATAACTTTTAGAAGAGAATTGGATGAAACTTGAATTGAAAATCATGGAACTTGTTGATTAATTCTTTCATGGAGCTGCTCCGGAGGGGTGTCTGCTCTGTCCGATTTTCTGTTTGAGGTTTGGGAGAGGTTTTGGGGGTGGGGGGTGGGGCGTGTTGAAGTTCCATGGAGAAGACTCGCATCTAATCGATTGCCGTGTCTTCTTTTACAGGTTGCTGAGCGAGAACGAGAAGCGGCCCTTCGTGGAGGAAGCTGAGCGCCTGAGAGTCCAGCATAAGAAGGACCACCCGGACTACAAGTACCAGCCCCGCCGGAGAAAGAGCGTCAAGAACGGGCAGGCGGAGCCGGACCAGGGCGCCGAGCAAAGCCACTTGCCCGTCAGCCAACTGTACAAAGGCGGGCACCCCGGGGACAGTGTCCCCGGAGGAAGAGCCATTTCCGATGGGCACCACCCGTCAGAGCACACAGGTGAGGAGATAGGCAGCGCCCGATGGGGGGGGAGGGGAGGGGGCAATGCCAGTCAGAGAGGCGGTGGTACCATAGACACAGAGTCCGGCTCCATTCTAACGAAGCGTGGCCAACCCAAAGAGCGAACTTGGGAATAATCAGACAACGAACTGCGGACATTGGAGATCTGAGACCAAAATATTAAAGTACTGGAGAAACTCAGCGTTTGTGGAGAGAGAAACAGAGTTAACGCTTCGAGTCCAGTTACCCTTTTATTCAGAACAGTTCTGCCGAGTTTCTCCAGCAACTTCTGCTTTTGTTTGATGGCAAAATTGGGGGTGGGGGAGGGAACGGGCAGCGGGGTAACTTCAAATTGGATCAACGTTTATTCTTTCAGCCCTCTCCCAAGGAGTTTTGGCAGACGGGGCAAGGGTTTAATTAGTAGTTTTATTTCTGCACCGTACCCTCCTCCAGAACAATGAATCCATCAGCATTAAATTGAGACGTTCAATCTTAAAAAAAACACTTTAGCAGCCGCACACCCTTAAGAGTGGCATCCGGAGGTAAGACTTTCGATTACCCGATTGTTCTGATTTCAGTTTCATTTGAGACTCGAGTTTCTCTTCACATTTACCAAGAGCCAAAGCACCCAATATTTCTTCCTTTTATTCAAAACTGCGACATGTAAGCCTCTCCAGCTCTCAAAGGACCAATCCCCCAGGGCGGAACTGACAATAAAACAAACGGGCCAAAAGACTTTAGATTTTCAATGTGTGTCAATAGACGGATCTAATGAACAAAGCTTTCGCCATCCCAGCAGCTGAGATTTGAACTGATTTGAGTTTGAAGTAAACTTCCAAGCGTACAAGGGACCGAGGACTTCGGGGGAGAGATCGGAGAAATTGGGATTGTTCTCCCTAGAGCAGACAAGTTTAAAAGGAGGTTTAATAGAGGTGTTTGAAATAAGGGAGTTTTTTTTTCCCCTGGAGTAAACAGAGTTTCCATAGGCCAGAGCGTCAGTATTGGACGGGGAAGGTGGAGGAGGGAAGACAGATTTAAAGTTATTGAGAAAACGGAGCTTGAGGAGAGAGAAGAATTTTTGTTACTGGACAAAATTATGTTCTGGATGCAGATTCAATAGAAGGAAAGAGGGGTGGATTGCACGATCAGGAGAGAGGGGCCAATTGGATCGCTCTAGTGCAGAGATATTTTCCAATCAACCTGTTTGGAGATGTTATTACAGACCTCTGGAGCAGGTGAGACTTAAACCAAGGACTCGTAGCTCAGAAGTAAGGGCGTGACCACTATGACACAAGAGGTCAAACAGGCAAAGAGAAACGATGGGCTTTGGAACCTCTTTCTGTACTCCGTGATGCTAAGTGGTAGATTTTCGGCCGCTCTGTGTAAGCTACTGTTAAATTAGTTTGGTTTTTGACCCTTTAGTAAATGTGTGTCGTTTTGCTTTGTTTTTCATCAGGGCATGCACAAGGCCCCCCGACTCCCCCCACAACCCCCAAAACTGATCTGCACGCAGGGAAGCATGAGCTGAAAAGGGAGGGGCGCCCCATGGTGGAGAATGGCCGCCAGAACATTGACTTCAGCAACGTAGACATCAGTGAGCTGAGCAGCGAGGTCATCAACAACATGGAGACATTTGATGTCCACGAGTTTGACCAATACCTACCACTGAATGGCCACGCAGTGCCTCTGTCTTCCGACCACAGCCATGGACCAAACGCGGCAGGCTCCTACAGTGCAACCTACATAACCAGCAGCAGCCCGGCCCAAGTCGTCTGGAACCATAAGAGTGCCTCGTCCTCTTCACCCTCGTCATCGGTCTCCAGTGAACCGAGTCAGCAAAGGCCACACATTAAGACCGAACAGCTCAGCCCGAGCCACTACAATGACCAACAGCATGGCTCTTCGCCACAAACCGATTATAGCTCCTACAGCAACCAGGGCTGCACACCTGCCAATGCCACAGCAGTCGCCTTTTCTGGCTCGCAGTGTGACTATACAGATGTCCAGGGTCCCAATTACTACAATCCTTACTCTGGATACCCTTCGAGCATCTACCAGTACCCGTATTTCCATTCATCTCGTCGCTCTTACGCTTCACCCCTCCTGAATACTCTGTCCATTCCTCCATCCCACAGTCCAACTAACTGGGACCAACCAGTCTACACGACCCTCACCAGGCCATAGGAAGTCCTTGCTGCCCAGGAGATGTGTTGGGTGGGGGTGGTGGGGAGGGGGTGCATAGGGAATTGGGATATCTGGGGAAACAGTGAACTCAAGAAGCCTTGAGACTCAAGCAGTCTTCCATGGCATTATGCACTAATGAAGGACTGAACAAGTGGAGCACTGTGCCATTCCAGTTTAAGTGCCTGCTGATTCAAAAGGTTGCCAATCCTGGTCAATGAAAACCACCACTTGCTTTTAGTTTAAACAAAGGAGAAACACAAAGCTTTTGGTTGAGACAGACTTCCATGTTGATTACAGACAAGAATAGGAACCTGGAAAATCCTCTGTGAGGACAAAGGACGCTTAAATGAAATTGGTCAAATTCTGCAAAATAATTGTTTTCCAAGTTTCTTTTATTGCTTGTGTTTGTGAAAGGAGGTACTACATGCATTGAAGAATTCTTGAATTTTGAAACATTGCATTTCTGAAACTTGGAAAGTTGTTGAAGTGTATATTTATCTTATGGATTTTTTTCCCTTTTTATTTGGAATAATTCCAGCAACAAAAATATTGGACTTTCAGGTGGGAATTTATGTGTAATCTTGGAGCGTGTAGCTTGAGGAAATATAAGTCTGTTAAATTATTTCCAACAGGAGGAGAGATAGTTCTTGATTTTGATTAATGAACCAATTGTTCTCTAAATCAAAACAGAAACTATATCTTACAAAACATGTTACATGCTTTGGAATCATGTGTTTATCACCTTAGCTGAATTTCTGGAGAAAACAGTAATGCTTTTCTAACAGATGAGTTCTAAGGAAGTTTGTTCCTTCTCGATTAGGGCGATTGGGGAACCAGATATTTTAGCCAATAAGCTGTGAATCTTTTAATTCTCCTCGACAATAAAACTGCACCTATATTAACAAACGCTGTCCATTAAGTAGTGTAGTCTAATACTGTCTTTTGTTCTCCAGTTTCAATTGTATGCTAAGCATATAAACTCGTTTTCCATTTAAGTGCTAACTTGTGCCTTTAAATGTTTGCAAAACTAAAAAAAAATGCTAATTTTTACTTCTATTTTTGGAAAAAAAAGTGTTCATTTTCTTGGTAAATTCCTTTTTTTGCAAAACATTTTCTGTATAAAGTTTGACAAAAATCAACTGTAACTTAACCATTCTGTGTTTGTACTAGAAATTTCTGTTAGAGATATGCAGAATAATTTCTGACTAAGCAACGTTAACTTTTGTACAGGTAAAATTTGTCAAGATTAAAAACAAAGCTTTTTACTGTACTTTGTTGGTGTACCTATTTAAAAAAAAACTCTATATTTAATTTCTAAAACAAATATGTTAACCTGTAAAAAGGTTAGAATGAGGAAAAGGAATGAGGGAATCTGACCCTAAATAATAATCTAAAAGCTCAGCTTTTGGATTGATCATATCCATCAAAAATCGATCTGTGGTCTAACAAATAAAGATTCAGTTTTGATTCTGTTTCAAAAGATTATTTCCAGTTTTAGCAGATTTGGACTGATCTTGACAGACTTTTGAGTCAAATATTGTCTAACGTGCATATGAGTGATGGATTCAAATACTCCACTTAGTTAACTGTTGTCAGTTCTTAAATGCAAGGGACAATGTACTTCATAACATGACTGGACCCAAGCCAATGGAGTCAGTTTAAAAGAGTGCATTTTTTAAAATATCAAAATGATATTCCAGTGTTCAGTTCTATATAAAATAAAGACAGAAAGTGCTGGAATAGTCAGCAGGTCTGGCAGCATCTGTGAAGGGAGAAACAGATGATGACAAAGGAGATGACCTTTCATCAGGACTGAAATTCAATTTAATGTTATATTATCGTTTATTAGACATGCTTAGAGATCACATGGAAAGAGTTTAAATGTTTTTTAAAAAATATTTATATCATGGAATGGAGGTTAAAATGGATATTCAATTTGATCAGAACAGACATTTATCCCTTTTGTTTACAACAAAAAGGGTCCTGGTCATTGGTATACTTTCTATTTCCTCCTGCACAGTGTGACCATTTTGTATTCACACATTTCTTTCCTGATGCAAGTTACCATTTCATGAGTAAAAACCCCTCTAGTTCCACAGCTATAATGTGTATCATTCTTAACTCATAATATGACAAAGCTTCTCACAGTCATGAATGGCTGTTTTTCACAACAGTGGAAGAGCTGCGTTTCCTCAGCTAGCCAACCAGTTTGAATAACATAAAAGCCATAGAATGGTACAGCACGGACACAGGCCCTTTGGTCCAACTCATCTATGCTGACCAGATATCCTAAATTAATCTAGTCCCATTCGCCAACATTTGGCCCAAATCCCTCTAAACTCTTCCTATTCATATACCCATCCAGATACCTTTTAAATTTTGTAATTGTACCAGCCTCCTTCACTTCCTCTGACAGCTCATTCCATTCATACACCACCCTCTGCATGAAAAGTTGCCCCTTAGGTCCCTTTTAAATCTTTCCCCTCTCACCTTAACCTTATGCATTCTAGTTTTGGACTCCCCTACCCTGGGAAAAAGACCTTGGCTATTCACCTTATCCATGCCCCTCATGATTTTATAAACCTCTATAAGGTCAGCCCTCAGCCTCCGATGCTGCAGGGAAAATAGCCCCTGCCGATTCAGCCTCTCCCTGTAGCAAACCCTCCAACCCTAGCAACATCCTTGTAAATTTTTTCTGTATCCTTTCAAGTTTAGCAACATCATTTCTATGACAGGGAGACCAGAATTGAATGCAGTATTCCAAAACTGTCCTAACCAATGTCCTCTACAGTCTCAACATAATATCTCAACTTCTATATTCAATGCAGTGACCAATAAAGGCAAGCATACCAAACACCTTCTTCACTACTCTGTCTACCTGCGACTCCACCTTCAAAAAACTGAATCCCCAAGGTCTCTTTGTTCAGCAACATTTCCCAGGACCCCACCATTAACTGTGTAAGTCCTGTCCTGATCTGCATTACCAAAATGCAACATCTGACATTTCTGTACTTTAAATACCATCTGCCAATCCTCAGCCTATCTGATGAAGGTCCTTATTTTTGAGCAATGTATTAAAATGTTGCTGTTTCTACTTTGGTGGATTCAAGGTGGCATTATTTGAAGGCGAAAAGAATTAGCCCGGTGAACTGAACAGCATTAATCATTTTACCAACACTAATAAGTCAGATTACCTGGTCATTTAGTCTTCAGTTTATTTTGTTTAATTTAGTTAACAGTCCAATGAACAAGTCCTGTGGAATGTGCATCCTTTTCATGTATAAAAACATATCTCATTCCTTGGACATCTTAATGAGCAAGGCATCAGTTTGAAGAACTCGTATTGCAACAGTGCATCTATGGAACTAGAGCTGTTTGTGGAATCTTGCTGTGTGCAAAGTTAGTTGATCTATTTGCCTACATGACAATAGTAACTATACTTCAATGTGATTCCAATGGCTGTCAGCAGTTTTGACATCTAGGGTACATAAAAAGTGATATAAATACAAATTGATCTCGTTTCTTTGTCAAAGCTAGATTGCAATGTCTGAGTTACTAAATTATTTCTGTGTTATCTAATTATTTACTGGTTTTTACTTGGAAAAAAACTTTCTTTTTCCAATGCAAAGTCAGATACTGCGCATTTATATAGGATCATTCACAACCTCAAGATGCCTTAAAGAGCTTTACAGCAAATTAAATACTTTTTGAAGTGTACCATTGCAATGACCCTTCCCTCCCAAAAAAGATTTCCACCAGTTATTAAGAACATTCTGTCCATTAGAGTAAACTACAGAGAGCTCCATGAAGGAGAGAAATAACACGACAGCTTTACAACCAGCAAATGTGCTCAAACAAAGACTATTACCACCACATCAAGATTTTCTTGCTGGAAATGTCTCAGTGAAGGGAGGCACTCCATCTAGTGGATATAGTTGCGAACTGTAATTGCTTCAACCAGAAAGAGGTGGATTCAGGTGACTCTCCATCTTATTATATTCCTTGCATATTGCAAAATACTGCCAGTGAATTTTAGTTTCAATTGGAATCTAGGTCAACCATTCTCATCCTTTCTTGGGCGGCCTCAATTTCTTTTAAACTGGAGCATATCCAAAACATTGCTATTCGCATCCTAACTCGCACCAGATATTGCCACTGTACTCACCGATAGTAAGTATCTCCTGGTCTGACAAAGATTCCATTCTAAAATCTTATCTTTGTTTCAAATTCTTCGGGGAACTCAGGCATCCATATTGTTGTAATCGCCTCCAGCCCTATAAACACCTGAGATCTCTGCATTCTCCAAATTTTGAAATCTTGTGCATCCCTCATTTTAATCAGTTGACTAACTTGTGCCTTCAGCTCCTTAAACTCCAAGCTCTAGAATCTTTGCCAAAATCTCTACACCTCACTACTTCTTATTACTTCCTTAAATTGCTTCTTAAAACCTATTTGTGCAAGTTTTTAATCACCTATACTAAGATCTCTTTAAATGGCGTGTTCAAATCCTGTATGATGACTTGTCCCTTGAAGCTGCATGAAATTATGATGGAAGTGCTATAGAAGTGCAATTTGCTGCTTTGTTTTCCTTGACGTTGACATGAAGTATCTGCAACAACTGTGATAACTGCGCACGCGCAGTTCCACTGAGGGACATTCTGTGCCTCACCTTTATGGTGGGTGGTCCACACAAGTCTGTAATGAGAACCACAATACCTGGTCTGGGATATATGTGACTCCATTCTGCATAGGCATGTTTGACTTTTAACATTTCTCTGAAGTGGCCTAGAAAACCAGCCAGTTAACAATGTGACTGGGTTTGGGTAATAAATGGTGCCTTTACCAGCGATAACCACATCCCAAGAATGAATGGACAAATAACCTTTGGGATTTGGTCAGTAATAAAGTCAACTGAAAAGAAGGTGGCTATTTATATTTGACACCAGAAGTGTGAAACCACAAAGTTAAACAGTCTCACAAAATGATGTTCTGTATCTCAGGGATGTGTGGTGCCTCAGTTATATTAACCATCGCTTTGAAGCTGGCTGCGATATAAGTGCAACACTCGGTTTTCTGTTTGGGCCACCTCATAGCCTAACAGCTACCACTGGGAGCCTGAATACCTTCCTTATTCATTTACTGTTCTGTACAAAGTGTTCTTGTATATGGGGACGTGTAAAAATGCAACCAGATAAACCAAGGCTTCATAAACATAACATGGCAGAGCACATAGGGAGCTGGGCATTATTTGTCTTTCCGGAATGAGGAGAGTAGTGTATACGCAGCACACCTTTTGCTACTTTTTTTTGCAGGCAGTGAATTGTTTAAGCATCAAATTATTTTTAGTCCCTCTTTTCTCTTTCCTCTTTGCAACCTCACATACACAAAGCATTCCTACAGATCTCAGCCTATGCTCTTTATAAGTACCCATAAGCATTGAAATTGGGTGACCAACCAAGTATAATCTTGTTCCCTACACACCTATATTACACAATAATTATTACAGCTCAAAATGAGGTCATTTAGCCCAACTGGTCTATCCCAATGTATATGCCCCACATAAGCCTTCTCCCACTCATCTTCATATCACCCTGTCAATATACTCTTTCATTCTCATGTATTTTTCTAGCTAGCTCTTAAATGTGTTCGATTATTCTATATGATTGGAAAGTCCACATCGTAACTATTCTCTGGATCAAGGCTTTTCTCCTGAATTCCCTTTTGGATTTAGTAGTGACTGTTTTATACCTGTGGCTCCCTGGTTTTGCTCCCCGTTGCAGGTGAAGATGTTTTCTCCGGAGGAGTCAAGGGTTATGCGGATAAGGAAGTGGAATTGAGGCCACGGTCAAATCAGCCAAGATCTTACTCAATGTCAGAGCAGGCTTAATGACTCAGGCAGGTTATTCTCCCTCCAATTCTTATGTGTCTCTATGTTAAACCTATGAAACAGTTTAATAGTCTTAGAGAAGTCTTTATTTTTCTATTGAAAAGAGGCCTCATTTGTTCGTCTTGTCCAAAAGGTAAGAACATTTAGAGCTGGACTCACTCCATGGCAAGTGTAAATGTCTAACTCAAATTCTGTTAATTTTAAGCATTGCTATTTCTGAAGATTTTGAAACTTTCGTTTCTTTTAGGATATTGCTCATCTTTAAAATATTCCAGTTTTCCCCTTCTTTGAAGTATTTCAGATTACCTCCATAATATTGCAAGATATTTTATCGTATGTGAACAAATATCCATTTCTTCCTGGCGACAAAGTACCTTTCAACCCATCTTTCAATTCCTCTCAGTGGAACTTTGCATCAGCATGAAAACTTCATGGTCGCCATACTCCTACCAGACCACAGGGCTGCTCTCTCACAAAGTGCAGCCAGATATGGGTTCAGCACACCCTACTGTCATTACATCAGTAATATTAAGTCGTCACTTATGATATGGTTGTTTTTCTTGGGTAAATACCCATTGAGCATGTCCCAAAGGCTGAAAGTCCGTAGCTATTCATTGAGCTATTGATGAAACTAAATGCTCAGCACCCCTGTCACCACTTTAATTTTAATGTTAAGACAGCCCCTTTGATCCTTTGCTATCATTGGAACTGACGTTTAAGAAGTTTACCAAGTCTAAACTAGGCTCGGCATAGACTGAGATCATAATTTTGCATCCTCTGTAAAACTGACTTCATCAAGGGCTCTGCTGCCTATATCATTTTGCACTAAGTGCTGACTGACACTAGCTCCATATAGTGGTTTGGCAAATGATTCCTTATGCATTGCCTTACATTTTGTTTTCAACATTAGCAGTCTGCAGAAGTTTCTAAACCACAGAACATGTGGAATATGTATCAAGGAGATAAAATAGTAATGAAGATAAAGATTATACACTGATGTATTAATCTGTTACTTTAGAAACCTAGTAAAATGAAAAGATCAATTTGCCATGTGCATTCATATTTTTAAGGTTCAGAGATTCTATAGTTTTCTTTGCACTTTTTGTTTCAAACTCGTAAATTGTTTTTCTTGTTTACCAGATGTCCAAAATGCTCACATAAAGAAAGAATGGAAGTATATGCCAGGAAATGGTTACTGATGTCTTTGCTGGGGTAAGCTGAATTTTAAACATTGTTAGTACGCATACAGAAGGAAAGCAGGCAGTGCTCTCTTGGCTAAAAGCCAGGCACACACTAAGGGGAACCTGCTGAATTTTAATGGTCGGTTATTGTGTGCAAAAAGGCCTTTGTTTTTTTTTTAATCCCGTGCACAATGAGAGAATTAATTGGACAGAAAATGGCAGGGCATATAACTGACAAGTCATTAAGGCCTTCTGTATGGCTGATTAGATGCACATGTGGGTGGAATTTCAACTGCATTTTCTTTTGCCGAAAGAACAGCAAGTTGTGAAGGAATGTCGTTCCCGAACATGTAAATACTGCCACCAGCTTATTTCTATTATATCTTCTTTTTAATCCGTGGGCAGTTAACATTAATTAAACATAGAGAGAGATGATTTACGATTTGAAAGAATTTTATTATTCGAGCCGCCTGCAACAGACTTTACAACTTTTGTGAAGAACTCCCAGGCTGCAACCTGTTTCGCTTTGCATTTTCTTTCTTCCATTCAGCTACGAAGGCGATGGAAGAGCTTAGGTCATTATTGCTTCAGGTTATTTTGAATTTGAGCATGCCTTTTGTGGGGGCTACAACCCTGGTTACATTAACCTGTGCTCGGCTGTAACTTGTTTCCCAGGATTAATGGCATGAGATTGGGTGCCCGGTCTAGTGTTTGTTCCCTGCTGATTTTTAAAAATAATTCTCTCTAATTGACTCGCACTCTTGTGTTCCAACGTTCCACATAGAATTTAAATGGTCTTCTGCATGGATTGTTTACTGACACGTGGAAAGAGAGCAAGGATTTAGAAATTGATTCCCTTTCTGTTTAGAAAGCTGCACAAAGTTAATAAAGCAGAGAGAAGCTGTCCTTTTTCATGTGGGCTATACCTATTTATATAATATGAGAGTTGCTAAGTGTTGTGGAGTGGGAACATATTCCACTTTTGTATCAGGGTCACCATTAAACTCTCTGGCTCTGTTAAAGGATGGCTTAAATGCAGGTAGCTATTCTAATAAAATGTCTAAGTGGAATATCGGAAGTGCACAGTTTCCTGTTGTGATATGCCGGTTCCACACATGCTTGGCCTATTTGTGGGCCTTTACTTTTAGAGTGCTGGAATATTACAGACTTAAGCTCACAAGGACTGGGTTGGGTTGTAGTGAGATTTTGGGTCTTACAGATGATAGAGAGGAGAGATATTACTTCTGTGACTCAGAAATGGAATGGAATCAAGTTCTCTGGAGTAAGAGGGCTCTGTTTTAACCATCTGTGCCACCCAGCCCTGAAAGCTACAGATATCAGTATTGTGTAATTACTTCAGAAACATGGTCTGGTGTCTCTGAACTGTCTCACACCTTTATGAACCACATCATATTCTCCTCAATACAATGCAGGAAAGAGAGGAGACCTTGTTTTCCAAATGTGTGTACTTGGCTAGAGAAAAGCAAAAGAAAGACTTGCATTTCTGCAACATCCTTCATGGGTACATGAAGTCCCAGAGTGGTTTACAGCCAATAAGGAACTTTCAAAATGTTGTCCTTTATTACAATGAGGAAACACTGGCCAATTTGCATATGGCAAACTCCAGTAAACAGGATTAAGATATTGTTCAGATAATCTGTTTTTCTGAAGTCAATTGAGGATAACTATTGACCAGTACAATTTTTTTGATTAAAGATCCATTTCCCTAATTGTTTGGAAATAAAAGCTAACGTGATAATGCTGATATACATTAGGATTTATTTCAATCTGTCTCATTAATTTGTAATTTTAAAGTAGCAGAATTCAGTGTTCCAAATAAAAAACAAAAAATCAGTAAAGAAGATTCTTCAATAGCTGTGTAAGTTTATCCAGTGTATAGCTGGATCACCCAGATCAAGAAGTTCTCAGCTGTTATACCTCAACTTTGCTAATATCACCTAAGGGTTTTGTACATTGTGTCCAAATTCTGTAAATACTGCAACTTTCATATCTGTCTATCTATCATGCATGATAAAATTGCGTGTGATTCATAAAGACGTGAATATCAATTCAATCTTGTGGTGTTTCACGATGGGAAGCTATGACCCATTCCATCACTAACTTGTTGACTGAGGCACACTTATGGCATGCATACAACACAATATTTAGTTATTCCTTCAACATTTCTTAATGGACAAAAAGTGGCAGAGGCTGCCAATTTCCACAAATGATGAGGATAACGTGACTTTGACCATTATTGATCTCCTAAGTCTTGAAAACAGTAAATCAAAGGGTTGAATGTTGTGCTGTCCCACTTGTGGGCTTGTAAGTGGGGGTGAGGGAATTTTAAAATTCCCAGGATGGCTCTTTCCACTGCCCTTCCACCTGCTCCAACTTCCCTGCAATTTGATTTTGGGATAGGTGAGGATTAGGGCAACGTACCCACTCGCCTTGCTGAAACTCTGGCCCTTAATTGGCCAATTAATGACTGCTTGTGGGCCATTTCTGTCCAGCCTTAATTTTCAGCTGCCTGAAGGAGTCAGGCGGGGGGTGGGGGTGAGGGGGGCGGGGGGTGGGGGTGAGGGGGGCGGGTGGGGGCAGGTGGTGGTGGTTGCCCAGAACATCACCCTGCTCAGCCCTCAGGTGGGAAGGGGAAACTGTTCTTTCCACCTCCTACCCAAGAAGTGCTCCCAGTGAATGTTCCCTGACCTCCAGGTCTCTCCATCAAATAACCCTCCCTTTTTCCCCACAACCACCATTTCTCACTGTGAGAACCCCTCTACATACAGACCAAGGGCTTTGCAACTACATCACATGGAGAGACACTATCTGAGGTTGGGTCTCCTCCCAAGTGAGGGGGGTGGGGAAGTGTCATTTCCCACCAAGCATTGCTCCTTGGAACTTTGAATGGCTGAGGGGGATCCAGTATTGGCAAGGATGGTTCGTCTATGGCAAACAGTTAAATTCAAAAAATCCTGTTCAAATTTATTGATATTAATACACAGGATGTAGGTCTTATTAGAAAGTGTCAGTTTCCCATTTCTCACTGTCCTGAGAAGGAAATGATGAGCTTTATCCTTGAGTGACAAAGGTGATCTCTCAGTTGGTAGGGAATTCTTAGACTTAACCTAGTGACAATAAGAGAAGGGCAATGTCTTAGAATCCCTACCGTGTGGAAACAGACCCTTTGGCCCAACAAGTCCACACAGACCCTCAGAGCATCCCACCATCCCCCTAACCTACACATCTTTGAACACTACAGGCAATTTAGCATGGCCAATCCACCTAGCCTGCATGTCTTTGGACTGTGGAAGGAAACCGGAGCACCTGGAGGAAACCCAAACAGACACAAGGAGAATGTGCAAACTCCACGCAGATAGTCACCTGAGGGTGGAATCGAACCCAGGCCATGGCGCTGTGAGGCAGCAGTGCTAACCACTGTGCTACCCCTGAATGTATGTCCAAGTAAGTGTGATGTATTGCTTGGAAAGGATTTGGAGATTTTTTCAAGTCTAAAGATGTAGTCTTTATGTTACTGTTATTTTGGATTGTGGACCAAAATGGAACAAACCAAGGTGACCTATAGGGAGAGACTGAATAGGCTGGGGACTTTTTTTCCCTGGAGTGTCAGAGGCTGAGGGGCAACCTTAAAGAGGCTATACAAATTCATGAGGGTCATGGATAGGGTGAATAGCCAAGGTCTTTTTCCCAGGGTAAGGGAGTCCAAAACTAGATGGCATAGGTTTAAGGTGAGCGGGGAAAGATATAAAAGGAAATTAAGGGGCAGCCTTTTCACGCAGAGGGTGGTGCGTGTGTGCAATGAACTGCCAGAGGAAGTGGTGGAGGTTGGTACAATTACAACATTTAAAAGGCATCTGGATGGGTACATGAATAGGAAGGGTTTAGAGGGATATGGGCCAAATGCTGGCAAATGGGACTAGATTAATTTAGGATATCTGGTCAGCATGGATGTATTGGACTGAAGAGTCTGTTTCCATGTTGTACATCTCTATGATTCTATGACTGTGGAAGCAGATGCTACAATTTTAAAAACAAGTTACTGTAACTCATTGTGAGTTGTGTTTACATTGTTGCTTCATTCAAACAGTGGGAGAAGGTGTCTAAATGCCAGAACACCTGCATGTGCAGAGCAAGCTTCACCCAGAGACAGATTACTGATTGGTTTGTGCAATCAGGATAACTTCTGAAGCCAGGAGTCATCAGTATAACGACACCTCACTGACTGGCTCCTAAGCAGGTAGAGTGTGTGTGAATGAATGAGAGGCAGAAGATATCCAACCTGCAAGAGATAGCACCTCTCTTTTTCACACTCCATGTGAAGTAGCCAAGAATGGTAAAATAGCTTATCTTTCCTACCACGTGTAATAAACTGTGCCTCTAACTGATGACTGAAAGATTGCACAATTAATGTGTCAATTCCATTGTCTTTAGCAAATAGCTGAAAGGATTTATGATTGGGAGATCAGAGATCAGAAGGACGTGCAAGAAGCAAAAGGGACACATTATCAAATCCTGTGACTGGTGCTATTGTATCCTGTAGATAGTAATAATATAATCATCAATGATACGTGATGGTGGAGGAGTTGATGTTTGGTTTACCTCATAAGAAGTTGATCAAGCAGATGGTCTGTTTCTTGCTCCTGGTAAGTTAATCACACGTGCCCAGCAGCACGAGGACGATTATTAGCTACTGTTTCAGTAATATTTAACCTCACAGGTGAAGAATCGTGTCTGAGAATAATTATGACTTAATTGCCTTTAAACAACTAGTCTCCATTGCTGTAACTCGTCCATTGCATTCACTTGTTAGTGCTGACCTGCAACAATTAGCTCTTGGTTTTTAATCATTTCTCCAACCTATCGATTTGTCAAGGATCAAAAGTGACACCTTCCAAGTCCAGTTCCTCTGCTGTTTACACCCAGTGTGAAGTAAGAACTGGGGAAAAAGCATGTAAAATTTTGGTAGCCCATATCATCCAAACAGGACTCAGTCTAGCCCTGGTGGCAATACAGAGATGGCCTGACAAGGCTCAATCTAACTGTGAGCAACTGTAATTGAATAGGCCACATTGCCATGGCCTGCTGGAGGAAACAGAGCAGGCTAGAAAAATTCCTGGAAAAGGAAAATCTGTTAATCTCAAGGAACAAAGTCCATGCTGTTAGCCACGAGGGAGGAATGGATACTGCTAGTGAATCAAACATCTCTGACGATGAATTTAAATTGAATGTCCAGGGTGAAACACAGAGATCTTGGGTTGTGGCTGAATTGGATAGGCAACCCATCAAAATGGAGGTAGACACTGGGGTGGCAGTTTCACTTATTCGTGAAACAATTTACATCCAAAAGCTGAGAAATCTGCACTCAAACATTCTAGCATCACCCTCAGGACATCCATGGAGTAGGTGTTGCCCTTAAAAGGGTTTGTAATGGTGAGATGCAGCTGTGCGACCAAGCAGCTAAGCAAGCCCTCCACACTGTGAAAGGAAATTAACAGATCTTATGGAAACTAAAACTGAACTGGGCGGGGGCTGTGACCGAATTGGCTGACTCAAAACAAGTCTGCAAGCCAGCTTAAAGAAGTACTGCAGTGTTTTGAAAAACACCTTTGGCAAAATTAAGGCAGTCCAGATTAAACTCATATTGAAACCAGATAGTCAGCCCAAAAGTCTCAGGGCATGTCCTGTTCTGTACGTCAACCATCTGAAAGTGGAGGCAGAACTATTGAGACTTACTGCGTTCAATTCTGGTCTCCCTGCTATAAGAAAAGATATTGTTAAACTTGAAATGGTTCAGAAAAGAATTACAAGGATGTTGTTAGGGTTGGAGGATTTGAGCTATTGGCAGAAGCTGCGGCTATTTTCCCCGGAGTGTCGGAGGCCAATGGGTGACCTTATAGAGGTTTATAAAATCGTGAGGAGCATGGATAGGGTAAATAGACAAGGTCTTTTTCCTAGGGTAAGGGAGTCCAAAACTGGAGGGCATAGGTTTAAGGTGAGCGGGGCAAGAGTTAAAAGTGACTTAAGGGGCAACTTTTTCACATAGAGGGTGGTATATGTATGGAATGAGCTGCCAGAGGAAATAGTGGAGGTAGGTATAATTACACCATGTAACAGGCATCTGGATGGGTATATGAATAGGAAGGATTCAGAGGGATATGGACCAAATGCTGGCAAATGGGACCAGATTAATTTGGGATATCTGGTTGGCGTTGATGAGTTGGACCAAAGGGTCTATTTCTGTGCTGTACAACTCTATGACTCTATGGTGAGCACTGGTATAGTTGAATCAGTGACTGGGCAATCCCGATTGTACCCGTTTTTAAAACGCAACGGATCAATCTGAATCTGTGGTGACTTCAAAATTATTGTTAATCCAGTGCTACGTGCCGATGAGTATCAATTGCTGTTGATCAGTGGCCTGGCAGAGGGGGGCAAAAAACTCACAAAGCTGCAATATTTACAAATGTACATGCAGATGGGAGTGACTGGTGAATCCCAACACCTGCTGATTATAGTGATTTATCGAGGTTTGTTCCACTATGTAAGGCTCCCCCTGAGATGACATCACCGCTATTCATATTTCAGAGGTCTTTGATCCAAATCTGAAGTGAACTGAAAGGGGTACAATTCTACATCAATAATATCTTGACTAGCCGCCCCGCAGAAGAAGAGTACTTGAGGAATTGGGAGGAGACCCTAAAATGCCTGCAAGCACACAGTTTATGATTGAAAGTAGAAATGTATGAATTCTTTCAGAACTCGAATGAATACTTAGGGCACATCATCCTTAGCAAGGGGCTTCACAAGGCACCAAAGCAAGTAGAGGCAATCATGGATTGTTAAGGACAGGTAACTTGTATGACCTGGTGCTTAAATAGAGATGGATGTAGGAATGTGCAATTGTATTGTGCAAGGAAATGGCAGCTGTGTCACTTCAGTACCATAAGAAGGTTAGTTTGCTGTCGCTGTGCCACTACATTGTTGGTGGGGGGCATCTCTGATGGCCGATGCTTTACTGGGTGCAGGACTGGGTTGTCAACATGGTGGCTAAAACAGGGACATTCTGGGATGTCCTAGCACTGGTGACTGGGAGAGTTGGGCTAGAATCAGATGAAGGGGGCATTAGTAGGTAATTACTGAGGCAAGTTTGGGGCGATAGCATAAGAAAAATTGCTAGGCCTTGTCGAGAGAAAGCCTCCACAAAAATCAATGAAAGTGACACTTTTCCAAAACATGGTAAGCTTCCAACCAATGATTGTATGATGAGGCCAAATTTACTCAAAGATATAACCTTCAAGTAGCATCCTGAAGGAGGAGAAATAGAAAGATGGAGTGATTTAGAGAAGAATTTCCACATGCTAAATTCTAAGTGGCTGAAGGCACACTGCCTTCTTTCCATTTTTTCAGAAAGTGCACATTGCAACTAATTCACTCTTACCCACTACTTTATATTGAATCACCAAGTTTCATGATATTAGGAATAAATTATTGCACGGACTGTGCCAAAGCAATTTTGAACGCTTGATGTGGAGGATGTAAAAAAACTGAAGATAAACATGTTTTCCTCTTAATAGTTCCATTCTTTTTGTTTAAAAAGGGTCTGGAACCATATTTGCATGTATTTATGAGAGGAAGTACCAACAGAGCCAAGCATCCAGCATCCATCCAGGGAAAGATTCTTATTACATTAGAGCTACTAAGCCAAAATGCTTCACAATTTGTTTTGTATGAGTTAGGAAATGCTTGTTTGGAAAGCATCCCCTTCAATGGAAGCTCCTTGTATTGAACACCACAAATATATTTGCAAGATGCATTGGCCAGTCAGTAGGGTGGGTTTCACCGCAAAACAATTAAGTGTTGTAATATGCCAATATAGTTCTTTACAATGCAAAGATTTTCATGGAAATGGCTGAATTTTGCAACTCATGAACAAACTATTTCGTCCCAAATTTAGTCATGTCTTGGACAGGACACCATTGGTCCATTGATTTACCTTCAAATCTCACTTTAACTAAAGCTAATAACTCTGTATCCCTTTCCGCTTGCAGGAATTAATAGTCTTTTTGAACACCCTGCCCTGGCTTTCTGGTTCAGAGTACAGAGTTGTACAGAGTTCAGTTCTGAGCACTTTATCTCAGGAGGAATAAACTGACCAAAGGCGATGGCAGCACAGATTCATAAGAATGATACCAGGTATAAAACAATGGAAAGTGAGTGCAGATTTCATAGGTTAGATTAGTATTCCTATGAGTATAGAATATTAAAGGTGTTTCAGGTGATCACAAGAAGTTGTAAGGTAGATAGAGAGAGATTATTTTCTCTGGTGGAAGAGTCCAGAACATTCTTTTCTTAGTTGCTGTTCCAGCTCTTGTTCAATTGTACACAGATTTTTCCCTTATTTTCTGTTTACTTTTATCTCGAGATCCATCCTGATATTGGTTGTTTTGACATGATAGTCAAGACTGATTGTAGTATTCAGGTCAATGTTCAATACAATTTATACACCATATCAGCCTTTTAAAGTGTCGCATTCATTAATCTTTTCCATTTGCCAAAATTCAGGAACATTTATTATTATGGTGGAAATTTGAAACCCATTGGGAATGCTGATAGCAAAACAGTTTTCCATGTTTGACTGTGTATCCCACATGCCTTCTAACATCATAATAAATGCAATCAAACATCGTCCTATGAATTATTCTGTTTGGAAATCTATCATTCTCCATCTTGTATTTTATACGCAGTGAACACATTTTGATTGCTGTACCTTACCGGCTCCTTCTTGTTGGATACTTTAACCCGGAAGCAATCAAAAGATCATTCAGAGACTAGCTCCTTATTGAATCAGGAAAATTGTGTTCTTGCCCAATTTCATCAAACATTAAACAATTTAGGGGCAGTTATGTCTCTGAATAGAAAGTGGACAATGTCAGGCTCACGTACACTGCACTTGATTAAATTGGATATGAATTGTTAAGGCTATTTTGGGTAATATTAAAAGCTTTAGACCTCGAGTGGCAAAACCTTTGAGCATTCTAACTGCCAAGTAAAGATACACTAATCTTCTTGAATCAGAATTAAATATCTTTCCACAGATTTGTGCTTACAGCATCGGAGGATGAGGGGTGACCTTATAGAAGTTTATAAAATCATGAGGGTCATATAGGGTAAAGAGTCAAGGTCTTTTCCCCAGGGTAACAGAGTTCAAAACTAAAAAGCATAGGTTTAAGGGGAGAGGGGAAAGATTTAAAAGGGACCTAAGGGGCAAATTTTTCATGCAGCGTGTGCTGCATATATGGAATGAGCTGCCAGAAGAAGTGGTGGAGGTTGGTACAATTACCACATGCTAAATTCTAAGTGGCTGAAGGCACACTGCCTTCTTTCCATTTTTTCAGGAAGTGCACATTGCAACTAATTCACTCTTACCCACTACTTTATATTGAATCACCAAGTTTCATAATTAAAAGTCATCTGGATGGGTACATGAGTAGGAAGGGTTTAGAGGGATATGGACCAAATGCTGGCAAATGGAACTAGATTAATTTAGGATATCTGGTCGGTATGGACTGAAGGGTCTGTTTCCATGCTGTACAGCTGTATGACTCTATGACTGCTTGAATGTCAGAACTTGAGTGATATATGTAAAATTGGACGCTCTTTTAATGAAAATGTGCATCTAGTTCGTAATCACTAAGCTATGGATGGAATCTTCCCAATCCCTGAATGATGAGAGCATTGAAAAGGTAGTTAGGAGAAGAGAATGACACAGGAAGAGATGTGATTCTTTATGTTGTGTGCACAAAACAGAAAAGCAGCAGGAAATAGGGTCAAAGGGGGAAAGATTAGTATAGGAAAAATTAATGGTGCTTTTCTTGAATGCACATTGTAGTCAGTACAAAATGAATTAATTAACAAACCATATAGAGGCTAATGGTGGTATCTTATAGCTGGCACGGAGACATGGTTATAAGATTAAAAGTCAGAACCAAATATTCAGGGTACGTGGCTTTTCAGAAGGACAGCTAGGAAGGAAAGGGTAGTCGAGTAGTTTTGTTAGTACAGGATGGAATAAGTACAATAGCAAGAAATGTTCTTACCACAGAACTTGTAGAATTCATATGGGTGAAGGAGCGAAATAACAAGAGAAAGAAAAGGAGGAATCTATAGACCCTGTTCTCCCAACAGGAGCTACATGGTAGGACAGGGAATAAATCAGTGGACAGTGAAGACATTTGAAAAGGGCAGTACCATGTAGATTGGGAAAGTCAAATTGGCAAAGGTAGCCATGAGGAAGAATTCATACAAAGTATTCTGGACACTTTCCCAAAACAATATGTTGATGATTAAACCAGATAGTAGGCTATTTTGGATCTGGTAATACCAATGCAGCAGGTAAATTTCAGAGTAAAAAATCCACTAGAAATCAGTAACCATAACATAGTAGAACTTAGCATTCAATTTAAAAGTGAGAAACATGGGATATGTCAGAAACAACTGTATTAAACTTAAATAAGGGTAGTTACAAAGGAATGAGAGCAGAGCCAGCTGGAGTGGACTGGGAAAGGAGTTTTGCAGCAAAGATGATGGAGGATGTTTTAGAAAGTAGCAAAGACACATCCTG
The DNA here is from genome assembly GCF_021869965.1 of Rhincodon typus. Classification (NCBI taxonomy): domain Eukaryota; kingdom Metazoa; phylum Chordata; class Chondrichthyes; order Orectolobiformes; family Rhincodontidae; genus Rhincodon; species Rhincodon typus. The sequence continues at coordinate 20,457,113 of NC_063352.1, read as the reverse complement.
GTGAGAAAGAATGATTCTAGGAAGAGGAGAAGCCAATAATGATTAACCAAGAAAATTAAGGATAGCATCAAATTGAAACAAAAACAATTATAAACTGGCAAATGCTCAGTGGTAGCCAGAAGGTAGGGAACATTTTAAAAACCAACAAAAGATGATCAAAAAATAATAAAGAGGAAGAAAATAAATTTTTAAAATCATCGTAAGCATATCAAAAGCTTTTTTAAACATATAAGGAGGAAGAGAGAGAGAATCTAAAGTGAACAAAAGCCCCTTAGTGAATGAGACTGGGTAAATAATAATGAGAACCAGGAAATGGCAGAGGAATTAGAATAAATACTTTGCATCAGTCTTCATGGTAGAAGATACAAATAACATTTCAAAATATGTAAATATTAAACCATCAAGGGGCCAAAATGGGAAAGGAAATAAATACAATAACTATCATGAGAGAACAAGTACTAGAAAAATGAATGGGGCAAATAACTGATAAGTCCTCTGAACTTGATGGGATGCATCTAAGGATACTAAAGAAAGTAGCTACAGAGATAATGGATGTACTGGTAGTAATCTTCCAAATATCCCTATATTCAGAAAAGTGGTAGAAGGTTGGAAAACTGTCAATGTAACATCTTTATTAAAAAAGAGAAAAAAACAAGATAACTGTAGCCTGTTAACGACATTTGGTAAAACCTTAGAATCTATGATAAAGGATGTAATAGCAGAGCACGTAGAAATACATCATATGATCACGCACAGGGAGCATGGCTTCATGAAGAGGAAGGCTGACCAATTTATTAGAATTCTTTGAAGTGGTAACAAGCACAATAGATAAATTAGAACCAATTGATGCACTGTATTCTGATGTCCAGATGACGTAATAAGGAACCACATGTTAGGTTACTGAATAAGATAAGATCCATAGTCTATTAGCATGGACAGTGGATTGGCTAATGAATAGGAAGCAGACAGCTGGAATAAAGGGCATTTCAGGATGGTAATCTGAAACAAGTGGAGTGCCACAGGGCCCACTGCTGGGCCACAATTATTTACGATATATGTTAATGGCTTGGATGAGGAAAATTAATGTATTCTTAGCAAGTTTGCAGATGGCAACAAAAATAGATGGGAAGGCAAGTGGTGAGGATGACACAAAGAGTTAAGTGAGTAGGCACAAACTGGCAGATGGAATATAATGTGAAAAAATGTGAGGTTATGTACTTTGGCAGCAGGGATAGAAGAGGTGAGTACTATTTAAATGCGGAAAGACTGCAGAAAGCTATGGAACATATGGATTTGGGAGTCCTTCTGCTTCTACCACAAAATGCTAGCATGCACATTCAGCAGGTATATGGAAAGTAAATGGACTGTTGGCCTTTATTTCAAAAGGAATGGAATATAAAAGTAGGGAGGCCTTGCTAAAACTAGCTAAGCCACACCTAGAACTGTTTTGGCCTGTTTATCCAAGGAAAGATGTACTGGCATTTGGAGGTAGTCACTAGGTTTATCACAGACATGGAGGGTTTGGCTTATGAGTAGGGTGGGCTTGTACTCATTAGGCTTTAGAAGAATGAGGTATGACCTTATTGAAACATATAAAATTTTTAGGAGGCCTGACAGGGCAGATAGCTAAGATAAAAACATTTTCAATTGGTAAGGGTATCAAGGGGTATGGGGACAGGCAGAAAAGTAGAGTTGAGGATTATCGGATCAATAATGATTGAATTACATATGGAACAGACTTGATAAGCCAAATGGCCTTCTTTTGCTCCGATGTTTTAGGGAGAGGAAAAAGTCCAATACTCCAAACAAGTTTTGAACGGCAAGACAAGAGTGGGGAGAGGCCTATTTGCTATCATGTGCATGCATTAGAATGCTATTATCAACAAATCTCACCTTGTTCATCTGCAGTTTTTCATTTCTCCCACCTGCCTGATAGAAACAAGTCAACAACAATTGGTGCCTGCAACACAAGCTCACTAACTGCTCCATTGGGCTTCCATCTTGGACAACATTGCCAACATCTTAGGGCATTCCCCATGGGCAGCAACTAACCGCCCACACCCACTGTCCATGGATGTTGGAATTGGATGCTTAGAATCATAGAATAGAATCATAGAACCCCTATAGTGTGGAAGCAGGCCATTCAGCCCATCAGGTCCACACCAACTGTCTGAAGAGCAAGCCACCTAGATTCATTCCTCTACCCTGAGACACCAGTAGTGATGCAAGACTAATAAGACGAGTTTTAAAGAGTAGTGTCTGAGATTTTGATAGGGTTCACAGAGAGAAGCCTAACGTGAAACCTGCCGAAATTCACACTTAACCAATTTCTGGTAAAATTCAGCCCTTTTGTCTGTGTCTCAGAATCAGTATTAACAAAACCTTCAGGCTCTTGCCTTTGGTCACCCTGGTTCATTTGGTATTCCTGTTGCCTCGGAGAATCAGAATAAGGGCGTTCTACAATGTTAGAGCCTCTGACTTTCAACAGAGACGTTAAACTAACATCTGCTCCCTCAGGTGAATGCAAAATATCCCATTGTTGTTATTTCAAGGAAGGACAGAGAAGTTCTCTGTAGTGATTGTGGTGAGGTTACCTAAGTGGACCTCATTAAGGCCCTGATTGGAGCTTTAAATTTGGTCCAATCAGGGACCCCTAGCTGACAGATAAGGACAGGTGTATCAGACATCTTGTTGACTCTGAGAGAGCTAGATCAATGTCAAGGACTTTCCACATGTAAATAAAGTGTGACTTGGTGACAGGATACCAGCTTCTGTGGAGTTATTTCATTGTTGAGAGTGTCTTGATCAATATTTGTCAAGAGATGGTATGATCATTCCCACATTGCTGTTTGTGAGAGAGTGCTGTTCACTAACTGGCTGCAACTTGTTTCATATCAATTACAGCAGTGGCAATACTTCAAAAGTACTTGATTAGTTGTAAAGTATTTTGATGCATCGTGAAATTGTGAAAAGTTCTATTTAATTGGAAATCTTTCTTTCACAAACTTTCAGAATAAACTTTATTCCACAGCATACATGCATCCAGTCATTATGAAATTAAGGTTTCTGCTCATAAATAAATACAGCGCTCAACAAAAATTAACACCATGCAATAAAGTAATTAAATTAAATGCTGGAAGCACTCAGCAAGTCAAGCAGCAGTTGTGGACAGTGAAGGAAGGCTCATTTTTCTGATGTATATGATCCTATATTAGGACTTGAAGATGCTACAAATAAACAACTTGGAAGGCAACAGTACAAGAAAGAGGGGTATAAGGGAATAAAATGGTTCGAAGGCATGAGAAATGATAAAGAGTGATTTGTAAAGTAATTAGGTGCAGATAGTTAAATGGTAAGCAATAAAAGCATAAAATAAAGTTCGGCAAAATGGGAGAAATATTAGGAATAAAAGAAATAAATGAGATCCAAAGACTGAGTGCATCTAATTTGTCCTGATATTGCAGTATAAGCACAAATATGTTTTCGACCTAAGAGATCTAACAGCTGGATATATCAGTTCATTTCAGTTCAGTCACCACATAATATGTCAGGTCAGGATATTTTGCTGTTGATTTATGCTGTGTCATCTCCAGTAGAACACTCCAGGATTGGTAGATGAGGAGTAGTAAGATGATTTGCAGAGTCATGGCTGAGTGGACGAGGCAGCACCCATCCCCACTCTTGACCGCTGGCTTTCTCAGAGGGACCAGGACTTCAGACATTTGAGGATAGGGCAAATGTGTCCCAGTGGATGTGAACTGTCCATTATTGCCTTACTCACATTGCAGCAATGCTGTAAGATGGGTTAACACCCCAATATCACTGAGTATATCAAGTAGATATCCAATTGATTTCCCAAAGGCTCTAGTAAATTTGTTACTATTGAGCAGAGCGGCAGCATTCTTCACTGTGGTTTAGAGATTTGCACGTTCAAATCCAATCGCGTGGTCTTGAGCACAAAACCTAGGTTGTAACTCTGGTGCATTACTATTGGAGGAGTGCCCACACCAATGAAATATTAAATTCAGGTCGCTAAGGTAAAAGGCCCCATTGGCAATAATTTGAAGAAGCATGAGAGAGTCTATCCTGGCATCCTGACCATATCTATCCAATGATGAATCCCTCTGAAAGAGATTGGCTAGTCATTATCAGATTGCTTTATGGGAACTTGCTGTATGCAAATTGGTTACCACGTTTCTTCTGTTATAAGACTGACTTTATTCCAAAAGTACTTCACTGATTGTAAAACACTCTGCGATATCCTCAGGAAATTTGTTTGTCAATAGATCCAAACACTTTTGGTTTTTTTTTTAGCTAAAACCTTTGGTCTCACTTGAGGTAGAAGATAAAACATGATTATTCAAATGGATGATCGTGTTTGATGGGCTGAATGACCTGTTCCTGCTCCTATTTCCTTGTCCGTAGCTGCCATCAACATGGAGGCCTTTTGTGGCCTTTTAGCATCCACGGCTCGAGAGGTGAAGATCGAGAAGAGGCCTCACTGTCCCTCTAGCCTACTGTTGAGAGGCTACCTCCAGGCAATAGCTGGGCTCCAGACTCACTTGGCTGCCCATCCACATCTTCAATTTTCCCCTAAGTAGGGTCTTCATTGAATGTAATGAGCGACGTACTGTTTTGGTCAAGATTGCGTTCAGAAGGCTTCCCATTTGAAATTCTCTAGATTTCATAGAATCATAGAATCCTTATAGTGCAGAAGCAGGCCATTCAGCCCATCAGGTCCACATTGACCCTGTGAAGAACATCCCGTCCAGTACCACACCCCCACTCTATCTCTGTAACACTTCATTCCCCATGGCCAATCTACCTAACGTGCAAATCTTTAGACTGTGGGAGGAAACTGGAGCATCCGGAGGAAACCCATGCAGTCACGGGGAGAATGTGCAAACTCCACACAGACAGTCACCCAAGGACGGAATCGAACCCAGGCCCCATGCGCCTTGAGGGAGCAGTGCTAATCACTGAGCCACTGTGCCGCCCATAATTGAGGGGGTTGAGCTGATGCCAAACACAGTGAGCCTGACGATTTTCCCTCTACATCATCTCGAAGCCCATTTCTTTGGGGCCAGAAGTTTTGGAAAAATCAACCCAATGTCTCAGGTCAACATCCTTTAATCAGGAATAGAGAAAGCTCAAAATGTAAGAGGTCTGAAGCAGAGAAAGCAGCAGCAGGAAACAAAGGGTAACATCTGTTCTTGAAGGCAGGCAGGGTTAAATGGCAGAAGGGACTATAATGTAAGGCAAAGGCGGATGATGAAGGTATGTGCCAAGAAACAGAGGATGCTGTCTAGTAGTGGTGTAAATGACAAAGCAGAATTATTGAAACAGCCATGGAAAATGGGGTCAGAGATTTTAATCTGAAATGTTGAACACAATGTTGAGGCCAGACGCAGTGGAATGCTTGATGAGAAGATGAGATACTTTTCCTGGATCTTATGTTGAACTTTAATGGAACAATGTAGGAGGCCAAGAACGTAAGAGGTCAAGTGTGAGAATGGGCCAGGGAATTAAAATGACAGGCAACTGGGTCATGCTTGCAAACTGAATGAAAATGCTCCACAAAGTGATTCCCCAGTTTGCTGATATGTTCAGAGTGGCACTATAATGGAGCTGATGAAAATAATGGAGGTCTATCTTTTGAATGTGCAGTCTAGTAGGTAGAAGGTGAGGACAAGGAGAACATTATTACAGTTCTAGGAAGAGGAGGAGGGGACGAGAGCAAACATTTGCGAAATAGAACAGAAATTGAACAAGGTTATTCGTTTTTGTCAGCCACTGTGGAGGGGAACCTCAGTTGAGAATAGCAAGAAAACCCAATTAATTAAACATTTCAGCAACTAAAGTACTATTTTAATCATTTTTGCTTGTGGTAGGTATTGCTTCTTTTAGCTTTTTGCTACTTCAGTAAAGTATTGGTAATGAAAGCACTGTAAGTGAAATGTTGCTGTTTATTAATGTTAATATCAACTTACATGAATAAACAATCAAAAATCATGTACTTTTATCCATCAGTGAGGCAACAGTTGCATATAATATGATAACTACGTTTTTTTTTCAAAATCAGGAACAAGTGTAAATAGGATAATTTTAACTGGATGTTGCTGCAACCTACAAACGTATTTTAATGTAATGCCTTTGACTTAGTAAAACAGTTGAAAATATTTCACAGGAGTTTTGTCAAACAGTATTGGACAGTCATCCTCTGAAAGAATTAGAACATAGAACATAGAACTGTACAGCACAGTACAGGCCCTTCGGCCCACGATGTTGTGCCGAACTTTTACCCTAAACCTAAGGTCTATCTAACCTCCACCCCTACCTTATACTATCATCCATATGCCTATCTAATAGCTGCTTAAACGCCCCTAATGATGTCGACTCCACTACCCTCTCCGGCAATGCATTCCACGCCCCTACCACTCTCTGAGTAAAGAAACTACCTCTGACGTTTCCCCTATATCTACCTCCACTCACTTTAAAACTATGCCCCCTCGTAATAGCTACCTTCACCCTCGGAAAATGTCTCTGGCTATCCACTCTATCTATACCTCTGATCATTTTGTACGCCTCTATCAAGTCACCTCTCATCCTTCGTCGTTCTAAAGAGAAAAGCCCTAGCTCTCTCAACCTTTCCTCGTAAGACCTTCCCTCCATTCCAGACAACATCCTGGTAAATCTCATCTGCACCTTCTCCAACGCTTCCACATCTTTCCTGTAATGAGGCGACCAGAACTGGACACAATAATCCAGGTGTGGCCGAACCAGGCTTTTGTATAGCTGGAGCATAACGTCACGGCTCTTGAACTCAATCCCACTATTAATGAAAGCTAACACACCATACGCCTTCTTACCAACTCTATCCACCTGGGTGGCAGCTTTCAGGGAACTGTGGACATGAACCCCAAGATCCCTCTGCTCCTCCACACTGCCAAGAATCTATCCGTTAACCCTGTATTCTGCTTTCAAATTTGTCCTTTCAAAATGAATCACCTCACACTTTTCAGGGTTAAACTCCATCTGCCACTTCTCAGCTCAGCTCTGCATCCTATCAATGTCTCTTTGTAACCTAGAACAGCCCTCCGCAGTATCCACAACTCGACCCACCTTCATATCTTCCGCATACTTACTAATTCACCCTTCCACTCCTACGTCCAAATCATTTACAAAAATCACAAATAGAAGAGGACCCAGAACAGATCCTTGTGGTACACCACTCGTGACTGAGCACCATGTTGAATATTTTCCGTCCACTACCACCCTTTGTCTTCTAAGGGTCAGCCAATTCTGAATCCAATCTGCCACATTTCCCCTATCCCATGCCTCCTTACTTTCTACATGAGCCTACCATGGGGAACCTTATCAAACGCCTTACTTAAATCCATGTATACCACATCCACTGCTCCACATTCATCCACGTGTTTGGTCACCTCTTCAAAGAATTCTATAAGGTTTGTGAGGCATGATCTACCCCTCAAAAATTATTACAACCAGTGCTTTCATGATGTCATTTAAGTTACAGTTCACAACTTTTCATTGTAATTAGTTTTTTAAATGTATTCTTTACTGTGTTGGTTAATGGTGCTGTGAATAAAAAATATTTGCTTTTGCGTGATCTGGAGTTCTAACTCTCTCAACCTACACTAAGATGATAAAAAGCAAAGTTGAAGTTTGAGGAAAAGAATGTGAAACAAATGGTTGCAAATGAAGCAGGGACACAATCACCAGAGACATTAAATCTTCTCCTTCCTTCGACCAATTACTAAGCAAATGGATAAGATCCCTTAAGACAACCAGTATAACAATCATCTCAAGTCCTCGTGGATAAATGAAGATTGAAGATGTAGTTTGCACAAAATAACATCTTTAAAGAATGTTTTAACATAACCTCTCAGACTGAGCCCAGTTCCAAGAATTATGCAAACGTTTACACTACAGCACAGCCAATATGAGATTGACCCACACAAACAGAACACAATACCTCTTTCTCCATAAAATAACAAAACCAGGAGGAAATTTAATTCAATCGATTTTATTCAGAAGTTGAGATGAATGATTGAATAAAACTATAGACTGAGTGGAAATAAACATCTTATAAGTGATTTGATGCCATATGAAATGTCTTAATCTTCTTCATAAATGGTGAATATTGCAATCAAGCTTTAAATTTTGAATACAACATGTAGATATTTGCTATCCAATGGATGTAATAAGTTGGAAACCATTAAGGTGCAGGGCTGGATGATCACAGCAGGCCAAGCAGCATCATAGGAGCAGACCTTTTCTGATGAAGGGTCTAGGCCCGAAGCGTCAGCTCCTATGATGCTGCTTGGCCTGCTGTGTTCATCCAGCCCTGCACCTTGTTGTCTCGGATTCTCCAGCATCTGCAGATCCTACTATCTCTGATTCAATGGAAACCATTAACATGTGCATACATAATCACATGAAGTGGCTTGAGTGACATTGCTCAGAATGAGGTACTGGCAAATGTAAAATTTAGTAAAGAGAATGTCCTGTTCATTTTCTACTTCCTGTGGTTAAATCAGCACAACACAATTTTCAATAGTTAGACAAGATAGCTAACAACTTCTGTGAACAAAAATATTTTAACTAGCTAAATGGTCTCAGAAATGGAATTGGATTTTGCAGCTTTGGCCTCCACTTATAAAGTATATTTGTTGCATCTTAGATTTAACAGGAATGCAGTTGGTAGTCATAACTCCTTTCATAGAATGTCTTGTAGAACAAAGAATGATACTTTTCTGCGTTCCTTCAAAGATGGTTCGTGGCTTGATAGCGTTACCTCATCTACCTACTGGAATTCCCTCGTGAAACCACTTTTCCTTTCTACCTGTCTCCCCACTGAGACACTCCTTAAAACCAATGGCTTTGGCCAAATTATTCTTGAAGAACAAGGAAGCCAGGTGGTATTTTGCAACTGATTTCTTCACATATTTCTGCTTCCAACTTCAATTCCATATCATTTTATATTCTGTTTTTAGGCTGAGGAAGTTGCAATTCCAAATCATGAAAAAGCATGTATTTCTTGTTCACATCATTGTGCACCATCATTGTTAAGAGTGAATCTAGAAAAATTCAATTACTGTGAACAATTGCAGACTGTAATTTAAGCTGTATTATTTGAGATTATATTGCTTAGCTTCCTTGCCTTTTTACAATAACTAGGTAACTAAATCACTGTGTGAATAGGCCCCAAATAAACGCCTAAAATTTCTGATCAGTTAAAATCAACATCTACTACAAACACTTTGCTATTGATATAGTGACAGGTATAGACCAGTCAAGTATCAAGCATTTCTGCTATTTAATTAGATCATGGATAATCTGCATCTCAAATCTACTACCTGATGCATATGTTGCAGTTTAGAGGGTATATAAAGGGTGGTGGGGATGACAGTACGCAGGAGTGGTGGTACTGATTAATATCAGTTGTGCAATTGAGCCTGTCAATGAAAAAGAGAACCAGACCATATAAAATAGGTTGCCATATCAACACTCCCTTTTCATGTTGTGCCATTAACCAATTTCACTTACTTGACATGTGATTTTAAAAATATCTGCAGAATTGGAAGTATCATTTTCAAAAGATTTTCTAATAGATTTATATTGGCTTGTTTGTCTCTGTTCAGGTTTCACTAGTGATTGTACTAATCTCAAGTTACACAAAATGGCACAATTCCAGGGGTGGAGGAGGAATGACTGGACAGATGCACAAGTTTCATTTTCCATTGTACTTTCCTTACCTTATTTCTTCCACTGATGTTGGGATCCAGTGCTGAACTGCCACTTCTTCCAAATCACCATTCTTTACACCTCATCCCATACAGTGAGATTCTATGACCTTGGGGAAAACATTACAACAGCAATCAACTTTAGTGTGAATTTTCCAGCACAAAGTATTTGAAAGTGACAAGGGGTAGAATCCCTGAGCTGACTATGCAAGGATCTAATAATTAGTTAAGGTCTCATTTAAATAAGATCTCAGTTTTTGTCTATAGTTTTCAGATACTCTGCCAATAGCACAGATAACCCAAATAATATGTAATTCTATTATTTGGGAGGGTTTGAAGGAAGGAGATCATGTGATATATTTAGTATTGCAGTGAGGGGAGTGCAAAAGGGGATTGGGCAGTGTTGAGTGGATCGTGCATCAAGTTGGTGTGTCATAGCACTGGCTTTTAACACTAATTACGGAATTCAAACAATTTATTGGCACTTATACATGTAGGTGCAATAGTGAAGATGTGTGGAAGATAATCAGTCACCTCCCACATCACCATGGTTTGCTTTGGCAAGAGAGACCAAGCAGACATTTATATACAATTCAAGTGAAGTTAGCTCCAGGCAAATATAATTCCAAACAGAAATTCCTTTACTTAATTATAAGTTTAAGTCATTCAATTTTGTTTCCCAAAGTTATATCTATTGCACAGAAATGATGATAGTAAAACAGGAATTAAGGATTGGCTGGCAGAGAGATATCATAATTTAAACCCATTCTAGAGGAAAATATATTATGCACATATTTAATTGGGATGTCATGATTACCGACCCCCTTTCCTCATAATGCTTACAGCTGTTAAAATTGCTATGTGATACTTTAGATATGCAATGATCATAAGCAATGTTTTTAATTGCTAGATGTTAAAGATCTTAACTCCCCTGGGATTTACAGCACAACGCGAAGATTTTCAAACAAAAAATCCATTTATTGGTTGGAATTTTGTTCTAGGATTTTGAAGGGTGTAAATACACTTCTGGAGTATTTGGTATAACAAGGTGTAGAGCTGGATGAACACAGCAGGCCAAGCAGCATCATAGGAGTATTTGGTGTTGTGCTTCAGAACATTTCTAGTCTAGGTCCTAACCATTGGGCTGGTTTCCTATGTCCAATTTCCTCGTAACCAGATCTGTAATATTATGCATTTAGATATTTTGCTGTTAAAAAAGCTTGTTACACACTCTTGTATTTCCCTTTGGCAGTTTATTGCCATTCTGTTTACGAAGCTTCAAAATTGGTCTGTACTTCGAATGCCAGTCAGGGTCTAGATTCAAAGCTGACTAAGCTGAAACCTGACCATTACCCTGAACTGATAAGTTCATAATCAGCTGATGGCCCTTGAAAGGATTATGAATCTTTGCTTCTATGCTTTCATGATAGTTAGCTTACCTTTAAGATTTAGTTTAAATTTTCAGTATTTTTTGAGGTAGAGAAAGGAAGTCCTAGCATTAAGTACGCAAAAAATCTTCTAAAGGAAATGTTTTGTTTAATTTTCTCAGTTCCGAAAGGATTTCTATAATGATGTTTTCATATGTTCTTTTGGTAATAAAGCACAGACACCATTATATTAATTCCTCCATATGTGTTCCCTTAAAGCTCCATGCCCAAGGGCACAACCTGAGTTAGCGGCAACATCTGGTCATTTGCATGATTTTAAATCTACAACAACTGGTTGCTTCTCTCATTATTAGTTCAACCTGACAAGCATTCAGTGAGCCTGATTATTGATGCATGCAAGATTTGCTAGTGGGGCATGCAGTAGGCTGTGAAACAACAGAGGAGCAAAGGTGTGGATTTACCCTTCACTGGACAAACTGGGTCATGGATCAACATTTCCAACAGACAATCAGGCCTTTTGTGATACAATTTTTTTTTGCATGTTACTCCAATGTACATTTATTCATTGTAGGGTGAAGCTTTTACAAAAGTGTTCTGGTGGGAAATTTATCTTTTTTTAAGGTGTTGGCCTCTTTGGGGATCCGAATACGGTTGTCAAAAAGACATTCGGTCCATACAAATCTTGCTTCTTTATGGCAGAAGCTGAGCAAAAACTCAGGTTAGGAAGGGATTATAGGTATACAAGAATAACAGTTCCCATTAGCTGTTAGTACAAGGAATAAGTGGAACACATTTAAGGTTTTGGGCAAGAGATATGGGGCGTTAGGGAATGTGGTTACAAAGCCCATTGACACAGCGATGGTCATTGGTCTGGAACTCACAGTCTACCATAGTGATGGAATTAGAGACAAGGCAATAATATCAAAATGAAATTGAATGGGTACTTGAGGGAAATAAACTTGCAAATCTCAGAGATGGAGTGAGGGAATGGGACTGATTGAATTGGTCTGTGGAGAGTGTTTGGACCTGATGGGCCAAATGACCTAGTTTTTTGTGCCATAACGACTACTGCCTTTATAGACCGTTTTGCTTGAACACTCATGACATGTCTCGTTAGCTCTGAATAATATATAATTGATAGCAATTGTGAGCTATTGTTTTGCTTGATTACGTTTTTGTGAGGGAAGGTTGGTCAGACAATGATTTTGCTTTTTCATAGAGTTACCCTGATTATTCATATTCCCTCAGGAAATTAATGAAATAACAAAGTAAGTGTCAGTGAAAACACAGACTGTCCGAGGTCACTCCGAAATTGCTGGTGGAATGCTCTTGCTTGTTCCAAATGATTCCATGTTCTCAAAGAGAAACAAACAATCTTTTGATAGTGATAATGAGCTATGAATTAGGGAGAAGCTACACGTGGCCAGAAAATATCGATTGTATGCAGAAAGTCGGGAGAAAACAACAATGGATTGGGTGGAGCAACAAGCACACTGATGCTGATCCTAGTAGGTGAACATACTCTTAAACTTCACAAAACTGGGCAGAAACTGTACTTGATTAAATGGTGAGAGGAACTGTAGCTCAAGCATGGGCGGTGAGTCTCGTTAAATACTGACCTGTAGCCCATCAATCGTCTTTGTTAACTATTTAGTCTGTGAACCTAATACCAATCTATTGTCAAGAAGTTACAATCTGACTACATGCCCCATCAATGGAAATAGGCAAACTATTGTGCAATGGAGCAGTTCCTGCTGTGGTTGGTATTCAGGAACCTTTCATTGCAAACCATGTGAAATAACTTCACAGAGGCCTGTATCCCATCACCAAGTCACCCTTTATTTACATGCGCAAAGTCATTCACACTGACCCAACTCCCTGAGAGCCAGCTCCCAGAGTGAACAGGGTGTCTGACACTCCTGTTTATATGTCAGCCTCGGCTCTCTGATTGGACCAGATTAACCATATTCCATGAGGCCCACATGGCTGACCTCATTACATTCACTACAATAGTAATGCATAAAGGAAGAACGACTTTCCACTACAGTAATTACACCTCAAAAATATTTAATTAGCTGAAAAGCATTTAGAGACATCCCAAAACATTATTTCTTAATATGTCTTTAACTGTCTTCCTTTCTATTCTATCCAAACTTGTTAAACTTGTTACTTACACTGTATTGCATACTATTGTTTTGTTCTTTTCCAGGGAAAAGTTAAATGCAAACAGTTTTGATTTACATCAACTTGTTACTTACAAATACGCAAAACTACTTTTACTTGCACTCTGTTCTTGGAAAAATTTTGTTTATCAAATTGTGTTCTGAAAATTCACTGAAAAGAGAAGCTCCTCTTGCAACCAGCAACATGGCCATGCAAATTTGGAACATTCAAATTTATAAAGACATTTAAGTAGAACATTTGACGTTCATATTTTAAGGCAACAACTTTAAAATTTAAGAAAGCAACTATACTTGCAGAAATCTTGTAATTCTTCCTTAATTGTATAAATCCAGATTTGTGTGCAGTTGAATAAAGAGAAAGGTTGTAGACTGAAGGTGAGAGAATACCAGAAGCACTTAACGGATCTGTCGGTATCTGAAGAGAAAAATATGTTAATGTATTGAATTGAACTTTTCAGCTGAAGTGAAGGTAATGGTTGTATGTTGGAGTAAATTTAGGGAGCTTCAGTTGCTGCGGTAACATACACCTTTACATAGATATTGTCATCTGGAGCTATGAACTGTGTTTGGAGAGGTTCCAACTATCTTTCTATTACATGGCTGATCAGGAAGCTCTCCTTGTCCTGACCGCTTGCTATTGGTATGTATTCGAAGCATTTGCAAGCTAATACTCAATCTGTTTGGCTGAGTAATGAATGCACCTTCCTTTAGTATCTAGTCCTGCCTCAGAGGCAAAAATGTTATACCTGTCCCTTGCAATCCCTTATGTGAACGGCTAGCCACAAAACAAGGATTTATCCCCTCTCTTTCAGAGGCTGACTGATCTACTTGACATCTGCAGTATTTAGAGTTCTTTAGTTTCGCAGAAAAATAGTCACACCTTGTCAAAACTTTTCGTCTTGCACTCATCAGGTCAATTTTCAAGAAGTACCAAAGCAAAGGGAAAACAACATTTATACTTAGAAGAGGAGAGTGTTGATGGTTTCGCAAAGGGATTCTCATTGGTAGAGGCATTACCACAGAGATTGCACCGGTTAATGCAGTTGACTTGATATCCTAGTTGAGCAATCAGCCAGGGAGAGGGTTCCTTACTATTGTATACTGCAAATCTACCTTCATTGATCAACATCCACATTGGGAATTCAACAGTTCCATGTGCCATAAGGTTGGTCTTATTGGCAACTTTGTAAATACTTCTATTACTGCGCAAATATGATGGTGAAATAGGGCACATCAAAGTCATCCTGAGAATTTGTGGCTATCCCAATCAGATCATTTCTTGCTGTATATTGCACAAGCTCATGAACAGACATAAAGCAATTGCTTTCAGTCCTGCATTGTGTTCTGCGTACCTCAGATTAATGTAAAGTATCTCAAAGATTTGAGAAACAGGTGAAACTGTTTACACACTGCTAAGATATAGAATCTACATGAGTGGTATTTGCCACAACAGCTGTTGCTGTTAAACCAAATAGATGTTCTATGTATTGAATGAATTATAGGGTATATGAATTTCAGTGCTGGTATGATGCCAAGTAGATAGGACATAAATACAAAAAGACTGGTAGATTATATTAAATAACATTAAAATAATAACAATTAAATAACAATAAATCTGTTCAATTGTTCACAGCAAGTAGGTTACTGACCATGTCCAACCAGCCTGTACTTTCAAAACTCACAATACAGTGTCCAACATTATATGCGATTCTTTGATCAGATGATATTTGTTAAATAATTCTGAGTTTGTGAAGAATTATGCGAACAACCAATTTAGGATTGCCGGTCATGCTGACAGTGCAGTGCACTTGTGTAGCGGAAGCTCCTTATAAAGTTCCCTGTTCTTTGTAGACAGAAAGAACATGCATACACACTCCACCTCATTCAACTCAACAAAATAGATGCCAGCCATTTTCTGATTTTCAGGGCTATATCCTACAAATCAGAGTCAACCTACCTGATGTAAAATTTAAACAAGGCTTTTCAGTTGTCAGTCATCATTAATTGGTGCCACTCCCCATGGCAATCTATCTAATCAGAGTCCACTTGCCAACCAATCAGCACTCTCTTCTCATGTAGAATTAGCAACTTTTCCCTCTACTTTTGCATTTCTTCAGAATTGTCGTGATGAGTGCAAGACAAAAACCTTAATCAAGATGTGTCTTTTTTTCAGCAATGATGCATTCAGGACTACCAAACAATTACTTTTAAAGAAATTACTTTAAAGCTTTTAGCGTGCAACTTGCTAACTCCGTGCAATAAATTAGATCAGGCATTAATTTTAAATCTGTTTGATATTTTTACAAACAATTTGGATGTTGTTAAAAATACTCCCTATAGAGTGGAAAGAATTTTGGCAAAATGTTGTGCAAATAATTATAATTTATTTTAAAAGACAAACAGGAGCCAATGTGTAGGCTTCTCTGATTGATGGTGAGTAGAAGTATAAACAGACTATAGTTCTGTACTTGAAACTATTACCATTGCCATGGCTACAATTGTTAGTAATCTCCAGTTGTTGCTGGCATTGACAGTCATCATTGAAGATTGGCAGAAAAGTTGCAGTCTTCATAAATAATCTTTCTTGAATGAAATGATGATCTGTGCTAGAAGTGAGATGAATGAGGAACTAGACTTACATTAACATTGCTGTAAACATTCAGCAATCCGGGCATTTCAGGACAGGATTCTAAGCAGGATACAGAAAGATGGGAGAAAAATGTGACCACTTTGACCAGGTGCTAAGAAAAAGAAAAATGCTAGCACTCAAACACTCCCTGTTGATCATTAAATACTTAAAATCATTTTGGGGTGTGAGGGGTGGGTGGTGGTACCAGTAATAAATCTAATGCTGTCCTTCTTCACAAAACAAACTTGGCAAGAGGGTCTGACAGAATTTCTGGAAAATACATGACAAGGGACCTACTTGGCATCCTTGACTCAATGCAGGGAATGAGATGTTCTGCTGTTATCAATTCCACTGGAAGCTATAAAATGTTCTGTTACTTTTACAATTAAACATAGACCTACTTAATCCTGATTGAACCAGACTGCACTATATCCAGTCATTTCTTCATTACTTACCTTGTTGTTCAAGGCCACAGCAAAGATTCTCTGGTACAGAGACTTTTGCAGCTGCATGGGGTAGGAATTGTTCCATAATGATGCTCTAATCATCATGAGTATGGCAAAGACTTGATTGTTTCACTGGTGTTTTCCTGCCCATCAACCTCAGCTGTTTTTATGACACTGCCTCCACTCTTACACTTAACCCTTCCAAGGTATGCTTGGTGCTCTCATTAATGACTTTACCATGGATCACTGTGGCTACGGTGTGTACCATGTACAAGATACATAGCACCAACTTATCAAAGCATCTTCAACAACGTCTTCCAAATGCATGTCCTTTATCACACAGCAGAAGGTAGCCTGCGATTTCTCCTTCCAGTCCCACACTATGTTGACTTAGAAGTACATCACTATCCCTTTGATATTCTGGGTCAAAATTCTGGAACTCAATTGCTAATAGCCTTGTGGGTGCATCTGCACCATACAGAATGAAGGCTTCAAGCAGGTAACTGGAGATTGCCTCATTGGAAACTAAGGATGGGCAATAAGTACTCATTTTGCCAGTAACGCCCACATCCCATGAATGAATGAATAATAAAAAGAAGTTTTTTTTGAAAATCTATCTATGATTGGCGTCAAAAGGGACATGTTGTAAACAGAGACGTCAGTAGACAGATGGCTACATCAACTAAGTGATAAATATAGATTATTATAATTATAAAAACAGAAAGTACTGGAAATAATCAACAGGCCAGGCAGCAAAAGGGATAAACAAAATTTGCATTTTGTTAGAAGGAGAGGTCATCAATCTCAAATTTAACTCTTTCTTCACTGCTACTCCCTGATCTGAGATGTATATAGTATCCAGAAATTTCTATTTTTACTTGAATGTCTTAGCGTCTGCAATGTTTTGTTTATGGTATATGTATTGTTGGCTAACCAATTACAAGGAACAAGTACAAGCACCTTCTTCCATGGCATGTTGGATATTAATATGCAGCTTACCAGTTTCCTGTGTGAACCTTTGTATAAAATACACTGCTCTTGTCAAAGATGTTCTGTAGCCAGTAGAGACTTCAAGCCAATAACAATAAATGATTGGACAGAAAACAAATACACGTCCTAATGTGACCTACAAAGGCCAAACTTCCTTTTGGCACTCCAAGGCTTCAGTTTTCAAAGAAACAAGATAAACAACATTTTCAAGGCTAGCAGCCTAACACATGTACTGTCCATTTTCAAAACTACACAGGGATATTCTGACTTGAGAATTGTCTTGAAACCCTCTGAATCTTTGCTGTTGATTAACACTGTTCCATTCAATATGAGACTTTGAACATAAGTCAGATGTGAAAAGGCCATTCAGCCCAAAAAAACTCATCTCTTCCACTGTCCAACACGCACAGCTACCATCCAATTACATTTTGAACACAATAAATCCCATTGCGTTCATCGGTAGATGGTTTCAGGTATCGTCCTTTACTGGATTCTTATTTTCTTTAACATATCACCCACTGCCCAATGGCAGCATTCTTGCTTCTGAGTCAGCAGTTTCTTGGTTCAAGTCCCATTCCAAAACATTTGACAGTACAATCTAGGCTGTCACTCCTGAGGATGTGCTACACTGTTGGAAGGGCAAAGTTTCAGATGGGGCATTAATCTGAAGTCCGGTCACCCTCTAAAATAGTTATAAAAGATTCCATTAGACTAGTTTGAGCAAGAGCGAAAGTGTTATAGAGTCACAGAGTCATACAGTACAGAAACAGACCTTTGGTCCAACCAGTCCATGCCAGCCATAATCCCCAGCCAAACTAATCCCACCTGCCTGTGCTTGGTCCATATCCCTCCTAACATTTTTTATTCATGTACTTATCCAAATGTCTTTTAAATGTTGTAAGTGTACCTGCATTCACCACTTCCTCTAGAAGATCATTCCACACACAAACCAGTCTCTGTGTAAAAAAAAATGCCCCTCATGTCCTTTTTAAATCTTTTTCCTTTCACCTGAAAAATATGCCTCCCTAGTCTTGAAATCCCCCATCCTGGGGAAAAGACATCTACCATTCACCTTATCTATACCTCTCAAGATTGTATAAACCTCTATAAGGTTACTCCTTAACCTCTGAACCTCTGACACTCTAGTGAAAAAAGTCCTAGCCTGTCCAGCCTCTCGTTATAAGTAAAACCCTCCAATCCAGGCAACATCCTACTAAATATTTTCTGAACCCTCTCCAGCTTAATAATGCCCTGGCCAATTTTTATCCCTTAACCAATAGCTAAAAACAGATTACATGGTCATTTGTGATGTTGCTGTTTTTGGAATGTTGTTCTGCTTAAAATTGTCTTCAATATTTCCTACAACACAATTAACTTAACTTTAGTGAAAGTACTTTCTTGGCTGTGAAGCACTTTAGGAGATCTTAAGATCATGAAAGGCACTATATGAATGTGAGTAAGCCCTCCTTTTATATTTTCTTTCTCTTCAAATTTGAATCTCACCAGTATAAGGGATGGGGCATATTCAATCTGTCAACAATGTTTTTAACAGTGAGTGAAATATGATGATCCATTCTACAGGTACTTCCAGCCTGCAGACTTAATTTAAACTCAATGATCTGACTCAAAGCCAGTCTCCTCATCCTTAGTTAATTATCTTTTGATCGTGACCCAGAAATGCCAGTGCATTTCTATGAGAATGTTTCCATTATTTGACTAACAAAATACATTGTGAAAAATCTGTTGGACTTCCTTGTATTCCATTCCTTTGCACTGCATTTGAAGTCACTTGGAAAAAAATAAACACCAACTGTGCACAAAGATGTCTTTTTTTTCTGAAAGCCCTAACAATCTGGAATGCCATTAGAGTTCATTTTGCGACTTTGAAGTGTTTGCTCATGTTGCAATGGAAGCTCTGCCATTGGAATCGAAATTCAAATCCAGTTCAGACTGACAAAATGAACGTTTCCTTTGTGTGGTGGCTGCAAGAGGCCTGTGTGAAATGAGTCTGGATGAGGTCAGTTCGGTATACAGTGGCTCAGGGCCCATTCAAGAAAGTGCCTCATTCAGCGCTAATTGGTATTAAACTGGTCCCTTCTGTATGAAAAGGCCTTTGGGAAGCTTTTTGGGAAACAAAATGACATGAAATCAATGCAGTAGACGACTCAAATGTTGCTGATGGAGTAGCATGTAAGGAATCTTACTCAGTGTCTTTCGACTTCTTCTCCAAAACTACAACCCTCTCAGATCCCAGCACTCTTCCAATTCTGGCCTCTTGCTCAGCCCTGACTTTAGTACTGCTACCATTGGTAGCAGTGTCTCGGTTGCTGAAATAACTCCACAGAGGCCAGCATCCTGTCACCAAATCACCCTTTATTTGCACATGCAATGTACCGGACACTAGTCCGGATTCCTCAGAGCCAGCTCTCAGAGTGAACAGAACGTCTGATATTCCTGTTATATCTGTCAGCCAGGGCTCCCTGATTGGTCCAGATTAGCAGCCTCAGTCAGGGGACTCATATTCTATGAAGTCCACTGGCTGACCTTGTTCAATCACTATAGTTGCTGTGGGCCTAAGCACTGGCCATCCCACCATAAGGATGTCTGCCTTTTTATCTCTCCCCCTCCTTCTTTAAGCACTGTTTAAAACCTATCACCTTGACCAAGCATTAGGTCTTCATGTGGCTTGGTGTTAAATTTTGTCCAATAATAATCTTGTGATGCACCATGGACCCTATTTTTTTCACCACAGGCCTTATTACCACATTAAAACTGCTATATATGTGCATGTTATACTTTCTATACTTGACTTGGGAGGGCTTGATGCTGATAATGGGTGCCTGAAAAGGGAAGAAGTGTAAAATGCACAAAATATGTTCAGACTTGTAATACTAATAAGCAGAAATGACCATTCCAGTTATAAAGTGTTCAAAGACAATGCCAACCAAAGTTTACATAAAGAAACAGTTTGTATTTATATAACACCTTTCACACATGACTGTATTATAGAATCTCTGTGGTGATGAATAGCACCCAACAAAATACATACAGATTTCTTATAGACAGTTTTATGAATTGGAAACAGATGATCACTGTGTTAATGAAAAATGACCTACATTTACCTTGCACCTTTTGATTTCAAGACATCCCAAACACTTTACTACCATTGAAATACTCTTAAAATGTAGTCGCCTGGGATACAGTAAACACAACAACCAATTTGGGCATTGTAAACTCTGGCAAACAGCATTGTGCAATAAGAGATAGTAGGAACTGCAGATGCTGGTGAATCCGAGACAACAAGGTGCAGGGCTGGATGAACACAGCAGACCAAGCAGCATCATAGGAGCAGAGAGGCTGACGTTTCGGGCCTAGACCCTTCATCAGAAAAGGGGGAGGGGAAGAGGGTTCTGAAATAAATAGGGAGAGAGTGGGAGGCGGATAGAAGATGGATAGAGGAGAGGATAGGTGGAGAGGAAACAAACAGGTCGAAGAGGCGGGGATGGGGCCAGTAAAGGTGAGTGTAGGTGGGGAGCTAGGGAGGGGATTGGTCAGTTCAGGGAGGACGGACAGGTCAAGGGGGTGGGATGAGGTTCATCGGTAGGAGTTGGAGGTGCGGCTTGAGGTGGGAGGAGGGGATACGTGGGAGGAAGAACAAGTTAGGGAGGCAGGGACGAGCTGGACTGGTTTTGGGATGCGGTAGGGGGAGGGGAGATTTTGAAACTTGTGAAATCCACATTGATACCATTGGGCTGCAGGGTTCCCAAACGGAATATGAGTTGCTGTTCCTGCAACCTTCGGGTGGCATAGTTGTGGCACTGCAGGAGGCCCAGGATGGACATGTGGTCTGAGGAATGGGAGGGGGAGTTGAAATGGTTCGCGACTGGGAGGTGCAGTTGTTTATTGCAACTGCAGGAAGTGCTACACCTGCCCCCATACCTCCTCCCTCACCCCCATCCCAGGCCCCAAGAAGACTTTCCACATCAAGCAGATGTTCACCTGCACATCTGCCAATGTGGTATACTGCATCCGCTGTACCCGGTGTGGCTTCCTCTACATTGGGGAAACCAAGCGGAGACTCGGGGACCGCTTTGCAGAACACCTACGCTCGGTTCGCAATAAACAACTGCACCTCCCAGGCGCAAACCATTTCAACTCCCCCTCCCATTCCTCAGACCACATGTCCATCCTGGGCCTCCTGCAGTGCCACAACGATGCCACCCGAAGGTTGCAGGAACAGCAACTCATATTCCGCTTGGGAACCCTGCAGCCCAATCGTATCAATGTGGATTTCACAATCTTCAAAATCTCCCCTCCCCCTACCGCATCCCAAAACCAGTCCAGCTCGTCCCTGCCTCCCTAACTTGCTCTTCCTCCCACCTATCCCCTCCTCCCACCTCAAGCTGCACCTCCATCTCCTTTCGACTAACCTCATCCCACCCCCTTGACCTGTCCGTCCTCCCTGGACTGACCAATCCCCTCCCTAACTCCCCACCTACACTCGCCTTTACTGGCTCCATCCCCGCCTCTTCGACCTGTTTGTTTCCTCTCCACCTATCCTCTCCTCTATCCATCTTCTATCCGCCTCCCACTCTCTCCCTATTTATTTCAGAACCCCCTTCCCCTCCCCCTTTTCTGATGAAGGGTCTAGGCCCGAAACGTCAGCCTCTCTGCTCCTATGATGCTGCTTGGCCTGCTGTGTTCATCCAGCCCTGCACCTTGTTGTCTAGCATTGTGCAATGAGTTGGTTGACAAATAGATATTGTCCGCAACACTGGAGAGAACTCCCCCTCTCTTTGTTGAAATAGTGCAGTGGGATTTCCTACGTTAACCTGAGAGGTTTTAAGTCATTATACACTATTCAGACTTCACACCAGTGTAACACTGGTTTTGTAATTGGCAGTAGCACTACGTCTGGACTGACAAGTTGGGCCTAGTCTTCGACATGAGCCACGTGGTTGAACAGAAACTTCCTCTGTGCCATTAATTGTGCAACTGATTAAAATAATTAATTATCAAAAGTTTTGTTGCTTAAGGACTTACCACTCTAGTTGAATAAACAATTACCTGGGAAAGAACAAAGCAATAACCAATTATCATCTTTTACTAATGGTTGTCAAATCAATCAATGGTCCTACATGTAGTAAACTTGGGGACTCTTAATTCTCCTACTGGCACACTGCCTGCAATATTAAAATGTCCCTAATTCAACCATAAGGTTGGGTGTAACTTGACTGTATTAAATTTCCATGCTCATTTGCTACATTCCTTACAAAGGAGTTCCTGTTTATGGAAGTAAAGGATTAAAATTTCAGTAGGTGCCACCTCAGGACTGATCTTAATTATGAGTGGGTATTATTTGCTCCTCCCTCTAACAGTCACTCAATTTATGCTAACCATGCTTCAGTTTGCTAAGTCAGTTAAAAACTTTTGACCAGTCTGAGACAAGACATCCTCACGCTGCCTTTCTCATATTTATTTTGGGGTTCACACTAATTTTGCCAACACCTATAATAAATATTCAACACAAAGTTATTTTGGTCATTGATCTGTTGAACAGAATACAAGAGGGGAATAATTTTAATCAAACTGGTGGATCGGGTGGAATGCCTTTTTACTAATCCTGCTCTATTTTACACTCTAAGATGAAGAAAAAAGGGACTGAAATCAGATGGATGTAAGAATAACATTGCTGTCAACCTCATCTGTTTCCCGATATTTTTGGGGGCTCCATCATGTGACATCACACTTGCTTTTTTGTTGTAAGTGGGTGTGTTCAAAGAAGATGAAGGAGAAACAATTGTTTTTAACATCTTTATGACTTAAGGCCATAAGATGTAGCAGCAGAAATAGGCTTTTCAGCCCATTGAGTTTGCTCTGCCATTCAATAAGATTATGGCTGTTCCGAGAATCGTCATCTCCACTTTCCTGCCTTTTCTCTGTAACATTTGATTTCCTCACTGAGTTATAGAATCATAGAGGTATATGGCAAGGAAACAGGACATTTGGCAGAACTTGTCCATGCTGACCAGATTTCCTTATCTGAACTAGTTCCATTCGCCTGCATTTGGTCCAAATCCCTCTAAACCTTTCCTATCCATGTATCTGTCCAAACATCTTTTATATGTTGTAACCGTACCCGCCTCTACCACTTCCTCTGGCATCTTCTTCCAGAAATGCAATATCCTCTATACGAAAAAGTTGCTCCTCAGGTCCCTTTTAAATCTTTCCCCTATCATCTTAAACCTATGCCCTCTAGCTTTGCATTCTCCTGTACTGGTGAAAAGACCGTGGCTATTCACTTTATCTATGCCCTTCATGATTTTATAAACCTCTATAAGGTTACTCCTCAGCCTCCTATGTTCCAAGGAGGAAGTCCCAGCCTTTCCAGCCTTTCTCGTTATAACTCAAACCTTCCTGATTTGGTAACATCCGTGTGAATCTTTTCTGCATCCATTCCATTTTTATAACAATCTTCCTATAGCAGGGTAACTAGAATTGTATGCAGTACTCCATATGTGGCCTTTCCAATGACTTGTACAGCTATAACATAATGTTCCAACTCCTGTACTCAATGGTCTGACTGATGAAGGCAAACATGTCAAATGCCTTCTTCACCACCCTGTCTAGCTGTGACGCCACTTTCAAGGAACAGTGCACCTGCACGCTTAGGTTTCTCTGTTCGACAATACTCCCCTGGGCCCTAACATTAACTGTGTTATGCCTGCTTTGATTTGTTCTACAAAAAGGCAACACCTTGCATTTATCTGATTTAAACTCCATCTGCCATTCCTCAGCCCACTGGCCCAGTTGATTAAATCCTATTGTACTTTTAGATAACCTTCCTCACTGTCCACTATACCACCGATTTTGGTGTCATCCGCAAACTTACTAACCATGCCTCCTATAGTCTCATGCAAATTGTTTATATAAATGATAAACAACAGTGGACCCAGCACCATTACTTGCAGCACATTGCTGATCATGGGCCTCCAGTCTGAACAACAACCCTCTACCACTACCCTCTGTCTCCTACTATCAAGCCAACTTTGTATCCAATCGGTCAGCATAAAAGGAATAAAAATCTGTCCATCTCAGCCTTGAATAAACTGAACAACCCAGCCTCGATAGCCCTTTGTGCTAAAGAATTCCACCGATACACTACCCTCTGAGAGAAGAAATTCCTCCTCATCTCTGTCTCTGTGATTATGCCGCCTAGTCCTGGACCCTCCTACAAGGGGAAACAATCACTCCACATTTACTCTGTTAAGTGCCCTGAGAATCTTATATGTTTCAATAAGATTACCTGTCATTCTTCTAAACTCCAATGAGTACAAGCCTGACCTACTCAACCTCAGCTCATAAGAAAATCGCTTCATACCTGGTGTCAGCCTAGTGAATCTTCTCTGGATTGCCTCCAATGCAATTATATCTTTCCTAAGACAAGGACTTAACTTCAGTGTTGTTCAGACTGGTGTTCAGGAAATTGATCTTGTACTTTTGCAGAGTCTAGCCCAATCCTGGAAGGTTGGGAACTCTATAAGCAGTTTAGATTGAAGTTATCCCTGTTGTATCAGCAAATTCAAGAGGGAACTGGATACCTAGTTGTTCGAGAAACACTTTGATGAGTACCACTGCCAAAATAGTCGAGTATAGACATTAAACTTTGAAATGATCCTATGCGTGGCGATGGTTGTTTCTGATCCTGTACTATATATATCCCAAAAAGGGATCCCCTCTTAAAAGATTCCAGCAAGTGTTTACTTCATTTCAGCAAACAAAAATGGTTCGGGACTAACAGTGACCATTTCCCCATTATACACTGTCAATATGACAGAGGATGTGGTAGAGGGCCATTTTAATATATAATTTAACTTGTGTGCAGCTTTTCACAATGCCATAATTATCATTGAAGCAACCATTTAGTGCTTGAGGGCGCAAGTTTTGCTAATTTATGCCAACTTTTTTATAAAAGTGTGGTTGTTTTGCTCATGACTAGCAGACTAAAGATTTATGACTGAATTTTACCATATATCGATGAAATGTCGAGTTCGTGGAGAAGTTCTCTTCTGAGGTTTCTAATGCTATCATCCCAAACTCACCTCATCAGCTACCTGGCACGCTTCTATGCGCCCCTCTTTGAAGTTGCGCCTGATTCTCCCATTTACCATAGGCCAGAGTACTCATCACTGCCAGGATATGGTGGCTCAATGGTTAGCACTGCTGCCTCACAACACCAGGGACCTGGGTTTGATTCCAGCCTTGGGTGACTTTCTGTGTGGAGTTTGCATGTTCTCCTCATGTCTACGTGGGTTTCCTCCCACAGTCCAATGATGTAGGGTTAGGTGGAATGTCCATGCTAAGTTGCCCTGTAGTGTGCAGGCTGGATGGATTAGCCATGGTAATTGCGGGGATAGGGGCTGGGTCTGGGCTGGATGCTTTTGGAGGGTTTGTGCAGACTCTATGGGCTGAATGGTCTCTTTCCGCCTGTAGGAGTTCTATGATCCCAGGATTCTTGGCGCTGGTGCCATCTTTAAAACGCTATTGTGCACCCAGTCAAGCGCTAGCAATCTGGAGCTTCCCTGTTTGGTTCATGACATTTGCCTGGACATGGCAGATAAGGGGGCTTTTGTGGTCAGGGATCTAGAAGTTCTAGTGGATGGGGAGTTGTATACGAGGGAAGTCCTTTTCCCCCCGTACCAGCAAAGAAGGCCACGGCAATTAACACTGCCACCCTGCGCTGAGGCCACTCAGTCAGTCTGGTCTTAAATGTCCAGACAATGCTCAGCAGAGCAGGACAAATGTCAATAACCTTCTCCATTCCACCAGGTTAAGTTCCACCATTTGCTCTCTGCAATCTCATACTCACTCTGACTCTGCTACTGCACCCATTTCCCAACAAGGCTCATGCTTCTTGCTGTCTCTTGTAACATCTTTCCTCACTCGATATTAACCCCCCAGTTCCTCCACACCACTCACCCTGTACCACTCACCGTGCCTCCTACTCATTCAGTCAGGATACCTTAGCACCTTCCTCCCACCTACACTAGCACTAACAGCTGTGCCAGCCATTTTCAGCTCACTCAATTCTTCCATTTGTCTCATTCTAGGAGAAGAAAATAGCCCACAGTAGGACAGAAAGAGTCAAGCCGGATGGTGGGGTGCCCAATATTTGGCTCTTCACCCCTTCAGGAGGAGAGCTTGCTAACCCTGACCACCTCTAGAAATTGAATGACCATGTGCCAGCTTTGGACTGGTATC
This sequence comes from Rhincodon typus, assembly GCF_021869965.1. Classification (NCBI taxonomy): domain Eukaryota; kingdom Metazoa; phylum Chordata; class Chondrichthyes; order Orectolobiformes; family Rhincodontidae; genus Rhincodon; species Rhincodon typus. The sequence goes on along the minus strand of NC_063352.1, from coordinate 20,430,449 downwards.
CAAGGCTGTCCTTGACTTACTGTTTCGGGAACTACTGACTGAAGGGCATCTCCATGAACTTAACATCAGGATTACTCCCCTTAGACTGTGAGGCTTGGCCTTTTGCTTGATGTACATGATTGGAATATGAGGCTATTTCAGCTTGACCTCGAAAAGATCCTCACTGAACATCTCACCCCAACTTCCTCTCCATTTTGCTCTAGGCAGTGAAGATTCTATCTGTGTGAATCATGCTGTGTCCCCTTTCTCCTACTGAGAAATTGGGATTGGTTGGAAATAAGGGGGAGCTTTGCAACTGGGCCTAGCCGACCATTTTGAAAGACATGCTGAGTTTTCCTGAATCTGTGAAAACCTGGCTCAAAATGCGTAAAATGAATTCCCAACCAAACTTACAGCAGTGCAATTTCCAGGTTTGATTGGTTGGGGAATTACACAATCAGCTCCATTCTGGCTGGGAGTAATTATGTGCAAATATTGACATATTGGTTAGTTGAGCAGGCTTATTGAAATAGAATAGTTCAGCAGAGATTTGGATGCTCAAAAGACCACAAAATCCAACTCAAAAAAATACTTTCTGAAGAAGGGACCTGACCCGAAACATCAGCTTTCCTGTTCCTCTGATGCTGCCTGGCCTACGGTGTTCCTCCAGCTCCACACCTTGTTGTTTCTTATTATCAACAAAAATAAACCTGATTTCCCTTTATTTGTGTTTTACTTTGACAAGGTGGTGCACGGGAGGCTGCTATAAGATATAAACCCATTGTATTGGGCAAGGTTCTGGCATGGACGGAAGATTGGCTGGGGTTGGCTGACTGGCAGAAAGCAGAAAGTGGGGATAAAAGGGTATTTTTCAGGATGGCAGCTGGTGACTGATGGTGTTCCACAGGGGCAAATGTTGGGACCACAACTATTCATGTTATGCATAAACAATCTGGATGAAGGGACCGAGGGCATTGTTGTTAAATTTGCCGTTGACACAAAGATAGGTAGAAGGACAGGTAGTCTTGAGGGAGAGGAGGCCGCAGAAGGATTAGGACGTGCTAGGAGAGTGGGCAAACAAGTGGCAGATGGAATACAATGTTGTGAAGTGTGAGGTTATGCACTTTGGTAGTAAGATTTAGAGGTGTAGACTATTTTCTAAATGGGGAAAGGCTATGGAAACCTGAAGCACAAAGGGACTAGTTCAGGCTTCTCTTAAAGTTAACATGCAGGTTCAGTTGGCTGTTAGGAAGGCAAATGCAATGTTAGCATTCATTTTGAGAGAGTTAGAATAAAACAGCAGGTATGTACTGCTGGGGTTTTATGAGGCTCTGCTCAGACCACATTTGGAATATTACGAGCAGTTTTGGACCCTGTATCTAAGGAAGAATGTGCTGGTGTTGAAGGGGGTCCAGAGGAGGTTTACAAGAATGATCCCAGGGATGAAGGGCTTGTCATATTAGAAGCAGTTAAGGACTCTGGGTCTGTACTCGATGGAGTTTAGAAGGATGAAGGGGGATCTGATTGAACTTACAGAATACTGAGAAGCCTGGATAGAGTGAACATGGAGAAGGTGTTTCCACCAGTAGAACAGACTAAGACTAGAGGGAACAGCCTCAGAGTGAAGAGACAACCCTTTAGAACTGAGATGAGGAGGAATTTCTTCAGTGAGAGGGTGGAGAATCTGTGGAACTCATTGCCCCAGAGGGCTATAAAGGCCAAGTCATTGAATGTCTTTAAGACAGGGATGGATAGTTTCTTGTTGGTAAGGGGATCAAAGGTTATGGGGAAAGGGCAGGGAGAATGGGTTTGAGAAACATATCAGCCATGACTGAATGGCAGACCAGACTCAATAGACCAAATGGCCTAATTCTATTCCTATATCATTTGGTGTTATAGTCTTAATATCCATTTTATTTTATTCAAAGTGAGAATAAAGTGATTCATTAACATTGGCTGCCATACAAATGTTCATTTTTTGATTCATTTAGTGATGTAAAACTGAGAAACTTGTGATTATACAGCATAATTTCATAGCTCAAAGCCCTTCACATGCAATTCATTACTTTGACGAGGAGCAAAAAATGTCTAGTACATAAAGCTGCTCAAAGCAGGATCCTACAAAGAACAATGAGACACTTTCTAGTTAAATCCTGTTACAATCATGTTGGATGCGAAGGTACCTTGTTTAAGACACCAATGACGCTCTGCTTCTCTTCAAGTAGTTCAGTGGGAACTTTAATAATCGATCACATATACAGAGGGGGAGCCTGGATTCAAGATTTCATGTGGAAGGCAGCGTAGCACCCTCACCACGGCACTGGAGTGTCAACTTTTGAGCCCTGAGTGAGGATCAAAGCCACAACTCTCCATCTCAGAGGCAAGACGGACTGGCTCAGTAAAGCTGTCAATATTTCTGAGGTGGTCCCAGAATTATAAGCATGGGTGGATGATCTGATGGTTGCTGAAGTGAACCAGATTTCACACCACCAAATTACAACATGGTTATGCTTCTCAGGTGAGATACACAAATGTGTGTTGCTACTTTTGAAATAGAAACTTCAACAATACATCAATCGTTAAGGAGGAAAGTGAAAATAAGAATATAAGTGGCCATTGCAAGATTTCCTGGATAAATTGTCACAATTTGTCACCAGATGAAGTGCCAATTCATCTTTGACTTGCAAGTGGAGGATCATGAAAGGTTAAGCAGATTACATGATTGAGATGGTCATGGGTAAGTTATGCCCAAAGTATAACGAATGTAATGTTTTTAACTGTTCATCAACATGTTCCCAATACTCATAAAAATATCTCAGCCAGTGATATTTTTACACCTTATAGAAATCAGACAGCTCCCATCCTGGACCACCCAATCAGTTTGGTCACAGGCTGGAGGTGACAGCGGAGGGTGAGCAGAAACAAAACTGGAGACTTTATGTGACTCCTAGAGGAGGATCTTATTTATAACAAATCACAGCAGCACATTCTTTTGAATGTTATGAGATCCTGTTCTGTGACTTGATGGCCAATTTATATTGGCAATTGGCTTTTACTGGATAGGTTGCTTGGCGACCTACTTACCTGCTCAGGTACTTACGTTTCAAACATTTCTTACAAAACCCGTCAGTTGCTATTTATTCCCATTATCCTCATGTTGAACGAGAGCAGGCCTTTCAAAGTGTTGGTTTCAGTGCTAGCATTCTCTTTTCTGAGTCAGAAACTTGTCGGTTTGCACTCACAACCAAGACAACACTGAAGGAGGTCTGCACTGTCAGAGACACCATCCTTCAAATGAGACAATAAGTCTATTCAGATCATTTGGACGCAAATTCAAAATCTCAAGGTACTATGAGTAGGGTTGATACGTTGGTCCAACACTCTTCTCTCAACCAACATGAAAGAAGAACTTAACGAGGAATTCATGCTGCTATTCTGGAATCAGTTGCTATTATTGCAATGTAGGTGAAGCACTTTGACGCACCTCTGATGTAGAGAGGCCAGTAAATAAGAGAGATTTGCAGCAGAAAATGCCTAGTTGGGCCTCTCGGTGACGTTACAAACCACTTCCTTTATTGATTTTTTTTGAAGCCCAACTACTGTTGTTATGCAGGTGATTATAAATAGAAATCAAATTTTCATTCCGAAGAGAAAGCGTGAATCTTCCTGGTTTCACATTTGTGGTTTATGGCATGTATAGCTATTGTGCAATCTGCTGGATGTTGGATTTCACAAGAGACCACTAGGTAAGTCTTAGGTTTCGATACTGGCTAGATTTTCCCGTCATTTTCATTTGCAAATGGAAAACTCTGTCTGGTTTCTTTTGGATTTTGCTGATCTTGATTTTTCATTGACTTTTAAAACCTCTGCAGCCTTAATGAACATGGGGCCAAGGCCAAGGGTTTTGATGTAACAAAGTTGTTGGAGCAACCCATCACTTGATTTCATGACCCATTAGACTACCTTTCTTTATCCACATTATTATTATCTCTCAGTCTCTCATTCTTTACTAGTGGTCATAGCATCTATTCCATTGCTAATAGATCAGTAATTTACAACTGTTTTTCATCCTATTCTGATTGCGTTTTTGTGTTCTTGTGGGGATGGTTTATGCTATTTTTGCAACATATGTAATCTTCTGCTGTTGCCTGCTGAGCATTCCGAGCCAAGTAAATAATCAGTGGTGCTTGAGTTTGGCCAATCTGTGTTGAGTTTTAACTGAAAGAGATCCAAATCCATTGTCCAGATGGTCTTGTGTTTGTTATGTCCAATGTTTAGAGAAGATTTTCAAATAAAGGTGCAAATACATCAAAATGGGACAATGATGTCGTTTTGTGCTTTGCTGTTATGTTGGGATTAAGCAATCCTAAAATTTTGTGTTGGGGGCAGTTTTGTGAGAATGGGAGAGGACATATAACAGGCTTACTCATGCAAACTGCTCAGTTGGGCTCATAGAAAATTGGTGGCTCAGTTCACATCGTGTTCAAAGGGAAATAAAATGCATGGTGAAATGAATGGGTTGAACATTGGCAGGATGTAAAAACAGGCACAATGTCAAATAAGTCTAAAAGAGGTGCATTGCATTAGAAGCTTTCGATTCACCATCCGTCCATTTTTTGCCAGGCCCTTGAACATTTACATTTGTGCTGCACCTTTTTTGTAAACTCAGAACACTGCTTCCCTGCTGCATTTTTTCAAGATGGTGACGGAGTAGCAGGGCTGCATGTGGGCTCTAGCCTGGGGCTTGTCTGCTCCTGCGTGCTGTCTTTCATTTTTTTCTCCTTCTTTTTACTTCTGCTCTTTTTCTTTGGAGCCTTTCGCAGTGGGTTAGTCGGCGAAATCCATGTGGCAGCTAGAGTGGGCCATGCATGGAATGGCGGCTCCTCCCGGCAGTCGGAGGCAGCGGCGGATATGGCTCCTCAGGGCGACTGGAGGCAGTGACAGAGGTAGTGGCAGCGGGGACATCCTGCTGCATTTGGAGCTGGCGGCAGCGGCGGCGGCAACGCTCCTTCAGCCATCAGAGGCGGCGGCAACGAACCTTTCAAGATGGCGGCACTGGCAAGACGTCACCGAGGTGGCAGCAGAGCCGGGGAGTCTTCGTTGTGCGGCAAGTGTGGGCTCAGAATGGGACCTGGCATTGGCATCGGTGGTGGAGTTGATAAGGTGGATCCAGCAGTGAACAGATGGCACATAAAGAGTGGCAACTCATATGTTGGTGAGTCCAGTGGAGGCAGTGGTGAGGCAGTGGAGGAGGGATGGCTGTGCAAGTGCCATTGGTGAGCCTTCTCAGTGCTCATGACTCTCTTTCTGCTATATCTTTTACCCTTTTTGTTCTTAAACAATTCAAAATGGCACCAGATTGTGGTGACTGTTGAAACTTTTCACTGTATTTTACTGGATTATTCACTGTAAAATACAAGTGGCAATAAATAAATCATTCACTCAAACATTCATCTATTATTTTTCTCTGATTCAGATTGCCAATCCAGGATAATAATGATGAAATCTACATCACTTTTACCTTACAATGTTTCAAAGTGCTTTATGCATTTCTGAAATTGTTGATTTCATATGTACAGCACTGTCCCTATTCCATATGTGTGCGCCAGCCCAAATGCAAAGCACTTTAAGCTCCAGCTTCAGATTTCTAAGCAGACAGGTAGAATGAGCATAACCACAAGGATATAAAGGATACTTCCTTCTCCTCCTCATAAGCAGCCTATCAAAAACACTTTTATTCTTCCCCTCTGTTTTGAACTGAGTTGACGTTGTTCTATGTGCTGTCACTTCATAGCAACCATGTCAAACTTCTCAAACTTATTTTAATCAGATCTCTAACAGCCAGCATAAAGGCCCTAATTCTATCAGGCTACCTTCAGTTTGTAGGGATGAAAACCAATAACAGCTTAATTTACACTTACACATTATCTTCAACCCAAAGAAAGCACTCCAAAGCACTTCACAGAGGGAAAAGTAGCTGAATTATTGATCCACTTAGAATCATTGAATCAGACAACACTGAAGGCGACATTAATTAATTCATAATGCCATTTGGTTTCATACTGGCCTCTGAGCTTAGTTTTCATTCTGGCACTTATCGGTTTGACAATTAATGGCAATATGTTGCCACAGTGGAATTTTCTTAATGTTTGGAAAATAAGGGTGTAGAAAACTTGCTCATGGTTGAAAGCTTGTTGGTCCCAGTTAGAATGTAACTCTAGTTGCAGTAGTTCTCATGTATAGCATTTAAAAATGAACTTAACTCCTGTGAGGTTGAAAGTGGAATGATTAATGAATGGTATAAAATGTATATATTTGCACAAGATATGTTGCCAAACCTGTTGGAGAGGGAGCTAGTTGCTCTGGAGATAGAATGATATATAGTTACAGCTAGCTACTAATTAGTCTGGTCTCAAGTTGTCACTAACTAACACTAATATGTGGAAATGCCAGAATTATTTCTACCATATCCTTTCAAATTTAAGTGGAGAATTGTTATGTTCTTAAAATTACAGATTGAGTGACAATCCACAAAACATTAACGGTAAAAACATTGACCAATATCCAGACACCAGAAGGTGTGAGACAATTATTCCTTTTTTTTTGCAGTGTAAACTTCTATCCCTCCTTCATTATATAACCCAATAATTAGAGGATGAAAATGTTTGGGATGGGCTAAATATTTCTATCATCTCTCCCTCCATGTACTCCCCGAGAAAAGGAGATAATTGGGCCATAATAGTTCATAGAATCCCTACAGTGTGGAAGCAGGCCATTTGGCCCATCAAGTCCACACCAACCCTCTGAAGACCATCCCATCCAGACCCATCCTCCGACCCTATTCCTGTAAACCTGTATTTTCCATGGCTAATCCATAAACACCCATGCAAGAGTGATCTGAAAATTTCCATGCTTAATAGGGAAAGGTGACGGCCTAGTGGTATTATCGCTGGATTCTGAGACCAGGTAATGTTCTGGGGAACTGGGTTCGAATGTCGCCATGGAGAATGGTTGAATTTGAATTCAATAAAAACATTTAGATTTAAGAAACTAATGATGACCATGAATCCATTGCCCATTGTCAGGAAAAACTCATCTGATTCACTAATGTCCTTCAGGGAAGGAAACTGCCATCCTTACCAAGTCTGGCACATATGTGACTCCAGACCCACAGCAATGAGGTTGACTCTTAACTGCCCTCTGGGCAATTAGGGATGGGCAATAAATGCTTGCCTAGCCAGTGATGCCCTCAACCTATGAATGATTAAAATCAAAATTCCTGCGCTCCAAGGATCTTCTCTATCCAACTCAAATACAAAACTTGAGCTCACCTTTCTGCATCTTTGGGTCCATATTTAGAAGGAATGAACTCACTTAGTGGAGTACACTCTGGTGATTGCCATGCTAGAATAAAGTACTTTGCCATTGATGATAATTTCACATTCAGTTTTCAATTCTGGACACCATGTCTTAAGAAAGTTAAGTAGGCTTTGGAGACAATGCAGAGTAGATTTATTGGAATGATACTCTAGGGACTTAAACTACAAGGATAGATTACACAAACTAGAGTCATATTCTCTCCAAGTTAGAAGATTAAGCTTTTGGCCTGATCAAAGTTTTAGAATTTTAAAGAGAGTAGATAGGGTAGACAGAGGAAAGCTTTGAGTAAGGAGTCTGGACTCGGGGACATAATCTAAAAACTGCAGCCAGATTTTTCAGAGATAAAATTAGGAAACATTTGGCATGTGAAGTGTGGAGATATTTGCAAACAATAATGACACTTGACCAACTGCAAAATTTGAAATCTGAGATTAATAGTTTTTTGTTAACCAAAGGTGTTAAGGGATATGGAGCAAAAGCAAGTAAACAATTTGATTTATTATTGTGACATGTACCGGGATATTGTGAAAAGTGTTGTTTTGCATCCCAACCAGACAAATCATTACCTTATATAAATACATCAGGGTAATAGAACAGAATGCAGAATGCTGTGTTATAGCTACAGAGAAGGTGCAGGGAACGATTAACTCTAATATATGAGAAGTCTGTTCAAAAATCTGAAGACAGCAGGGAAGAAGCTGTTCTTGAATCGTACATGTTCGTACATGTTCTCAAACTTTTGTATTTTTGCCTGATGGAAGAAGGTGGAAGAGAGTAGAACCAGGTAGGAAAGGTCTTTGACTATGTTAGCTGCTTTTCTGAGGCAGCGGGAAGTATAGTTGGAATAAGATATTCGGTGGACACAGCCACAATTCAAGTGAATGGCAGAACAGATGACCTGTACGACCTAATTCTGTTCATTCTTAAATGTTAATCCTTAAATCACCTCTTAAACTTGGGTGCCATGTTCCGGAATGTGGTCGGGGTTCAGTACAATATGTGCCATATGAAAAATGTACAGAACTGCTAAATGAATAAAATATAATCTTGCCTGGAAGAACAAATCTGTTGCTTGACAATATATATACAGATTATATACAGAAAATATTGCTTGTCAGAAGCAAACCGTAAGAACAAAATACAAGTTACATTTCAACAGTGCCTTTGAGAGCCACAGGGTTTTAAAGTGCTTTACAGTCTATTAAGCATTTTTGAGATGCATCCATTATTGTTGAAGTCAAAAGTCACAGAACACTAGGTTAAAGCCCAACAGGTTTATTTGAAATCACAAGCTTTTGGAGTGCAGCTCCTTCGTCCGGTGTACACCTAAGTGCAATACTGGCACCTCCACATCATTATTGTGGAAGAAGGCAGTTAGTACCTGAAAGGGTTGGAATCATAGAAGCATACAGTACAGGTAACACACAGTTAACTAACATCACAAGACAAGTTCCATCCAATATAAAGGACTGTTCCTGGGAGGAACTATCTAGTCTTGTGCATTCAAGTTGTGCAGTTCTCTCAAAGTTGTGTACAGAATGAACCAGTAGCAGTAAAATATATTTACCCCTAAGTAAAGCCTGAGGTCTTATAGATCTTGTTGTACTGTGTAATAAATTTATTCTGTTTGTCAAGACTGAGCCGAGCTACTGAAGAAGATTTTGCGTGGTCATCCTTCCCCATTTGGTTTCAGTAACTTAGACACAAACAAGAAAAAGGATTGGGAATGGTAAATCTACCCAAGACATCTCAGATGATTCCAGTAGATACTATCTCAATGACACATGCTGGCAGACCTGGTCTCTGGAAGTATAGTGTGCTAACAGCTGTGAAGGATTTGCCAGGTACAGCATGTTATAGCACTGCCACAGATAACATGATGCCAGGGGAGGTAATCTGAAAATGTATTTTAAGGGAGCCATTACAGCAGCTATTATAGTGTAGGAAATGTTGTAGCCAATTTGTGCAAAACAAGTTCCCATAGTAACAGTAATGAGATAATGTAGTGATCCCCAGTTACTTTTCAGTGATGTTAATGGAGGCATAAACACTGGATTAAATCAGTGGAATTAAACTTCCTTCTTCCTCAAAATAATGGTGAGGGATCCTTTATATTTCACCTGAGAGGGTAGACAAGGCCTGGTTTAATGTCTGATTGAAAAGATGGAATGAGATTAAAGTTTAAGGATGTTTAATGTTGGGGTGGTGAGGCACTGAAGCTGCAGCCAAATGCTTTAATCAGCTGCAGAAAATATTCCAAGAATTCATAATTGGCTATTTGCCAATGGACTATGATACAACTCCTGAGATGTAACTATTAAGTTTGATCTCGGACTGTAACCTATTACCATTTAAGGATTTAATCATTTACTTTTAAATACATTCTTTTACTCTACCTTCTGTGCATTGGATTATCACATGCATGTACCTTCTTTTAAGTTTACTGGTTTATGATTTAACGTGTAAGAAAATATTTACTTAAAGGATTTCTCATCTTGAAAAAGTAAACTGTTCAAAATTCAACGGTTTTATTTCTAAAAAAAAAACTTAAATAACATGCTTTGCCTGGTGACTCAGCACCAAACGACGAGGAGGTGCTGTTTACTGACAAAGGTCCAATCCTTGGTAAATGTTGAGTTCGACAATCTTAGTATTGGTAGCAGTGGGGAGGCTACAACTTGCCTCTGGGTTGGAAGATGATCAATGTTCTCCTGATTACCATTCAGTCCTGCGAAAGCTGCATTTGGGGCTTTAACAAAGATGTCTCTACTCCAGCGAATTGGTAGCTTGTGAGACAAATAAAAAAAATGAGAATTGTGTCAGATTGTTTCTGGTTATATATTAGGTGTCAGCTTAGTGTGTAGTTCTGTAAACTTGAGATCATCCAAAACTCTGGTGTCTGTAATGATTACCTGCAATAAATTCTGATTTCTCACAATACTTTATATAACATTACCGAAGAACTTCAGTGCTTGCTGACCAATGTTGGCTCCCAAGCATCAAGCAATGTTTTGACTTTCAAATTCTCATCCTTGCTTTCAAATCTCTCCGTTGCCTTGCTTCTCCCTGTCTCTGTATTCTCTAACCCTGTGCTCCTCTAATTCTGGCCATTTCTGTAATTGCAATTATACTTGTTCCACCCTGCCTTCAGCTGCCTGGGTCCCAACTCTGGAATTTCTTTACTGTATATTGCTGCCTCTTAGGGTTCTTGTGGTGCACTGGTACTGTCCCTACCTCTGGGCCATGAGGTCTAGGTTCAATTCCCACCTGCCTCAGACATGTGTCATAACATGTCTGAAAATTTTGATTGAAAATTGCTGTCTCTCACCTTGCTTTTGCAACTTGAGAAATTTCTTAATTATAAGACATCTGGCCTAATATTTGTTTACGTTACTTGGTGTCATATTTTATGATTTGGTGCTCCTGTGAAGCAATGAGAGACCTTTCATTATGCTAAAGGTACTATATAAATTTATGCTGCTGTTGTATCAGCAATGAACCAATGAGTTGAGTTCCTGTTCACTGAGTGTAGAACATATCTCGGAGCAAATTGATGATGTGCTGTACTGCATGATGCTTTTCAAATGCGATGTGAAATGGACATCTCATGTCATCTTTCAAAAATAAGCTGCAAAACTGCCAACATTTATCCATTGACAAACATCACCAAAAATTGTTTGTTTATCTTAAGGATACCATACTTGCTTATGTTACATCAATACCTATATTTAAAACCTGCTTATCTAGTGCCTTGGGAGGTGAAAGTGCTGGATAATTATAATTCCCTTTTTTATGAGAAAAAAGTTAGGCTATTAGAAATGCATCGTTCGATTTTCATGCACTTACCACCTAACTTCTTCTGTGAATGTTGCAGGATAATTCCAATGGGTGAAAAGTGGATTTCATGTCAAATGTCCTTTGAATGAGGATTTCCTCATGCCGTCCTGTTGTCAGATGGCAGTGAGTGGAGTTTTGGTATCTCTACAGGTAGACTAATGGGACACTAAGTTATACTGAGACCTTTTCTCCCTGCCTCCTCTCTTGCTAAGCTTTCAGCTGCTGATGTGTATGGCTTGAGGAGGCCAGACGGAGATAGGTGCATATTAATAGGAGAAGGAATTTAACCTCTTCAGCCTGTTTTTACTTTCAAAGAGACTATGCTTGATCTACAGCACATCTCCAACTACCCACTTTGGTTTCATAACCCTTAATAACCTTGCTTAATAATCTTCGACTTGACATTTTCAATTGACTCAGTCTTAACAGATGAATGGGAGACGCAGTAAATTCTTCAATATACAAGTCCAATTTCTTCACAAATTTATTTATTCACGACATACCAACCATCACATACTGCAAAGGCATCCAATTAAATTAACTATGTTTTTAGAACGTTCTCGAACAGCAGGCATGAAATGCCAGGTTTGCTAACAGACTGCTAGTGTCAGGCCTGTTTTCACTGGATCAAGATCATTTTTTCCTGGACATAATCCAATGATCTAACGTTGGTTCAAATCCCTGATGATATTGGTTAGCGCAGAGTGTTGTATTACATCAATAGTGATATTTGCAATCCTTAGGCTAACAAAAAAATAACAGGCACCGAATCATAGAATGAGACGGCAGAGCAGGAGATCATTCATCCCATTGTGCCTGGGCCGATACTGTTAGTAGAACTATTTAATTAATCCTACTCCTCTGTTCTTTCCATATATCCCTGTAAATTATTTCTATTCAAATATTTATTCAATTTTCTTTTGAATGTTAATGTTGGATCTGCTGCCATTGCCCTTTCAGGCAGTGCATTTCAGATCACAACAGCTTACTGTGTAAAATAAAGTTTTCTCATGTTGTCTGTGGTTTTACTTTAACCAATCACTTAAATTTGTGCCCTCTGGTTCACTAACACATGGGGACACGTTCTCCTGGAAAATGTTTCTTAGTACTTACTATATCAAAATCATTCAAGATTTTGAACGCCTCTATCAAATCTCCTCTTAACTTTCTCTGCTCTGAGGAGGATCATTCAGTTTTTCTACATGGTCTTGAATATCACAGAAGTGGCAGAAGACCGCTCCTGGATAAACGATTATAGAATGTGCAGCACAATTTTCATACCTTGACAGACAAATGCTAGAATTTTTTTGTTATATTTATTCATGGGATGTGTGTGTCTCTGGCATAGGCTGACATTTATTGTCCATCCTGAGTTGCCCTGGAGAAGGTGGTGCACTGCAGTAAACCTGAATCATCCCAAACAGCAGAGCAATTTTCCCACCGTACCTGACAAAGGAGAAACTGAAAATTCTGGGAACGCACAGCAGCTTCAACAACATCTGTAAAGGTATAAAATGATTTGATTTGATTTGACTTCTTGTCACATGTACCTAAGTACAGTGAAATGTTTTGTTTTGTGTGCAGTACTGGCAGATCATAACATACAAAGACACAAAGGTCATAGGGTGATTGAACAGAGCGAGGCATACAAAGTTACAGCTGCACATGAGGTGCACAAAAGCAAGATCAGCATTAGATTTGAAATTTGAGAGGTCCATTAAGGTGTGTAATAACAATGGGGAAGAAGCTGTTCTTGAACCTGTTGGTATGTGTGTTTAAGCTTTTGTATCTTCTGCCAGACAGAAGAAGTTGGAAGAGATAATAACTGGGGTGGGAGGGGTCTTTGATGATGTTGGCTGCCTTTCTATGGCAACGAAAAGTGTAGATAGAGTCAATGGATGGTTGGCTTGCATGACGGTCTGGGCTGTGTTCACAACTTTCTGTCGTTTCTTACGGTCCTGGACAGAGCAGTTGCTGTACCAAGCCGTGATGCATCCAAATAGAATGCTTTCTGTGGTGCATCTGTAAAAGTTGGTGATGATCATAGAATAACTTTTGAGTTTGAGCCCTGATCTGCTATATATTGGTATCATTCTGTGTTTGACCATACCTCAGATTCCCTACATTTCCATAGCAATTCTACCCAGGCAGTACCCCATTGGCTGTAAAGTGCTTTGGGATTTCCTGAGATCATGAAAGACATCCTCTAAATTCAGGTCTTTCTTTCTAGTGTATTTACAAACCACCTGGAATTGAAACTAATGAACAAGTTATTTGAACAGCACTTGACCTGAACCTGAGGCAAAGATTAAAAACGCAATGCATGTGTAATGTTACTATTGCTTTTCTGACTACTGAGCAATAAACTTTCAAGTGATGACTGCGAGCCAAAGGAAGAGAAGAAACTTAACTGGCAATACACATTTAATAAGCTGATAGTGGAAATATGAAACATTCTGTACAGAACATTTACATAAAACCACAAGAACTAAGAGCAGGAGTAAGCCATTTTCACCTCAAACCTGCTCTGACAATCAATAAAACCATGAATGGTCTTCTACTTTAATTCTATTTATCCAATTTATCTCTATATCCCTAAATTCCATTTGTGCATAAAAATCTAATGATATCAACCTTGAACAGAACAACTGGGAATTCATTGCTCCCTGGGGTACAGAATTCCAAAGATTCACAAATCAATGAATAAAGAAATTTTGCCTTATCTTAGACTAAACTGTCTGACCCCTTATCCTGACAAGAGTCCAAGAGTCTTCATAACCAGGGAAACAACTTCTCGGAACCGATGTTAAAAATTTTGAATTTAATGTTATGCTGATTAATTTCTTTGGACATTAGCTTATCAAAACCTAATTAGTCAAAAGATTGAAGGACAGGTCCAGATAGACACCATTAGTATATTGCAACAAGATAGAAACTGTGGTGGTGTGAGAGTGATGCATGTCAGCCACGGTAAGGAACATTATAGAGTTTGACAGATCTCCAGAATTTCATTTAGTGTGAAAGATTTATGATTATCACACCATGTTTCTCAGAAACAATTCAACCCGGATGAATTACTCAGTATTTTGACGTGACTGAGAGTTATTACATGAGGAAATGCTCTTTAGCAAGATGTAACAAACAGCAATAATTTGAATGTGCAATTAATCTGTTTAGGTGGCAGCAACAAAGGTAAGAGTGTTGGACATGAAGAGCATTTTGTATCCAGCAGAATGGACAGAGGGTCCTCATTTTCATAGGTTATTGCAGGGATAGGACTTCTAGCAGTGCAGCACTCCTTTAGAGAGGTGGGGGTGTAAAACCATAGTCTTCTAACTCAAAGGAGGTCCAGTCCTTTTAATCAAGCTGACATCCAACCACCTTTTAGCAGTTCAAGTTTGGAAAGGAAGAACTTTCCAGATTCTTTGCTCTAAAGATTGAATATGGTTATGGACTGCAGGATGAACAAGGGAACTGACCTGCAATGGCTGAATGAGTGGGAATTCCAATCCTGTGACAGAATTCTATGCATACTTTGGGGTCTAAAATACATGAGTCTAGCCATGTCTCCATGAAAGGCCTTGATGATGAGCTTGGTCTGTAGGAATGAAAGAGTTCTGGTTAGCCTTTTCAATCCCCAATCTGATCAGTTCTTTATCAATATCAGGATTCCCCATCAACTGTTTTCTTTTGAAAGTGTGTTTACTCTTAAATGCTTGTACTCATTCTGATGGTGGCACTCAGTGACCTGGAATAGAACTCTGTGATTCAATTTTCTCCTCAAAATTCCTTCAGTGTATTCAGATCATTTAAACCCAGAATCCAAAGCAGGAGACTTAAAAACAAACACTTGTTACATCTTTATTAATATTCCCTTTAGAGAATGGCAGGGAATTGTTGGAAGGATCAACACCAGGCTAATTATCAATCTGTTTAAACGTTGTCATGAATACTCTTTGTGGCCAGTGAGAACAGGTGTGGGACTTGATCCTGTTTGGAGGTAAAGCTACTACTTACTGAGCCACAAGATCTCCTCATGTCTGCCACTGAGATGTACTTATAATCTGAAATGCCTAATTTAAGAAGCACAATATCACACAGTGCAATATGTGTTTGAATATTGCATGCACGTGCTTGTATGTATACATGTTGGTGTGCATGTCTGGATCCATGTTAATGAACATGTTGATATCTCTGTTTGGGCATGTCAGTTGATACGTTAGTGTATGTACACATTACTGTTTGTGTGTATTATATAGTATGTGTGCATATATTACAACTAAGACTCTCTAATTCTCACATAAATAACAAACTGTTCTTCTCAAGTCCTTGAGTTGTAACATGATAGAAACCCTGTCTCTCCTGGGATCCTTCTAAAGACATACCTAACACATATGTATGAAGATGTTTCAGCTATCTTTCTTGCCTTACACCCAAGCCTCTACTGCTTCCCCCTCCTACCACGAGTGGGGTGGTTCCTTTGAAAAGCTGCTTTGAGCCAACAGCTAGCAAATGAAATCAACTCAAAGAAAATGAAAATAAAGATGTGGTCACAGCATGGTGGCTATTGTGGCTGCATGGCTTTTGAGTTAAGTGGCAGCTCTCGCAGATCATTGCAATAACTTAAAAACAAAATTTGAGTCTTGGTTTCTGTGAATTAGAATCCAAGATGGGAACTTGAACTCAATTTCTGGGTTGTAATAACAACAGCTAGAATGGATTATTTAATGGGAAAGAATGATTTTCCGAAAGCACGCAAATTAATCAGTGGAGTTTGTGTAATAACAAGATGCACACGACAAAGGCAAAATGAGATTAACTGATTTATTTTAGATTCATTTGACATCATGACTTCCAGAGGGCTCAAACTGTTAATCGCTTCAGAGCTACTATAGGATTATCATTCTAAGCTAAAAAATTCAAGACTCTTGTAGCAGTGTAGTAGTGTTCCTACCTTTGGGTTAGAGGGTCTGGGTTCAAGTTACACTTACCGCAGATGTGTGCCATAACATGTTCAAACAGATTGATTTTAAAAATATCTGTAAGTATGTTGACGAAATCACAGTTGGAGATGTTTATTTATAAAAGGTACTTGTGGCGCAGTGGTAGTATCTCTACCTTTAGGTAGAAGATCTAAGTTCAAATCCCATCCACTCCAGAGGTGGGTCACAACATGTTTGAATAGGTTGATTAAAATAACTACATGTCCCCAGATTGTGAACAGGTTCTGTTCTGCAGTCTCTTCATAAGTTGATTTGTACACAAGTCGGAACACAGTGCAGGATAATATAAAGGAGATATTCGTAAGTACAGGAAACATTTGTGTATCAGGCCTTTAAAATTACACCCCTGTATGAGATCCTATTTGTAAGTGTGAGCACTTATAAATCAGGAACTCCTGTAGAATAACTCATTCAAGATGTTGAGTGGAGCTTTCCTCAGTGGCTGAACTCTTTTCAAGAATTTGCAGTTCTTTGTAACGGCACTTGTGGTGCAACGACAATATACCTAACTCTAAGCCAGGAGGTCCAGGCTCAGTTCCCATGAATTCAGAGACATGCCATAAAGGATCTGATTAAAAATGTCTAACAGGGAAAAAAAACGCCCTTTTGCTCTAAGGAAGGAAATAAACCAGGGGCAATGTCATTGGAGTAGATCATCAGATTCTCGGCTAATACTGTGGGTATATGGCTTCAAATCCCACCATGGCAAGAATTTAAATTCAATTATTAAATCTGGAATATGAAGCTAGTACCGATGGTAATGGTGACCATGTCAGCTATCAGTGATTGTTGTAAAACACTACTGGTTCATTCCTGACCTTCAGGGGAAGCAATCCGTCATCCTTATTTGATCTGGGTTACATGTGACACCAGACCCACAGCAATGTGGTTAATTCATGACTACCCTTTGAAATGGCCCTAGCAAGCCATTCAGTTATAACTAAACACTACAACATCTGATGAAGAGAATGAACTGAATGGACTACCTGGCATCAACCAAGGCACCAAAAGTGACAACAGCACACACAGACCTGTCAAATCACTACAGTTCACCTTATTAACAGCTGTGGATACATGCTGAACTAAAATTTGGAAAGTGGTCCTCCAGGCTAGGCAAGTGACAGCCTGGCAAAATTGTTCTCACGGAACTGTACCTGACAGACAATATCCCAGACCAAGCTATCACCTTCCCTGGGGATGTCCTGCTCTACTGACAGGATAGATCGTCTGGAGGTGGCAGCACACTGGTACGCAGTAAGGAAGGAGATGTCCCTGAGAACTTTCAACATTGACTGCGGACACCATGAAATCTCATGGTATCAGGTCAACAGTGGGCAAGGAAACCTGCTGATTACCACCTAATTATCTGTGATTATGAACACTACTCCAGGGAAAGTCAGTCAAGTTTATGGTAAATAAAAAAAACACCTTTGATGGAACCTTCGGCTATCTTGGTTGCTTATTCTAGATATTGCTCCCAGACTCCTCTGCCTCACTACTTCATCTCACACTACCATTTGACATTTATTTACATCATTCTGATACTTTACCACATTAAAAACCCTATGTAAGTTTTTGCTGTTTGATCCCTGAACATCTCAATTCTAGAATTTTCATTCCCATGTTCTAACTCTACTATGGTCTTGGCTCTCAGTACTCCTGTGGCCTTCCAAAGTGCCATCTCTGGCCTCATGCTCATCCCCCACTACCTTTGCCTCACCACTGTCCGTTGTGTCTTCGGTCAACAAGGCCCAAAGTTCTGGAATTTTCTCCTACACCTCCTTCCCTTTGTATTTTGAAGGTCGTACTTAAAGTGTGCCACTGCCTGAGCTTTTGGTTACCTGCCTCTTTCAAAACAAGATAAAAATCTGAAACTGCTGGAAAAGCTCAGCAGATCTGGCAGCATGTGTGAAGAGAAATCAGAGTAATGTTTCAGGTTTGGTGACCCTACTTCAGAACAGTACTGAAGAAGAGACATCTGACTCGAAATGTTAACTCTTGATTTCTCTTCACACATGCTGCCAGACCTGCTGTGCTTTTCCAGCAGTTTCTGTTTTTACAGCATCCACAGTTCTTTCAGTTTTTACTAAAGATAAAAATCAGTCTGGAATAGTGAAAGACCATCAAGAGCAAATGTTCTGAAAAATTAAATGTACGTATGTTTCAAAAAAAAGGAAAGTGACTTTAATATCTAAAAGTGCTCCAAGTGACTTCCACAAAACATGGTTCAGATAATTTAAAGATGTATCTGGTTGGCCATTCCTACAGACCTGCACTTGTCTTACTTCACTACCTTCAACTTTATTTTAAGGCTGAAATATATGAAGGAAACTATAGCCACAGGTTGTATAATTATTATTTGAATTCAGCTTCTTAATGCATGCAACAGGATCGGGATCTCATTAACAGACTATATATTACTAATTTAATTCATGGTATTACTTTCTAAATGAGTCCAATGGTTTGCACCAGCCTTAAATTTAATACGTGAGGAAATGCTTGCCTGCCAGTGGTCGACTGTGTCTCATTACAGAAGTACGAACGCCAGTAAATCAGCAGCAAAGTTCACTGCATTATAATCATATTGGCGCCACTTCATCTAAACCTTGTGAAACCTGTGTTGTCCATAAACGCTATGTTCTCAGCTTCATCCACAGTCCAGTGGGATAGACCATTTCCAGTGTAACACTCAATCCATGCAAGCTAAAAGGTGCTGGATCTGTGCTGCGTTATCGGAATTTGTGTCTGGCAGAAATTATGCCCAGAAGGTGGGCCCGTTACAGGGCTATGAATAAGGGCATGGGGGAATGTTGCTTCTGAATGCATGAATTAAGAACAATTTACCGATGGAATATACCAAGGGACTGCTGGCACTTGTGGAGCTGTACTTCAGCATGAACCAAAGCCATGTGAGAGTTGTGAAAAGACTGGGTCATTGAATATATTCAAGGTTGAATCAGGCAGATGTTCAATTAATAAGCAAGTACATTGTTGGGAGACAGGCAGGAGTATGGTGTTAAAATGTAGATCAGGTCAGCTATGATCTTTTTGAATGGCAGAGCAGACTCTATGTACTAAATGGCCTATGCCTGCTCCTATTTCTTGTGACTGTGTGACTTTGAAGGATCAGGAGTACATCATTTAGCCCTTTTAATCTAATCTGTTATTCAGCCGCATCATTGATGATCTATATTTCAATCACATTCCTTCATCTTCTATTACCTGATGTAATCCGTTTAACCCAATGAAAATCTATCAATTTCTCTCTGATTTTCCTGGGCATTTCATAAGAGAGTCTGACCATTATCTGAAGAAGAAAAAAAATTGCAGAGTTATGAAGAAGGAACAGTGAATGGGAACGGGCTGAGTTGCTTTTGCAGAGGGTCCAGTACAGACATGACTGGCCAAATGGCCTCTTTCTGTTTTTTAACTATTCTACAGTTCTGTGTGTCATGACAATGGATCAGAACTCCAAAGTATTAATGGACATGTCAAACTATAAATTCCAAAATGTGTTTTTTTTAAAAAACAGCTACAGCCGATAAAGGATTGTGGATGTGAATTTAGTGACTGCCTGATAGAGTCATGTGAGAGCCCAATGAATGATACATCTGGACAGAGTCAAAAATCACATCACCTGGTCCATCCCATTTTAACACCAGCATATCCATATCTGGACAGAGTCAGCGGAACCTCAAACCGAAAGACCAACAAGGAGGAGATAACAGAGGCTGACTACCTATCCTCTCTTAGCAAGAAGTAATCGTCTGCAGACACATTTGTGTTCAATCCTTCTAGAGATATATAGGTTTAAAAACTGATTGAAGTGTGTGTGTGTGTGTGTGTGTGTGTGTGTGTGTGTGTGCATGTGCATGTGCATGTGTTAGTGTGCTGTGATGGTCACAGTTTGAGAACAGCCATTAACACCTCTGCACTAAAGGTAATTTGACCCCTGGACAGGATGCCATTGACCCTTGTTCTGAAATGGACGTTGATCACTCAGTTGATGATGTAAAGTGAACATATATTTACAAATGCAATATTCTGTTTGCAATGAAGTTTCGCTTGTGCCACCTAAGTGCCCTCACAACGTTTTCTTTCCCCTTTCCCTCCTACTATCTCTAGGTAAGGTTCTGTAGTCTGGAGGGAGCCTGCCCTATTGTAGAGCTTTTGTCTGTTGGAAATTTGGAATATCCCATCTGGAAACGTAACAAATTGTGAACCTTGCCTGGAACTGCTCATAACAAATGAAGTATTTATACAATTCCTTTTTAAAAGTAATATTGAATCTGCCTCGGTTTTTATTTTAGCCAATACATTCTGGATCGTGACAACTTGCTGAATTAAAAGGAGTTCAATAGCTTTAGAGTCTGATTATGTCTTTCCATGTTTTTACCACCCGTACACCTGATCCTGTCATAAAATGAGTTGTTTTCCACACAGCCAACCTATTCTCACTCACTCTTAGTCCTATGTTCACATTACGCGGATTACTTTCAGCACAGCCTACCCATTCTCTCTGACTCAGTGCTGATTATTCAGCTTCTCTTCTGACCTGGCTCACTACTTATAATCCCCCTGTCTACCTACCCCTTTTGTTCGTCTTTCTGTCTGGGATTTGTCTCCACCTCTCCCTCGACACTAGCCCCTACCCCTTAACCTCGCCTTCAGCATAAATACCAATTTTTCTGAGCTGCTATCAGTTCTGATGAAGAGTCATTGGACCTGAAATGTTAACTCTGCTTTCTGCCTACAGATGCCGCCATACTTCCTGAGTTTCACCAGCAATTTCTGTTCTTGTAAAAGAAATGATCCTCATTTCCCCTCTGCTTCTTTGTCAATTCACTAAAGTCTGTGCCCTCTGTTTTGTGATATTCCTGCCACAGGAAACTGTTTCTCCTTACCTCTTCCATCAAAACCTCATATAATTTTGAACATCTCAAATTGATCTTCCTTTTAACTTTCTGGCAAACAGCTCCAGCTTCTCTAACTTCCCCATATAACAGAACAGAAGCCCTTCATATACTATACCATATCTGAAAATGTGAATGGTAATAATGAACTGATTCTGTGGAGAATATGGTCACTTGGCCCATCATGCCTCTGCCAACTAATTTAAATCATTATGACCACTGAATCCAGAGTTTTATCTCAAAACAGAGTTGAGGTGGACCGATTGTCTCAAAAACAAACAAGTCATATGGAAAGCGATCAATGATTCTTAGGCAGAAGGTGGCCTATAGTTACCTTTTCAAGGGCAATTGGGACAGGCTATACAGGCCATTCATATCTGTGCTGCCCATATTAAGTTAAACGTTGCCTCTCAGTGGCTGTTGATGTGATTTATTTATTGCCACGTGCATTTTGTTACGAAATGCAGCAAAAAGTGCTCTTCACGGACAGTGCAGAAGTCTTTCCTTTCCTTTGTTCTTTCATGGGATGAGGTCATTTCCGGCGAGGCTAGCATTTGTTGTCCATCCATAAATTACCCTTGAAGTGAATCTCTCACGAGGCCATTTCAGATTGAAGTTAAGAGAAAAGCACATTGCTGCGGATCAGAAGTCATGCCGAGGCCATACCAGGTATTTTTGTCAGATTTCCTTCCCGAAAGCACATAAATGAACTTGGTGAGTTTTTATGACAAACAGTTCATGGTCGCTGTTATTGAGACTAGCTCTCAATTCCAGATATCTATGAAATTGAGTTTAAATTCCACCAGCTACCGCAGTGGGGTTTGACTTCACATCACTTGAGTATTATCTTGGGTCTCTGAATTATAATTCCAGAGACATCAAAACTATTGCATTGTCTTTCCCAGCATGCCACTCAGTGTAACTCCCATGGCTGTGAGAGAACCTGCTGGTGCTGACACTCAATACTAAAGTTGTCACAGTCTTACCAGACCACGGGGCTGCTCTTTCATTAAAGAGAGATGACTGGTGAAGGTTTAACCTGAAGGTCACCACACTTCAGCTGAGGGGGGAGATTGAGAGCGAAAGTCCATCATGCTAATCTCAGTGGGTGGGAGAATTGAAACCATGCTGCTGGCATCTCTCTAAATTGCAAACCAGCCGTTCGGCCAACTGAGCTAACCCACCTCTAGTCCATACTAATTACCAAGATGAAGTGGATTTTTCTGTTTTGTATTTGTATTTTAGGTAACTGACTGGGTAAAAGGTAAGAAGGTGATTCACGCTAAAGAGCTTGGACAACATCATTAAATTAAAATCAAAAGCATATTTGAGGAGTCTATTACATATAGTAAAACCTCACAATCTGGTTTTCCTCTATCCATTCTGCTCAGGCAATTATTCAAATCACCCATAAAAAAAAACTAACCCGTAATGTAAAGGACAACCTGTTTGAGATAACCAGCCTCTGGCTATGGACCTAGTGTGGGCAAGTGGGACCAGTGTAGGTAGTAGTGCATTTTTGGTGGCATAGACTTGATGGCCTCTTCTGTACTGTATGATTCTATGAACCAGGCCATTGGTCTTGAATACAAAGAGGAAGCCTGGAGGCATTGAAGGATTATTTCTTTATGTGTAATCTAATGAGGTGATTACAAAACCTTTCAGTGTATTTTTCGTGTAAAAGTACACATAACTGTAAATATCTATTCTATTCTATTCTAGTTAACAAAGACTTCAAGTTCAAACAAGGCAAACAGACATAAAACTATTTTACAGGAACTTGTAGCTTAGGTGAGACACTTAAGAGTGATCTTTCTCTGTCCTCCAACAATGTATGACACCAAGTGTAGAAGAGCAGAAAGGGATTTTCTAGCATTAAGAATTTAATACTTGTAAAATAATTTCTTTCCATGTAAGATTGTGGCTGTACCAAAGCAATTTCCTTATATTCCAGCAGTGTTATCATGATTACAAGTGAACACTAAGCAGGAAAAAAACTCCAAAACAGAACATGGTCAATCTAGGGAAGCAAAAAAAAATGCCTTGTTACTGTTTGTGGTTATTGATAGCCCTCCCTTACAATCCTTTACAGTTCCCAGTGGCTATCCTCCAACTGAGATCAAAGTAGGTCTACAATTTGTGAGAAAATTTTAAATTGATCAGATTAAATGCGGGAGGAGTAAGTCATTGATGCAAGAAAATAAATGCCTCTGAAAGCGTTTCTAGGGTTTTGTAGGTTGATCGGGAGGGGGCTAGTGGCAGTCGGTATAGATATCCACAGCTGTAGGATGCCAAATCCATTCCAATCTCAAACTTGGTGCAAACAGAAGTAGAAAATGAGATTAAACTTTGTGATTTGCTGAAAATTATCCTGCTTCATGCTCATTGTCCGCAAACCATAATCCGTTTTTTTATACTCAGCAGTTCAACCTATTCTGAATTAACCCTAAATACAAGTTAGAGAAGAACTTGCAATGCACAGAAATCTCACAGTCAAAAATCTCTTTGAGCATTGTGTTTGTAAATGTGATAAACTGGTCATGTTAGTCACTGAAAAATTTAGTAAGGATTTCAGGAAAATCTTTACCCAGTCAGTGGTTAGAATATGGAACTCGCTACCAGATAAATGGTTGGGTCGTATGACATTAATGTAAGTGTAAGCAAGGGAACAAAGAACGAAATTGAAGGATATGCTAGTAGAATTAAACGTAGTGGGATGGGAGGGACTTCTGGAGTTCATAACAACTTGTATAGAGTAAATGGGCTGAATGAACTGTCTGATTTGATACTGTGTACTCTATGTAATAATGGATCTTCCAGGCCGACTACTGAGTTTTAATCCTTTCAAGCGATACCCATCTGGATGATGTATGTGAAAATGGCCACACAATATTCTTTCCAGCATGCTGTGGTGTCCTCCTTAAATTCCATGTGGTTTCTTTTGACATTTATAATGACTATTGAGAAGCAGCTGCACAGACATGTAAAGGAAGACCTGGCATGCATGCTCTACCACTGTGTTTTGCCATGTTTACTGCTCATGCAACAAACAGCTGCATAAATTTCATTTTAAACAATCATATAATGATATTCCAGTCGATTAACCCTTCAAGTTGCATTTAAAATGAAGCCTTGGTGCTAGTGAGAAGTGTCTTGCAACAGAAAGTTGGTAAATATAACTCTGCTATTCAAGCAAGGAGACAGAGAAAAAAAAAGGAACTGATCAGTTAGCAGGACATCATTGGGAAAATGCTGGAATCTGTTATTAAGGAAATCTTAATAGTACACTGAGGAAAATGTAGTATTATTACAACAAGTTAGCATGACTTTACAAAATGGACATCCAATTTGACCAATGCGGTTGGTTTTGTGAGTATGTAACTATTGAAGTAGCTAATGGGGAACCAGTATTACTGAATTTCCAAAAGCCATTTGATCAGGTGCCAGACAGAAATTCTTAGAGGCAAGATAAGGGCTCGTGGAATTGAGAGTAACATATTGGGCAAAGATAGAGGATTGGTTAAAGGGCAGGAAGCAGAGAATGGGGCTCCATTTTAAAATTGGCAGGCTCTGGCAAGAAGAGTGCTATAAGGACCAGTGCTGGGGCCTCATCTAGTTACAATCTTTATTAATGACTTAGATGGAGAATGTGACTAAATTTGCTGTTGATATAAAGCTAGAGGGAGAGTTCAGTTGTGGGAGGACACAAAGAGACTGCAAAAAGATATAGACAGGTTAAAGGAGTCAGCAACAAAATGGCAAATGGATTACAATATGGGTAAATATGAAGTAATTCACTTTGATAATAATAGAAAAAGCAGAATCTTTCTAAAATAAATATTGTTGTTCAAAATGTGCTTGCATAAGGAAGGCACCAAGTTAGCATACAGCTACAACAAGCAATTAAGAAGGAAAATGACACGTTGGGCTTTATTGCAAGAGGATTGGAGTACAGGAATAAAGCAGTCTTGCTACAATTGTACAGGACTTTGGTGAGACTAGATCTGGAATACATTGTGCAGGTTTGTCCTTCATATTAAAGGAATGGTGACACTGGAGTTGGTGCAGTGAAAATTCACTAAATTGGTGCTTTGAATGAGGGGATTGTCTATGATAAGAGGCTGAGAAAAATGGGTCCAATATTCTATAGTCTTTAGACGAATGAGAGCTGCTGACATTGAAACATTCGGATTTATGTTTGGCTCCTCACACAGCAACTTCTTAGCCTGCAACCACTAACATTAAGAAGAATAAGGGCAGTTGATACATGGGGCTGAGTTATTTTTTGGCTAAGTCCAAGTTGTGTCAAATTTTTTGTAGGATGTCTCATTGTGAGGCTTTGTATGTTTTTTTTGGCGAATCTTAGCAAACTGACCTCATTAATGACCTACCACACCCTCTGATGGTGCCTCTCAAGTCTAATTTCCACCCCATCTTACCACACACATCCCTGGAACAACCCAGTACTCAGCAGAAATCCAGGAGTTCACCAGCATCCCTTTTGCCTGTGCCGTCTAAAAAAAACTCCTGTGGTGCACCTGGACAAGCACTGTCGGTCTGGAACTGCCCTGCATGCTTCCTGACACTTGCCCCAGATGTGGCAGACAGGGGGAAATTGGTGCCCACTTTGTAGGCGGGGTCCTAGGGGTCTTGCTGGATGGGACTTGCTCTTCCTCCAAGGACCAGCAGGAGAGGTCACCCCACACCAGACTGCTGTGAGGTTGACAACCCGGGTTAAAGCAACATCAGCTGCCCAGCATTGCACTCCACCAGCGTGAAACCATCTTCTCTCTGATACTTCACACTCATTCTATCTTTGCTACTGTACTGTCCTCCCACCTAGGTTCCTGCTGTACCACAGTCTCTACTGCCTGCAACATATTCCCTCACTTACCCTCCCCCCATCCCAATTCCTAATGCCATTAACCCTCTGCGCTGCCTAATCACTCACTTGCTTAGAACACTTCTGCCCAGCACCAACAACAATAACTGTGCCACCCACTTTCACCTTCCATCATACTCATCTCTCCCTCATTTCTCGAGGAAAACAGCCCACAATAGGGCAGCAAGAGTCCAAATGGCTGGTGTGCTGGCCATCATTCAACTTCTCACCCTCTAGAAGGAGAGGATCTTGACTCTTTCCACCTGGAGCAGGCCTTAGACTGGTATCGGAGACTCCTTTACTTACTGTGCTGGGAAGCCTGAATGAAGACTATCCTCCTTGACTTGACAGAGGCCTACTGACAACTAAGACAGTAATATGAGCCTGGTACCTCTGGCTGAGGGGTCAAAGTGCACTTTGGCAAAGCAATACCAAACAGGAATGCAGCAAACATCCAGGTACGCTCAGAGCAGCTGAGCATTATGGCAGCGAGTGAAGAGCCCATGGATGCAGCCTGGTCTAGTACGTGAGCTGGGTTTGTGTCTCTGAGTGCACAGTGTCCTTGCTGCAGCTTTATAATGAGAGTCGAGGTACAACATTGAAGTCAGGAAGCATACTGTGATGAGCCAGAATTATGCCATGAGGGCAAATGTTGTTTCCAACGTCTGTGGACATGTGCTACTGTCCATGGAGCATTCTGAGATGTTGGTATCTGGTTTCCAACATGGAAGACATCTAGTGAGCTGGGGGGAGGTGTTGGGGGGTGCTGCATACGGAAGTTGAGCACACTACTTGTGTAAAGTCACAGGGGCTGACAAGTGTTGAGGTGGGCCGATTAAAATGGTCAGCTCTGTTCTGTGGGACTTCCTGTTCCTAGCCCATGTTGGCTCATCTTCCAACAGCCTTTCACACCCTCCATGCAAACACATGCCCCTTCCACCCCTATGGCTCCAAGTTGCTCCTATGCCAATTTTGTGCCACACATGATCCTCCATTTATCCTATGATCCCTTCAGTTATGTCAACAAACAGATATATGAACTGCAAGCACTAATTATTTTCAACCCACAGGCATAAGAAGGCTGCCCTCTGTTTGGAAATTTAAAGGGCAGGGTATTTAAATGACTCAACATCTTGGCACTTTCACAGGCCTTAACTGCTTTTTATGAGCATTTGCAACTTCTCTAAAAAAATTGTTGTGTGCCAGATAAGGCACTTGCTCCAGCAAAATGGGATCTATTTGGAATCAGCAATGATTTCAAATGGCCCTGCTGTGTTTATGTTTTCATTGTGAATCACAGCCCACCTGCATCCATGCAAAAATAGGGTCTGTCAGAAACGTGTGCATGATTTCTGGATCCAGGCTCCCAGTGGATTTTGGTTACTTTGTAAAGTCCCCATGACTCTGCAAGAGTCTCGGCCATTACTTCCGCTGGTCAGGGAATCTAAAAAAATAGTATCACAGTTTCAGGACAAAGAGCTGATCAATCAGGATTGAGATGAAGAAAAATACTTTACTTAAAGGGCTGTTACTCTCTGGAATTCTCTGTTTCAGGGCGTTGCAGCTGTTTCATCTTTGAAGTTTGAGTTAGACAGGTTTTTGGTCTCTCAGAGAATCAAGGGCTCTGCAGAGCTGATGAGAAAGTGGAATTGAAGCCCAATATCATCCATGATTGTATTGAACAGTGGAACAGACTTTATGGACTGTATGGTCTATCCTGCTCTGATTTCTTGAGTTTGGGTGTCCTAGGACCAATGCTGAGTGCAAATCGAGAGTCAAGGCTGCACAGGACTGTAGAATGCAGTGGAGCAAGTCTCCTTTCTGACTTGGGCATTGGTCCCAGAAAGAGATCTATATTGTTACTAAGCCATTGTATATGCTCCCTAAAAGGGGTTTAATATTATCAATCTCAGTTGGTATGAATTATCCAGCGGGTATGTAGGTTTCATCTCCATAGCACAACATGACCGTATCAACCAATTCTCTGATACGATATCGAGGGACTGAAGCTTTTCATAAAAACTAATCTCTAGGATAATTTTGAAAGAAGTTGGGGTAGGTAGAGTTAGTAAGGTCAGCAGATCTAAGAAGAGACATCTTGAAAAAGTGGGACCAGGGTACCTGAAGAGTCTGTCATTACGTAGTGCACCAAAGAGATCACACACAAGAGACCAGAGTCAAAAAAACACCAGGGATATGGGCTTGGAAAGGCTTTTGAGGTGAGTTGAGGCACTAATGGAGATTGGTAAGGATATTGGAAATGAGTGAATTGGGTTTTTGTTCACCATTCATATGCTTGCCTAATATGTAATGGTCGACTCTAGTGAATCTCATCTAATTTCTCCGTTCTTTAACCCACAAGTGTTACAGCATAAATCATTAACCAGAAGTTACAAGTTGAGCACATTATCAGGAATAGAATCTGTTCAATGTGGATCAGTTCCAAACAATGTGGTGGTATTTTGCTTGCTGTGCCAGGAATACATACCTATAGGAAATACTCTTGTTTACACAATGACTTTCAGTAATGCAACTGCATAAAAGTGGGAGCTGACCTGAAGAAGTGATTGTACCCAATAATGTGGATGAACTGAATTAACATAGTCACACTCAAAGTATGGAACTCTCCTTATCAACGTCTGACAATATCAACAGAACTGGACAAGGAATCCACTTTTGGTCATTGAAAGTAATTCCAGCATGAAAAGTTGCCTATGTGAATGATGCAATCATTACAATCCACAAACTTACTGCTTTAGTCTGAATGAGTATATTAATCTATATATTTGCAGTTTGATCTCTGATCTTGACTTCATTTTCATGGTTTGGAATAAATAACAATTCACAGTCAGGCTTGGAAAGAAATTACTGATCAAAAGCAATAAATTATAAAGTGCTTCCAGAGCAGGAATGTTCCGTGATGTAAAAAAAAGAAGACTGGCACCTATATTGCATTTTCCATGACCTCAAGATTTCCCAATGCACAGCCAATGAAGTGCTTTGAAGCACAGTTATCGTGATACAGGAAATTCAGCAGCCAGTTTTTGTCCAGCAAGATCCCAGAAAGAGCAATGAGATAAATAACTAGATAATATGTCAATGATTGATGGTTACATATTGGCTAGGAGCTCCTCAGTGCTTTGTTGAAATCATGCCTTTGAATAAGTGAGATGTTATATGCCTTTCTGGGAGGGATGATGGGGCCTCAGTTTAGTATCTTAACTGAAAGACAGCATCTCTGACTATTCAGCACGCCCTCAGTGTTAGACTAGATGTTGGGTGCTCAAATCTGACAAATCCACAATTTCATGATAAAAGAATTGAGGATGATGCTCATTGATACACAAATTCGCAATTGGGGCAACAACTAGAAGATAAGTAATTGCCTTAGGGCATTGAAGGAAATAAAAGAAAGGTTATTTATACATTCCTGATTGTTGCCTTATGATCCCCTTCCATCCCTGGAAGTGGACCATTTGCTGTTAGGGGAGAGGATCTGGTTTGTCATTGATGCATTCCCCAGTGAAACAGCATAACAACACTCATGTAAATTGTAACTTTAAAAAAATATAGTTAGGGTGAGATGAAGTAGGGTGGGAGCAGAAAACTGAAACAGGCCAAATCACTGATTTCCATGCTTCAAATTCGACCAAATACCTTAAAAATAAGGCCATGTGATAATGTCAGGTGAAAAAGGTACTAGTTGGTTGCCTGTAGTGACGATAAAATGCTCATAAGAGAAGAGAGTGTGTAATTAAAAAGAAAACTAGGCAGTTTTAGACTGTTGCATTCTATGCTTAAAAATCAACAATTGTCCATGTAGATCACATGTAACCTCAACTAGATATACTGGAGCTGGAAATTGCTTGGTTAAAATGGTGTCAATGGGTCAAACATTTTATAGATTCCCTCTGTACAGATGTGTGGTAAATCGCAACAGCCATCAGCTGCTGCCGCTTCGATACTTTTCTTGTTAAAATGCAGTTGATTCAGCTATCACACAGTAAATTGTCAACCACTGCCAGCTTCCAATTCCCTAGCACTCATGTGAATATGTTCTTGCTTCTACAGAACTGTACCTTAACGTGGGGAAGTTATAAAGCAAGAGTGACAGGGCCGCAATACAATCACCATTTATTTTTATTCACTGCACCTCTGAGAACCATATTTCTGCAACAAGTATTTCAAAAAGTAATAGCCCTTTTACCCTCATTTCAACATAGTTAACAAAATCAACGCAATACTGCTTCACTTTTATTGTAGACTATTGAAACTGAACCATATGTGTGCACACACAAGTATGTAAAACAGGCTGATTTCTTTTGTATTAAGAGAGCTAAAGTATATCAGATAATAACACTTAAGTAGATCTTATCCGTTCTTCAAGAGTGTCTACACCTATTCCGACTATTCATAGACTGGATTGTGGAGGAATTGGGACAACTTCAGAGCCATTCAAAAGAGGAAGAATACAGATTGGGGATTCCCACTCCCATCCTTAGTGCTGGCAATTACACCAGAGCAGGATAAGGAAAATGTTCTCTCGAAGCAAAACTGTTTGTACAATCTTATAACAGTGTCAATTAGACAGACCATTAAAGTATCAACACCACAGGGTCTAAACATTTCAACCCTCTTCATCTTCAAATAAACATTGACAACAGAGATCACATAAAGAAGTCAATCAAGCAAAACTAGCAATTTACCTCACCTGCGAAAATAGATTCCTTGCTGAACTAATACTTTCATTGGTCAGGATTTTCAGCCAATTATATTCAGTGATGAGAAGGCTATCTGGATTTCCTGTTCCTCGGTGACTCTGCTTGCTTTTAGATGTCTTCAGATCTTCCTGATTAGGCCATTCAACCCCATGAGCCTGCTCCTCCATTCTAGATCATGGCTGTATGTCTACCTCAGCACCTTTATCCTCCACTATTCCCAAATCCTTCAATATCATTTAGTAACTAGAAATCTGTCGATCTCTGTCTTGAACATACATAATGACTGAGTTACCACGTCCTCTGGAGTGGAAAATTGCAAAGACTCATTACTGTCTGAGGAAAGAAATTCCTGTTCATCTCAGTTCTAATTAGCCTCACCCTTATTCTGAGACTATGACCCCTGGTTGCAGAGTCACAAACTGGCAAAATATCCATTCTGCACCCATCTCACTATTGCTTTAAGAGTTTTCTAGGTTTTATTCTTCTAAACTCTGGACAACACAGACCTAGAAGCCCCCATCTCTCCTCAAAGGAAATGTCAGGAATAGTCTGGTGAGTCTCTGCTATACACTCTCTATGGTCAATATATCCTTCATTAGGTAAGTCAACCAGACCTGCACACAATACTTCAGGTACGATCTCATCATGTTGTAATACAAATGCAGTAAGAAAACATTTACTCCTGTTTTCAAGCCAAAATACTGCAGTTGCCTTCCCAATTGCTTGCTGAATTTGCATGTTAGTTTTCAGTGACTAATATACAGAGACACCCAAATCCTTTTCTCATCAACAATTTCCAATCTCTCTCCATTAAGAAATCCTCTGCACCTCCGTTCCTCCTATCAGATTGGATAACCTCACATCTCTCCACAATATTCCACCTGCATGTTTTGCCTACTCAGTCAGCTTGCACCAATCCCTTTGAAGCCTCTTTGCATCATCCTCACAATTCAACCTGGTTCGATGCTATCTGCAAACTTGGAAAACCAACTCCATGGAGCCCTAAATCTTGCCAGTCCAAGGAATTGTGAATTTCCTTGTGTTGCTGACAGCAGTCATTTGCTTTACATATGTGTGGGCACCTGACTGACTGATGTTGCTGAGATCCCCAGTGCCAGCCTGAAATAATCATGAAACATAAAAGTTAAGGGTGGTCATGACCTTGACAGGCTGCCACAGCTCCTTCCTTGTGGAGGAATTTGGCTGCAAGTCCGGTTGAAGTGCAAGCATTAACTCTCTTGGTCTCTTTCTAAATGAGTCTCCACTGGCAAATGTGCGCCCTTGCCTGTAGAATTTGATGTGTTGGGAGATTATTACAGTATGAACCAATGACCTCTATCTATCGGATTCAACGTTTACCCTCCAAAAGGACAGATTCCCACATTGCACTACTATTGGAGCCAAGACACATTAGACTCAATTGATGGTGAGACCAGATAAAACACAGAAGAAATGCTGGAGAAAGGGCCCAACAATTTGGCAATCATCACAGTGGGTTCTTTAAATTAACTCCAGCTGTAACTCTTGGCATTCAGTTCATAAGAACAGGAAAGAAACCAGCATTAAAATGACACAGCAATGGAGCTAATATGCTGGATGTTATGTTGTTGTTTTCGCTGTGTTAACACACATTCATTCATATACCAGCATGCTCAGATGAGGCAGAAACACTTTCTTAAACTCATTGGACCGAATGGCCTGTTCCTGTGCTATACCCTTTCTACGTTCAATTAAAACAGGTGGAAGTGATCTCTACCCAATGCTTTGAGTGATAACAACCACATTATGTCCAAGGAGTGGTATTATCAGTTGGAAAACGTAGTTTACAATCTTCTGACTCAGATGCCACAGTAGAAGAAGGAACTTGCATTTGCATAGCACCCTTCACACAGTCAAGATATCCCAAAATAAACTAACTGAGGCACATGGCTTAACCTGCGTTAGCCCTGTTCCTACATCAGCCTGTGCTCACTGAGCCACAATGGCTCCTGTTTGAGAAATGACTTGATTTTAAAATTCTCATCTTTATTTTTACATCCCTCCATAGCATTGCCTGTTCTTATCTCTGCAGATTCCTCCAACTCCACAGCCCTCTGAAATATCTGGGCTTCTCTAATACAAGTGTCTTATTCATTTCCAATTCTAATTGCTCCATCACTGGTGGCCATGCTTTGAGTTGCCTAGAACTCAAACTCTGCAATTCCTTTTGTACACCTCTCCTCCTTACTTCCCTCCAATTGGGCCCTTCTTACTCGGGTTAGAGCCCTTTAAAATGCAGCCGGATTATGCCTACATAACTTTACCCTCCCTTGTTAGTCTAATATGGCATCATTTCAGCAAAATCAGGGTTCTGGTGAGTATTACTGCCCATACACCACTGCCTTCACAGATCAGTGAAGGGTTACCAGGCATTACCAATAGGCATGGTGGACATCTGTCAAATTACTGTGAGAACAGAAATAGTAACCACTCTATGACTACAAAAGAATCACTGTCTTAATAAATATTACATTTCAGTAATATCACATTTCCTCTGATCACGTCAATATTGAGAGAAGACATTATTGAGGGTTCGTCCACAAAGTCAATATGGATACAACTGAGAAATAAAAAGGGGGAGATCACTTTGATAGCATTGTACAATAGGTCCCCCAGTAGTCAGTGGGAGATTGAGGAGCAAATATTTAAGGAGATTGCAGATAGCTGCAAGAATAATATGGTTCTAAAAGCAGGTGATTTTAACTTTCCTATCATCGACTGGGACTGCCATAGTGTTAAAGGCTTGGATAGCGAGAAATTTGTGAAGTGTGTTCAGGAAGAATTTCTCATGAAGTATGTAGATGGTCCTACCAGAGAAAGGGCAAAGCTTGACCTTTTCTTAGACATAAGGCAGGACAAGTGACAGAAGTGTCAGTGTGGGAACACTTTGGGACCAGTAACAATAATTTCACTAGTTCTAAAATAGCAATGGAAAAGGTGTGCCAGAGGGATTGGCGTTGGGTCCACTGCTATTTGTCATTCGTATAAATGATTTGGATGAGCGTTTAGGAGGAATGGTTAGTAAGTTTGTGGATGACACCAAGATTGGTGGTCTAGTGGAAAGTGAAGAAGGTTCACTTGATCATCTGGGCCAGTGGGCTGAGAAATGGCAGATGGAGTTTAACTTAGATGAATGCAAGGTCTTGCATTTTGGTGGGTTAAACCAGGTACATGGATGGGATAGGTATGGAGGGATATGGCCCAAATGCAGGCAAATAGGACCAGTTTAATTGTAAAAACTTGGTGGCATTGGCAAGTTGGTCTGAAAGACCAGTTTCCATGCTGTAGACCTGTATGACTATGTGACTCATAAGACAATAATAAATCAAATCCTCATAATGAAATACACTACAACATTAAACACTGTTGTTTTTGTTAAAACATCATCGGAATATTGAGATAACCTTGTCTTAAGGGCTGTCTTTGTTAAGTGTCATCATTGTTCTATTCATTTTAGTTCTGTATTACAGCAGATATTACAAAATATCAAAAGTCACAATTACTGCACTGCAAAGGCAGTGCTGAGAACCTTTTTCGATTTTTAGTTTTTGTGTGAAATTCAGGCATTCTATTTCCCCTTTTTATTCTGAATCACTCGGAACCTTTATACTTTCTATATTTTTTTTGATTAATGTTAAATAAAGCAGCCACTAATCGGGAAGCAAAAATTCCAAGATCGCACGCAAGAGGTCAACTTCAGTTTCACAAAGGGACATATTTCTAGCTCTGAATGCATTTCCATTAAATTCTTCCTTCCGTAGTTTCAGCATAGACCCTATCATCAATCATTAAACAGGTCATAAATATAAGATAGGCACAAAAAGAGAGACCAGGAGAAAACTCTGTACCCAGAGATTGTGTAGAATGTGAAACCTGCTACCTCCATGAGTATTCAAAGTGAAAAACATTTACGAGAAGCTCAATAAGTACATGAGGGAGAAAAGATAGAGATCAATGATATGAGAGGAAACTCACATGAAACACAAAGACCAGCACAGGCCACTTGGACAGAATGGCATGTTTCAGTGTTGTGAATTTGCTGTCATTCTATGTAGATGTCCATTAGCTTGTGATATTGCATTCTGGGAATAATTTGAAAATTGAGCTATAGGGAGAGGTTGAGGTTGAATAGGCTGGGGCTATTTTCCCTGGAGCGTCAGAGGCTGAGGGGTGACCTTATAGAGGTTTATAAAATCATGAGGCACATGGATAGAGTGAATAGTCAAGGTCTTTTCCCCAGGGTATGGGAGTCTAAAACAAGATGGCATAGAGTTAAGGTGATAGGGAAGGATTTAAAGGGACTTAAGGGGCAACATTTTCACACAAAGGATGGTGCATGTATGGAATGAACTGCCAGGGGAAGTGGTGGAGGTTGGTACAATTACAACATTTAAAAGGCATTTGGATGGGTACATGAATAGGAAGGGTTTGGAGTGATATGGGCCAAATGCTGGGAAATCGGACTAGATTAATTTAGGATATCTGATCGGCATGGACGAGTTAGACTGATGGGTCTGTTTCCCTGCTGTACATCTCTATGACTCCATGACTGTATGTCAACTCAATAGAGTCTATATGTGAGTTTTCAGTTGATATCTTATTTGATGCATCTGGTAACATAATAAAAAAGGTGAATGTTGAGGGGTTGTTTTTTGATCCCAAAGCACAGAGATGTATGCTTGCTGTGTTTTAGTCATGCTTTAGATTTCAGAATTAGTCAGAGTGGTGCACTAGGTGGCCTTCATGTGGGAGGGGAAACCAAGCATCTGCTATCTGTCATGAGCAATGAGGAGGGTCCTGGTGGTAGTTTTCAGTTCCATGATTATGAAACACTGATAATTATGGTACATTCCTCAGGGCCAAAATGATCATTTTGTCAATGAATGAGAGAATCTGGACATCTCTAATTATGCATGACGATAAACTACTTTCATATAAAAGAATCCCAGGCAATATTTGGGATGTGACACATTTTCAATCATTTGTTAACCATTTGTCAAGTTTGGAAGCATAGAATCTTGTAACACAGAAGGTGGCCACGTGGCCCATTAAGCCAGAGTCGGAAAGAGATATCCAGTTAATTCCATTCCCCTTCCTTCCTCCATAGCCCTGAAAATCTGCCTGTTGGTATGAAACAAAAATTATACTAAGTTTTAAGCAATAATTTTAGTATTGAGGTAAATTCTGAAGCTTGAGGATCTTAAAATTGCAATAATTAACATTTAAAAAATTCATGTTTTCAAAATTTACATGTAATTCAAGAAAATGGTTAAACCAGGCAAAAGCAGGAACAGACTAGATTGGACTCTTCTCTGTTTCCCAGGAAATAATGAAGCCTCTGGAATGTGCTGCTGGTTGTTGCGGTGGGGACTGACTCCCTGTCTTCAGGAGAGAGTTGATTTGGTTTCTGACTGAGGCACTGGCCACATCAGAGAGAAGGTAGGTGCCTTATAAATAATATTTGGACCATGTGATCTCCTGGTGTGGTTTCGATCATCCTAGGAAGTCGGAGAGGAATTTTCAAGGATTCTATTTTCTTTATTCGTGCTGGAGTTTGATTTCTGCGCTTTGGTCTCTTCCAGAAGATTACATGCCTGTGGTTGGGTGAAGGGTTTGGTGGTGGGGAGCAGAGAGATGCAGGGAGTGGCCCAACTTGAAGACAAACAGTCAACATGCAACAAAGCAGCCAATAGCACATTTCAAGGCTACATCTTCCCAATGACAGTTTAAATTGTGGTTGTACCTCCCATCTTGAGCAATCATAAAAGGTCTGATGTGTCAGCTTTGGTTCAGGGGTGGCACTTGTGTCTCTGAGTCACGGGGTTGTAGATTCATTCCACATTACACACACAATCCAGGCTGACACTTCAGTGTAATAATGAAGGCATACAACAATGTCAGATCAATGTCAGATCCTGATGTGAGATCATGTGAACCTAAGAACAGCAGAAATTTGTAAGACTGAAATGGTGAGGTAACATAATAAGAAAGACTGTAAGTCTCAGTATTCTCATGATACCATCACTGTATCATGGCATGTGACCTGTAATTATAAAGATCTCATACTCCATCTTACCTTTGACCACTTGAAGAATGACACTCTACTGGACATAGGCTCCTCTGTTGTAACTTAATAGCCTAATCTTAGTCAATTATGTGCCTGAGGAATGTAATGTTTGTCACATAATAGTTAGTTGTAATAGATGTAATAAATGTCTGTTGGATTCTTGAATACTATGAAATCCACATTGAGTTTCTTATATTACGTGAGATAACAAAACCATTGCCACATCAGTTAAACAGCCTTATGGAGACACACTCACACAAACAGAATTCTCCCAATATTTATCCCTGGAACATCACTCAATAAACAAAATAATTGCTGTGCAATTTTGCCACATTAGAAGAGTGACTTTGAAGTCAGTTCATTGGCTTCTGAGCAGTTTGGAATCATATGAGAACAAAACAGGCAATTACAAATGTAAATAAATATGTTTTTTGACAAGATTGTGGTGAATTTTATTGACAACCAACTAGTATAAGAGATCAGGTAAGGTCTCTTGCAGTGCAGCAGTAGCGACCCTCCCTCTCCACCCAGGAGATCCAGGGGTGTATCATAACACTTCTGAACGGGTTGATTAGAAAATCTCTCTATGTGATCAAGCTTCAGGTACAGATGGAATCATTATTAGCTAGCCCAACATTCCTAAATCTGGTGGAAATATACCCATTTAGATTTTGTCACACGACATCTCACTTGCAATCTCTGGAGAGTCAAACAATTATTGAGCTAATCCAATTTGATTAGCTAATAAGCAAAGATGAAAAATGCAAATATTGCAAATAGCCCCCCAATTCTCTTCCTGGGCTTTTGCTTGTGGCAGTATTCTAGAGATTAATCTTTCATTCCTGGAGAGTTATCAAAGCCAGCCTAGCTCCAGGCATTTTTGCTTCACTGAAACGGCATCCCATCTTTTCTCATCTAATATTGTCAACATGAGCCTTTACTTACTCTCTCTCTCATGTTTACCTACCTTCTTCTAAAATATATTTAAATTATTGCTACTTGTTGTGACAACAGGTCAGGTATTCTGTCCAATCTGGATAAAGGAGTTGCTTCTGATTTTGAGACAACAAGGTGTAGAGCTGGATGAACACAGCAGGCCAAGCAGCATCAGAGGAGCAGAAAGGCTGACGTTTCGGGCCTAGACCCTTCTTCAGAAATGGGGGAGGGGAAGGGGATTCTGAAATAAATAGAGAGACAGGGGGAGGCAGATTGAAGATGGATAAAGGAGCAGATAGGTGGAGAGGAGATGGACAGGTCAAGGAGGCAGGGATGGAGCCAGTAAAGGTGAGTGTAGGTGGGGAGGTAGGGAGGGGATTGGTCAGTCCAGGGAAGACGGACAGGTTAGGGAGGCGGGGACGAGCTGGGCTGGTTTTGGGATGCGGTCAGGGGCGGGGAGATTTTGAAGCTTGTGAAGTCCACATTGATACCATTGGGCTGCAGGGTTCCCAAGCGAAATATGAGGTGCTGTTCCTGCAACCTTTGGGTGGTATCGTTGTGGCACTGCAGGAGGCCCAGGATGGACATGTCATACACGGAGTGGGAGGGGGAGTTGAAGTGGTTCGCGACTGGGAGGTGCAGTCGTTTGTCGCGAACCGAGTGTAGGTGTTCACAAAGCGGTCTCCAAGCCTCCGCTTGGTTTCCCCGATGTAGAGGAGGCCACAGCGTGAACAGCGGATACAATATACCACATTAGCAAATGTGCAGGTGAACATCTGTTTGATGTGGAAGGTTTTCTTGGAGCCTGGGATGGTGGTGAGGGGGGAGGGGTAGGCGCAGGTGTAGCACTTCCTGCGGTTGCAGGGAAAAGTGCCTGGTGTGGTGGGGCTGGTGGGGAGTGTGGAGCGGACAAGAGAGTCACGGAGAGAGTGGTCCCTCTGGAAGGCAGATAAGGGTGGGGAGGGAAAAATGTCTTTGGTCGTGGGGTCGGATTGCAGGTGGCAGAAGTGTTGGAGGATGATGCATTGAATCCGAAGGTTGGTGGGGTGGTACGTGAGGACGAGGGGGATTCTGTGTTTGTTGTTATTGCAGGGAGGGGGTATGAGGGATGAGTTGCGGGAAATGCGAGAGATGCGGTCGAGGGCGTTTTCGACCATTGTGGAGGGGAAGTTGGGGTGCTTGAAAAACGAGGACATCTGGGATGTCTGGGAGTAGAACGCCTCATCTCGGGAGCAGATGTGGCGGAGGTGAAGGAATTGGGAATAGGGGATGGCATTTTTGCAGGAAGGTGGGTGAGAGGAGGTGTATTCTAGGTAGCTGTGGGAGTCGGCAGGCTTGAAATGGATATCGGTTTTCAGGTTGTTGCCAGAGATGGAGACAGAGAGGTCCAGGAAGGAGAGAGAGCACGTGGGAGCACGAGGCGGCGCTGATACAGTCATCGATATAACGGAGGAAGAGGTGAGGAATAGGGCCAGTGTAGCTTCGGAAGAGGGATTGTTCCACGTATCCTACAAAGAGGCAGGCATAGCTTGGGCCCATGCGGGTAGCCATGGCCAAAGGCCATGGATTCTCCAGCATCGGCAGTTCCTACTATTTCTGTTTCTGATTTTCCTGTTTCCAAGTGACTATCTTGTATCGATATCGTCAGTTTGTGTCCAATCCCCTTTGCTTCTCTATTCCGTTTAGACTCTTATTTTCCAAGTAATTTGTGGGCTGCTCATGTTTCTTACCAAAATGTGATACTTCACACATTATTTCACTGATTAAATGTCAATTCTACACAGGCTTATGACTGTCTTCTTGTAATTTTTCGCAGGCCTCTTCAGTACTCACTATTCCTCCCATCAATTTAACAATTGTGTTTTTGATTTGAAAATTCAGATTGTTCATATTAATTGTGAACATCCGTGGCCCCAGCACTGATCCATGTGGGAGTCCCACCTTCCAATGTTTGCCCCTCTGAATTATGAACGTTTGCTCATTTTCTACTGTGTCATACCTGGATGCAAGAGGCATGAAAGCTTTCTTGTGCCCAGAACGTAGTTGCTATTTCCACTGTCCAAATGAGTATACATTTGTTGTGGAGGTGGGATAGAAAAGTTGTTTGATTAAAGATGTCACTACAGCCTTATTTGCTTTGTATGTTCCAGCATTTTTGGTGGTATTGGAAGTATGTCTTTTCAGACTCTGTCATTATAAGCTTATTATTATGATTTCCCTGCCCCCAGCTGAAGCTCCATTATAGACCATAGAGGAACTTAAATTTCAGTCAGATGATCTCCTAACTACTTTGCTGGTCACCACGAATTTGTAATAATGAGGTTAGAATGCT
This sequence comes from Rhincodon typus, assembly GCF_021869965.1. Lineage (NCBI taxonomy): Eukaryota > Metazoa > Chordata > Chondrichthyes > Orectolobiformes > Rhincodontidae > Rhincodon > Rhincodon typus. The sequence continues at coordinate 20,390,360 of NC_063352.1, read as the reverse complement.
TATAGCTTAGGGCTTCAAGGGAATCACGTTGGTAGGTCTGCACTGTTGATGCTTTGGGAACTGTCATGTGTGGGGTCTGGGAAAAGCCACAGTACCAATGGGGGTATGTGTGGTATTTTAACCTCATGGTTGCCAGCTCCATTGGAAGGGTCTAGATTTTTTTGCTAGTGTTAGGGCAGACTTTAGTCCCTCCCTCCAACCTGTTCTATCCCAAATGTTTTCCCTGGGCTGGGTTGGGGCAAGGGTGTTGGTGAGTGGGCTGACCCATCAGTCAAGCAGGGCTGGTGCAGTTTGTCAAGGGCAGCCTCCCATACAAGTGCAGGGCCATGGGTCAGGTATCCAGTTGGTGTAACTTTACACAGGAAGTCTATGGAGGTGAGGACATAGCGGCTGGCACCATTTGCCTGCCTCCTGGCCATTGGCCATCACTCTGGATGTCTTCTCCTGCAACAACATTAAGGCATGGCTGTTAGGGTTGGTACATCTCGGGGGAAGGTGTTCTGAGGGAGTGAGGGGGCAGCATGCAGGGATGCAGAGTTAGTGGTGTGAAAGAAAAAGAGTGGGGAGGTAACAAGAGGCAGTGAGGGAAAGTATTTCATGCCACAGAGAGGGGTGTCTGAGCATGAGCCTTGGTAGGAGGTGGGTCCATTGATTGGGATAGAGTCAGTGTGAGGTAGCAGGAGGACAGTAAGGCATTTATCCTGGTGAAATGCAGAAAATCATTGATCTTTGCTTGGCAGTGTTCCTCTGCTTCCTGGAGATGGCACTGACCTGGGTAGGAATCTTCATCCAGGTTGGCATTGTCTGGTGGCGTGGCCAACTCTGACTGTCCTTCAGAGAGAGGATATCTCTCTGCTGCATCACCCTGTCGACCAGGGCCTCCAGGTCCGTCTTGGAGAAATGCGGTGCCATCTTCCCTTGTCAGCCATCTCTCCTTACCGTCTACAAAACTGTGCAGGGCAACTTCCAAATGCCAGTGCTCCTCCAGGCACTTAAAGCTGATGCTGATGCAAGGGATGCTGGTCTTAGGGTGGATATTCGCAGAGTGGCAATGATCTCTGGGAGTGGTGTGTGGTTAAGATGGGGAGGAAATTAGATGTGAGGGATGCCACAGGGACAGGATTGGCAGGTTTGATAAGGTAATGCACGAAAACTTGCTACTTCTCATGGTGAGAATCATTCAAAAAAAAACTTGATGCTGCTCACTTTTAGCCAAAAAAAGTGTAAGAATCAGCCCATTATTTCTCATCAGGTTTTACAAATCTTTAACTATACAAAACTGAATTGTCAAAGCCGTTAATACTTCAAACAGCATTCCTGAACATCGTTTGTTCAGTGTGTCTGCTGTCGTTGGGTCAAAGTTACAATGGGGAAGAGGAAGAACCCCTGTGGACAATCCAGACATCTGTCTACTTACACTGTCAATGTGGCACAAAGGTCTTTATACTGAGAATACAGTCTAAATTTCGAGAAATATTGCCCTGTTGTTATATATAAAAATGCTGTTTTAATTTTGACCTAGAGAGGATTTTTCTGTCTTCTTTATATTTATGCTGGAGTTTTCAGCAACATTCGATCTAAGGAGTTCTGACTATTATTTTTCTCATCAGTTCATGGGTTGAGTGCATTGTTGGATGAGCCAACATTTGTTGCCCGTCCCTAATTACTTGTGAGAAGGTGGTGGTGAACTGCTTTCATGTACCACTGCAGTAAGTTGTGTAGGTAGATCCACTGTGATATTAGTCAAGGAGTCCAGGACTTTGACCCAGCCACACTGAAGGAGTGGTGATATATTTCCAAGTCAGGCTTTGAGGGGAATTTACAGGTGGTGGTGTTCCCATGTTTTCGCAGCCCTTGTCCCTCTAGGTGGCGGGGATCATGTGTTTCAAAAGATGCTGTTGAAGGAGCCTTGGTGAATTGTTGCAGTCCATCTTTTTGATGCTACTGAGCATCAGTGCTGGGGAGAGTGAATGTTTGTGGATGTGGTGCCAATCGAGCAGGATGTGTTGTTCTGGATTGTATCAAACTTCTTGAGTGTTGTTGGAGCCGCACCCATCCAGGCAAGTGGAAAATATTTCATAATAGTCCTGACTTGTGCCTTGTTCATGGTGGACAGGCTATGGGGAGTCAGGAGGTCAGGTACTTGCCACTGAATTCCCAGAGCTTGATCTGATTTTGAATCGACAATATTTATAAGGCAGGTCCAGTTCAGTTTCTGATCAATAGTAACGCCCAGGATGTTGATAAAAGGGGGAACCAGTGATGGTAATGCCACTGAATGTCAAGAGACAATGGTTGGATTGTCTTTTGGTGGAAGGATCATTGATTTGACTAAGGTCCGACAGCTGCAACCATCTTCCTTTGTGCCAGGTATGACTCCAACCAGCAAAGAGTTTTCCCCGATTCCTATTGACTGTAGTTTTGTTAAGGTAAAAGGCAGTCACCTTTGCTTTTCCTCTTCAGTTTGGCTCTTTCATGCTTGGGCTAAGGCTGTGATAAGTTTAGGAGCTGAGAGGACCTGGTGGAACCCATACTGGTGTCAGGCCATAGGGCCATAAGGAATAGGAACAGGAGTTGGCCATTTGGCCCCTTGAGTGTGCTTCACCATTCAATAGGATCATGGCTGATCCAACACTCCTCATATCCACTTTCCCATGTTTGTCCCATAACCCTTGATTCTCCTACTGATCAAGGATACATCTCAGTATTAAATATACACAATGACCCTACCCCCATAGCTCTTTGTGGCAAGGAGTTCTAAAGACTCTCACCGCCGCCTCCCCCCCCCCACCAAGAGAAGAAATTCCTCCTCATCTCAGTCTTAAATTTGCACTCTTTACTTCTGAGACTGTGCCCTCAGCCCTAGGTTTTCCCATGACAGGAAACATCCACTCAGCATTTACCCTGTCAAGTCCCTTAACAAACCTATATATTGCAATGAGATCACCTCTCATTCTTCTAAACTCCAGTGAGTACACAGTCAACCTGTTCAGTATTTGCTCATGAGACAATCCCTCCATATCAGGAATTATCCTAGTGAACCTTCTCTGAACTACATCCAATTTCCTTAAATAAGGGGACTAAAACTACTCTCAATACTGCAGATGTGGTCTCACCACCACCTTGTACTGTTGCAGTAAGACTTCCCTACTCTTTTACTCCAACCCCCTAGAAATAAGAGCCAATATTCTATTAGCCTTCCTGATTACCTGCTGCACATGTGTACTAGCTTTCCGTGTTTCATTCACAAATAACCACAAATCCCTCTCTGTTACAACTTTCTGCAGTTTTTCTCCATTTAACTAATATTGTGTTCTTTTGTTCTCCCTTCCAATTTGAATAACTTCACATTTCCTTACATTATACCCCATTTGTCTACGTTTTGCCTATTTGTTTAACCTAACAATATCTTTCTGTAAACTGTGTGTTTCCCTTTTGCAGTCTGCCTTTCCACCTAGTTTTGCATCATCTGCAAATTTGGTTACATTGCATGTACTCCCTTCTTCCAAGTCATTCATATATACTGTAATCTGTTGTAGTTTCAGCATGATCCCTGGAGAACCTTACTGGTTATAGATTGCAAACCTGAAAAAGAACCCCTTAACCCCACTTGCTATTTCCTGCCCATGAGCCAATTCTCTATCTATGCCAATATATTATCTCCAACATCGTGGGCTCTTATCTTATGATGTAAACCTTTGTGAGGTAGAAAATTTGGTGAGGTTTTGTCAGTAAATGGGTCATCGTCGACTTGATAGCGCTGTTGATAACACTTCCATTGCTTTGCTGTTGATTGAGAAGATGTATTTGACTGTAATTGTCCTCCTTTTTGTGCAAAATTGTCAGGGCCCATGGCTTTTACAGTCTTTAGTGCATCCAGTCATATCATGACACCACATGGAGTGACTTGAATCAACTGAGGGCTGGCATCTACGATGTTGGGACCACAGGAGGAAATTGAGATGTAGCATCCGCTCAATACTTCTGGCTGAATATGTTTGCAAATGCTTCAGCCTTGTCTTTTACACTGATATGAAGAAATGTCTCCTCACCTCAGTCCTAAATGACCCACTCCCTATGCTGAGACTGTAACATCTTGCTTAAGACACAGGAAACATTATCCATGCATCCAATCCCTGCCAGTGTTTTATACATTATAATGACATCCTATCTCATTCTTCTCCACCCCAGGGAATACAGATGCACTTGACCCAATCTCTGCTCACATGACAATCCTATCATTTCAGAAATCAGTATGGTGAACCTTCACTGAACTCCCTCTGTGGTATATATATCCCTTCTTAGTAAGGGGACTAAAACTTCATGTAATACTCCAGGAGTGGTTTAACCAAAGCTCTGTGGCAGCTTCAATAAGACACACTTGCTCCTATACTTGAATCCTTTTGCTATGAAGACCAACTTGCCTTTTGCTGCACCTGCATGCTTGTTTTAGTGACTAGTGTACAAAAGATACCCGGTCCCTTCATACATCAACATTTTCCAATCTCACAATTTAAATAATACTGTATCATTCTGTTATTCCTACTGAAGTGGACAACTGCACACTTATCCACATTATACTGTTGCCGTGTATTTGTCCACTCACTCAACTTATCTAAATCACCCTGAAGCCTCTTTGCATGCACTTCAGTAAAGGTGTGTCAAAATTTCAGAAAAGACCAGTAGGTGCTTAATTTTTCAAAAGCCTTTTCCTGATTGATGTTCCAGCATCAAGGTTGAGCCTGTGTAAGCTGTCATAAAAGTTAAGTAACCTCTGCCAAGTTCAGTAGAAACTTAATTCACCATCTCAATGAATCTTTAAAGTTCAATGATGTTCCTACACAGAGATGGGATTGGATTCTACCAGAATCTACAACAAATATCTACGTGGTGGAGCTTAGAGTTACAACTGAACAAAGACATGAAGCCTTCATTTCCACTTTACTGCCTGGAAGGAGGCCAGAGATCCAGTTTGGAGATGGCCTGTAGACATCATGAGACACATTGTTCTTGCATTTTTGAATGACCAATGTTATTGGGCAGAGCAGTGGATGTTTGACTTTTAGCATCAATTGTCTACTGTGATAGTCTCAAGAAGCAGAGACAGAATGAGCTCTGACCCAGCTTCAACCTCACTTTTCAATGTGGGTCAGGGAGCTTGGCATCCAGTGGGTAGACTGCACAGGTTGGCAGTCTGCAAATGTGAGCTCTGAATTGCTGTCTAGAATGACTGTGAAGTGGTCATTCCTACCAATATTGTCAGGTACAGATGTTTCAGTGACAGGTAGATTGGGGCAGATGAGATCAAGTATGTTTTTTTCCTGCTTTGGTTTCCTTGTCACCAACTGCAGTCCTAGTCTAGCACCGTAGACAGGGCGGTATGTGCCACTGTCATTTTCAGTGCCTTGGTTGATGCCAGACGGTCCGTCCAATTTCATTCCTTTTATAGGCTTTCTTCATTCAGTATATTTGAGTGACTTGCTAGGCCATTACTCAGGGCATTTGAACGTCAACCACATTGCTGTGAGCCTGGAGTCACATGCAAGCCAGACCACTTAAAGATGGCACCACCCTGAAAATACCAGATGGGTTTTTAATGACAAAAAAATGTAATGATAACGCGGTCACCATTAAATTAGCATTTTAGAAAATTCCAGATTTTTAAAAGATGTTGAATTTAAGTTTTTCCATCTACTAGAGTGGAATTTGAACCCAAATCCTCATAACATTAGCCTAGCCTTTAGATTACTAGTCTTGTGACAGTACCAGTTGGCCACTGCCTCCCAATTTTCAAAAAAACAGGCCCACCCGAGGCATATATGATAGATCTGTTGTTATTGAAAGGGATAAGTTAATTGTGAATGTCTCTGCAAACAGACTTAGAAGGCATGGAAGGAATGCCAAAGGAATTGCTTGTACTGCATAATGCGTGTACTTGAAAATAGAATTCTATTCTTTTGTAGAATATATCTGTAACATTTTTGCTTGTATAATAGTTCAATTTAAATACATTTTCTTGGTTGTTTAAGCCTGTAGATAGCTGGTGTATGGTATATTCCAGCATTTGATAGACTTCAAAATATAGCAAGAATTCTACATCAAGTTTACAATATCGTTCTCTGCAACTGGAGTAATTGTTAAATCACTTCTCCTTCACAATTGCGCGCATAAGCAATCCATGATTTATAATCTGTGCAATTTGTTTTGGAGAATCCCATGAACATGTTATGCAACTTCACAACACAGAAACAAAATTTGTCTCTCTATACATGTTACAGTGCGCAATACTCTATAACACTCCATTGTAGAAAATGGTTTCTGATTTCCTCGTCTCACCAATAGGCTAATAGCCAGAAGTTTATATTATCCGTAGTCGACTATCGATATGAAATTCTCCAAATGATATACAGAATTAAAAGGTTTTGGAGATCTTCCAACATAAAAAAAAAACATGGCAGTGAAGCTTCCCAATGTGAAACAACATCCTTGGGTCTGAAGGTTCGACTGCATTTTGATCATGTTTCTGCACATATCCTCACTGCTTGCCTGATTGAAAGGGCTACATTGTAAATAAAACCCCTTCTATCAGAAAAATGTGTCTGCTGGTGTACGTGTCTCTGAACTACCTTTGATTGGTGGTGCTAAATAAAAAGTAACATCCGGTGATATTTTCATTTGTTGCAGTTGGGATTTCAAAGTGACAGGGGCAAATCTACTTCTTGCCCATATGGATCTTTGTGTAGTCAATCTCTCATTTGCCAGCTGGTTAAGAAGCCACCATTCACTGGAGCATCCCTTGCCTATATGATTTTATGTGTAAACTTTGCATCATAAAACAGTGGCATGAAACAGGATCCTACAGATGTCAAAGGAAGGATAGATGAGTATTTGATGTAAACCCAGTCCATTTCCATCAGCACAAATCCCAGCTGCTTTCAATTCTGATGAAGTGTCACTGGATTTGAAAAGTGGATGTAGGCTTGTTTGGTATATAAACACATGCAGTGACCAGTTGGACTGAATGGTTTGTTCTTGCACTAAGTAAAGCCTGACACTGAGACATTTATTGTTTTGTAACAGGTTTTGTGAATTAAATAAAACATTATAATTTGCCGATCTGCTCTTGCTTTTAGTTCTGCTAGTTGTATTATTAAATAAACCTGACATTTTGTACCCTGAGAAATGCGTGCTGCCAGGTCTATGACTTGGAAGACACTGTGAATGTACAATGGCACCTCGCTGGTAAAACTGTTTCATTGTTATCCCCACAGGCATGGTTTCCATTCATACGGAGACCAAGCTCATTTGTGGAAACAGTCTTTCCCATTGGGCTTGAGAAGACCTATCTGCATTCCATCTGAATCCAAACAACTGTTTTGATCCTAGCTTCACTGATAGAAGAAAATACTGAATGGGGTCCTGTAACTTCTTCAGAGGGAAGAATTAGAAATTGGAGACGCAATGAACCTAGGTTTTTGGCACATTTAATAATTATAATTATAGTGGGAGATTGTGGCATAATGGTAAATGTCATTGAAAAACTATTAATTCAGAGACCCAGGATAATGTCCTGAGGATATATTTCATTCATATTCCATCATGGCAGATGGTTGAATTTAAAAGTCAATTAATTAAAACCTGGAGTTGAAAGCTAATTGGAGTAATAGTGACCATGAAATTGTCATAAAAACTGTTGAGTGTGTGCCTTCTTTCAGACACAGAGTTGTTCTCATGTCAATGAGGATAGCTATCTTTCTGGTCTAATGAGACGCGTTTGTTGAGTAAACAATTGTATTACCATATAGTAATTACTGCATGATTGCAACTTTACAGATTACTTGAATATGATCTACATTACTGCAGGGACTATTAGGAGCAGACTAACTTCAAGTCTGTCTCCTACTGACTCCTTCTTTACTTTGACTAAATCCCCATGAAATCACCATGGTGGGTGGTGCTTACTGAACTCAATCAAGTATTAACTGCTTCAGACCCAAATACGTGATCTCCCCACTCTGTCAATACTTTATTCCATATTTCCCTTTCAAAAATCTTATTATTTCTGAGGTTGAAATAAACGTATCTGTGTAGGAGTTCTTCAGATTAGCGTCTTCAGCGGTTTCATCAATGACCTTCTATCCACCATGAGGTCAGAAGTGGGGTATGCTCATTTATAATTGCACAATGTTCACTACCATTCATGGCTCCTCAGATACTGAAGCAATCCATGTCAAAATAAAGTAAGAACTGAACAACATGCAGACTTGGGCTGACAAGTAACATTTGTGTCATATATGTTCCAGGCAACGACCATCTCCAACAAAAGGCATTTCAATCATTGCCATTTAGAATTATAGAATCGTAGAATCCCTACAGTGTGGAACCAGGCTATTTGGCCCATTGGGTCCACACCAACCCTCCAAAATACATCCTACCAGACCCACACCCCTACCCTATCCTTGTAACCAATACCATTGATATTCAATGGTATTACTATTGCTGACCCCCTCATTGTCAACATCCTGGGGGTTACAATTGACAAGAAGCTGTACTGGACCTGCCATATAAATACATATAAAATGTGGATACAAAAGCAAGTCAAACACTGGGAATTCTGTGGCAAGTAACTCACCTCCTGATTCTTCAAAGCCTGTTCTTCATCTACGTAAATCAAGAATGTGATTGATTACTCTCCACTTGCCTGGATGAATTGATTTTCAATAACACTCAAAAAGCCTGACACTATCTAGGACAAAGCAGTCAAATGATTAGTGACCTAACTACCACCTTTGCCACAGTAATTCCCAATCCACAGTTTTATTATTGCTAATCTTTCTTTTGACCTGACAGTTCATTATGCATTCAGTCCTCTACAACCAGTGCACAGTAGCAGCAGTGTGTACCAGCTACAAGATGCCAGAATTCAGGCAGGCTCTGAACGTACCTTCTGAATCTGTGACCTCTTCCATCTGGATGGTGCCTCCCAAACTTCTTCCCACTGTGACTCGATCTTGATATTTGAAAATTGTCAAGATCCCTCAGCTGAACTATAAGAGCAAGGATGTGTTAGACCGGGAGTACAGCTATTCTAGTTTGGTCAGAACTCCACAGCAGCTATTCTGGCCTCAGAAATTCCAACGCAAAAGGCTTAACTCGTGATTTTACTTAGGGACCCAATCCCATTTTGGGAAAACCTGACATGGAAGGACAAGGGCTGCAGATACACAGAAATCCCACCACCTGCATGCTCCCTTCCAAGCCACTCACTGACCTGACTTGGAAATATACCACTGTTCCTTCACTATGACTGGAACAAAATCCTAGAACTTTCCCTCCCTATGAGCATTGTGAGTCTACACACCTCTCATAGATTGCAGCAGTTCAAGAAGAGAGCTCACTGTCACCTCCTCAAGAGCAGGTAAGGAAGGGCAATAAATGCTGACCATGTCCCCTTGAATGAGTAAAATGAAACAAAGTCCCTTGAAGACCCATCTTGTTCATTAAGGTCCGTTATGGAAGGAAATCCATCATTACCTGGTCTGGCCTACGTGTGACTCCAGACCCAGATCAACTCTTTAGTGCCCTCTCAACTGTTTGAACAAGCCACTCACTTCAAATCCTGGCTTTGTCTGCACTTTCACATCCCATGGAAGAATAAATGGAAAATGAAATTGTATGGTGAGAGGGGCAATGGTGGAGGACTAGACAGAAGACTAATTTGATTTTCTTTGCCTCTTTGGGTGTTGGTTACACAGAGGTTGGGACATCAGAACTCACAAGCTTTTCTTTGAATGGGTCACATTTCACATTCACCGCAACAGGCAGAAATAGGACCTTGGCTTAAAGTCTCATCTGAAAGATGGCTCCCCTGACAGAGTAGCACTCCCTTCAGTATTATACCGGAATTTTAGCTTGGACCATATAATGATACTTTGAATTAGAGCTTCAAAACATGATTGGGATGTGTGACACTGAGTCTCAGCCACAAACAATGGGTATTTAGCAAAAGATTAAAAGAGCTTTTGGTATCAAAAGAATCCCACCTCAGCTTCAGCTGAAAGAGATAAGAAATACAGAGAACAATAGCTAAATTATTCAGAAAGAAATATATCATGCAAACTTCAACTGTGTTTATTGAGACTCCAGATGCACAGTGTATTCACAGCATCTTCCAGTTCAGCAGGAGGCTATTTGACCCATCATGTCTGAGCCACCTACTTTGCCCAGTATAATTCTACATCCCACTTCATTTCCCATTACTAAAACAACTTTCATTTCATAGCACGTTTAACAGCGAATTAATCCAAGGAACTCTTCAAATGAAACATAAGTCAAATATGTCAGTGAACCACAAAATGAAGTATTCAGGCAGATGACCAAAAGCTTGGCTTTATGAAGTGTCTTACAGGAAGAAAGCAAGGGCGAGAGACAGGAAGTTATACAACCCATCAAATCAACCTCTTCACTGTCTGTCCAGTTGCCTTTAGACAGTTTGATGAGACAAGATTGGAGTGCAGAGAAAGAAGGAAACATAACTTTATAGTTTTAATGAAGTTGTGCTCAAACAAGGCTGTGCTTCAAAGTGCTTTCCAGTTTCATGAGAATCAAGATGTATCGTTTAGTGAAGCAATATTTTTGGCTGGAACAGCTATATTCAGTAACTGATGGCTAAAAAGAAGGAGCAATTGCATATACTCAGCACTTATATGAATTATTTTCGCAACTCACAATGCCACAAAGCATTTTAGAACTAAGGGAGCACTTTTGAAGCCATTATTTTAATGTAGGAATGCAGCAGCCAAATTACGCTTAGCATTAATCACAGACACCTTGATAATGAATTGTTCATGTAGTTAAATGATATATGGCATAATGGTATTAGTTGAGGGATAAATACTGGTCCAAGAAGCAGGGGAAAGTTTGTTTGAAAAATCTTTGGAAATAGTTCTGTGGGATCTTTGACTTTCACCTGAAAGGGCAGACACGACCTAGTTGATGAGCAGAAACCAGCACAATGCATTAACTCATGAGGCCAAAAATATTACTACTGGAATATGCATGAAGCTACAAATACAAATTTAACAATCTGCCTTTCGTTTTTAGGGCTGCGTCCATGAATTTCAAACCGGTTGGTTGAGGGGCATCATTCTTTGCCACAGTAATTCCCAATCCACAGTTTTATTATTGTTAATCTTTCTTTTGTCCCGACAGCTCATTATGCTAATGAGAATTTGTGAAACAAAGCAGAAAAGAATAGCTAAATGTAACTGTAGCATCCCTCACTCCATTGCTTCATCTTGAACTGATGCCTCTCCACATTGCAAAAAGCCAGCCATCAATTTATTCCGTTGATAAATCTGGCTGACTGGTTTTTAGATTTCAATAGATTTAATAGCAAATGATGCACTAACAGCCAACAAATGACACCAGTGTGTTAACTGACGAGAAGGAGAAGTATTTTGAGAAATAGCTGACAACAAGCTGAATTTCACTCGCCATTCTTCTGAGTTAAACCATCGTTGGTGCCCAAGCGAGTTGTCAGCAGTGACTGTCCCCCAGTCAGCAGGGGATAGCCACTTTTGCCTCTGAGGTTGCAGGTTCAAGCCTGAGAGTGTTACCAGCTGAGTGAAGGAAATGGGAATGGCAACTATGGGAACATTACAAAGCCAGATACTGGGATGATTTAGAAGCAGGCAACGTCTAATGTAAGAAGGAAGAAAAATTACTATTGAGGCTGCAGTAAGAGTGCAAGATCCATTATTTAAACCGTGATAAAGAGATAAATATCATCCAGGCTGCAAACAGTGGGACTGATCTAAGGATAACCGTAAGGCAGTGGGTATTGTTATTGTATTGTAACAGCACAGAGCGTGTGAATTGTTTTTGGAAATCTATTAAAGGGATGGTCATTGTCTTTAAAGCCACAGACAGTAAGATTCATTCAGTAAAACCATTGGACAAAAAGGAATCATGTAGTAGGCCACTAAAGGCCAAGGTTATCCAGTTTGCTTCCAAAAGGCAGGAACCATCCATTTTAGTCACAGAATGAAGGAATCTTCCATTTTGACTATTTATGTGTGGAAAAAAACTCCAATACTGTAGTACAAAGTTACACTGCTGTACTGCGGAAGTAAATGCTTCCAAAGCATGAAGAATAAAGCAGCATTGTTGTACTGCACAACTGAAGCCTTTAAAGGAAGGAGAATAAATAATTGCATTAGGAAGCAATAACAGCTGAAATACAATGGCCAGGAACAGTTAATTTCAGGGATGGAATAAATAGAACACGGAACTGGACAGTATTATGATCCCAAATGATGGTTATACTGGAAATGTCAAAGCCCAAATTAGGCAAAAAGCCTGTTTCTCAGAGGATTGTGAGACTTTAGAACTCTCTTCCTGAAAAGGTGGTGAAAGCAGAGTCAATGAATATTTTTAAGCCAGAGGTAGATAAATCCTTGTTCAGCAAAGGGGTTGAAAAGTTAGTTGAGCATTCTTCACATACTGTCATGTAAATAGTGATATTTATATATATTAATTTTAATGTAACTTGTGAGTTCAGGTTTCTGGTTTTTGAGTTGGTAACTATGGTTTTTCTGTGTTTTTGAAGTTCATAATTAATGTAAGTTTCTTTTTCTATAGTTGTGGTAATTTCTTTTAAAAATAATTTTTGAGGTCTGGCTTTAGTATGAATTTTTTGGACTTTTGAATATTTTATTATGGACCAGACTATACCCCCCCAATATATTTTAAGAAGGTAGCCTAGATAGACCCTAACTTTTTCTTATTTTAAGGGTAGACGTGAAGTGCCGTGTTCCAGATGCAATGTGACTGGTCAAACTACTCAACGTTAAGAAAGACATAATTTATTTAAACACTATAGTTCAAATACAAACATAAGAAAGAGGAATTTGGAATAACGTAACTATTAGAAAACTTAAGTGAATAATAGATACTGCACCCATTACTAATTAACTGTTCCAATATAGTAACATCCCATAAACACACCACTTGGCAAAAAGGCAATTTTAGACATAGATTCTCACATACAGTTCTCCAATCTAGGAGGAAAAAAAACATCGAGAAAATTCAGAGAAAGTAGAAGTCAGGAGATATCCATTGAAGTTTCCATCTCTTTTGAGACACCAAAGGCTTCTGCTCAAACTAAATCTAAAACCCAGAAAGCCTGATCTGTGAGAGCTGGCCCCAGCCAGGCTGTTTCCATTGTTCCAACTTGAAAAAAATAACCCAAGTCCTCACAAATTGTTTACTTTCTTAGAGATAGCTCTGTACCTCTACCTTACAGCCATTCTTTAAAAAAAGGACAAAATTACATCTTACAGTGGCAGCATCATCACAATTTAAATTAGATTGTTTTGTGACCCAGCAGGATAAATAATTAGGCCTCAAAGTTTATTAGATAGTTCTGGAACTGTTTTTCTTAAGGTGAATGAAAACACCCATCCTAAGAGAGGAAGACTTTTAGTTTCAGTTTTGACTATGAGTGGAGCAGTCATGTGAAATTTTTGGAATAGAATCATGCACAGACCTGTGCCCCCTTGAAGGCAGGGATATATGTTTAACTAAATTAGAGTGAAGAGTTAATGTTAGTTCCAGACCAGAAGTGTTGGGATAAAACCTTGAAGAGATTAACCAATGATGAGTACATGAAAGCAGGCATGATAACTACAAGAAGAAGCTAACTGCAGTTCTAGTCTAAAAGTTGAAGTAACAAGTGACAAACTTATCAATGTACTACAAAGATGGACTCTGCTGTGAATATTGTATGAGTAGTATTTTGGGTATTGTACCATTGGTGTGTTTGGTAGTCATATGAAAGATCTTTTCTTTATCAATTTATAAAGGAATATTTTGGGATTAATGGGATTATATTTTTACTGTGTGTTTAAATACAAGTCTTCAGTATTCTGTACATATGTTATAGTGAGAGGCACCTTTGTTAAAACCAAAACAAATAAAAATATGATCTATCAGGTCAGGTTCATTCGGAGCTTTGAGTTCACTATATTTAAGAAGGACTTGTGTCTTTCTTGTTAATGTATCAGCTGTGAGGTGGTTTTCGCATATTAAGTTGCTGTGTTGTGATGAAATTTATTGCACTAAATTTGAAGATACCTTTGGAGGTTGTTAGGCGCTTTTCAAAGTGGAACATGTAACAGTGGATTATTTACAATCTTTGACTGAATCTAAATTGAGGAATTTAGCAGGTGCATTGAAGGTAGAAGCAAAAGAGGGTCTCATAATGATGAGATATTCATGATGGAATCAGCCAAGATACAGTTAGAAATAAAATAGAACTGGACTTAGAAAGACAGATAGACAGACAGGAATTAAAAGATTTGGAATTGAGGAGATAGAAAAACAGAAAATAATGGAGAGTGTGAAAAGCAAAAAGAAATGGAAAAGGATATGGAATTATGAAAACTTGGACTCCAAAAAATAAGGAACTTGGAGAACATCAGTTAGGTAAAGAAGATCTTAAAATAAAGAAGGAAGAAAGAAGTGGTAGTTAGGAGTATGATTATGACTCCAATGGGGGATTTGATTTAATCAAGAATCTAGAGTTAATGCCTACATTTAATGACAATGGTGTTGAAGGTATTTTATGATGTTAAATTAATGGTCAGGGCTTCCCCACCACGCATGTCTGGCAAAATTTAACCACATATTTATGTAATCCTGTCTAATAAAAATGTTTTAACATTTAAGCCTTCATTTCCTAATACATAAGTGACCTGCCATTGGAATTTCATGAGCCACTTGTAAAATCTCATCATAATACACAGATGGAACCATTACCTGACAGTCAATTGCGCTTTCCTCAATAGTTCGTATATGAGGTGATCTCCATTTCCTCATTAATGCCTTATCTTGTAAATAAACACATTCCTGAATTGGTTCTGATTCATATTTTAAGTAGACTGTTTGTTAAAGGTCTCTCAATTCAGGATCCATCTGTTGCGTTTCTCTGAAAGAAGATGGGTAAACATGTCAGCATCATTCTCTTTACCTTCCTCCTTTTACTTCATTTTTCGAAACTAGTGTAAGATATGTTCATGTCATCTCCCTATTGCATGGACTCTTCCTTCTCTTAGCTACTTCTATAAGCCGCAGAAATAATCAGAACACAGTCAGAAAACAATCCGGAACATTTGTCTTTAGAATCTCAGTTTCTTTAACTTGCACTGGTTGTTTCACTAACCTTGTGAGGCCAATGTTTTAGAACCAGCCAGGTAATTCCCTAAGATAAAATCAACCCCTCTATTGTTGCACTATTCCAACTCCAACTTCTCTGCTTATTACAGTCATTCTTTAATCTAAATGAACACTATGGGAATGGTTTATAACCTCTGTATATATCTCCAATTAATACATTTTCCTTTATTAGATCCTTTGGAAGACAAATTGTATTGTCAGTGACTGGCTTGCTCTATTGGCTTACTTGCTTGAATAGACTATTCAGAACCTCTAATTGTCTGATTCGTTTTATCAATAATTGAGGAAGAACATGTTTGATAGCTCAGGGCAATCTTCACCTTCCTAGTAGTTTCTGAGGGAACATGCTTCACCTGTACCATTGCTATAGTTTTAATACACATTTCCTTTCCCGATATACCTTACTTTGAGGATTCTTCGATCATTCTTACTACTGTTAGAAGTCACACGACACCAGATTATAATCCAACAGGATTATAATCCACTTCCCCTATTGAAGGAGCAATGCTCTGAAAACTTGTGATTTTAAATAAACCTGCTGGACTATAACCTGGTGTCATGTGACTTCTAACTTTGTTCACCCGAGTCCAAAACTGCCATCTCCACATCATTCTTACTACTGAAATAGATCTCTCATTTAATTTCCAGCAATTCTCTTTCGAATACCCAACTGTTGGGAAATGTTGAATGAGGTGTAAGGCTCTGAAAATGTTAATACAGAGGAGTGGCTTAAACACTGGCCAATATGATGAGGTCACATGGGCTTTTATGGGAGACCTGATCTGGATTTCAAAAGGGACAGAGCTACTATTGAAATCTCTATCATAGTCTTCATAACATTGCTTATAATACCAATGTAATTTGTACCTATTTGCTATCGTGCAACAAATTACATCTTGTTTATAACAATAGCCTATTCTTGTTAGGCTGTTTAATGGCTTTCCTGGAGCCCAGCGGACAAAGCAGGCCCTGTAGATCCCAATCTAAAAGCAGGATGATGGGAACAAATCTATCTTATGTTGACCAATAGGTAGCCCATACAACATGATTAACAGTGATGATGATCCCTGCAACATAATAATGACTTGGATGAGGAAAATGAATGTACCATAGCCAAATTTGTGAATGACACAAAAATAGATGGAAAGGCAAGTAGTTAGGATGACACAAAGAGTTCACACTGGGACGCAGACAAGTAAGCAAGTGGACAAAACTTGGCAAATGCATATAATTTTGGGAAATGTGAGGTCATGTACTTTGGCAATAGAGGGTCTGAATATCATTTAATTGGAGAAAGATGGAATAAAGAGGGATTTGAGAGTCTTCATTCATGAATTACACAAAGCTAGCATCCAATTTCAGTGGGTAATAAGGAAAGCAAGTGGAATGTTGGCGTTTATTTCAAAAGGAATGGAATATAAAAGTAGATAACACAGTGTGGAGCTGGAGGAACACAGCAGACCAGGCAGCGTCAGAAGAGCAGGAAAGTTGACATTTCGGGTCCAAACTGTCAATTTTCCTGCTCTTCTGATGCTGCTTGGCCTGCTTCGTTCCTTCAGCTCCACACTGTGTTATCTCTGACTCCAGCATCGGCAGTTCTTACTATCTCTGAATATAAAAGTAGAGACGTTTTGCTGAAACCAAACAATTAGTCAGACCACAACTGGAAAATTGTGAACAGCTTTGGGTCCCCTATCTAAGGGAGAAATATATTGGCATTGGAGGTAGTCCACAGAAGGTTTGGTAGACTGATACCACATACGGAGGGACTGTCTAATGACAAGTCACTGAGTAGATTGGGCCTGTATCTCATTGGAACGTGGAATAAAGAGAGTAGACTATGCTGAAACATACAAGATTGTTATGGGAAAGGGTAGATGCAGAAAGGTTGCTTTCCCTTGTAGGAGACTGTAGGACCAGAGAGCATCATCTCCAAATGAGAGGTTGCACATTTAAGACAGAGATGAGGCGGATTCCTTCTCTCTGAAGATAGTGAATCTGTGATATTCTTTCTCACAGAGGGCTATTGAGGTTGGTTCTTTAAGTATGTGCAAGGCTGTGATAGACACATTTTTCTTCAGTAAGGGAATCAAAAGTTTTGGGGAAAAGGCAGGAAACCAGAGTTCAGGATTATCAGATCAGCCGTGATCACATTTAATGGTGGAGCAAACTCCACCTACTCTACTCCTTTGTCATACCTTCTTACGCTCTTATCTTAGCTTACAACATTATTTCATATATTATTAGCATTTCCTTTACAGGAATAAGTGTCTTTCTCAGCATGAGTAACTAATCAATGTGTTAGAAAGAAAAAGCCTTGATTTATATAACACCTTACCATTTCTATCAGAAACATTCCAAAATAGATCACATTTACTGAACTGCTGCTTTGGAGACACACACATTCTCCACAAAGTAAGGTGAGTAACCAATGAATATGATTTTGATGGTGTTGGTTGAAGATGTTTAGTAATGTGGCATAGTGGTGATATAACTGGTTAGCAATCTTCATGCTTGGATTAGTGATTCAGAGAATTAAGTTGAAACCATATGGCAGCTAGGGAAATTAAGTTCCGTTAATTAAATAAATCAACAATAAAAAGTGAGTATCTGATAGTGACCTTGAAAGTACTGGACTGATGTAAAGACCTCAGAGATAGTAGGAACTGCAGATGCTGGAGAATCCGAGACAACAAGGTGCAGGGCTGGATGAACACAGCAGGCCAAGCAGCATCATAGGAGCAGAAAGGCTGACGTTTCGGGCCTAGACCCTTCATCAGAAAAGGCCTGTCTGGTTTACTGCTGTTCGCAACATCTCAGTAAGCTCCACTAGAGTCATAGAGTTGTACCACGTAGAACTAGACCCTTCTGTCCAACTTGTCCATACTGACCAGATAGCCTAAATTATTCTAGTCTCATTTGCCAGCATTTGGCCCATATCCCGCTAAACCCGTCCTATTCATATACATGTCTAGATGCCTTTTAAATGTTGTAATTGTACCAACCTCCACCACTTTCGCTGGCAGTTCAAGACGGATGCTCAACATTACCTTCTCAAGGGGATTGAGGGAAAGGCAATAATTGCTGGCCTTGCAAATGATGTTTGCATCCCATGACTGGGTTAGAAAATGAACTAGCAGCTGGGATATTGGAGAGAGCCATTAAACGTCTTTGACTGAACCACCGGAGCAAGGAGATGGGGGCTTCACTCAAAGCATTGTCTTCTTCAATACTATACTGGCGTGTTAGTCTAGATTTCAAGCTGGAGTTCAAGGATGGAACTTAAGCCACTTTGTCACAGAGCCCAAGGTGCTGAAATATGAGAGAAGCTGTTACAGCAGCAGAAGATCTCTGTGTTCCAGTGCCCCTCACACACACATGCAGAAGGGTTCTTGGATCATTACTTGATGGATATTCTACTGCCCACCTTCTCATACTTTGCTCTTAGCTCCCAGAAAGTCTAACTGACCTTTCTTAGCCTCCCAACCTTCTACAAAAAAATCCATCCTGTCAGTTTTACATGTTCAATGCTAATGTTAAATGCAACTCACTTTAAGAACCTCACTGTTGGGATCTATGGACAACATGTAAAGTAATCTGCACTATCCCATATCCCAAGACTGTATGGAAACTTGGTTGACTTTAATGAATAGCTTTTTTTATTCACTAAATCTTTGAAGGGGTTAAGTGTTGTGCTTATACAGTCAAATTTCATTACAGCTAAGATTACCACACAGACCTCCCATTGTCTCAATGCTTTCACTTTAGTTCCTTCTAGTATATTCAGCAAAAACAGCTAAAACCTAAATAAGCTTGAATCCCTGATAAAAAAAAGTGTTAGTCCCTGTGAGCTTTAAATGAGGTTTTCAGCATTCCCATTCCTTTGTCAAATATAATGGATTATAAAGTATTGTATTCAACTATGAATTATTGGAACTCCTGAGGAATACAGTAAATCCTTGAATATTTTGTACCCATGTCTAGTGTCTCACACAAGTTTCACAAAAAAAAAGCAAGAAAAAGGTCTTGCACCTCTATAACACCTTCCACAACCTCAGGACATCTCAATCAGCTTTATAACCAATTAAGTACACTTCAAAAATATTCCTCCTGTAATATAGGAAACACAGTAGCCAAATTGCACACATTACCCACAAGCAGCAATGAACTATTGACTAGCTAGTCAAGTCTTTGTTTGTGTGATTTTTTTTGAGGACACTGGGGAGAATTCCACTGCTCTTCTGCAAATAGGGCCACAGGATCTGTTACACCCACTTCAGGAGGGCTGATAAAGCTATAGTTTAACATTTCGTTCAAGAGCTGGCACCTCTGACATTGCAGCACCCCCTCAGTTCTGCGTTGGGAGTATCGACCAGGTTCATACGCTCATATTTCCAAAGTGGGAATTGAGACATTGACATTCTGACTCAGAGAAGAGAGCATTTCCCACTAACTTAAGGCAAAATAAAATCAGGATACGGGCCCGAACGTGAGACAGCAATTTTGTTGTAACAAATTGAACTTTGTTACTGTTACAGTCGTAACCCTGAAAGTAGTAAAACTTTGCCGTTTTGAAAAATATAATCAAATGGGCTCTGCTATTTGAGATTTTGATAAATCTACTACAACCCTCAGCAAAGTACTAACAGATATATTGAAATAATGACATAACATCAACTATTTGGTCATTCACGCTGGCAACTCGACTTTTTAATTTGACCTGCAGCAGCTGAATTTGATCTTAAAATGTCAGTTGACAGCCTGTATTCCTGTCAATATTCTCTCTGTTTATAGACTGAGGGTTTCATTATGTATATTTTTGAATGAGTTACCTTGTGCAGTAGACAACCGGGCAAGTTTTTTTTCCTCTCTCTTCATTTTGGTCCAATGTAAATGAACCTCCAGCTTCCATCCACTTTCTAATGAAAGCATTGACTCCTGCTCTGGTCCGAACCTTTAAGCCTTGCGTGCACAGTCTGCGGGTTGCAACACAGTAAAGCCTCAGTTCCTGCTGCCTTCTAATGAAACGCCTGTGACCTACAGGAGCACCTGGAAAAGAAAAGCATGTTAATAGCCATAAATTCTGAATGATGAGGAAAAAAAAGTGCTGAAAAACAGATACTTTTTTTTTACACACTCAAGTGAATGCTACATTTACTTTACAACATATTTCTGATTGGCATCCTGCATTACACTATTAGCCTTTTGAACAGAGTCATGGTTTTGGGTTTTCTGCAGAACAGCAGTTATATTTTTCACTCCAAACTCAGGCATATGAGAAGATGTGTTTCATTCTCTTCATTAGTGAATCTGAGACTTCTGGGACAATCAAGCTCACCATTGTTCGGAAAAAACATGGCAATACTTCTGCATCTAAAATAAAAAAAGTCATGTTGATGAATCAGGAGTGTGAGGAACATGAGTTGAGGCTTGTCAGATTCAGGTGAATTTGGTTTGATGGAGATGTTGCCCCTTTTTTTGACAAAGACACACAAAGTCAGGCACTTGACAGGACAGGGACAGATCTTCTCCAGGATCAAGGACCCAATCAGATAACTCGCCAGTACTGGGAGCTGTTGGCTCATCACAGGCCAGCAGTTCTATCTAATGGCACTGCCATCGGAGCGTAGGATTACGGATGGAACCAGGTCAGAACTGAGTAATAGCGGGAACAGGAGACTGGGTAGGGGTGTTGGGGGAGAGGAGGAATCAAGTGGTTGGGTTGCAGGGGAAGCGTGGAGAGGTTTTGGCAGCAAGGGCAACGTGTTGGCTTTCAGTCTCAGTTCATGCATTAAGTGCCTTTGGACAATGTTTCTCCCCCAGTCAAACCAGCCAACAAGCACTCAGGTTTGCTTTTGGGGCTTCTTGCTTGACAAGACCCCTGTCCAACATTAGGGTAACACCATAGGATGAGGCTGTTAAGAAGCTGTTATTTGGCTACTTTGGAGCTTCAATTGCTAACAGGTTGGAAAGCCATCCATACACCGATAACTGTGGAATTATTTGAGGTTGAGGCAGAAGCAAGTGGCCTCCCTGTCCTAAATTCCTTCCCTGCCAACAAGCATGCCATGTGGAAGGGCACAAGATTGCACCCATTGTGTTTCTTCTGTCCATCATAAAATAAGGAACTTCACTTCACTGAGTTTCACTGTAGGTTACAGGATAACTTACATCAGTTTGCCTTTCCCATTGCACTAACTATCCCTCAAATGAATGTCTTTTTATGGTAAAAGATGATGTTATAAATTGCCAGAATTATGTGGGAAAACCACACCAAATTTTTGTCTGTCATTGGAGCGAACTGAAAAAGGGCTGCATTGAAAATTGGAGAAAAGACAAGTGCTGGGTCTAAAGTCCCCCTTTGGCTTGACGACAAACTGCTTCTTTTTTTCGCTGTTGATTTTATCTTTACTGTCATTAACACAGAGTTACTTCCAAACAAGAAACATCAAATTAAAAAATGGACAAAATATGGGTCGAACCTGGTTGCCCAAATGTGTGCTGAGTTAGCAGATGATGAACGAATCGATGGGCGGACCTTCAGAGAGTGCCTTAAGGACGTTCTTGGGAGAAGTGGTTTTAAAGAAAAGCCACAATTCCGATTGTAGAGATGATCAACTCCAGCTGGCAACTGCATCCGTGTGAAATATTGACAGAGGACTTGAAGGATTGGATTCAGATCTAAATTATGACACTTTCCATGGTTAAACTGAACCCCCTTGCTGGGCCTAGACAGGCTAAGTTACCTGATGACAACCTGTACGTACAAACCAGTGTCCCAGGAAAAGGCTATCCAGAGGAAAAATAATCAATAAAACTTGAAAATGACACACACTGGTCCAATTCATCTATACCTCATAATGGAGTTCCAGTACAATCAGCACATTTCATTTCCAAGTATTACTTGTTTTTGAAGCTGTCTTTTCTCTTTCAGAAGAAAATTACAGGAGAGCACAGAGGAATTTGAGAATTAAAGAAATGGGCGAAGGAAAGGAAATCGACAATTCAACTCTTTGCAACAACTTGAATTATGTTTTAGAACAACACTGACTACAGTCTTCCCTTCTTGTGACTAGGCTGTTGCTGCTCTGAAGGCCTGGAGGGGAAGCGATAAGATACTCACTATTAAGTCCAAACAGAAATTCAGGAGAAATATCTCTACTCACGGTAATCATATGTGCAACTTGCTGCTGCATGCAGTCTTGATGTGAATACTTTGTTCATGTTTAAGGGGAGGCTATCTAAACACAAGGGAGGAAGGAATGGAAGGGTATGCTGGTGGATTCAGATTAAATGGAGGCTTATGTGGTACTTGAGCAGTGACATTTGGAACACCATGTAGGCACTGTGACTAATGTATATTCTTTAACTCTGGCTCTCATAACATCAAAGGAACACAGTTGATATTGAACATCTTGCAACCCTGATGATATAATGGGTCAACGAACTATGTGGGACAGTGCTGAACCATATACACAATGGAGGTCCTAAGTGTGATCCTCAGTCTGCGTTAATTGAGCTGACTCCCCGTATGGGAGCTGTATGAATGCTACCCTTCTGCATTTAAACAAATGTGTAGCTTCATGGCAGTAAAACTTTGCAGAGAACTTGACAGGACTGTCATTAGACAAAATTTGATACACAGCCATGCAAGGAGATATGAGGACATGTGACCAGAAGTTTGATCAAAAGTGTAGGTTATAAGGAACACCTTGAAAGATCAGGATGGAGTAAAAAAGAAGTGGAAAGGTTTAGGGAGGGAATACCAAAGCATAGAGTTCCAGCAACTGAAGGTATGGCTAAAGGGCGGTGGGGGGTGGAATGTAAGACTTTGGATTTGAGGCCCTGGTTTGAGCGAGAATGGAGGTGGAGATGGTCAGAGGCCAAGGCAGTAGAGAATAGTGGTTTTGGTAGGAGATTGGAGGTGTGTGACGGGGTGGGAGATCAGAGACCTCATGCTAGAGATTAGGAGCAGATGCAAGTGGGGATAATGCAGTTCCCGATCACTGGGGGTTGTGAGTTTGGTGCACAGCAACAGTGATCCAGCTTTTCCAAACCTCGAGAAACCCAGTCGATTCACTACACCATTCAAGCTCCAAGATGTGGGAAGGTGCATGCAGTGCATTTATTGAAGCATCAGATCAATCACAGTGGGCATGGGTTTGATCTTTGTCATTTAGAGTTATAACCAATATAGTAATCAAGGCAGTAACAACTTTCATTTAGATCGTGCCTTTAATGTAGTAAACCATCTCACAGTCCTTCAGGGGACTTATTTTCCTACAAAATGTGATACCAATCCAAGCAGATATTGGTTAAACAGGTTGGGTTTACAGATATTAGAATACCAGAAAAACAAAGGACTTATGCATATCCTTCTTTATTATAGATGGATCTGTGTGTACATTGTATAGTATCACACTGGCCACCCCAAAATATTTTATATTCAATTTAGAAATTGTGAAGTGTTGTATTGTTATGAAGTAGTAAACATGACAGTTAATTGCTCATACCAAGATCCCACAAACAGCAATGAGATAATGACCAATAAGTTTAAGTGGTGTTGATTGAGATATATGTATATATATAAAAATCCCAGATAGAACTTCCCTGTTCCTCTTTGAAATAGTGCCATGGGACGGTTTACATCACCTGAAAAGCAGACAGGGCCTCAAGTAAATGAAGCCCTCAACAAATTCTCTTTCAACTCCTCTCATTTTCTTCAGGTAAGAGGGGTTGCCATGGGTACCCGCATGGGCCCCAGTTATGCCTGTCTCTTCATGGTGTACGTGGAACATTCCTTGTTCCAGTCCTATTCTGGCCTCCACCCACAACTTTTTCTCTGATACATCGATGATATCATCGGTGCTGCTTCCCTCTCTCGTCTGGAATTGGAAAAGTTCATCAATTTCGCCTCTAATTTCCACCCTGCCCTCACTTTCACCTGGTCTATCTCTGACTGCTCCCTTCCCTTCCTCGATATTTCTGTTTCCATTTCTGGGGATAGACTGGCCATTAAAATCCACTACTAACCCACTGACTCCCACAGCTACCTGGACTATACATCCTCACACCTCACTTCCTGTAAAGACTCCATCCCATTCTCTCAGTTCCTCCGTCCCCGTCGCATATGTTCAGATGAGGCCAACTTCGACAAGGGAGCCTCCAACATGTCCACCTCCTTCCTCAACCGAGGATTCCCCAGCTCCGTTGTTGACAGGGCCCTCAACCAGGTCCGACCCATCTCCCGCACTTCCGCCCTCACCCCTTCTCTTCCCTCCCGCAACAGTGATAGGGTTCCCCTTATCCTCACCTACCATTCCCACCAGCATCCACATCCAGAAGATCATCAGACGCCATTTCTGCCACCTTCAGCGAGATGCCATCACCAGACACATATTCCCCTCCCTGCCCTTGTCCCCCTTCCGCAGGGACTGCTTTCTCCGGGACACCTGATCCACACTTCCTTCATCCGCAACATCTCCCCACAGCCCTACGGCACCTTCCCCTGTAACCGGCGAAGGTGCAACACCTGCCCATTTACCTCCTCCCTCCCCAGTATCCAAGGGCCCAAAAATACCTTCCAGGTGAAGCAACACTTCACCTGCACTTCCAAGAATCTAGTCTACTGCATTGGCTGCTCACAATGTTGTCTCCTCTACATTGGGGAAACGAAACGTAGACTTGGCGACCGCTTCGCAGAACATCTACATTCTGCTTGCAAAAAAGACCCTGAACTACCTGTTGCCTGCCACTTTAACGCACCACCCTGCTCCCTGGCCAACATCTCTGTCTCTGGCTTGCTGCAGTGTTCCAGCGAAGCCCAACACAAGCTGGAGGAATAATGCCTCATTTTCCGCTTGGGAACTCTACAGCCCTCTGGACTCAATATTGAGTTCAATAATTTTAGGGCCTAAACCCTCCCATGTCTCAGCCCCCTACCCCACACACCAGGCCTTGTTACCACATAGTCTGCCAGTACACACCCCCTGTTGTTAGTCACTAACAGTCCCCATTAACAACTATTGACCCGCCCAGCCAGTCCTTCTCTCTCTTTGGGCTCTATCCTATCGTTTACTCCCTACCCCAGCCACCTCCCTATTTTCTGCGCATAAACTGATGTTTTCCCAGCCACCATCAGTTCTGAGGAAGGGTCACCGGACCCAAGATGTTAACTCTGTTTTTCCCTTCACAGATGCTGCCAGACGTGCTGAGCTTTTCCAGCAACTTTGTTTTTGTTCCTCAAGTAAATGTTTCATCTGAAAGATGGCACCTCTGACAGTGCAGCATTCCTTCAGTACTGCACCGAAGCATGACCACTGTTTCTTTTTGTACTTAAGTGCTTGTGGTGAGTCGCCAATGACTCAGAGTTAGAGGTGAAGGCGCAACAAGTGACACATGGAAAAAAATCAGGTTCAAATGATGCTGACGGCAAAACCACCAACTGTGTAGTGTTGAACATAAAGGCATAAAGAGGCTAGAAATCGTGAAGCATAGCAATGTCAGAAGTTTGTGGGATATGAGGAAGTTTATAGAGAGAGTAAGGGAGGAGGCTATGTAGCGGCTTGGATATAAGGATAATAAGTTTAGAAGAGAAATGATCACTTGGTAGTACAGAACTTGAGTATTACTGAAAAAAGTCACATTTTGTCGAAGCTTTATGATTTGCACTCATCAGGTCATTTCAGACCTGAAGAAAACTAACATTTACACCACATGAGAGGGGAGTGCTGATTGGTTGGCAAGTAGACTCTGACAGGTAGAGGCTTTGCCATGAAGGGGGCACCCTGTAATGCTGATTGACAGGTAACAGCCAGGCTTTGTTTCAGTTTTAAACCAGGCAGTTTGCTTCTAATTTATTAGAACAATGTCCTTCATGCAAAATAACCAGGCAAAGGCAAAAATGTGTTATTTTTTCATCAATTTTAGAATAACAGAATTCTTCCAGGAAACTGGTCACAGCTTATACAAATGTTGATTGTTAAGTCCATCCTGCTTACTGAGTATTGTCAAATTGACAGTGATATATCAACATAAGCAAGCCCCAGGCAATATCGAGGCTGCATTAGATGATTTTATTTAGTCATTCAAGGATGAGCGTGTCACCGTCTAGGCAGTGTTTCTTGCTCATCCCCAGAGGGCAGTTAAGAGTCAATCACATTGCTGTTGTCTGGTGTCACATGTAGGCCAGACCAGGTAAGGATGGCAGTTTCCTTCCCTAAAGGACATGAGTGAACCAGATGGGATTTTTCAACAATCAGCAATGGATTCATGGTCATCATTGGACTCTTCTATCCAGATATTTATTGATTTGAAATTCCACCATCTCCTGCAGCAGGATTCAAACCCAGGACTGCAGAACATTAACTGGGTCTCTGGATTAACAGTGCAGTGACAAAACCACCAGACCATTGCCTCGCAACAATGTGTTCTTGTATTACACTAAGTATGTTACTCTGGTAAGAGTGTGAAATGCAAAATATTAAATTGGTCAGCCATTATACACCCTAGCCAATAGGCCAAGATTTTTATATACAGATGCACCCTGAATGAAAAATCAGGAAACTTGCATAACAAGTCAGTCTTCTTCCTCTCAAGAAACACCCTAAGAAAGAGAGCAAGAGGAGAAGTAACTTTCAAGAGAGTCAATGCTCTCAAAAACATATTAAATATGATAACTGCATAATAGCTACATAAAACGTCAATTGTTGTTTGTACTTTACTGTGGACACTCGATTGTCTACCGGTTTCCATTCTCCATCTGGGGTTGGGGGTTAAGGGGTAGGGTTGGGGTGGGGGCAGTGCGGTTGGGGTTAAGATGTAGGGTTGGGGTGGGGGGAGTGGGGTTGGGGGTTGAGGGGTGGGGGTGGGGTGGGGGGAGGGGGGTTGGGAGTTAAGGGGTAGGGTTGGGGTGGGTGGAGTGGGGTTGCTGGGCTCCTGTCACACTTTGCAGGTTCCCCCACCTCCGTGCCTGTTCCTGTGACATTGATGAAGCAGTTTCCGAATAGAACTATTAGAGCTAGCTAAGCAGCACCAAACGTTTCAGACAATGTTCCTTTATTCATTTTCATTTTTTAAAAAAGGCCATTAACATATCTTTGAGAAAAAACAAAATTGTGAGTATAAAGATTGTAATTTTTTTTCTGAATGCTACCACCATTCCCAGTGGCTGGAACTGAAAGGAGATTTAAGTTGCACTGATGGTAGCTTTGTGGAATTAATTACATGCATGTGAATACTTGCAGTCCACAAAAATGTAAACCCTCAAACCACTTTTGTGTGTGTGTGTGTGTATGTGTGTGTGTGTGTGTGTGTGTGTGTGTGTGTGTGTGTGTGTGTGT
>NC_063352.1:20252439-20362772 GCF_021869965.1 Rhincodon typus | reverse complement strand
TGTGTGTGTGTGTGTGTGTGTGTGTGTGTGTGTGTGTGTGTGTGTGTACATTGACTCCAGGCTGTAGGATACCTGCTGTCTCCTGTGGCATCTACAGCTCTTGTCGTACCTCTGGCTGTTCTCTATGAGTCATTTTCCACTTGGAACTCATTCAGTGAATGTTCACTTCAATGAATAAAATGTGACATTTGACATTTAAGACAGAATATTTCTGCTTTTAAGAAGTAGCTTACTGCATCTGTGTATGTAATAGGAATGTTTAAAATGACTTTTGAAGAAAAGAAATATACCTCATTGATAATCCTCAGCAAGGTAAACGTTCCCTTAGGTCACTTAGCACTCCTTGGCCAATTTCCTTTTCTCTCTATGATCCTGTATTTGATGCACTCCTGTTAAAGCTCAGATGAGACTGGCTCTGTTGAAATTATAAACAGGCAAAATCCTACTATTCAATGGCATCTTACTCTGGTACAATGATAAAATTCAACATTACACCAATGTAATAGTTCCATATGTTGAAAAGAACTTTTTTAAAAATGGAAACAGAAGTTATTTGGCCCATTTCAATCTGACTTGTCACCATATCCACTATCTGTATCTTTCTTCAGAAATTAGGATTTGGATGCATTTATAATCTACCTTCCAGTTATAACCATATTTACAAACTAGCTTCCAGTTGTCAGCCACTTTAATGCACCACCTTGTTCCCTGGCCAATGTCTCTGTTGTAGGCCTGCTGCAGTATTCCAGCGAATGTCAGCACAAAGCTTGAAGAGCAACATCTCTTTTTCCATTTGGGGACTCTGCAGACTCCAGAACTAACTTGTCAGTAACTTTAGAAGCTGATTCCATCCTTCCATTTTGTTTTTACCCACCCCACACCCATTCCTGTTATGACATGGACAACAAAAACAGAAATTGCTGGAAAAGTTCTGTGGGTCTGGCAGCATCTGTGCAGAAAAATTAGTGTTAACATTTCAGGCCCGGTGACCCTTCCTCGGTTCATGGCAGATGGTGGCATACGAAATCAATTAAAAGTAAGTCCGGAATTAGGAATCTACTGATTACCGTTGTCAGTTGCCTCACTAAAGTCCTTCAGTGAAGGAAATCTGCCATCTTCAGCTGGTCTGGCCTACACGTGACTCCAAACCCACAGCAATATGGCTGACTCTTAATTGCTCTGGACAATTTGGGATGGGCAACAAAATGCTGGTCTGGTCAGTGACGGTCACAGCAATGTGGTTAATTCTCAACTGCCATCTAAAATGGCCTAGCAGGCCAGACAGTTGTAGCAATCGCTACAAAGTCTCAAAGAAATGAAACCAGACCGACCAAGTGGCATCTACCTGAGTAGCAGAAAAGATAATGGCAGAAACAGCCCTGTCGACCCTGCAAAGTCCTCCTTCCTAACATCTGGGGGTTATCTGGGGGTTATGAATGCTGGCCTAGCCAGTGATGCCCACAAACTGGGAATGAATGAAAAGAAAGGGAAGTTACTCTGCAGCTTAGCAGTACAGGCCAGGTTGGCCACAATTTTAAATCTCTTGCCTGCTCACTTTTATCTCCTGTATACATGTCTGGGCTCGAACATGCTCAGGTTGAGCTCACTAACCCTCTACGATTGGCTTGGAATCTTCACAGTGAAAACTTTAACCGCTGGGGGCACTTCTGTAATCAAATCCAAGAGATAAGTAACCATGGATATTTCAAAAAAAGTTCCATTACAATTCCTCCAAATCTTTTTTTTTAAATTCGTCATGTATTTTTAAATTTGTTTTTCAATTGCCTTGGGAAGTTGGGGGCCCCATGAGAGTGGAATATCAGGAAGCCAATGGTGAGAGGTTGGATGAGGGTGAATGAGGGGGGGGGTGCAGTCGGTATAATCGGAGGCTCTCTTATAAAATCTTTAGCAATTCATTGAGTCAAATTTGGCAAAGCCCCACATTGAGTGGAAACCACTAAAAAATCATTTCTACACACATGAAAATGAATCCTCCCTTGGGGACTCTTACCTATCACAATTTTAACATCTTCAATTGCTCTCCAGCAACAACAGCTTTTTAGGTTGAGAGCATTCCAAATTTCCAGGCGAAATTTATGTGTTTCCTGACTTCAATCTTAAGTACTCTCACCTTAATTTCAAGGCTATGAATCATTGATGCAAGTACAATAGACTTGATCTCATCCTCTGGCTTCCCACTACTGAGGAGGTGTTTGCACACCTGCCCATTCACTCATTGAAGTTACTGCATTGTTCCAGTTCTTCAGAATGAGCTTTTACCTAAAAAAAAAATCATTTCTGTTGCAAAACAGTCATTATACTCTCTTTCTGCTGCTTCCCAAGGACTGATTTATTGCTTTAGTTTCCTTTATGCCTCAGAGTCATCATCAATTGTTTTTATGAACTGAAAGATAACACTGGGCCCACGATATACAAATACCCCGATCAAATTTTTATAGCACTGCTTACATATCTATTTACTTTAAAACTCTGTTGAAAGCTTCCAATTTACTGCCCAATCTGTTTTTGATTAAGTTTCAGATCCATAATCAAAACTGTAATCCCAATAATTGGAATTTCTGAGAATTGGAATAACCTTTGGGAAGGAAGGTTCAGTCAAACACACATGCAATGTTTGCCTCGTAACAAATTAAATATACACCTGAGAAAATGAATTTTCCATAGAAAGTAGCCTTCCTATCTTTGACTAGTTTGCTTCAAGATTTCTGAACAACAAACAGAGTAGATACATGGAAATTTCTTAGACAATTCACTGTTAAGACTCTTTCCAATGCATTCTATTCCTTTATAAGTTAGAGTTTGGGTTGTCTTTTCTGATGCATAATGGGAAGTGTTTCAGTTTTATTTCATAAGGTTGCAACTTAAATAATCTTTGCCGAAAGGAAGATTTGAATTTGTAACTTGTGCATAATTATAAAACTGCTATTTCATTTCCCTTGGCCAACTTTGTGAAAGAGAAATAAAAAGGGAGAATATACACACACACTGCCAGTTTCAATGCAACAAAATAGGTTTCAGCTGTTCTCTGGTTGCTTGCCCTTCACTTTGATATTTCTTGCAAATTGTCCTGATGTGTGCAAGATGAAAAACTTGACAAAATGTATCTCTTCTAACCAATATTCAAGGTTTATACTGTCAAAGGATGAACTGTCAAACCTATTGATTAAAAAAAGTCTTGAAACCTAAATTGACTGTGCACTTATCAAATCCTCTCCTTATGTTCTTCACCTCTAGTTGCACTAAAAATAGTGTCCACATTCACCTCACCACATCTGAACAATATAATTAGGGGACCATTTGTTGTTGAAAACTGCAATAAGAAAATGCTCTTGTCCTAATGAAATATTTATAGTATGTATTGACATTAACACTACTTGGTACAAACACAACATTGCTGCAACAAAATACAGTCTTTTATCCTTTACATACACAACAGCTCAATTGTACCAGAACTCTCAAAAGTGAATCTTCCTTTCACAAGGCAACTTTGGAAGAAGCAAGTTTTGAGCCCTATTGATCCCATGCTTCTCCTGCCGTCCTATTAGAGATCATTTTTAAAGTCTAGCTAAACATTAGACACATCTGAACACAGAAGGCAAGGGTTATAGTAAGTTGAATGTAAACCTGTTTCACAATTATTTATCATTAACCATAAGCTGCTTTTAAAGCATAGTCCATTAGCTATTCACTTTATTGGTTTTGATATATTCCCTTTTCAATTTGTCGGTGAAATGCTATCTACAGCTGGCACTAGAGGATTGGAAGGGAAATCAGTGGCTTTAAGGTTGACTCTGAGGAGAGAGGGGGTGAGGTTTCACAAGTAATATTTTGGTTTAACCACTAACCTTTCTATGTCGCCAGCACTGACAACCTAGCCAACTTGTAACTTGGAATCCTAGTGTGAACTACTCAGTAATTCAACACAGAGAAATATTTTCCTCAGAGAACATTATGGGCCTATTTGTGGTATGAGGTA
The DNA here is from genome assembly GCF_021869965.1 of Rhincodon typus. Taxonomy (NCBI): domain Eukaryota; kingdom Metazoa; phylum Chordata; class Chondrichthyes; order Orectolobiformes; family Rhincodontidae; genus Rhincodon; species Rhincodon typus. The sequence goes on along the minus strand of NC_063352.1, from coordinate 20,358,775 downwards.
GCGCGAATTTTATCCATGAAGGAACACTAAGAAATATTGATAGACTGGGATAGTGGGAAACTTAAGATAGAATGTAATCTCAAATCTGTCAAATCTTTTGAAGATTGTGTTGACTTGAATTTTTGAGTAATAAACATAGTGTTTTTTGAAGAAGCATTAAATTGTAATAAACTTAAATCAGTATTTTTAAGCAGATAGCAGTGAAGACAATTATTAGATTCTTTCTCAGTAGTGAGTGATTTTTAAATCTAAATTGATGAACGATGAATATATATGCCTTGCATAAAAATAAAGACTAACAGGATAAATATGGACCTCCTTCAAAAAATTAAATTTGAAAATGGCATTTCATCAGCATCAATTGTTGGTGCTAAACATACAATGTCAAGAGAGCAGTGATAAATAAAATCAAAGATATTTCAATAATAGTGAAAGAAAATATTAATGTTATTACGTCTGTCTTTGGAAAATGGCTAGTGGATAATTGCAGCGATGGCAGTAAGGAGCGACTGAAGAGCATTCTGGGAGAAGTTGACATACTCACCGTGACTGAGAAGGGGATAACTTTAGGACCGAGTGCTCAACAGGAGGAAGTGCATTCAATAGAGTGGAGCAGTCAGGTGGATTCTGGGAGAAGTTGACTCGCCGGACAACAGAGCTAGCTGTGGTACCAGTGTTCTGGCTACTGTTTTCAGCATTTCTTGTGAGGCCATTCCCCCTCAACAGTATCCAAAATGGTACACTTGTTTGAGAGTGTCAAAGAGCAATGGTACTCAGGGACACTATAGTCAGGGGAACAGATAAGCATTTCTGTGGCCACAAGCAAGACTCCAGGATGGTGTGTTTCCTGCTGGTGCCAGGGTCAAGGATGTCTCCAAGTAGGCACCAGATATTCTGAGAGGAGAACATAACAGAACTAATGACATAGGCAGAAAGGGTGATGAGGTCCTACAAAAAGAATTTAGGGAGTTGGGCAGCAAGTTAAATTGCAGGATCTCTAGGTTTATAATCTCGGGATTACTCCACGTGCCACATGATAGTGAGGCCAGAAATGGAAAAATAATATAGCTGAATATGAGTCTAAAGAGCTGGTGTAGTAGAGAGGGATTCAGATAGCTGGATCATTGGGATCTCTTCCAGAGCAGGAGGGGTCTGTACAAAAGGCCCCCAAAACTGGAGGGGTACGAACATCTTGCTCGAGAGGTTTGTTAGTGCCACTTGGGAGGATTTAACCAAGTATGGCAGGGGGTTTGGAAGTTCTGAGGAAGGGTCACTGGACCCAAAACGTTAACTCTGTTTTTCCTTCACAGATGCTGCCAGACCTGCTGAGCTTTTCCAGCAACTTTGTTTTTGTTCCTGATTTATAGCATCTGCAGTTCTTTCAGTTTTTTATACCAGATTATGAGGTTTACAGGAGAGATAGAGAAGATGGAATATGGGGATGGAGTGGCATCACTGATTAGAAACAGAATCACTTCTGTGGGGAGGGAGGGTGCAATGAGGAGAAAGCACCCAGTGGGAACCTTATGCATGGAACTGAGGAACCGTAAAGGAGCCTAAAACCACAAAAGATGTCACATATAGACAACCTGGCAGCAGCTCAGAAGTGCTGGATTGCATAAATGTTGAAATTAGGCAACTATGAAACAAAAGCTGTGCAGTATTAATGGGGAATTTTAATCTTAACATAGACTGGGAGAGACAGACAAGCACCTACCAGAAAGGTTGTGAATTTCCAGAGTGTGTCCGGAATGGTTTCCTATGGCAATATGTCTTGGATGCGACAGGGGAACAAGCAATATTGGATCGAGTAATGACCAGTGAGCGTGATTTAATTAGTGACTGACTTGTTTGTGAGCATTTGTCAAGTCGTGATTGTAACATGATCGAGTTTCATGCAGCATTTGTAACGGACAGGCAAAGATTGGATCGTAGAATTTTAGATTTAAGTAAGGCAGACTTTAACAGAATGAGGCAGAGACTGTTCACTGGGAAGCTCTTCTTCTATGTAAAACAACCAAGGAACAGTTCTGGTAGGTGCTTGTCTGTCTCTCCCAGTCTATGTTAAGGTTAAAATTCCCATTAATACTGCACTGCTTTTGTTTCATAGTTGCCTAATTTCAACATTTATGCAATCCAGCACTTCTGAGCTGTTGCCAGGTTGTCTATATGTGACATCTTTTGTGGTTTTAGGCTCCATTACAGTTCCCCAGTTCCACGCATAAGGTCCCCACTGGGTGCTTTCTCCTCATTGCATTCAAAGAAACCTTTAATGCTATGCTGAAGCTGTTTGTACCCATGAGAAGGAAAAGCTCTATCTCACAAATAAAAACAGCCATAGACATCTAAGCAGGTAAGGGACAGCATAGAATAAAAGAAAGTGCATATATGACAGAGAATGGGGCAAATACAATGACCACAAAGTAGTTTGTAAGAGTGGCCGAAAGGGATTATGACAGGAAACTGACAAGGGACATTAAAGATATAAGAGATTGTACTGATGTATAAAGGAAAGCAGCTGGTTAAGAGTACTATTGGCCCACTGAAGGCCAAGAGTGGACATTTTGTCAGTGACCATAGAGAAATGGCAGACATGCTGAAGGATTATTTTACTTCAGTATTCACAGCAGCAATTGAAGATAGCTTGCCAGAAGTCCCAAAGAAATTAACAGAGGATCAGGGACAGGGTCTAAATAAAATTAGCTTAACTGAATTATCAATAATGGGGAAATTAATGGAACTGAAGAGTGACAAATCCCCAGGATCCAATAGTTTCCATCCATAGATATTAAAGGAGGCAGGAGAGCACATTGCCAATATCCTTGTCATAGTTGTTCAGAGTTCGCTGGATTCAGGAGTTGTACCTCAGGATTGGAAATTTGTTCATGTCACTCTAATCATTAAGATGACTGACAGAGGGAAATCAGGAAATCACAGACCAGTTAGCCTAACATCTGTAGTGGGGAAATTGTTGGAGTCTATAATCAAGGATAGGGTAACTGATCACCTCAAAAATTTTTAGTTAATCAGGAAGAGTCAGCATGGATTCCAAGGTAGTTCATGCCTGACAAATCTCATTGAGGTGACAAAGGCACTAGACAGAGGTAAGTCGATGGATGTTATTGAAATGGATTTCCAAAAGGCTTTTGATAAAGTCCCACATAAGAGACTGTTAACTAAGGTGGAAGCCCATGGAATTGAGGATAAAATACTGATGTGGATAGGGAATTGGTTGAATGGCAGGAAGCAGAGTGTTAGAATAATGGGTAAGTACTTAAATTGGCAGGACGTGATTAGTGGTGTCTCACAGGGATCCATGTTGGGGGCCTCAATTATTCACAATACTCATTAACAATTTGGATAATGGCATAAAATGTCAAATATCAAAATTTGCTGACGAGACTAAATTGTAGACAGTGTTGACAACAACATAAAATTGCAACAGGATATTGATAGATTAGGTGAATTGACAGATGGACTTATCTAAGAAAGTGTGAGCTTATCCATTTCAGACTGAAAAAGACAGATCTGGGTTTTTTAAATAGAAGGCACAAAGTTAAATACAATGGATGTCCATTGAGGATTGGGGGTTCAGGCGTACAGCTCTTTAAAATGCCAGGAACAGGCAAAGAAAATAGTCAAGAAGGCTAATGGAATGCTGGCCTTCATACCTAAAAGCCTGGAATATAAGGATGCTGACATTATGCAGGAGTTATACAAAACATTAGGAAGGATGTTTTAGCCTTGGAGGGAGTTCAATGCAGTTTTCAAGGATGATACTTGGAGAGATTAGACAAATTAGGCCTTTATTCTCAAAAATTTAGATATTTAACGGTGATCTCATCGAGGTCTTCAACATATTAATAGTAAGAGGGAGGGTAGATAAACTATTTCCACTGGTTGAAGGTTCTAGAACCAGGGGGCATAGTCCAACAATTAGGGCCAGGCCATTCAGAAGAGATGTTAGACAGCACTTCTACATGCAAAGAGTAGTGGAATTTTGGAGCTTTCTTCCTCAAGCAGTGGTCAACACAAATTAAATTGTTCAACTTATATCTGAAATAGACAAATTTTTATTAAGCAAGGGTCTCAAGGGACATCGGCCCAAGGTAGGCTTTTCAGGTTAGGTCACAGATCAGCCATGATCTTATTGAATGGCACAGCAGGCATGAGGAGCTGAATGGCCTGCTCCTGTTCCTATATTCCAACATGATATGTTGGATGTTAGCATTTAATTAAAGTCAATTCTTCCTTTTGTACTTCCGAGGATTTTCATTGCTCCACTGTGTAACTGTGTCTTTCACTGCAAAGGTCCTAAATCCTATAATTCTCCCCTGATACTGCTCTGTCCATCTTGTTCACTTTCCCCTCTAACATGATACTCCTCAAACTAACATTTTGGACCAACTTGTCCTAATATCTCTTTATATGGAGTGTCAAAATGTGTTTGGTAATGCTCCAGGGAATTGCCTTGGTTTTTTTTTGTTAAAACACAATCTAAATACAAACTGTTGATGACTTTATTGGTCCTTTGAGGGAGATTTTGGGTGGGTTAGATATGAAGATAAAAAATAGCTAATGAGCTAAATAGATACTTGATACATGCACTTTTGAAAAGAATGGAAAGTAACAATTGGGATCTTCAAAAGGATTTTAATATCAAGGTCACTTAAACTACACCCATAAAAATATCAAAGTTACCTCAGAGATATTTCAATAACAATGCATGCTTCAGAAACAGAAATATGAAATTGTTACTTTTGAAAGTAGTTTGATGGATGATAATATAAGGTAGCGGTGGAGGTTAGATAGACCTTAGGTTTAGGGTAAAAGTTCGGCACAACATCGTGGGCCGAAGGACCTGTACTGTACCGTACTGTTCTATGTTCTATGTTCTGTGAGGACAAATGGAAGAGGCCAAAACTGATCATCCACTCGGCACTTCTGGATGACGATTGCTGCAAATGCTTCAGTCTTATCTTTTACACTTACGTTTGACTCTTTCATCATTGAGGATGGGGATATTTATGGAGCCTCTTCCTCCAGTGATTTGTTTAATTGTCCACCACACTCATAATTGACAAGACCAGGGGAGGGTGGCAGATTTCCATCCCTGTAGGACATGAGCGAAGCAGGTGGTTTTCCCCTGACAATCGGCAATAATTTCACAGTCTGCAGTAGATTCTGAATTCCAGATAATTGAATCCAAATTTCATCATCTGCTGTGGCAGAATTTGAACCTGAATTTTCCTCAGAACATTAGCTGAGTTTCTGGATTAATAGTCTAGTGATAATACTACTAGGCCCTCGCCTCCCTAAATAAACCAGTAGATAGTTGTAGAGAAAAGGAAAAAGAGGAGTTCCAGACTATCTGGTCATGATGGTCTGCTTATTTTCTGCTATTCATCCAATGATTCGCCAAATATTCATGACATGCAAAAGATAATAGATTTCCCACGGCAATGCCACAGCAAGTCTAAGGATGTACTTTGGATGAAAGTAGAACAGTACAGCACAGGAACGGGCCCTTTGACTCATGATGATGTGCCAAACATGATGCCAAATTAAATTAATCCCTCCTGCCTGTCCTTTGTTCATATTCCTCCATTCCTTGTATATTCATGTGCTTATCTGAAAGTCCCTTAAATGCCCCTAATGTGTCTGCCTCCACCACCACCCCTGGCAGCACATTCCAGACTCCTATCAGTCTCTGTGTAAAAAACTTGCACCTCACATCTCCTCTGAACCTTCCCCCCTCACCTTAAATGCATGTCCCCGAGTATTAGACATTTTAACTCTGGGAAAGAAAGATTCTGACCATCAACCCTATTTATGCATCTCATAATTTTGGAGACTTCTGTCAAATCTCCCCTCAGTCTCCGTCACTCCAATGAAAACAACGTCAGCTTTCTTGTTCCTCTGATGCTGCCGTCCCGCTGTGTTCCTCCAGCTCCACACTTTGTTATCTCTGAGTTTTTCTCGCCTCTGCTTATCGCTCATATCCTCTAATCCAGGCAGCATCCTGGTAAAACTCTTTTGCACCCTCTCCTAAGCCTTCATATTCTTCCTGTAATGTGGTGACCTGAACTGAACGCAATACTCTAAGCGTGACCTAACCAAGATCTTATAACATTGCAACATGATATCCTGACTCTTGTACTCAATTCCCCAACCAATGTCATATGACTTCTTCACCACCCTATCTACTTGACTGGCCACTTTCAGGGAGCTATGGACTTGAACCCCAAGATCCTTCTGTACATCAATGCTGTTCAGGGTCTTGCCATTAGCTGTATACTTTTCCTTAACATTTGATCTCCCATAGTGCAGCAAAACAGTTTTGTACAAGACAGTATTGTAAAATAATGTAAGTTGATCGCCTGTTTTATACCTTGCTTGATTTTCTGTTCCACTGCCTTCAAGAGTCTAATGTTACATAATTCACAGTTTTATTATACTGCCACTATGGTGGAATAATGTTTAACTTGCTTCCTCCTTCCACAAAGTCACATTAACCAAGTACTTCCTGAGACCAAAATAATGTTCATTGTTTTATTACACATTGTTGCTAGAGATCAACAGTGGGTTATAGAATTCTGACTCTTTGCTTCAGAAGAGATCATGCTATGGAAGTCAGTTGTTTTCCTTTTGTCTTCAAGCTTCTTGTCACCTTTTAACAGATCTTGATGCCTTCAGAGACACTTTCGTGTCTGTACCACTTTGGCAAATAGAAATTCCACTTTCTAACCTTTTGTACGTATAAAATGACTCCCAACCCAAGAAATAGGACAAAGTTGGCACAGAACCAAAGTGTTGTGGGCCAGGGTCTTTGGACTGGAAAAGTAAGAACCTAGCTTGAGTCAATTTTGGCAAATGATCCCAAGCCATTAAAAAAAATGGTTGGCCCAGAGTCAAAGGTTTGTGAAACAAGTTCTTTGGATTGGCACAGTCAGAAATCATACCAACGTACTAAATAGCTTCCGTCAACTTTGGAAAATGAAAGAAATGAAATTTCCTGCTGTGTTACCTGTGCAAGAGTCCATTATTCCACCCTGCTAAATGGAACAGAAGGACTATATAATTCATTCCAGATTGAATAGTCTGCTTGTGAGTTATAAGTGACCTCCAAGATCCCCAATATTTCCTGGTTTTATTTTAAGTCTTTCATTTACTCATGGATCCCAGTTAAAGAAAGTGGGATTCAGCCCAAGGGCAGATATCATACACAACTGTTTGATGACATTCAACAATTTTTTGAGAAGCTAATAGCTTCTGCCTTTTTCTTGGTTGACCAAATTTAACGCAAACAAAATGACAGCTTGGAATTTTTATTGAAGCTTTTGTCTCTCCCTCTTCCACCCCCAAATATAATTGCCAATATAGTGAAGCCACATTCATAGCTGGTTTTCTGTATGCATTATGTAACAAGGCTCTTCCAGATCTCAGTCCAATTCATGGCAAATGAACGCTTTGTTTGTCAAACTCTTTGTATTCAACCTTGTAATTTATGGACAGACTTTCTTTAAAAAAAAACCTTTGAAGCATCTGACTCCAAGCACTTACTAAGTTTAGCTTCAAGCGCACCAGGAGCTGGGGAAGAATGTTCTGTTTCACACAGCTATTTTGGGAAGTCCAGTGGAACGTACTTGGACTTCACAGTTTATGTTTGCACATAGTGATTTTATGGAGCTTAAAGCAAGTGTGACATGCCTCAGATTGTATTTATACAAAGTAGCGTAAGCTTGGCATCACTTCAGTTTTCATCCGCTACAAGAACACTGCGAATCACTTATGATAAAACTTTTTTTAAAAAGCAGTGGACCTTCTGCTTTAATCGATTCATTCACAAGGAGCTAATTAATTCATCAGGTCTTGGTTTCTGTTAAAATGTTGCAGACATTTGGACGCTAGTGAGTAGAGCGTGGTGCATTTACAAACTTTAGCCTCTAACCTGAGAGAAACAGGGAGCTGGTACTCTGGCTCAAACAGTTGGTGCTTCTCTTCTTATTAAAAACAAATGATTCTGGTCTAATACTGGCATCTAGGAGAATGACGTTGTCCTTGTACTGACACAGGCTATTTTCCATATCAGGGAGCTGCAGTATTAAATCCGGATGTTGGAAACCAAAGGCCTGTGAAGCCTTTTGTGACAGCTGCTCTGGCAGTTATTAAATACTTAAGACAAAGTCTTGAGAAAAATTACCAAATGAATGGAAGCAATTTTAAATTGCGCATAGATTATTATGGAAGTTGCCATGCAATTCGAGAGATACTTTCAGCTTCAGAAGATCAGTTCATCTTAGTTCATCCTCCATGATACAAAATTCTGTGGTTCTTTCCCCAAGCCTTGCTCCTCATGCTCCTTCCCTCACTCGAAATCCACTCCAAGCATTGATTACTTCTCATGCAAAGACACTTATCCTGACTTTGATCCTAAATTTGTCCTTCACCTTGCTGCCTCCACAAAGTGAGCTTGTTTGACAAATCTGACACAGGGAAAAGGAAAGTTCTTCAATATAAGTTTATTCTTACAATGAGCAGCACATTTATGGTGAATATTCAATATTCAAATACAGGGTATATTCATCAATAGCAAATATACCATGCAAAATCAGGTATTGAGTTACAACCAAACTCAGCACTACCTATCAATCTGAAATATGTTAACATACAATTACTGGCCAAAAGATGATTTTATTAACCTCACTTTAAAAAAATACTTCTTTGAACACATATGCAGTAACATTCGGAAGGACAGAAATTCTAGACAACATTTTGGTGGCAATGATACTTTGATGTGCAATCAATTTATTTCACAATGCAGCAGGTACCATTCCACAAAATGAATGTGATGCATTGCACTAACATTTTAATTTTAAACTTGTTACCATTGTGTTCAAACCCTACCATAGCCCTGTCTGTCCCTGTTTCTGTGACCCCACCTTTGAATTCAGTAACCATCCAAGAATTCTGCATTAGCAGCTTTGGTAATCTATATATCACCTTGTCTGTGTCCGACGACTTCACTAAAAAGCAGTCAAATCCAACCCAGCTAATTACTGTCCCAGATGTGCACTGTCAATAACCAGCAAACTGATAAAAGGCGTCATTGACATTGCTATCAAATGTGGCTTTTGCTCACCAATAAACCAACCACTTACTCACAACTTGATTTCCACTAGGCAACTCAAGAGCTGAACATCACTGGTGACTGTGTTGGTGACAACCCTTGCTGTCAAGGCAGCATTTAACCAATTACAGCCAATCACGACCATTAAAGGGTTTCCTAACAAAACTAGAATTAATGGGAATCAGGCAGGAAATGCTTCACCATTTGAAATCATACCTACCACCAAGAAAGATGGTTGTGGTTGCTGGAGGTCAATCATCTCAACCCCTGGACATCACTGCAAATCATCTAATAGTTTACTCCTAAGATACTGAAGCAGTCCATTTCCATATACAGCTCAACTGCTCAATTTTGGGTGGCATGGTGGCTCAGTGCCAGGGGCCCAGGTTAAATTCCGGCCTCAGGCGACTGCCTGTGTGGAGTTTGCACGTTCTTCCCTTGTCTGCATGGGTTTCCTCCGGGTGCTCCAGTTTCCTCCCACGGTCCAAAGATGATGTGCGGATTAGGTGGATTGGCCATGCTAAATTACCCACGGTGTCTAGGGTGGGAAATGCAGAGGTAGGGTAAGGGGTGTGATGCTCTATGGATGGTCGGTATGAACTCGATGGGCCGAATGGCCTGCTTCTGCACTGTAAGTAAATCATAGAATTCCACCTCAAAGGACAAGAGCATAGGTTCCCCTCCAAGCCACATACCACCATGACTTGGAACTATATCATTATTCCTTCATTGGCACTGAGTCAATATCCTGGAGTTCGCTTCTGTACTACATAGACTGCAGTAGTTCAAAAGGCAGTTCACTATCAACCTCTCGAAGGCAATTAGGGTGGCAATACATGCTGGCCTAGCTAGTGATGCCAACATGCTGTAAATGAATTTTAAAAAAACCTCTAATCTCTGGAATTCCCTCCATAAATCACTCCATCTCCCTGTCTCCTTTAATAAGCTCCTTAAAGCTTACCATTTTTGCCCAGGACATCAGCTGTCCTAATATTTCTTTATCAGACCCCATTACCAACTTTTTGTTTGATTACTGTCTGGTGAAACACCTAGTGATTTTTTTTCTCTATAATAAAGATGCTATGGCATGTGAATACCAGATGTTGCAAGAGAAATGCATCTCAGTTCAATTGCCCAAAACATCTAGAACCCTCCTTTCCTTGATATGCAGTTAAACGTTGAAATCCAAACATTGCTGTCCATAATACATCACTTTGCCATTACATTCACAAAAATGAAATCTCTGTACCTGCAATGTGGATACAAACTGCACGTTAATTCATTTCAATTCATAAGTAAATTCCTGAATCCTATTAACATGCTCAGTTTTGATTACAGTCAGAAAACTTCTCCCGCATATTCCTGCAAGCTATAATTGTTATTGAAGACTTAGAACATAAAATAATACATTTCATATTTTTAAAAATTTTCCTGTCTCCTTCTTCTCAGTCTCTTAATCCAATGTTTCTTTCCCTATCTTTACATCCCTTAAAAGTATTAGGACAAAGAATAAGGACTAACAGAATCTATGGCAGTTTGGATTAAAGCTGACATTAGTGTTTGTGAATGTGCTGTGAAACAGAACAGCAATTATATTTTTGGCGTCGCACTGCAGGAGGCCAGCAGAAATTACAAGAAGCAGTTAAACCAAGGACAGTAGAAATATTTAATAAACATATATTTGCACAAACATCCACACCAATGCTTTTACAAATTGTGGCTTTTCGAAGAAAGAACCTGCATTTAGTGTCTTTTGCGATCTTATGCCGTCCTGTGCCCTTTATAGTCAGTGAAGTAGAATCACTGTCGGAATGTAGAAAACACAGCCTCTTATTTGTGCAGTCCAATACTGAAAATATCATAACATCCTCATTTGTGTGGGATCCAAATTGGACAGCCCCTGAAAGAAGGCTGTGATAATGATGATGCACAATTAATCCAAGCCCGTGCAATGTAATGCAGATAGTCTGCCAGTTTTGTTACGCTTACTCATTGGAATGACCACCATGTGCAGTCAGCAACCGTAGGGAATCCAATACCTTTACTTGTTAGTGTTACTTAAAGTCAGCTTGCACCGCTTAAAGAGAAGGTACATTGTGGCTACTGGAGGTGTCGAAGTCATAGGCCAAGGCCTAGAAGGATAGGACAGCACTTCCTATCGGTGCTGTGAGTAGTTTTGGTCCCCTTATTTAAGGAAAGATATCATTTCATTGGAAATAGTTTAGAGAAGGTTCAAGAGGATGATCCATGGGATTGTCTGATGAGCAAGGGCTAAACAGGTTGGGATCTACTCACTGGAGTTTAGAAGTATGAGAGGTGATCTCATTGAACCATGTAGGATTCCAAAGGGGCTTGACGGTATAAATGATGAGAGGACGCTTCCCTTCATGGGAGAGTCTTAGATCAGAGCTCAAAGTCTCAGAATAAAGGGGCACCAGTTTAAGACTGAGTTGAGGGGGAATTTCTTCTCTTGGAAAGTTGAATGTCTTTGGAACTCCTTGCCACAGAGAGCTGTGGGGCAGAGTCCATGTGTATATTTAAGGCTAAGATAGATTGATTCTTGATTGGTAAGGGAATCAAGGGTTACGGGGAAATGGCAGAAAAGTGGATATGAGTTATGTCAGATCAGCCATAATCAGATTGAATGGTGCAGCAGGCTTGAGGGGCTACATAGCCTACTCCTGTTCCTTTTTCTTATGCTTTTATGCTGTTATAATCATTGGGGTTGAGAACATAGAGCAATGATAAGGGTAGGCATTAGTGTGACAATGCTATGGCTTTAAGAGGTGTATTTTGTTTTTTTCTTTTGAAGGGAGTGTTTAAGAAAGAGAAGTCAAGCTGTCTATTTGAATTCAATAAAGTAAACACCTTGCGAGGCCTTGGGTTTTTCTTTAAAATTGGAACAATGGAAGCAGCCTGAATAGGTGGGATCAGGCTCTCCCAGAGCCAGGACTTCTGGTTTTTCAGTAGCAGTTTTTAGGGTCTTGAATCTGGGTTTGGCAGCTGCAGTACATCTCTCCCTGCTACTCTCTCTCTTTCTTTCTCTCTCTCTCGGAGTTTTGTCTTGATGTTTTCCTCTTGGACTGGAGAATTGCATGTGAGGCAATCTATTTTACTCTAAATTGAATGTTTAGGACCCCTCCCTAAAACAGAAAGTGGGAATCAGTACTTGTTGACCATAATGGATGTGTCTACTAGATTTCTAGACACCACGGTTAAAAGGACTGTAGAAGAGTTACTCAATCTTTTTTTACTAGATATGAACTACCCACAGAAATACAATCAGATCAAGGGTCAAATCTTACATCAAAGTTATTTGAAGAAGTTATGGATAGACTTAGGAATAAAGCAATTAAAATCTACTGCATAGCATCCAGAATCAGAGGGAGTATAAGAATGGTAGCATCAAACTTTGAAGACCATGTTGAAGGCTTTTAGTCAAGACTAGCGAAAGGATGGGGATAAGGAATTCCATTTGTACTTGTTGAAATTATGGATGCATGTCATGAATCAACTAAATTCAGTCCATTAGAATTAGTTTTTGGACATGAGGTGAGAGGGTCACTGAAATTAATTAAGGAGAAATTGGTGCGTCACAGTTCAGAAACTACATATTTGGACCATGTGTCAAATTTTAGGGAAAAATTAAATAGAATTGGCTATACAACATTTGAAAGTAGCACAGCATGTGCTGAAACAGGAAGCAGACAAGAAATCAAAACTTCACAATTTTGCTAGTAGAGATAAAGTGTCACACAGTTACTCCCTGTGGTAGGTGAACTATTAAAGGAGATGTTTAATAGGCCTTATTCAATTGAAAGGAAATTGAGTGAGGTGAATTATTTGATAAGAATGCCAGATTGAAAGAAATCTCACAGAAGGTGTCATGTGAATATGCTCAGAAGGTATTTTGATAGGGAAGGAAAGCAAAAGGAGAATGTTACTGGTTACAACACAAGGTGAAGAACCAAGTAAAGATGATTCTGAATTGGACATTACTGAAATTAAATTGGACAGCCAGGAAGTTCTCAAAAATTTGGGATAAATTATTGAGTCACCTTACAGAGGAAAACTAAAATGACCTGAAAGAGTTATTATGATTACACTAGGGAAGATATGTGGGAATAAACTGGGAAGTACTACTCTGATTATGCATGATCTAGATATAGGTAATGCTGTTCCAATTAAGCAACATGCTTATAAGCTTAACCCTCTAAAGTTGACACAGGTTCAAAGTGAGAATGAAAGCATGCTCAAAGACAATATAATCAAAGTGAATTGCAGTAAATAGAATTCACCTTTAATGGCACCAAAACCAGATGGTACCCAACGATTATGTGTGGACTATGGGGCAGGTACCTTTATCCGAAACAGCAAAGGAAATTTATGCTTTCCTGACACGAAATGGACAGTACTAGTTTAAACTCGTGCCATTTGGTATGAAAAATCTGCCAGCCACCTTCCAAAGACTAACCAATAAAATATTTTTGGGATTACCCAACTGTGTGGTGTACATCGACGATCTGGTGATTTTTAGACACACATGGAAGGAACATTTGGAGCATCCATCGGAACTGTCTGATTGACTTTGGGAGACAGGCTTGGTGATAAACCTAACTAAGAGTGAGTTCGCAAAAGCCCAAGTCACGTTCCTGGGCTATGTAATTGGACATGGGAAGATGGCCCCACAGATGTAAAAACAAAGGTTGCTGGGGAGTTTCCCATACCATCAATGAAGAGGGTAGTACTATAATTCCTGAGACTGAGTGGGTTTTAATTGGAAGTTCATACCGAGTTTTAGCAGTGTGATTTCTCCACTGTCTTGTTGAAGAAGTGCATAAAATTTCAGGGTATGGAAGAATGTCAGAAGGCACTTGACAGCCTGAAAGCAGTGTTAACCACAGCCCCAGTGTTAGTCACACCTAATTACACAAAGCCATTCAAGGTGGCTATTAATGCAAGTGATGTGGTTGGCGGTGCTGTACTCTTACAAGAAGACAATGAGAAGATAGAAAGACCTATTGAGTATTTTTCCAGAAAATTGAATAATCATCATAAGAAATATTCCACGATTGAAAAGGAGACCTTGAGTGTGGTGTTGGTGTTGCAACATATCAACAGTTATATTTGCCAGTAATGTGTCCGAGACAATAGTATGTACTGATCATAACCCCTTAAAGGTTTTGGAAAAAAATTAACGATAAAAATTCCAGAATGTTTAGATGGAACTTGTTATTGCAACCATTCAATGTGAAAATTATACACATGGCAGGACGAGAGAACATAGCTTCGGACACATTGTTGCGGCCTTGATGAAGGAGGATACAGGTACTTGTTTACATGCTGACAGTCAATGTAGTGCCAACGTATTGTAATACACTAATAGAGTAAGGCTAAAGGTTTTCAAAAACATTTGTAGTCACCAATATTGTATATTGGTGTTCATTTCTTTTTCAGGGGGAAAGCTGTGACTGTATTGTGGTTTTAAGAGGTGTATTTTGCCTTTTTTTCTGAAGGGTGGGTTTAAAACAGAGAAATCTAGCTGTCTATTTGAATTCAATAAACACCTTGTGAGGCCTTGAGCTTTTTTAAAAGTTGGAACAATAGAAGCAACCTGAATGGGTGGGGTCAAGCTTTCCCTAGAGCTAGGATGTTTAGTTTTAGTTTTTCAGTAGCACTTGTTGGGGTTTTGAAGCTGGGTTTGGAACTTGCAGTACATCTCTCCCCGCTACTCTCTCTCTCTCTGAGTTTTATCTTGATGTTTTTCCATTACATGTGAGACCACCTATTTTCCTGAATTTGCCTTTTCCAAGGGTGTGTTTATGGGATGTTACTAATATTGGAACAGTTACTGTTGGGTAGTTAAATAATTTAGTATTGAGTTAAGTTTTCCAATAGAGTTAAGTTATTCCAAATTCTTCTATCTTTTATTATATTTTAACTATGGTGTATGAATGCAATGTGTTTTGCTTCCAGACTGGAAGTTTGACTAATCGAATTGCATCAGGAATGCAACACCTGGCATTTACCTTTAATGTAAGAAAATGTTAGGGTCCACACTACCTTCTTTAATATATTTTGAGGGGCTTGATATGGTCCATAACATTGGTTTCAAGAGTGCGGTGGCTACAGAATGGAAGGGGAAATGGAGAGGTGAAACTGGTTATGCCTTGAAAGGGGCCACACACATTGCATTGTGTAAACAATGAGCACCTGTTGAGTGAAATGTGGGAAGCCAGACAACATCTTGCTGCCTGCTCGTGAAAATGTAGCTCTTAAACAGGACGTGCACTGTGACTGCAGCAAGCAAAAACAGTGAATCTACAAATGATTTTGACCCAGAAAAAGCGTGAAACATAGCTGGCCCTGGGTGCTAGACCAGGCATTCAGCTTTTCAGATGCTGAACTACCTGTTGGGAGCAGAGTTGGAGAGCATTCCCATGCTCACAGGATCCACAAGGCGTGCCAGACATAATGAACCTTCATTTTAAGAGGTATAAGCTAACTAATCAGTATCCTTTGATTAGATCCAATTTCAAAATACAAGTTACTTGTCCCACTTGCTTCTCAAAACAGTCTTCCAAACGTGGAATAGGATATGAATCAGATTTTGTAACTTTGCAATTGTCCACACATAATCGTTGGGTACCATCTGGTTTTGGTGCCATTTGGTGAACTCCATTCACTACAACTCATTTTGATTATATTGTCTTTGCATGTTTTCATTCTTGTTTTGAACCTGTGCCAACTTTAGAGGTAACAAGGTGTAGAGCTGGATGAACGCAGCAGGCCAAGCAGCATCAGAGGAGCAGGAAGGCTGATATTTTGGGCCTAGACCCTTCTTCAGAAATTCTTCAGAAATTCCAAACGTCAGCCTTCCTGCTCCTCTGATGCTGCTTGGCCTGCTGTGTTCATCCAGCTCTACAACTTTTTATCTCAGATTCTCCAGCATCTGCAGTTCCTACTATCTCTGAACCAACTTTAGAGGGTTAAGTTTATAAGCATGTTGCTTAATTGGAACAGCATTTCCTATAGCTAGATCATGCATAATCAGAGTAGTACTTCTCAGCTTATTCCTGCATATCTTCCCTAGTGTGATTGTAATAACTCTTTCAGGTCATTTTAGTTTTCCTCTGTAAGATGACTCAATAATTTATCCCAGTTTTGAGAACTTCCTCTTTGTCCAATGTAATTTGGGTAATGTCAAATTCAGAATCATCTGAGCTCAGTTCTTCACTGTGTTGTAACCAGTAATAGATTCTCCTTTTGCTTTCCTTCCCTATCAAAATACCTTCTGAGCATATTCACATGACACATTCTGTGAGGTTTCTTTCGATCTGGCATTCTTATCAAATAATTCACCTCACTCAATTTTCTTTCGATTGGATAAGGCCTACTAAACCTCTCCTTTAAAAGCTCACCTGTATTTTTGGGCTCTCTGCAGATATGTGCAGCCAATGAAAATGCAGTCAGCACTGGCTTTGCTTGACCTTTGCCCCAACTCGAAGAATGTTATTGATTGAGCCACCACTGATACAGTAATGCACTGTATTATCAATAGCTAATGGATACTGCATTCTTCCTGTAAAAGGACCACTTGCTCAGTGAATGGAGAGCTTTTAACTTTGGTGAAATTTTAATATCAGACACTGAACGTTGTTGTGAAGGAACTGAGAATCTACACGTCTAATATTTCTCCCATTAAAACAGTGCTGTCTATGGTTGATTTCTTTTAAAAAAAATCTTTACAAATTGAAAGTACAAGTATGAAAGATCATTCTTGGCATAAGATCCATTAATGCATGATTTGATAAGCAAAATGATTAGAGCCAGGATTTTAAAATCCTAGTCACAGTTAACATGTTTTGAAACTGGTTTTCCCAGCAACCCCTGCCCACCTTCCGCCTCCTCACTTGTCTCACGAACAATAGACAGATAAAAGTGTAAAAACCTGTCAGGAATGAGTAAGCAATATTGAGATCATTGTGTGGGAGCTGAAATTGTCTGGAAGATGGCAAATGGGTGAAGTGAACAAAGTTATGCAATCGGGACTTCCTGTGTGTTCATCTCTCATTCACTGTGTGCTAATGGTCTTGATCTACGACCCTTCCAAATGATTTGGATTCAGTCCTCCCAAAAGTACAAAGTCTAGAGCTAGACCTGCACAAAGCTGATGCTATACCATTTCCGATGGGAAAAGCTTTCCTTGCTTCTTGTAAACTCAGTCCAGTGAGTTCATAAAACGAGACAACTATTTATATGAATAGGAGCATTTAACACTTTCTTTCATCTTCTAGTCCTTGATTGATGTCTCTGTTCAAAGTTGCACAATTATTCACCACCCATGCTTCCTTGGTTGAATTCTTTTGAATCTCCCTTTTGT
The DNA here is from genome assembly GCF_021869965.1 of Rhincodon typus. Classification (NCBI taxonomy): domain Eukaryota; kingdom Metazoa; phylum Chordata; class Chondrichthyes; order Orectolobiformes; family Rhincodontidae; genus Rhincodon; species Rhincodon typus. The sequence goes on along the minus strand of NC_063352.1, from coordinate 20,341,262 downwards.
AAGTCCCACTGCTATTATTACCATCTGGCTTTGGGTTCTGAAGGCCTCTGATTTCATCCAATTTGCCCTCTTCTTTGCCAATGAGATTCTCCCCAACAGTGCTTGGTGAGATTAGTTTTACTGTGCCTTACTCTGTCCCTCCTCAATCTGTCTGCTGAGTGCTTCATCTGGAGTTTTACTTCATAGTGCTTAGGGCAGTAAAACTAATAATCCATGCTACATTCCCAAAGCAGGGTAGCTAATTGGACACCCTTAAGAATTTCCGGTCACAATCCCTCCTCCACAACTGTCTATGCCATGTTATTTTTTTGCCATTTGAAGGTCCTAATCAGACTGAAAGCTAGGTGGCCTGCCAACCAATGACATGGGTCATCTCCAAAAGGTGGCAGATACTGCCTGGTACCAGCGGCAAAGGCAGGCAGCAGCTATGAGAATTCATGCCATTGTCTTAATGAAGAGAGCATGCAGCCCCTTTAAGAACCAGCAGCAGAAATGAAGGGTGACTGGACAGAACTGAGGTAAAAAGCAAGCAAAGGTAAAGTCAGCATTACAAGACCAGAGGGCTGCTCTTTCATTAGAAATAACTGATGGTGGTTTAACCTGAGGGTCACCCCATTTTGGATGAGGGAGAGGTTGAGAAGGACAGTTTTTCAGTGGTAACTTCCGCAGCTGCAGGAATTGAACCCACGCTGTCCGTATCGCTCTGCATTGCCTAGACCAGCCAACCAAACTTGTGAGCTGACCAACCCTCAATGCACATGAACTAGTGCAGGATACTCAAGGCCCCAAAGACTTTAAGAAACTTCCAAATCTCAGCAAACCTGACAGCTACATGCACCAGACTATTGCTGGAACCTCCACTGGACATGACATTCACACCCTGTGGGAGTTTTAGGGGCCAATAAATTGGAAGCAAACGCACTCTCCCAATACCTCCTCAGCCTCACTTTAAAAACTGCAGACTTTCCCGGGACCTAGCCTAAATCTTGGTTGCACGAGGTTCTGACCCAGCAGCAATTGATAACGCAGACCTTTGTTTCTGCTCCAGATGAACATACGAAAGCAGATGCAATAATACAAAGTGAATATGTACATTTTGCAGAAAGAAAACTGAAGCAGTCCTTAAAGGGTTAAGAGTTTACAAGGCCAATTGGCAGTACTGCTGAAAGAAGAATTCAGGCTAGAACTGAGTTATCAATTATACAGCCCAGGGCCAAGTTGCAGCCGGTCTCCCTGTTGTGAATGTCTCTACTTAGAATTGCCGTCTTTGCTCTGCTAAGAATTGCTGGTCAAGCTGGGATTCAGTGTTTTTTTGTTGCAAGTTTTCTTGCTGTGAAAGACAGCAAAGGAATGCAGTAGGAAGCAATGTTATCTATACAATGAGTAGTCAAAGCTATTGAATCAGAATGATGGGTTTAACAGAAGATTGCTAATACTCCAGAAGTGCCCTTGAGTCTCTGAAAAATGAAGCTTAATCTTTATGTGACAAACCCAAGAGAAACACGTAAAGGTATTAAACAGTACTGTGTTTTTTCACCCCCTTTTTCTTTGAATGCTGCTGTAACAATATTGAAAACAGATAGGACCAGTCAGTTGAACAAAAATAACAGTTTGTTCCCTTTCCAATTGGCTGTAGGAAGGCAGTTGTGACCAGATGATGGATCAATAGTGGAAGTGTGGGATAGTTTGAGGCAGGAGGATATGTGTGTAGAGGAACATAACCAAACCAGAGTTGTCAAACCTTATTCCAACATGTTCTCTTCTCCCTTCCTTTGTAAACATTTCCTTTGGAAACTGCCCATGGCAGAAGGAACAATTTTATGGTGCAGGGGCTCACAGAAACAGATCTGGCTGCACTGCATGAGGCAATATTTTGAGCATTCTAGAGAATGCACTTTGAACAAGGCACTGGGTGGGATTGTAGCCCTAACTCAAACTGGGTTACAGTAATAAAGAGTTCAAGTTCAGACTTCTAAACAACATATGAAGAAAATAAAATCACAGTGACAGATAAATATTAGGAATCTAGCAAAAGAAGCTTGGTGCATCTTTAACATATAATTAGAATTGCTGCATGACTGCATATGGATATTTTCACATATGGCCTAATTCCTCTGAAACATTAGCTTTGTTTTCAAACACACTTACGTCAAATTACCAAGAAACACATGTATGTCTACCATATCTTGAAAGTAAAAACCACATTTTGAAATCAAAAATGTCTCAGCAAAAGTATGCACTGGCAATTTAGAAATCACAACAAGATGCAAAGTGATAAATGCAAAATAAAGACAGACACTGGTGAGCTCTCTCTGTACTGTACAGATTGCGAACACCCTGGGTTTGATGATTTAGCTGCAGAAAGGGTTTATTACCACTGATCCACAAGAGGTCACCACATGAAGGGAAGCGTAGAGCTGTAAAGGAAAGGTGAGACCATCGTTATACTCTGCAACACCATTTAGTTAATGATTACTGGTAGGATCCACCCCTTGCATCAGATACCACTTCATGTAGGTACACAGGCACCACGTTCAGGTGAGGAAAGGTAACGGTCGGGCGAATGGGGCATCTGGAACTGGGGGGCACTGTCAGAAGAAAACCACAGTTTAGACCTATGGGAAAAAACAAGACCAGAAACTATGTCAGCTTATGTTATAGGACTTGATTACTCTCTTTTCCTTCTTCCCTCTCTACCACACAAGATTTTAATCTTAGAAGTTGTCTTCATCAACGCGATGAGACTGCAACATGATTCTCAATTTATTCCGATGACTGGTCTGAAAAATGTATCAAGTGGCAATTTCCATTTTGTATAGTTGTTCATGTAGTACTTTAGTAGGTGCATCTGCGGACTTGCATCTCTCAAGGTGCACATATGAACAAATACACAGAGTTAAAAAAAACTACATAAAGTGATAATAGTTTTAGTTAACTGCATGTAGCTGATTTCAGAGATAAAATGAATAAATACTTAAGTTTGTTGAGAAATAATCTATTTGTTTAGATAGAATCTATTGCAAAAAGTTGATCAGTTCCCTGCTGCACAATATGGGGCCTTTAATAATTTGTCCATTCCGTGTCTGAGATTCAGCTTCATATAGCCCATCATGGCTGAAGAAACTGAGTGGATACTTTGGGGTTGTACTAAATATCATGCAGATATTCACCAGAGTTTCAAAGAATGAAAGGTAATCTCATGAAATCTGACAGGATACTTCGAGGATCAGAGAGAGTAAATGCAGGTAAGATGTTTCCTCTAGCTAGGCAGCCTAGAAACAGGAGTCATGATTTTAAAATAAAGATGAAGTCCCTTAAAAGTGAGATGATGAATATTTTACTCAGGGGATTGTGAATCTTTGGAATTCTCTATCTCAGAGGGCTGTGGAAGTTCAGTCTGTCAATGGCACAAAGGGATTTGTGGATAATGTTGGAAAAAGGCATTGAACAAAGAACAAAGAACAAAGAAAATTACAGCACAGGAACAGGCCCTTTGGCCTTCCAAGCCTGCGCCGATCCAGATCCTCTATCTAAACCTGTCGCCTATTTTCCAAGGATCTGTATCCCTCTGCTCCCTGCCCATTCATGTATCTGTCTCGATACATCTTAAATGATGCTATTGTGCCTGCCTCTACCACCTCTGCTGGCAACACGTTCCAGGCACCCACCACCCTCTGCGTATAGAACTTTCCACACATATCTCCCTTAAACTTTTTCCCTCTCACCTTGAAATCGTGACCCCTAGTAACTGAGTCCCCCACTCTGGGAAAAAGCTTCTTGCATCCACCCTGTCATGATTTTGTAGACCTCAATCAGGTCCCCCCCTCAACCTCCATCTTTCTAATGTAAATAATCCTAATCTATGCAACCTCTGTTCATAGCTAACGCCCTCCATACCAGGCAACATCCTGGTGAACCTCCTCTGCACCCTCTCACGTCCACATCCTTTGGGTAATTTGGCAACCAGAACTGTACGCAGCATTCCAAACGTGGTCGAACCAAAGTCCTATACAACTGCAACATGACCTGCCAACTCTTGCACTCAATACCCCGTCTGATGAATGAAAACACTCCATATGCTTTCTTGACCACTCTATCGACCTGCGTTGCCACCTTCAGGGTACAATGGACCTGAACACCCAGATCTCTCTGTGCATCAATTTTTTTTTTCTGTGCATCAATTTTCATCAATGAAGTGGATGATCAGTCATGATTGATTATATTAAATGGTGAAGTAGACTTGATGGGCTGAATGGCTGCCTCCTGCTCCTGTGTTCCTAAAGAAGATAAACCAGAATACTTTATTACTGGCAAAAAGCAGCAGACATTAAAGGTCCAGAGAAATGTGGTGAGCCAGGTACATAAGATTATTAACGTATCAGGAAAAGGTACAGAAAACAATCTCAAAAGCTAATGGAACGATATATCTCGTAGACTGGATTCATAAAGGTGGAAGTTACACTCCAAGTATATAAATATACAAAGCTCTGATTAGAACATACCTGCAGATGTGTGAACATCTTTGGACACCACAGCTTAGGAAGGATGTTCACTGATATTTTAGGGGGAATGCAGCCTAGATATTAAGAATGATATCTGGGCTCCCAGGATTAAATTATGATATAAGATGCAAAATCCTGGAATTAGATGGCTTGGAGGTGATTTGATTGAATTTTTCAAGGTGGTAAGAAAATAAATAATGTAGATTGAGAGAAACTATTTCCATTCATTAAAACTAGTTCTGATTAAACAATCATCAATAGAAAACATTAATTCTGTATCTTTGCCTACAGGGGCAGCATGGTGGCTCAATGGTTAGCACTGCTGCCTCACAGCACCAGGGACCTGGGTTCAATTCCCACCTTGGGTGTCTCTCTCTGTATGGAGTTTGATCATTCTCCCTGTGTCTGTGTGGGTTTCCTCCCACAGTCCAAAGATGTGCAGGTTAGGTGGAATGGCCATGCTAAATTGCCCATAGTGTTCAGGGGTATGTAGGCTAAGGGGATTAGCCATGGGACATGAAGGGTTAGGATAGGGAGGTGAATCTGGGTGGGAAACTCTTTGGAGAGTCAGTGTGGACTTGTTGGGCCAAATGGCTTGTTTCCACACTGTATGGAGTGTATCAATCTATCATGTGAGCTCGATGCTTCTGCTAGAACAAGCCCCAATGTCCAGTCTTCAATTTCTGCCTTATGTCTAATCATACTTTAAATATGACCTAAGCATTAGGTTACTCTTGCTGTGTGAACTGAAATCTCACATGAACCTACAGATGTTTCTCTAATCATCCTGAAGCAGTACAAATATTCTCTGTAGTGTGATAAGGCCAATTATGGCAACAAGCAGATTTTTCTAAAATATAACATAATTTATTTTATTCTGTTTTGTAGTGCTCCTTGTAAAATTTCTTGATGAACAAATTTCTGAAATTAAACTTAAGGACTGAGTTCCCAACCTCTGTGGCTTACACTTGCTCTGGATTTGTTTTGACTATGAATCAACTCATCCAAATCAATGCAGGGTGACAGGACTCGGGTGTGGAATTTCACAATCGAGATAGATAGCTCAAGTTGGAAAATTTCCTAACTCACTGAATCTGCCTTGATTAAAAAGTACACCAAATTATGCAATCTTTACTGCTGGGTGCTGAATGAAGCCAGGCATGCCAAACTTGGATATAGACTGTGAGCAAATAGAGGGCTGGGCCTGTGCCAAGGTGAACTGGTTACAAGGTCAGCCTCAGCTCCATGAAACTACAACACAGTTGTTTCAGAAGCTGTTGGACCCTGTACCCCTTACACTTCACACACCCCTCATCCACCACCCATCTCCAGAGCCCCTCATATGCTGAATACCACCTCAACAGCAACTCATGCCCTCACACCCAATACCATGGTTCCTTATACACTCCATGCCACTTCCAGAGCCACACAACCAATATCTACCTTAAGAGCCATATGAAGATGAAAAAGATAAACTAACAGCCTGATAACCCTCAATGTTGCAAACTTGACAGTGATAATATGTCTCGTTCATGGAACACATTGAAAACTTTGAAATCTCAAGTAGTTAATCTCTTACAAAAACAAACATACAAATATTCATTCATCATGTCAAAGACAGCTAATCCTTTAATAACCTTTTTAGACTGTCAATCAAATAATAAACTCAAAAGCCCTGCTGAGACAATTTTAACTTCTCAAAATCACCCAATTTCATTAGATAACAATAGCTCTTGTTTTTTCTTTATTCATTCACGGGATCAGGGCATCGCTGACTAGGCAGCATTTATTACCCATCCCTAATTGCCCAGAAGGCAGTTAAGAGTCACCCACATTGCTATGGGTCTGGAGTCACAGACCAGACTGGGTAAGATCGGCATTTCCCTTCCCTACAGGACATAAGTGAACTAGTTGGGTTTTTCTGACAATTGATTTATGGTCATCAATTGACTCTTAATTTATTGAATTCAAATTCCACCATCTGCCATGGCGGGATTCAAACCTGGGTCCCCACAACATAATCTGGGTTAATAGTCCAGCCATAATGACACTAGGCCTTCTTCTCCCCACTTTTCTTGGGAAAATGTCAAAGAACTCTACTGTACAAACAGATACTGTATTACTTTTATTTCTAAAATGGAGCTGATGGTTTGTCGATTAAAGCAGTCCATCAGAGGTCTATTTAAATCTTAAAAAAAAGTTTAAGGAGCAGAGGAAACTTCAGAGCATGGCAGTCATACATACCTTATCCGCCCTTCCACAGATTTTACATTTAACTCATCAATTTAACTCATCTCACACTGTGGATTAAGGATCTTACAATAGACAAAATAGGATCTGTTTGAACACAGCATTGAGGAATGGGATTGCTTCAACTAGATCCACCCACCATTTTTATAGGTGTGGGGGGCCTTCTGGAATCTGTGAAAAACACAGCCCTTAATCCATGACCCTAGCAATTCTGTGGTCCGTGAATAGTCCAAAAAAATGTTAAACTAGCTACCCCTTGGCATGGTGATCCCGGAAGTAAGGATCTCCCACCAGGTTCTTGTGAATGAAACCATTTCACTGTCACAGCTATGAAATTACTGAGGTTTACAGGTGAGTCAGGTGTGGGATACAAAAGAAAACAGTTGCTTCATTAAGATCCCATTTGGATCAGACCATCCATTTTGTAAATTTAGTAATTATTTTTGAGAAAGATAGAATCATGAAATAAGGATACACGAACACCAACTAGCCACCAAGAGGCACGATCAATTCTCACTGGTCTCAATACACATGGACAAGGAAGGACAGCAAATTGGACTGGGACAACACATCTATAATAGCACGAGCCAAACAGTGACATGCCAGGGAATTCCTGGAGGCCTGGTATTCCAACTGGAATTCCATCAACAAACACAGTGAATTGGACCCTATATATAAACCACTGGAAAACAGAACCGGAAGTGATGTCAACCACCCCAGCAAACTGAGGCATATAAATAACAAGCGGGACAAAACACCAATGCTTCACCGGAGATGCACTGGCGATGTTACCTACCAGTGTGACGAAATGTCTGCAATCAAACACACTGGCTCAGTGAGCAAGTCTACACCTTCAATGATGAAATATACATTATATTCCGACTCAAATAGTTAAGAACCCTAAAATGTGGCAATATTTTAGGGACTAGAAATTTGAAAAAAAAGCCAATTTGAGCTGTAGAATTTAAATAGAGCCTCAAATTTGAGATGAGTAATGTATGATCTACCTTGAGTGATAGTGGCCAGACAAGTTATCCTACGTCAATGTAATTGTTTACAGGAAAAATAGGATAAAAAGGGTTATTCACCTCATTCAGAATATTGAATCAGGGCCATGAGTGTAAATTACACAATGACTGTTGATTCAAGTTGACTTGATGAGCTGACTGTCTTTTTGGGAATTCCAATATGAATCGCAAAGAACTGGAATGGAAATATCACTGACAACATCGACTGAGAAGTTTGTTTGGAAGGTGATAGCCCCCAAAATGCATAAGAAAAGAATAAATGGATGTGGAAGATAACATTGCTGGATCAATCAGGATAAATTGTTGTGTTATGACTGATGTAACATTTTTATAACTGCTAACCTCAGAAAATTTGAAACTACCGTTGTGTGGCATGATGAGAGTCATGTAAATCATGAGATTACAAAGGGAGCTTGATCAACTGGGTCAATGGGCTGAAAAATGGCAGGTGGAATTCAATCTGAATAAATGTGAGGTATTGCATTTGGTAAAAGAAACAGGGTAGGACTTATACAATTAGTGGTATGGCCTTGGGTGGTGTTGTAGAACAGAGGGAACTAGGGGTTCAGGTACGTAATTCTTTGAAGTTTGCATCACATACAGGCAAGGTGGTTAAAAAGGCACTTACCCCACTTGTCCTCATTGCTCATTCCTTTGAGTATAGGACTTGAGAAGTCATATTGAGGTCGTACACATTACACGTGCAACTTTCGAGGGTTCTATGGGAGGTGGAGACCATTACTTCATCATCTGTTATGCGTAATGATGTCTGTACTGAAACAAATGGAAAGTTAAATGATTGATATGGATCTAGGATAAGAAATAGGTTGAAGTGCAGCAGACACTCCATTTCGATGTGTTGGTCACTGAGCTGTCACGGCACCTTCACCAAGTTGCTGCACACACTGAGACTGAAGTTGAAAGAATGTCAGAGACGTGGCCCCTGTTTTCAGGGCACAGCATATCAGTGTTTGGAGAAGTATGTTCAGCCCTCATCTGGAGAACATGCCACCATGGATTCTTCTGAAACCCAAGAGCTTCTTTCCCCGCTTATGTTCCCAACACGAGTTCGAGTTCTGAGCGCTGCCGCTGGTGGGATGTGGTCACTATAGCTACCTTCCTAAAAAGGCCAACCAGGGCCAACAGCAACCCCAGGAGCTACAGCAGGACAAGAAGCTTCCAGCTTAGTGAGAAATCATTGTTTTAGGGCCCCCTTGGAATGCTGGGATCTGCAGGAGGAATAAAGATTTTTTGGCTTGACTCCATTTCCTGGGGATAAGTGTCAGTGCAGGTTCCACATGAGCCAAGGATTGCAGGGGAAGGACAGGATTGCCTCCTGGTGATGGTGAAAGTGATAGCCGCTACCTATGTTCATACTACTGGCTTCATCCAGGGAGCAACGGGTGGCGTGTGCAGGATCTCTCAGCCGTGCTCCCACAAATGCAACAGGACAGAGACCAATATCATCTGGGCAAGATAGCACCAGTTCATTTTGTTCCCCATGAACCAACTCACACTTAGCAAAGAAAGGGTAAAATTCAGCCCAATGTCTTCACTGGGTTGATCATTTCCAGAGCACGTGGATCTGTTCTTGCTAGTTCACAGATTCGAGTGACAGCTGCTTCTTGCTCTATGCCCCCAAATTCCTGTATGACCTTTGCAGTGAGCTTGTGTAGATGTTCACACTCTGATGACAAATTAGGCTAGAACTTTGCTAAATAGTTCATGAATCCAACAAACTGTTGCACCCTTTTCACATGCTGGCTGTTGTGTCTCTGTTTTAGCTCTCAAATTTTAGGATCCAGATGAAGTCCTTTTGATGTCCTACATACTTGGTTTCAATTGTATCTTTTTCTTCTTGTTCCACTGTTTTGTTTTAATCATGCCTTTTCCTTCTGCTGTTCTGTAATGACTGTCTCTTCTACTTTCATTGGCTCATGAATTAGCTGCCAGCTTCTCAATGAACAATTCCTTTGCCTTCTCATTTTTCTGTCCATTTGTAAGGAGCTCCTGGATTCTCAAACTGAAGTCAGCTGGAAATCTCCTTGGCAGATGCTACATTGTTCTCATCTACTTTGAGATGATGGTCACCAGTTCAAGACTTTAAAAAAATCTAGGATGCAATATAACTTGCAGCATTTTCCTCAGCACCGCTAACTAGATTGCTACACCTATTTGTCCAGGCTTTGTATTCATTTCTGTAACTATTTCATAGTTTTGCAAATCGGAATGTAAAAATGTCTAATGTTGTCTCATATCTCCTTTCAGTTCCATAGCGCTTGGGGATGGAACACTTACCTGGTAATTCAAAGTTGGGGACGGTGGCTTAAATTCCTCCTTTTTTTTAAACCATCACCAGATTTCCTATAAGTCTAAATATTCACACAACGTGAGCTGCACAATTCTGACACAATGTTTCATACAATGTATTTAGTGGCTGCCACAAACTTAAACGAAAGCACTTAAAGCAGAGACAGAAGTTACATGATGATGTAAGACAGCTGGCATGCTCTATACAAATACTTTTCTCCAAACCGCTATTAACTCAGAGGCAGTATGTGCTCCCCCAAATAAGCCAATGACTGACATGACTCAGTTGCATTGAATATCTAGGACAATGTTGTCGGAGTATTCCAATGGCGATCAGATCCTTGTCTCCAGAAATTTTAGCTTTGAGTACAGTATGCTGCATCTTCCTTTTTTATTCCCTGGCTGTGCATTCTGGAAAGAGATGGTGTGCAAGTAAAATTACCTTGTGAAAGGTGGGGCTTGCAATAAAGAATTTTCATGGTTTTGTTGTATGATATCCCCGAGAAGGCTGTATTTTCTCTGTATCCTATTAATGGGAGCTATCAGTCACCTTGGCAACAAATGAAAGGCCCAAGGGTACAAAAGTCTATTTTAAAAGGGGGAAGAGAGAAAGCTGAAAGGGAAACTGCAGAGGTAAGGCTGCAGTGTTTGCAGGCCTGAAGAAAACAAATAGTGGGTGCTGGTCTGAAGAATATAAATAGCGGGTGCAGGTCTGAAGAATATAAAGAGTGGGTGCAGGCCTGAAGAATATAACTAGTGGGTGCAGGCCTGAAGAATATAAATAGTGGGTGCTGGCCTGAAGAATGTCAAATTAACAATTATTACACGACAACACTTTAAAAAAACAGGTTAATGGGAGCTATTGACAACTCTGGAAGTTTCTTTTTAAAGGTAGTAATGAGGATTCCTTTATTAATGAAGATTGTATAACAGGGATTTCCAGATTGAAATGTTTATAGAACTTAATATTTCAAACATGGCATGCACTCCTGTTTAAAACAGTTCCAACACATCTTAAACTACGTTCCCCAGATCAACACTTAATTTTAAAAATGTTTTTCTCTTCTGTATTTGGACATGTTTCGAATGTAGGAGAGAGTAGTAATTGAGGAAACTCTCTCAACATTGCAAGACAAAAGAACTGGGAAAAGAACTCCCTGTTTAGTCCAAGTGTGCATCTGCAATTTGAGGAAATAATGTGCAAAATCCCTGTAAAATTCAGCACATTCATCTAGTATTGTACAATGGCAATCTGACTGAGCTTTGCTGGTCCATTTAAATGTCAAGTGTGTAAGTGCTGCTGCTGAGTTTGCCAAACATTTATATTTGGTAACTTGACATTTCAATGTAGGCATGACTCTGAAGGTTTATATACCTCCATTGTATTATGTTCCAACCTATTCAACTTTACAAGTAACGTCTACAAATTGTGGGAATTTCGCCCCCCTGTTTCTGGCCAGAAATAGAAAGAAACCAAAAAGTAAGAGCCTGCTTTTTTGTACGGCTGCCACAATCTCAGGAAGTCAGAGCGCTTTTGAAGTGTAATCATTATTGTCATCAAGAAAATTGCAATCAATCAATTTGTACAGGAGAGGGTGCAGAGGAGATTTACCAGGATGTTGCCTGGGGTGCAGAGTTTTAGTTATAGAGAGAGATTGGACAAACTCAAATTGTTTTCCTTAGAGCAGAGGAGATTGAGTTTGGTGGGGAGAGGGGTGGGGAAGGTGGGGGGTGGGGTGCGGGGCGCGACATGATTGAAATGTATCAAGTTTATGAGGGGGATAGATAGGGTAAACAGGAGAAACTTTTCCTCTTGATGGAGGGATAAATCACCAGGGGCATAGGTTTAAGATAAGGGACCCAATGGGTGATGGGAATCTGGAACTCACTGCCGCAGCTGATAGAGGCAGAAACCCCCATGACATTTAAGGCGCATTTAGATGTGCACTTGTGATGCCAAAGCATAAAGGTTTGGACCAAGTGCTGGAAAATTAGATTAGAATAGTTGGGTTGTTGTTTTTGACCAGTGTGGATGTGATCGGCCAAATGACCTTTCCTGTTCTGTAGACCTCTGTGGCCATATTGACACATGTCCTTCTTGGTTTTGAAAGAAGATGCCGTTGCAGTAAAGTTGGTTGTTGCAGTGCATTCTGCAGATCAAAATGTGACCAGGTCCATTTACAGGAAAAGGGAACTTCCGGAGAGGAAGAAACTAAAGAGGATATAATGACATGACTTTCTGTGCAGTTTCTGGACTTTTGGAGATTAAATTACAACAGGAATTTTAGTTTCAATGCAGTTGCATCTTTCCACTTTAAGATTATTATGGAATTTAAAAAAAAAACTGGCTCAATCTCTGGTTGTCATGACATGACCAGTACTGCCTGTGTCCTTGGTTGGAAGATAGTCTCGGACCATTTTTAAAAACATGGAATGATTTACAGTAGTCAATATTTTTCACATAAAACGTGAATGCTATCATTAAAGCATATCCCTGCAAGGCAATGTTGTACCCTGACAGTAATTTTGAGTTCTACTGTCATACGTGGGAGCGTTGTTAAGGTGATAAGATCATATTTGTTAAGCCCAGCGTAGAACAACCAGCCTTTGCTCTGACTCAGTGTCATCAAATTGCATCATACCTTTGGTTCCAAGCCAAAAATGAAGCACCTTAAGTTAATTTTCTTAATTACTGGCTTTCCCAGGTTTTTTGTTGTAATTTGTCCAGAATGATATTTAACTTTTGTTAGTGTTCCTGGTACAAACCAAATAATTTGTTTTGGTCTTCTCAGCAAAGCTCCAGAAAACAATTTCAAAGACTTGAAAGATACATACTATGCAAATTGGTAGGAACTCCTTTATGAATCTGCCCTTCTTGAGCATCCAACACTTTGGTTAAGCAATAAAGGCAAAGTTGGCACGAAGGGTTGGTGTACGTGCAGAGTACTGCTGATTCTTAAATCCAAATTTTCCTTATTGTAAGTGAATAACTTCTACTCCACCTTCTTGCAAACGGGATACTAGTCTTGTAGGTTAAAGGTCTGAAAACATAGATTGGAGAGTCACAGCCAGAGAAAGCACCATAGTCATAGAGTCATACAGCACGGAAACAAACTCTTCTGTCCAACCAGGCCATGTCGAACATTATCCCAAACTAAACTAATCCCACCTGCTTGCTCCTAGCCCATATCCCTCCAAACCTTTCCTATTCATGTACTAATCCAAATGACTTTCAAACATCGTAATTGTATCCACATCCACCATTCCCTCAGGAAGTTCATTCCACATGCGAACCACCCTCTGCGTAAAAAAAAATTGCCCCTCAAATCTTTTTAAAGCCTCTCTGCTCTCACCTTAAAAAATGCACCCCCTGGACTTGAAATCCCCTATCCTAGGGAGAAAAACTTCTACTACTAACTTTATCTATACCCCTCATTATTTTATAAAATTCTATAAGCCCACCTCTCAACCTTCTACGCTCCAGTGAAAAAAATGTCCCAGCCTCTCCAGCCTCTCTTTATAACTCAAACCTTCCATACCCGGCAACATCCTGGTAAATCTCTTGCGAATTCTCTCCAGCTTAATAATGAAAGCATTCTCGTCAAGGCTATTGTTCATCTCAATATTATTTATAGGGATTTGAACATAGTGGTACCAGGTAAAATAAAATAGGATACATGGTTAATAGTGAAGGATATCTGATGACTTCACCAGTTTGTAGGCAGCTTAGCAGACTGGACACAATCAATACCAGAAGCAATTTTGACTTGTAAGAATTGTCAATACGCGCCAGTTTCAGGGAAGAAAAGCAATGTGTTTTTGGCTGGAGTATTGTCACTGGGAGCTTCTCTGCTCCAGGAGTAGGCTGTACAGCTGCATATGCCTGCTCTGCCATTGCAGATGATCATCGTTATCTACCTGAACACTTTGCTGTACTATCACTCCACCTCTTGATTCCCTCAGTGTCCAAACATCAATCAGTCATAAATATCTTCAATGACAAAGTATCCATAGCCCTCAAGACTAAAAGCATTTTTTTTCCATTCATGGTATGTGGATTGGCAATATAAATACTGTGGCTACAAGAGCAGGTCAGAACCTGGGATTCCTGCTATGAATAACTCACTTCCTGTCTCCACAATGCCTGTCCAACATCTATAAAGCACAAGCTATGAGTGTTTTTGCTTCATGGAATGTGGATATTATTGACTGGTCTAACATTTATTGCCCTTCCCTAACTACCCTTCAGAAAAATGGCCTTCTTGAGCCACCAAAGTCCATTTGGTGTAGTTACGCCAACAATGCCATTTGGGTGGGATTTCCAGGATCTTGGCCCAGTGTGGCTGAAGGAGCGAGAACATATTTCCAAGTCAGTGTGGCCTGAAGGGAAACTCGCGGGTGGTGCCATTCCTATGTCTCTGCTGCCTTTGTCCTTCTAGGTGGCAGTTGTGAGTCTGAAAGCTGCTGTGTAAGGAGACTTAGTGATTTCTGAAGTGCAACTTGAAGATTGCACACACTGCTGCTACTGAGCATTGGAGTGAGGGAGGGAGCTTTGTGGATGTAGTGCCAATCAAGTGGTCTGCCTTGTCCTGGATTGTTTCAAACTTTGGGTTTTGTTGCTTTTATCTAGACCAGTGGGCAGTATTTGATCACAATCTTGACTTGTAGACAGTGGACAGACTTTGAGGAGTCAGGAAGTGAGTTATTCACTGAGGAATCAGCGTCTCATGGCCTCAGTATTTATATGGCAAATGCAGTTCAGTTTCTGGACAATGATCAATAGTAATCCTGTCCCCTGGATGTCGACAGTCCTCTGAATGGAGTACTCTCTCATCTCAGTCCTTTGCTGACATCTTATCCTTGTAATGATCCCAGCTGGTGTTACTACTTGATAAACAAACTCCCCAACTGAAATCTGGCTTGATAGATCATGTTTTATTTCATCTCATTGAGATCGTAACTCACTGAAACACAGGAATGCGTTGTTGCAGATTTGGTTTTAACAATAAAACAGAAGTTTATTTGGCAGAAAGAATAAACCAATCTATTTGCATATAGCAAACCTAAAGATTTTGAAGCATTCAGTAAATAAATTCATATTGAACCTAAAAATACTCCTTTACAGGTCCAAAAACACTACTGTACGGAACCAGAAAGTACAGTTTGTACACTACACATTCCAGAAGAAGCAAATCTATGCCTCTTACATCTCAATAGGTTCTATTTAACTGTTACTTCAATACTCAGTCTCTTCTCGGAGCTTTCATTCACATTAATTGAAATGTTCTCAGCTTCAAATCATCTCTTCAAAGTTTTATCCAAACGCTTCTGATGTGGGCCTATTACTAAACTCTTTATTTAAGATAATCTATTTTCTATCTTCTCTCTTTCACAGAAGAACTACTGTAAACATTTATTTTCATTCAGGGAATTCTGCAGAACTGCCTCAAACTGAAAAACCAAAAAAAAATTTCCACAAACTATGGACATTTCTCTTAAGATTAAAAAAATGTCCTGAATTTGTTAACAGAAAACTGAATGCACAATTGCTTACCTTGTTTGGTCTTAAAACCTCCAAATATAAATAAAAACTCATTAGTTCTGAAAGGTGCGGACTCAAGCTGTTTTAAAGTAAATCACCATGACGACAGAAATACTACAAGTTAATCATGAGTTCTTCAAGCAGACAGAAAAAACCCATATGTCACCAATTCAAAATACAAAAATCAAAACTTAGATAAATGGTATCAAAATATGTAAGTAAAACATACAATCTACATCACTCCATGGTTTAGAGTTTTCGACTCTGTAGCCTGGCAAAGCAATCTCTCAGCACCTACCCTGCCAAGCCCTCAAAATATATGTTGTTACTTATTCCAACTAGATCACCTCTCATTCTTCAAATGTACTAAATCTCCTAATTTGAAGATCAATATGGGCAAGGACAGCCATTTAGTACATCTTTGCACATCTGCCCAGGAAGGAGCCTCATTTAAGGATTAAAACAGTTTTTAAAATGGCTGCAAGGCCTTTGCTTCAATCGCTGGGATTTTCAGTAGCCCATTGGGTGCGACAAGAAGAGTGGATCCACTTTGGTATCGGCATTTCCAAATGGTGTAGCACTGTCTCAATACCCTGGTGACACACTGGAAGGAATTTTCAAAGCAAGTGTTGGGGCCTGGGGAAAGTGGGAAACTTGCTGACTTCCAAGTAGCTGCTCATCAAATTCCTTAAGGAGCTTGCGGACAGACTGGAGATGGCAGAAAGTGATTTCTGAATTGCAAGTAGCCAAACCTAAACTGTCTGGTGCAATGTTAGTGCACAGCTGCCAAGTTCAAAGTGGAAAACAATTAAACTTTTTTTTTTAAAGTCACAAAATATTTGGCAAGGGGGTTGTTTATGTCTCTATGTGTACGTGTATCCGTATATGCGTGTGTTTGTCAGTATGTGCGTGTGTCTGTCTCTGTCTGAGTGTACGTGTATCTCTGTGTGCATGTGTGTGTCTCTGAGTGTGTGACTCTGTGATGTGCAGACTCCTCTCCTTTGAAAGGCAGCAGCAAGCTCCCTAGTGTGGCGAAAGTGTGGCTTCTGGCTTTGCCATGCAGCAGCCAGCTCCTGCCTCTGGGCTGAGCTCAGCATAGCTAACCTGGCACTGTGCTGGCCATCGACTCAATTAGGCTGTCTCCATTTGAATACTGGGCTGTGCGGGGGTCAGGTCTGGATCCACAAAATAATCCAGGGACCAGATTCCCAAATCCAGATTGGAAATCAAACCCTTATGACTCTACCTTACAGTTTATTTCACGATTGATCGCTCTTCTAACACCTATAGCTCTAAGTTCTGAGCTTGATCATTTTCCCTTGTGCCAAATCTGGGATGGCAGCAGTAGCCCTAGCTGGGCACTTCTGCCATCTGTTATGGGAGGAGCTCGGAAAAAGGACAATGCTGTGATACTAAGCAGAGGAATTGGGAAATTGGTGTGGGATACATAGGCCAACAGCATTCTGTAAGAAATGGAAAAACAATTTCTTTTAAACAAAGTAAGTATTAACAGCACTGTTTCTGCTTCAGTTCTGTTGGCATCACAGATTAATATCTGTTTTCCGTCAACATTAGGTCAGTGGGTTGGAGGCAGGAACCATGATTGTGATTATAATTCATGACCAGAACAACAAACAGGAGACAACACAATTATCTCTCCACCACAATGCTCTCAGTGGTGGGACAGTTACATATGTGAAAGTCATTCCAGTCACCTCTCTCTGCCAGGATCTTGTGGTCCTGTATACATCATTTGCTTCAAATGTAAAAGGCCCATCCTTTCCTGACAATATCTGTTTTATTCCTTTTGAATAGTTGACACCTATGTGCCAGCTGTGGAAAGAGTAGATCCAGATGTTTGTGTGTTCCTGGAGCTGTTATAGTGAATTTGTTTACTATAATGAATCTGACATTCATTTGTATTTAACTTGTGCAGTTATGTCTTCACACGCAGTCAGCTGTATTTACTGGCAAAGCCAGTCCAGGAAATTCGGCAAATGTTATTCAGGTGTAGGGTGGGGGAATTGCACCTTATTTTCCTTAGGCATCAAACCCAAGAAAACCTTTGCCAACCGATCATTAGAAAGAGTTAGTACCGGGACCTGAATGTACACATGGCCAAACTTATCAATTAGTTCTCGAGTCTTGACCCTGTACATTAATCTGGGTAATAATATTTAACATGAACAAGTTGGCTTTGAATGCACTTTTTGTTGTTAGTAGCACTGGCTCCAATTGTATCGTACGACTCTCAATGTCATAAATTCCATTTTAGAAAGCACAAGAATGGGATCATAGCCCAGGCACTTTGGTAATGCTCAAGTAATTATGGAATATATTAATGTCAAAATCAGAAACACACGGAGTGTCTCATAATCATTGTGCCCTGACCTATCTTTCCTGTTCCACCTGGCACACCACATCAAGCAAAGACCCCAGTCTATCATTCAGCAAATCCAACATGTAAGGAGCTCACTGTGCCTTCCAAGCACAAGCTAATCCATGGCCTCATTTCGCTCAAGAAAATGGGTAAAACAAGCTTGATTTAAATAACACCTTCAACATAGTAAAATCTCCAAAGGCTTTTGGAGCTCCATTGAACAAAAATTCACTTGTAAGGAGATATTGGGAGAGGAACCAAAAGCTTGGCCAATTGAGGTAGGTTTAGGGAGCAACTTCAAATCCCTACAGTGTGGAAACAGGCCACCCTATCCCCATAACCCTGCATTTCCCATGGCTAATCCACCTAGCCTGCACACCCCTGGGCACTACGGGCAATTTAGCATGGCTAATCCACCTAGCCTGCACACCCCTGGACACTACGGGCAATTTAGCATGGCTAATCCACATAGCCTGCACACCCCTGGGCACTACGGGCAATTTAACATGGCTAATCCACCTAGCCTGCACACCCCTGGGCACTATGGGCAATTTAGCATGGCCAATCCACCTAGCCTGCACATCTTTGGACTGTGTGAGGAAACCAGAGCACCCGGAGGACACCCATGCAGACATGCGGAGAACGTACAAACTCCGCACAATTGTTCAAGCCTGGCACCATGAGGCAGCAGTGCTAACCACTGAGCCACTGTGCTGCCCTTGCTGGAGCTGAGCAAAAATTAGTGGAGCAATCAGATGCAGAACGATTTAGGGAGGGTATTTCAAAGCTATACTTAATACAGTTGTTTAATGGACACAGGAAAGGAGAATAATAGTTGTGCTGTATATTCCAGGCTGAAAGATAGGAAATGAGCAATGTTTTAACTGTAGTGGTTGTAAAACGTCCAGATGTTACCCTCATTATCCAACCATCATATCAATTGTACATCAACAGTGGAGATGATTGTAGAGATAACTTGAGTAAAATTGATCTTGTGAGAGTCATAAAAATAATGTTAGCCACCCCTTCAAGTCATATTTAATGGGTTTACAACCATCTGGCCCTTCCTGATCAATTCATCATTTGCACAATTTAGCAAGGATCTCACTTACTAGATCAAAAACGTTTGAACCTCAGGAACCTGGCTGATTCAGGAGTTGAAATGTGACGTCTACTGGAGTTATGTAACAAATGGTCGCAACAGATATTGTCAAGACCTGTGTATCTTTTTTGCATGGATTGTATAAACTAATCTGGCAGAAAGAGGATGAAGCTCTTCTTTCAAGTATCAATTTTGAACAGCTATGGTAGACACATTAGCTACTTGATCACTATCTATGGGACTAAATCAAGCTGGCATCATGGCATGTCCCACTGGCTTGAAACTTATACATTTTTGTCTTCGCACTGTACGTAGTAACATGCTAATAATTTTTGAGGATTTTTTTTTAGCCATTGCCCTCAGGGGAGCTCATGAGCAATGTTGTATACTGACTATTGATTTATAATTCAAAAATATAATAGACACAATAGAGATCATGAAGGAATTCTACTTTGTACTCCCCAGATGACCCCATGACCTGGTGAGTGCTTGCAGCATTTTTGCTTCTTATTTTAGATTTCCAGCATCCACAGTACTGTATTCTCCTTTGGTCTTGTTTTGTACCTTTAAATCAGGCAAGATACCCAGATGTTTAAGTTGACACCTTGGATCTATAATCTTTACATTAGGTATGCAGTTCACTATGGTCTAAGATCAAGTTTGAGAGGACATCAAATAGATTCAGATTTAAGAATTGATTTGGTTATGGAATCGAGAGCATTTTTTCCACAACATTTTGCGGCTATTAATTTCTCATGAGTCTTGGATAAAGCCAAGGCCAAAAAGGGGGAAAAAAAGGGATAAAACAAACTGAAATCATTATTAAAAGTCAGCAGGATCCTGTGACTGGTAAGGCAACAAACTGTGGAAATAAAAATTAATATTATAAAGACCAAATTCCCAGTTAGCAGATCCATTTGTAATCTTCTCTTTGAGGTTGGTGATACCATTTGTATGATACAGTTTATACAAATTCACTTAATAAATTTGCACATCATCCATTTTACACGATTACACATTCATTTTATTACACAAAGTCAAAATCTGTTGTCCTTTCACAACAATAGCTTCAACTTTCCTTCCACTGTCAGGACTCCAGCAAAAGAGATAAGCAACAATAAGTTAGACCAAACAGAACAACAAGACATTTACAAAGCCTGAAGTGTTGCATAATACTCATTCCTCTATTATGTACTCCCTGTTTTACTTTGATGAAAATATCTTGGTCCAAAAGGTTTTATTTTGAGGGTAACAAATTCTGCACTTGCTTTGCACTTGTCACCTCTGACGTCTACATCATGCTGGAAACGCAGCCTGTGCAGTGCATGCCTTGGAGAATATTTCATTCAGTTGGCCATGTAATTGCACACAGCCCAGGTAAGATGGGAAAACTAAATGAAGTGCTGCTGAAACATGTGCCAAGACCCATTCACCCATTGGCTCTGTGCTTACTCACCTACATTAGCTCATAAGCTTCTAATGCCTCCGTTTTACTGAATAATTCATGAAAAGGAGACCGTTCGATCTTCTATCCGCCTCCCACTCTCTCCCTATTTATTTCAGAACCCCCTTCCCCTCCCCCTTTTCTGATGAATGGTCTAGGCCCGAAACGTCAGCCTCTCTGCTCCTATGATGCTGCTTGGCCTGCTGTGTTCATCTAGCCCTGCACCTTGTTGTCTCGGATTCTCCAGCATCTGCAGTTCCTACTATCTCCGTTCGATCCATCATGTCTGCACCAGTTCTCTGAACGAGAATTTCATTCAGTGACCTTCTCTCTCTTTCTCCTGTAACCTCGCACATTCGTCCATTGCAGATAACAGCCTTTTTCCCCATTCAATGATTGTTCGTACCTTCACCACACGCTCCACTGCTGCATTTCAGATCCTAACCACTAGCTGTTTGAAAAGACTTTTTCTCACATTGACAGTGCTTCGTTTGGCAATTACCTTAAGTCTGTCCCCTCTCCCTCTCAATCCTTTAGCAAGTGGGAACAGGTTTCCCCTCCTATCCACAGTGTGCAGAAACCTCATGATTTTGAATTTCTTGATCAGCTCTCTTCTCCACCTTCTCTTCAAGAAAAACAGTTCTTGAACCATTCTTGTGAATTTTTTCTGCATCCTATCCAATGTCCACTTCTTTCTTAAAGTGTGGCATTCAGAAGCGGACGCAATGCTCCAGTTGAGACTAAACCAGTGTTTTAAACAAGTTTATCATAAGTTTCTTGCTCTTGTGCTCTGTGCCTTTATTAATAAAGCTTAGGCTATTGTATACTTTATTAAATATACTCTCAACCTGTCCTGCCACCTCCAACAAATAATGCACATATACACCCAGGTCACTCTGCTGCTGCAAACACTTTAGAATTGTAGCTTATGTTGTTTCTACATGTTCTTCCTGCCAAAATGATTTACTTCTTATTTCTCTGCATTGACAGTTATTACCACCCATCTGCCACTTCACCAACTTTTCTAAGTCCTTTTGAAGTTCTACCTTCTCCTTCTCACAGTTTACAATGCTTCTGAGATATGTATCATGCACAAACTTTGAAATTGCATCCCAAGGTTTAAATCATTAATACAAATCAGAACAAGCAGGGATCCCAAAACTGAATGGGGAGAGCTCTGCTACAAACCCCCCTCCAATCTGAAAACATCCAGTAAACACGACTATATATTTCAAGTCACTCAGCTGGTTCAGATTCAAGTTGCTACTGTTCCTTTTAATTCACGAGCTTTAACTTTGGTCACAAGTCCGATATGCAGCCCTGTATTAAACATGTTTTGAAACACCAAGTACATTTTTCTGAGGAAGGGTCCAGACCCAAAACGTCAGCTTTCCTGCTCCTCTGATGCTGCCTGGCCTGCTGTGTTCATCCAGCTATACACCTTGTTATCTCAGACTCCAGCATCGGCAGTTCCTATTATCTCAAAGTACATCACATCAACAGCATTATCTTTATCAATCTTCTTTGTTATCTCTTCAATAACCCCAGTTAGTTAAATGTTAGATTTCCCTAATTAACCCACGCTTGCCATTTAACTATTAAATTTGTCCCAAATCAAAATTATAGTTAGTCTTTATGTTGGCTACAATTCTCACTTTTATTTCCAACTCCCTCCATGCCCTCAACATGCCAAGTTCACTATGTCCCTCCAATTCTAGCCTCATCCATGTCCCTGATTCTAATTCATAGAATAGAATCCCCATAGGGTGGAAGCAAGCCATTCGGTTTATTGAGTCCACTCCGATGCTCCGAAGAGCAGCCCACCCAGGCTCACTCCTCTACTCTATCCACATAGTCCAACATTTACCATGGCTAACCCACCGATGCTGCACATCCCTGGACTCTCTCGGCAATTTGTCAGGGCCAATCCTTCTAGCCTTGTACACCTTTGGACTGTGGGAGGAAACTGAAGCACTAGAGGAAACACACGCAGACATGGAGAAAATGTGCAAACTCCACACAGAGAGTTGCCCGAGGGTGGAATTGAACCGGGGTCTCTGGCGCTGTAAGGCAGCAGTGCTAACCACTGCCACTGTGCGTACCCAAATGTTTTCAATACGGCAATAATGTCTTCTGCCGGTAGGGCACTGAACTCTGGAATTCCCTTCCTATAACACTCTGCCTCCCTACATCTCTCTCCTCTCCTTTAAGAAACCCTTAAAAAGCTATCTCATCGATCAAGTCTCTGGTCACCTGTCCTAGCACCTCTTTATGTGACTTGGTGCCAGAATTTCCTGGTAACAGGGGCATTCGAGAGAGTTGAAGGCTGTCTATTAAGTGCAAATTGCTGTTGTATCTCCTTTGCTCCAAGGCACAATTTCCTGGTGCTCCAAATGGCCATGTCGTGTGAACACCCTTGTGCCAAGATGCCTCAACAGTTTTGAATGCTTCTTGGTATGGCTCATCTCATAAACCAATGCAAAGCATAACATCTCAAAATTTCCCACTCTCCATCAAATGTGCTGGAATACCTATTTATTTCCCCTTGCTTAGCAGGATTACAGTGATCACCATACAAAAAGAAGGAGGCTCACTGTTGCCAGTAACGCGAATTTGAGGGGATATGTTGCCAGTTTGCTTTTCTCCTGGAATTTAGTCAAAAGAAAAGAGAATGGAACAATTTGAAAATGAACAGTAGTTTAAAATGATTAATATGTCCACTGGACTCTGATACATTAGAATTCATTGTTGAAGTGATAAATTTATTTATTTGTCACTTATTTTAAATCTTGGACTGAACAATATGTTCCACGCTGCCTGTTGTCATGGAGTTCAGTAAACAATCACAGTTGCAAATTAAATATGTATTCATAAATAATACATAGCATAAGAAGAGTTAACTTTGTATCAATTCAAATTGGATTACTTTGCCAAAATTCAATTTTTGAGAAAACAAGTTCTTGAGTTGAAAATTTGAATATAATTGCATATTTAAAAAACATTTCTAATATTTCTATACTGAGGATGATTCATTTTTGTGTATTCAAAATGTTTCTTTTTGACTGTAACTGGAATTAGCAGAACTTTCTGTAATGTTGACTGCTATCAGTCCACTCCTCACTAATGCTTATTGATTTATAAAAAACCTAATATTTAATGCACATCAATGCAGTACGGGGAAATTTTCAGCCTGTTCAGCTCTTGAAGTTCTGGCAAGCTATTCTGAAACCCTATATCACAATGTCCTTTTGTGTGTCTGCTGCCTTTACGCATTTATACAATTGATGGTGACAATAAATATAAGACTTGATATGGCAAAGCTTATGTTAAGCCCTGTAACATAAAAACTGGGTGAAGAACTGATGCCATTGAAGAATCCAGTAGATATTTATTACAGCTAACTATTATACACAGACATTAGATTACAACAGACTACTGTAGCATTGAGCAGCATGCTTCCAGTGGCATGTCATGTTTCAAGTGATCTGGGATAAGGTGGAATACGAGATCTGTACACAGTCCGGTCACATGTTATGACACTGTGCTAATACAGTGAGCATGTCTCTTAAATGCACAGTGACACGCTGACTGTGGAAACTTAATGTGTTCTGGAAATGGCTGATGAATTTATTAAACAGATTCTTTGCATTTGATACAACAAGGTGCAGGGCTGGATGAACATAGGCTCCTATGATGCTGCTTGGCCTGCTGTGTTCATCCAGCCCTGCACCTTGTTGTCTCGGATTCTCCAGCATCTGCAGTTCCTACTATCTTTGCATTTGATGTCTTCTTTCTAAATGCCACATTCCCTGTATCGTATTGTGTATATATTTGTCTAAATGTTTAGCAGAAGAAAGCCAGGAAATAGATTTGTTAATCTTGTTAGAACTATGTTTGAAGCATTTAATATAATTTAGAATGCTGAGGGAGATAGAGGGTTAGTGGTGGTTGGCTTGTATAAGGAGCCATTATGGTTAAGTCATTGGTTAAGTCTGCAATGGCTTCTTATTGTTGGAGTTGGTTTCTGAGGACTAGAGGGCAATCTATGTAGTTTGTTATTTAACAAAGAATGGGAATCACACCTTGGAACTCACAGACCCATAAGGTTAACTTCAGCTGCGGGGGAACTGTTACAAAGTGTTTTGTACACTGTGATATATGGTCACTTGGAGAGTACAGTGGTTACTCAGGGTACTAACTCAACTTTGGAAAGCACAAGTCCTGTCTTCCTGATTTGATTTAGTTCTTTAAGAAATTGGCCAGTATGATTGCAGAAGGTAATTACTCAGTGTGGATCAGCATGGTTTTCATGCATTTGATACAGTGCCTTATCTATGGGATATTAGAAAATAAATTTCATTTTGCTCCCGGAGAGTTAGCAGCTTGGAGAGGGAATTGATTATAATGATGTAACCAGACAACCATTGGTAATGGCAGTGAGTTTGACTACGACCTAGTTATGAACACAGTTCCTCAGTATTATCAATTTTACATATAATTTTCATTTGTGATCCCATATAATTTTCATTTCTGATTGCGGAGTACTTCTATTCTGAGATGCTCAGCTGATAGAAAGTGTGTGCATGAGAATTAAATAAACAACACATCTATGAGATATTTCTCCACGTTGGTTAAAAACTCCAAGGTTCAGGTTAAAGGACATGTGATAGGAATGTCTATTGGAGAGAGAAGTTGTTTGGAATGTTTGGGAAGGAACGATCTGTTTTTAATCAATACCTGGGATGTAGGCATTGCTGACAAGCCCAACATTTATTCTCTATCAGATATCTTGATTTGGCCCTTTTGACCTCACAGAGTCCCACTGTAGAACTGGAGGAACAGAAAGATCAATGTGAGAATGGACAGCAGTCTTACTTTCCTAAAGAACATCAATGAACTGGTTGAGATTTCATTACAATCAGACAGCATCATAGTCATCTGCACTCATACCAGTTTTTCATTTCTAGTCAACAAGGTGCAGGGCTGGATGAACACAGCAGGCCAAGCAGCATCATAGGAGCAGAGAGGATTTCTCCAGCATCTACAGTTCCTACTATCTCTGATTTCATTTCTAGTGCTTGTTTTAACACATTTAATTGAATTGATCAAAATGCCACAATGGAATGTGAATTCATGGAATAATAAATTGAGGCTTCTGTTTTCTGGTCCAGTAACAATTCTTAATACAGCACCTGCTATTGCTCCAGAATTAGGTTAGATGCAACCAGTACCTATAGAGTCTTGATCATAGAGTCATACATCATGGAAACAGACTGTTCCATCCAACTAATACATGCTGACCATATTCCCAAACTAAACTAGTCCCACTTGCCTATGTTTGGCCCATATCCCTCCAAACGTTTCCTATTCACGCACTTATCTAAATGTCTTTAAATGTTGCAACTGTACTTGTATCCACCATTTCCTCTGGCAGTTCAATCCACACACGAACCATTCTGGGTAAAAATACTGCCCCTCATGTCCTTACTTTTGCCTGCACATATGGCGATAATGCGATTCCATCAAATGGAATTATAGCTTCTAAGAGTAAAGAATGTGACAAATAAGGACTAAGTCATAGTTAGTTATTAAGTCAATATTATTATATTGCTGGTCAAATGAGGTCTTGAGTTTATGTAATTGTCTCTGATAGTCAGAGAGGAGGCTCCCCCAGAGTTTTAATAATATTGGACACATTTATTCATCAGTCTCTTTGAGGAAACCACATTTCTCAAGGATAGGAGGACAGTTGTAAGGTCATGACAGTAACTTGATGGAGCTTAGTAAAAACTGAAAGGACTGTGGATGCTGTAAATCAGGAACAAAAAAAAAGCTCAGCAGGTCTGGCAGCATTTGTGAAGAAAAAAAAAGAGTTAATGTTTCGGATCCGGTGACTTGATGGGGCTTGTTGGATTCTTTTGCTGGTTTCTCTTGGGTATTCTTTCAACTGCCCAGCACAGTATCATACAGCTGTGGAAATGAAACTGGAATCTAAAGACATTGAATTTGATATAGCATATTTCAAAGGCACCTATTTTCGAAGTGTGGTTACTGGTATAACATAAAGTCAATGTTCTCAAACTGGGGTCAGTGGGCCTGGGGAGGGCTGGTAGGGGTGGGGGGGTAGGGGAAGTGGTGTGGAATCTGTGCAGACATTAAGTGTTGGTGCAGTAACTGAATAGCAGTTGCAGGCATATTTAGTGCAGACTGAGAGGTGAAACCGTGTCACATCAGGTTTCAGAACTATTTCTCTGCAAACTTTACAAGTCCTTTCCTCTTCCCTGTTTTTTTCTCTCTCATGTTTTCTTTTCTTTCCTGTCTTTTTCCTCTTGTGCCAGCGAGCCCAGAGTGCAGTGGGGATGGCAGCTAGCAGACCTGAAGCAGGGCGGCTAGTGGGCCCGGAGTGGGGAACAGGGACCAGTGGGCCCAGAGTGGGGCGGCCAGTGGGCCCAGAACGGGGAACGGTGGCCAGTGGGCCCGGAGAGGGCAATGTTGACCAGTGGGCTTGCAGCAAAGATGGCCATTTGGTTGGGAACCGGTGGAGCCTGGTCTGACCATATGGAAGCCCTTACATTGAGCACATCAGGGTAATATATCAGATTGCAGAATATAGTGTTACAGCTACAGAGAAGGTGCAGAGAAAGATCAACTCTGATATATGAGAGGTCCATTCATAAATCTGATAATAGTGGGGAAGGAGCTGTTCTTAAATCTGTTGGTATCTATTTTCAACCTTTTGTATCTTCTGGAAGATAGTGGAAAAGATTATAACCAGGTAGGAATGGTATTTGATTATGTTGGCAGCTTTCCCAAGACAGCAGGAAATGTAGATGGACTGGGCTACGTTCACAACACTCTGTAATTTCTTGCGGTCATGGGCACAGCAGTTGTCATACCAAGCTGTGATACACCTGGATAGGATGCTTGATATATTCTTGCTTACTGAATTGTACATTATACCAATATCTCATACACTTAAAGTAGCGCAGAAGTATGCAGTCAGGAGGGAATTGTTTTGGGAGTCCTTAACATTGAATACTATGCCTTGGAAGAATGTTGCTCCATTAGCATTCAGGAAGCTTAACACTACTCATAACAATGCAGCCTGCTTGACTGAAACCCCAATCCACTGTCCTAAAACCTTCATTCTTTCCACCATTAATGCACAATGACTACTATCTGCAAAATGCCTGCAGCAACTCATCAAAAAATCTTTCAACCGATCTTTCCAAAGCCATGACCTCTAATCCCTGAGAAGGACAGGGCAGCGGGACACATGGGAATACCACCACCTGCAAGATCCCCTGCAAGAACATTATATCGAACTAGATTACTGTTCATTCAGCGTTGCTGAACTCCCTTTCGAGCAGCAGTTCCGGGTGATAGATCATCTTCTCCTTCTCAAGGAGAATTAGAGAGGGGCAACAAATGCTGGCCTTGCCAGTGATGTCCACACTGCATGAACCAAAATGTATTGGTGTGATGAACTATGTTGTGAATTTCCTCATTTGCTTAAGTGCTAGGCTAAAGCACTCTGATGTGGCCAGGCCCCAGCTGAAGTATTGCATTCAGTTCTAGGCACTGCACCTCAGGAAGGCTAGATCATCATGAACTCACCAGAATGATACCAGGCTTTGAGGCCTACATTGTAATTTTAGGTTAAACCCTGGTTCTCCTAAAGTGTGGGGAGTGCACAGGAGGTCCGCAAAATAACTGAGTAGTGGCTGGAGACCGGTTTGGTGTGAGCTGGGAAGAGGGGCTGGACTACAGGCTACCATCTGTACAATGCAAAATAAAGCTGGCTCCCTCACCTAGGATGGGAGCACATATAGAGTAACACTGATAGAGGCATAACAATTGCCAGATAAATCCACAGCTACCAAAACTGGTAGTGGGTGCAAAGTGAGTTTAGATTTTTCAAGAGATAAGGGAGTTTGTAACCACAGGTTGAAAGATCTCTGATCTATGCAACCAGTCCTCAGATTTAACCCTTGTAGCCTAGTCGCATTCTCTCAGCACTGTACAGAAAATTTGACTAGGTTTAGTGCTTAGGTGGGACTTGAACCACAAGCATGACATAGAGGCGAGGGTGTTACCCATTGAGTCACACCTAACATAAAGGGATTGAGCCTATCATGCCTGTGCTGGCTCGCAAAGACACGCTCAATTACTCCCACTCCTGTACCTTTCAGCTGCCCTATTTTGGCTTGCTATGTAAAAAGAAAATAACAAACTGGAAAAACTGCACTTTGCAATTATTTATTTTACTTGAAAGAAATCAGCAATCTGAACCCCCCAGGTCAACGCTTCACTAAGCTCAGTTTAATTTCTTTAGCATTTTCAATAATTTTTTGTTGTCAGGGTTTGCCCTGCTTATTGAAATCTTTCATAAGCAGGCTATTTCCACTCTTTCACTCCTGGTATTTTGGCTGAAGAAAATCCTACCTTTCCAAATTTAACACAATCTCCCTGGGGACTGAAGTACCAGCAGATGCTTAAATCTTTAGTGGTCATTACGTTGTCTGGCCTCACTCAGTCTCTCTGCTTTTTTGAACTTTTTCCAAGAAGGCTTTTAACCTCCATAAATTCAACTGGCATTTTTATGAGAAAATCCATCATTATGAATTTATAAGGTTTGATCAAATAATTGTTTTAGAGGTCATACTTTTGAACAAACAAAAACAATATGGCTGCAAGAATGTTGCAGTTATAGACGCCAAATTTATATCTCATCCTTGATCAATTAGTTGACAGTTACTTGGTTGGTTCATTGGAACACATTGGGCGCTGTGCACTGTGTCAGTGGCCCCAAGTGGACCGCCTTTCAACTGCACTGATGGTGTTCATGGTGGCGTTTGTATTGAGCATACTGCAGGTAATATCGAGTGGGTGCGAAGTGAGAACTGAATTTCAATGGCTGCTTGGTTGACTAGCATTTGAGAGGTCCAATGTGCTGAGAGTAAAAGGAATTTCTGCCTACAATTTTGTTTAATTATGATAATTCTCAAGTGACCTTATAGCCCTGGGGATCTACAAAGCACTAACCAATGCTAGCAATCACATATATTTCTTTTAGCAGATGACCATAGGATGGCATTGGTCCGAGAAGATCATAGAAGCAGGTTCAGCCTCTCAAACCTACAACTGGATACTCATTTACCTGCATGGTCACTCTAATTTCCCATCTTTACTTCATATCTCTGATGGCCATGCCGAACAACAATCCAATAATTTCAGTTTTGACACTGGCCACTGCCTTTTGGTGTTGGTGTAGAGTCAGGGTAGGAAAAAGTAGGGGATACAGCGACAGAATCCTCGAAACACAATACGACAACAGACTGTCGTTGGTGTTCATCTTTGCTGACAAGAAACAGGTAAGGAGAAGGTGTTTCAAACCGCTCCTTTGTCTCCTCAGTGTCCAGCAAAAGCTTGCGAAAATGATAAAGAAAAAAATGAAAACAACAGTACAGCCTCTAAAAAGTGACAATGGTTACACAAAGTAGAAAGCACAGTGAGCCAATTTCTTTATTTCATATCAATAGACTATGGTTACCTTTTCTCCTGAGCAAATGGAGGAATATTATTCTACTTCTATGGGGTGGCATGTATGGCTCAGTGGTTAGCCCTGCTGCCTCACAATGCCAGGGACCAGGGTTCAATTTCACCCTCAGGTAACAGTGTGGAGTTTGCACATTCTCTGCATGTCTGCCTGGGTTTCCTCCCACAGTCCAAAGATGTGCAGTTTAGGTGGATTGGCATGCTAAAATCTCCATTGTGTTTGGGATGTGCAGGCTAGGTGGATTAGCCATGGGTAATGCATGGATGCCGGTATAGGGTGGGGATTGGGTCTGGGTGGGATGCTGTTCAGAGGGTTTGTGTGGATTCAATGGGCAGAATGACCTGCTTCCACACTGTAGGGATTCTATGATACTTGCAATTATTTTAAAATTGACTTTTCAAAAGACAAGCTAAAGAAAAGCCACTTAATGGTAAGTCAATGCATTAATTCTTAGCACCCAATAACACTTGTTCCCTGTTGTCCCCTTTGCCTGATGCAAAATGGGGACCAATTCAGCAATCCACTCTTTGGCCAGTGAAGACTGTGCCAAAATTTGATCTGTGGCTCAAGTTGGCTCATCTGAAAAATTGGTTGAGATCAGCACAAAGAGAGATTTATGATGGGGGTGCATGGGAAACTTCAGCTGCTTCCTAAAGAGGTGACTTCAAATGAGTCACTGGGCAGCCCACAGCCAACTGGAACAAGCTTTCAAAACTGGTCAGTCAGATGATTGATTGACCAGTTGTGAAACTTCATTGTTCTAAACCAAGTCTGATTGGCGTATTGTACTTGGCTTCTGTTTTACCCAGCATACACCAGGGTGTTGGCAGCGTGGAACACTTTTAATTGAGAGTGACAAGTAGACCAGTTTATTTGTGAGCAAAACCAAACTGTGAAATTTTCAACACATTGTGTGGTGTCACAAGACATAATTCCACTCTAACTTATGATTCTGCCAAGTCAGACGTTTTTATGAGCTGGGACGTAGCCCAGTAATTGTAGCAATATAGTACTGGACCCCTATTTAATGGGCTCAAGTTCAATTCCCTTCTTGAGCACCTTTCAAACTTGATTCTCTTCAATAGTTTGATTTTATTTGATCTAAGAGGCCACTATGATCATCAAATCTTTGAAGTATTATGAAGACAGTTGCAGCTTACCTTTGTCTTTTCACTCCCAAATGTTTCTTACAAATATATTATTCTTGTATAGTAATGTGAAACAAGCAATAATGATTCTGCAGCCCCTCCTACACCCTGCCAGACATAGGGCCAGGCATTGGGCCAGCTCAAGTATTGAGATTCCAGTAATAAGTGACTGGAATTGATTTGGTGTACACAACATGTATTGTGGGGGGAATTGCCTGGTGGTGTGGGCAATGATGCAAAGTTTTAGAGAAGGCAATGAGAATTTTTAAAAAAAACCCGGTCTTCAACATTGGGAAATCTGTATTTCCCCTTAAGGCTGAAAATGACTACAGGAGAATCTTAGTAGGAAGCAATGAAGGCCTTCCATCTATGCCCCATTTATTTGTAGCTTGCATTTAGCCCAGGCACTGGTAAGAAATTATATGGCACCTATTCCCGCTTGAAAGTCATAGTTGGCAAATGTGATTTGCTGGCTGCGTCTTTGGCTCTCCATGTTCACCTTCACTCAATAACATCAAAGTCACTCTGCTCCATGGGCAATGACTGCCTCCATTCTTCATCCACGGAAATCAGTATTGGCAAAACACAGCCTGTCCACGTCACTACGACTGAACGCAGACTAATTCGGAAGGCTCTTCAACTCTTCATTACTGCACCATGGATCTCCCACCGACAACTTACATTTTAACATTTCTACCAGTCCATGTTATGCCTCTGTACAGGATGCACCTCATGGCTCTCTGCTCACTTACTTTCTGCTTATTTGTCCATTCACAGCATCTCTGTCCTGCCTTGCTCCTTAGTACGGACAGGCAGCTTGTCATAGATAGCAGCACTGAACGGTCAGGGAGGTGAATATGTTCCTTTGTGGCACCAAGCTATGTCAATGTCATACCTACAGCAGGTGAAAGTAGCTTATGCAGCAATCAGACTGCATGTGCTTCAACGAAATGGCCATGTCTCAAAGTGTAAGGTAGTAGTCCTTGAGCACTATGCTCAATCAGGGGGTGCTGCCGCAGTCAGTCAAGGGCATTGTCCAATCTCAGTCAAGGCAGTTGGCCATGGTTAATTGGGCACTGGTACAATCAGAGTCTTAGGACCTGTGTCCCTTCAGTCCAGGGACTGGCTCAGACTTGGTCCTGCAGGTAAACTCGAACCAGTCCAGGGATTACAGGTAAGTCATTAAGGGAGCTATAGAAATATAATTTCGGAGCCGGGCAATCCTCCGGTCGTCCAGGGAGTGGGACATGGTCAGTTCGGATATGGGACAGGGTCAGTCATGTGGGATTTGACAAAAAAACATCAAGAGGCAGGTTATGAGAGAACAGTGCATGCTGTGTGTTGGTAAAATGGGAAATTCAAATACAATTCTTGCATTGGAACCAATGATGCTAGAATGCAGAGGAGATAATGACTGTGGGCAGCTTGGGGCTGGGGGGGGTGGCTCCGCCAAATACAAGGGTGGGATATAATGCTGACATAGTGTGTGAGGGCATGGAGTACTGCAGGGGTTTGGGAGGAGTGGGAGTGTGTTCACAAGTCACCAGCACCCTGACTTCATTGTGGCTTGACGGTGGATAGTGACAGAGGGCATGACAATGTGGGAGGTCAGGGGTTGAGGCGGGCAGCAAGAAAGTCATCATGAGTCATGGCACGAAAGCCTCTATGAAACTCCCCATAAATAATACCTGGTCAAAAATTGCAAAAGTTCAGTCCGATGTCACCATCCTCTTGTTTTTCAGAAAGATAGTTGGTGGAGTGTAGAACTGGAGCCAACCTTTATAAATAAATGACTATACAAGTGTGCAAAGTTTTAAGTTGCAAGCACACATTCCCAATCCACTGAGTAAGTCTAACATCGACCAGAGCTATCAACACAATCCCATACATCCATCTCTGATCCCAAATAGTTTTATCTTCCTTTCCTTCAAACACCTTATTTACTTCTTTGTAAGTGTTCTCTGCTCTATTTAGAACCCACATATGGTACATTTGTGTTTGAGGAATTTTAGTGGAGAGTAACGTCTTCATCTGATAACTTGCTCTTCAAGTATGAATTCAATGTTTAATTTTTCTGTCTCCATTGTTTCTGCATAATGACCAACTAGCGACCCCTGCTGGAAGAGTCTAATTCTGGAGACATCAATTAAAGACTGGACCTTGCTCACCCATGATGCATTCAACAGTGAAATGGTGTGCTAAAACTTGCACACTTGCACAAAGAGATACCTGGGAACTGGCAGTATGAATCAGCAACTTCAGGAAAACTAAACAGCGAAACAAAAAAATCGATAGTGAAATATCCAATACCATCTCTGGCACAGCGTTCGTTGATTACTAACATCACAGCTGGAATTCTGCCAGATTTTCCCCAAAACCAATGATTTAAGCTAACATTCAATAAATAATAAGATATTGTGGAAGAAACTAAGGTCGTTGGTCATTTATTACTAGAAGGGAGGGGAAAAACGGAAGCTGAGGCTTTATGGTGAGATTTAAATGATAGCATAATCCATCTTCACAGTTTGAGATAAGGTGACAGTTCCTCCCATGTCCTTGTCATATCAACACAGTGGGAAAAGCCTTGAGCCATTCTGAAGTGGTTTGCACAGTTCAAGGTTTGATTCTGACGCGATAAACCTTCGATGGAAGAAAGGAAGATGGAATTTGCATTTATGTAGCACATTTCATGCCTTTGTGACACCACCCGCCAAGAGTGGTTTACAATATACAAATTATTTTTGAATAGCAGTCATTCTTCTTGTGTGGGCAAATGTTTATGATTACTTGTACTACTGAAATGTGCGACACATACAGACTGTCTTTTTCACAACAAATGATTACAATTTGCATTTACATAGCACCACTAGCATTGAAAAATATTCCAAAGGGTTTCACAGGAGCATTTCCAAATTTTAAAAAGATCTGACACCAAAGTTAAGGAGATGGTCTTAAAACAAAAGATCAAAGAAGTAAGCTTACAAGAAGGATATTAAGATACTTAGGAAGGGAAAGCTAAAGCTTAAACATGTTAATGGTTTTTTGATTATATTATAGAGTCATAGAGACATACACCATGGAAACAGACACTTTGGTCCAACCAGTCCATGCTGAACATAATACCAAACTAGTCAAACCTGCCTGCGCTTGGCCCTTTTCCTTCCAAACATTGTTTATTCATGTACTTAAAGTAATGTCTTTTGAAGGTGATAACTTGTACCTGCATCCACCACTTCCTCTGAGAGTTCATTCCACATACAATCCACTCGGTGTAAGAAGGTTGCCTCTCATGTATTGTTCAAATCTTTCTCCTCTCACTTCAAAAATGTGTCTCCAAGTCTTGAAATCCCCCATCCTAGGGAAAAGACAACTACTATTAACTTTATCTACACTCCTCATTATTTTATAAACCTCTGTAAGGTCACCCCTCAACCTCCTAAGCCCCAGTGGAATAAATCCTAGTCTATCCAGCCTCTTGTTATAAGTCAAATTTTCCTTTCCCAGGAGCATCCTAGTAAATCTTTTCTGAACCCTCTCCAGCTTAATAATATCTTTCCTATAACAAGGCAACCAGTTCTGGGCACAGTACTCTAGCAGAGGCCTCCCCAATGTCCTGTACAACCTCAACGTGACGTCAATTAATAACAAGGTCTAGTCCTTATTTGATGTCTCCCGTCTTAGAGTTTTCAGTAGGGAGCACTAGTTGGCCACTATGCAGGAACAATGAAAACAACTGGAGATAGAGAAATTCACATTAAAGGAGAAGCCTGAGGACTAGAAACCTAGGAGTCTGATTTCGGTGGTGGGTAAGTTGTTGGAGGAGATTCTGAAAGATAGGATTTATATGCATTTGGAGTGGTAAGGAATGATTAGGGATAGTCAGCATGGCTTAGTACAAGGGAAATCTCACAAATTTGATTGAGTTTTTTGAGGAAGTAACCAAGAAGTTTGATGAGGGGAGAACAGTAGATATTGTTAACTTGGATTTTAGTAAAGCCTTGTTACTTGTTTTTTTAAAAATTTATTCATTTTGTGAGATGTGGGCATCGCTGGCTGGCCAGCATTTATTGCCCGTCCCTAGTCACCCTTGAGAAGGTGGTGGTGAGCTGCCTTCTTGAAGTCCACCTGCTGTGGGTTTACCCAAAATGCCATTAGGGAGGGTATTCCAGGATTTTGACCCAGCGACAGTGAAGGAACGGCGATATATTTCCAAGTCAGGATGGTGAGTGGCTTGGAGGGGAACTTGAAGGTGGTGGTGTTCCCATATATTTGCTGCTGTTGTCGTTCTAGATGGAAGTGGTCAGGGGTTTGGAAGGTGCTATCTGAGGATCTTTGGTGAATTTCTGCAGTGCATCTTGTAGATAATACACACTGCTGCTACTTAGTGTCGGTGGTGGAGGGAGTGAATGCTTGTGGATGCAGTGCCAATAAAGCATTGTCACTAACAATGTTATTAAAGGTAGAGGTGATGGGCATTGTTTGCTTAAGAACTGGATTTGCATATAAAGAGAGAGTAAAGGGGCTCTTGTGGTGCAGAAATAGAGTCCCTAGCCCTGGATGGGAAGGCCAGTTCAAGTCCAACCTGCTCCAGAAGTGTGTTATAACATCCCTGAACAGGTTGATTAGAAAAATAGGTGTTTTGCACTTTTGTAGGAAGAACATTGAAAGACAATATAAAACAACTCTACAATTCTAAAGAGGGTGCAGGGGCAGAGAGACCTGGCAATAGATGCACACAAATCACTGAAGGTGGCAGAACTGCTGGAGAGAGCAGTTAATAAAGCATACAGTGTTCTTGGCTTCATTAATAGGGTCATGGAGTACTAAAACAAGGAGGTGATGTCTGGGTACAAGGCAGCTGTTAGACCTCATTTGGAGTATTGTGCGGTGGACGTCACATTATGCGAAAGATGTGATTGCATTGGAGAGAGTGCAGAAGCAATTTACAAGAATGCTTCCAGGTTTGCGAAATCTCAGTTATGAGGATATGATGAAGAAGTAGGGACTGCTCTCCTTGGACAGAAGTAGGCTGAGAGGAGATTTGACAGAGGTTTAAAAATCAAAAGATACATTAGATAGGGAGAAACTGTTCCTACTTGTAAAAGGGACAAGGACAAGAGAGCACAGATTGAAAATGATGTGCAAAAGATGCAATGGTGATGTGAGAAAAACCTTGTCCACTCAGTGAGTAGTCAGGTCTCGAGTGCACTGCCTGGAAATGTGGCGGAGTCAGTTTCAATTGAGGCATTCAAGATTATTTGCGATGTAGAGTGCTGCCAATAGTGTGGATTCAACTCCTGCACCAGCTTAAGTCACCATGGAGGACTTTCCTTCTCAACGTCTCTCGACACCTGAACTGTGGTGAGCCTCGGGCTAAACCACCATCGGTCATCTCTCTCTAGTGAGACAGCAGCCCTGTGGTCTAGTAGCACTATCGCAACTTTACTTTTACTTTTTCTGTAATGGTGTGGATGAGCTATGCATAGCATCAAAATCTTCACTATCCAACTGAAAAGGACAATTGAGAGATTTCAGAATCTTTCTTAAAATACTTAGCTCATCCTATACTTCCTTCCATTAACTGAAGTGTTGTATGAGGTAATAAAGAGGAAAGAACCTCAGATGTCAAATCTTCCAGGCCCAATCCTGGATTGAAGAATCTCCTTCCATTTTACTCTACAATGGTGTCTATAATCCACATTTGACAAAGTTTTCAGAGCTTGTACTCAGAAGCCAATGACTGATTTTGAGAATTGACCTCTCTTTCGCACCTCATTATGCTACTTAAAACATCATAACTGAGACCCAATTTCCTTTCACTTCTAGAAGGACCAAGTGAGAAGTATAATCAGTAGACACTCATTTCACAATTGATGACCATGACCAACAGCAGTGTCTATTCACTCAGCATATTTAACAAACTGAGCTCTCTCTCCAGCAATCTATGTTTCAGATAAGCAAACAACTGTGTAAAAAAAATTACTGTCCACATCAATAGTCTGTGTCACACCAAAGTCACGTAGAAATACAAAAGATTTTGTGAAACAGCAGTTCTAAAATTCCATCTCTAAACTATTCCTTCTCTCAGTTTAAGTCATCCTTAAAACCAGCCTCTTTGAACAGGTTTTCAGTCATTTGTCTTAAACAATCTGCCTTTTTTTTGTCTGATAAAGCTCCTGAGAAGTGCCTTAGGGCATTTCACTATGTTAAAGAGACTACATGAATGTAAGCTGTCGGTTAAAAATGTACAGAAGAAAGTTAAAAGATAACATCATGAGCAAATGCATTTAGACAGAAGTAGTTCTGGCAACAAATTAAAATCTTACTTTCAGTATCTTGTATATACTTTAGAGTTTCAGACACAAGACATTTTTCCAGTTGGGCGTCTGTTGCCTGATTGGCATGAATCCATTTGGTTGTCAGGGATTCAGAAAACCGTCCCTTAAGCAAACCAAGTGTTTTCACAAGTTAGAAAAGCCAGGGATTGCCAACACCATCTGTAGGGAATACGCTGCAGAGACTTTGCCTAATGTCCCCTTAGGATTGCGAAATATGAAGACCACAAGGAAGCATTCTAACATTCATTGTGAGTACTCCCAAAACAAATGAGATGTTTTTCTGGACCTCACAACAAGCAACCTTAAGTCACTGTCTGTATGTCAGCAACTGGAAAATGACAGACTGTATCACAGTACAATACAAAGAATTTAGAACACCAACTCCAATTCTACAATGAATATGAAACCTTTCTATCGTGATTTTG
Source organism: Rhincodon typus (assembly GCF_021869965.1). Lineage (NCBI taxonomy): Eukaryota > Metazoa > Chordata > Chondrichthyes > Orectolobiformes > Rhincodontidae > Rhincodon > Rhincodon typus. The sequence continues at coordinate 20,303,234 of NC_063352.1, read as the reverse complement.
AATGGGATCAAAACAATCTAATTCAACCACACCCCACTTTAGAGTGACTATGGCTAAGCTATTTGAACTGCTGTTCAACTCTTCAGAATAAATAGGCAGAGCAAGGTGATGCAATGTCACAGACCCTTTCAAAAGCAATACAATGTTTGTCAGTCTGGTAGGATGTTGCATATTGCTTACAATTCCATGCAGAGCAAGTTCTTCTCTTTAGTCATGCACTCAAAGTAGATACTGAGAAGACATCAAATGCACCCTGTCAGATAGGAGTATAACAAGATAATAGGAAAGAACTTTAAAATTATTTACTTATTGACCAAGTATTGGCGTCCCCAGTGATTAACAGACCCCACTGTAATCAATGTCTGTATTGCATTCTGTTTCTGCTTGGAGTGTCTGCGGACGACAAATTAACATTGGAGGTGGACTTCTCATTCAGAATGATCGTGCCAAAATTTATAGGGCCAAACACTTGAAGTGGTGGGAAGAGGTACTTACAGTGCAGGTTTGGAATACAAGGAAACACTTCTCCCTTCATCCCACAAGTAGAGCTTATGGATCCTGATGTTCTTTTGCCTGTTGAGTTTCCTGACTGGCATTAAAAATTACAAAGGTTGTATAAAGTCAAGGCATGCAGCTTCCTTAAAGAATTTTATCAATGTACCTGTCCCCTCAGAGCAGATCATCCCACACCCAATGGGCAATTGTCAGCCATGGTACAGGTTGGAACTTCTTTGAAACTTTCCCTTCTCACTCAATTCTAATTCATCCATTTTTGGGAGTTACACTTGTCCACAATGATTATAAAGATCATGTAGTTGATCCATGAACTTTAAAAACTTGGCTCTGCAACAGTTTGAGAGTGCCTGAAATAAATTCATACAAGATGGCATCTAACAGACTGCTTCAAAATACTTGGCATTCGTGCTTTATTTTGTTACTATTATGATTAGAGTTTCTTTGCTACTTTCACAGTGATACACACCCCCAAAACCACTTTGCATTGATTCAAAAGTGGAAGTACATCATAGTTAAGAACTAAATTGCCTCTGGATTCACTTGGACTGAAAGCAAGAGAAACTAACTACACTCCATTACTCAGTTCTCTTCATTAAGCTATTAAGTATCAGTGAGCACTTCTTCAGCCCACTTTGGACACAGAATGGAATGGGGTCACTTATTCAGTTCTTCAATGGAAGATTTAACGGAAGCAAAATTTGGTACAGGTGTACTGTAGGCACTTGTTTCCATAAAACCCATTTTAAGTTGTAAACCAAAGGCTAAAATGATACTAAGCAGGTCAAAGGAGGAGGATATACATTGTAGAATGTGTATAATTCAGTGCGTACACAGACATATGTATTAATAAAACAAGCCCATTCCTATTCTATATAAGGACTAGCATCATTGAGAAGATGGAATATTGAATGTTGGGAGCTAATAAAGTGACAACATGGCTTGGATTTTGCAGTCAGGATTATAACAGGTCTTGCTGAGCTTCAAGAAAACACCCCACAAAGACTAGTGTGGAGCTGGGATTTCTGAAGAGGGGGCCCAACCCGAAACGTCAACTATCCTGCTCCTCTGATGCTGCCTGGCCTGCTGTGTTCCTCCAGCTCCACATTGTGTTATCTCTGACTCCAGCATCAGCAGTTCTTACTACCCCGTAAAGACTTTCTGCTCTCCTCTTTCCCAATATTCAGGTTAATCCTGATTCCAAGTCAAGGGAATCTACAGACATCTAGCAATAGTGATGTCATTAATGGTAGTTGAAACAGTTGAAACATGCTCACAGACAGCAAAGTAAGAAGCAAAATGTACTGATTATCCACTAACTTTCAGAAATTTTACAGAGAGTGAGATGAAGGATTGGTACTTATACATTAGAACTTGAAATATTATAAATTTTAATACAAATATTTTCTTTAAAATTGGAATCAGAATGAAAAAAAAATGACATAATGCAAATATAATTTCAGTTTCCCTGTGTCACAGAGGTTATTTAGCAGTTATTAACACACTATTAGAAACCCAGTTAAACTTCATTAACACGGCGCAATATTAAGATTTTAAATGCAAATATGAACTAGTGTAAAACTGGGAATTCAAACCAACTCAATTATTTCTAATTAATTATAGTCTGCAGAAATGTTGACAGTGCATAACTTGGAAAAGAGAAGGATAACTCAGAGCAATATCTGGATTTCTGCAGATGTGCAGATTCTTGAAATTATTCAGCTTTTGAGGAATAATGACAGCAAACTCTCAATTTTTGCATCACGACCACTGCAAAATTCTGTCCCCCATGCTTTAAAGGCAGATGTCGTGCTTTTGTTATAAGCTCCATGCACTCAAAAATCTACACTGTTCGAGCTTATTTAAATCTTACGTATTTCTTATTAAGTTCTTTGACACGTCAAATTAAATATTCAGAAAAGTCAATATCGTTGCTTGAGCTTATTTCTAAAAATTAATTGGAAATGGGAAATATGCTTTTTCAATAGAAGTATGCCATAGCAGGACAAGGAGAAGCTGCAATAGAGTACAAAAGGTCAACCACAATCAGGAGAGGTTGAAATATATTGGGAATGAAGATTGAGGGATAGAATTCTGAAGATATTTAGACATGGAAGGGGTGGGAGCTATTTATTTTCAGTCTTGGCAGAAGGAAGAAGTCACAACCCCACACATTACTCTCATACACTAGCATGCACCACAAGAGCCTTAAAAATGTTTGCAATCAACTGTTCAAATTAACTCTATGGGAGTTAGGACTTGGTTGTCACGTAATGGGGAAACTATTCAGTCAGGTAAAGGAGAAATGATTGGATGTAGCACAAATGCGCAAGGGCTCTTCTTGACATACCTAATGCAGGTTATTGCATGGTCAGTGAGATGTGGTAGGAAAGAAAAATGCATTTATATCGTGATTTTTCACAACCCCGGAACGTTCACAACACTTCACAATGTAGATAGGACACCTTAAGTGTAGTCACTGGTGTAGGAAACATGACAGCAAATCTGTGCAGAGCAGGATCCCACAAAAAGGCAGCAATAAGGCAACCAGATAATCTGTTTTTAGAGTTGCTATTTCAAAAATAAATATTGCCCAGGGCACTGGGGGAAAACGCTCTTTTGAAGTAGTTCCATGGTATTTTTTATATTCACAAGAGTAGACAGGGCTTCAGTTTAATGCCTCTTGTGAAATCAGGTACCTCTGACAGAGCAGCAGTCCCTCAGTCCTTTCGCATCAGCCTCATTTTTCATGGGGCCAAAGATAAGGCCATCTCTGATTGCTGATATGGATCAGTCCCTGCTCTTAGTTCTAATCCCCTGCCAAGGAACAAATTGTTTGCTGATTCACTGACATTGGCAATTTCAAATCCCAACTATCTAGCCTTCAGCCCTCCATTTGCCATGACATTTTGCAGCTATTGATTTTCTCAATCTCACTTATCCAATCCCCTTTGATTCCCTTGTTCCCAACAGAAACATTATTCTTTGGCACCCTGTCTGACCATTCCCCTGGAATGGCTTTCATCTCTGCTCCCTTAAGTCCAAGTTGAACAGATCATTTTTAGCAATTCTCTGCCAGTCCTCACTAACCACATAATAGGGACCTATCCTCGACTGTCAGAATTGCAGACTGCTGCACAATTATTCTGGATTGCGAAGATTACACCCAGTTCCTTTCTTGCTACTGCAAAACAACTTCTTAACCCATTCTCCCATGTTTCTTCCACCCTCACCTTTAAAATAAGTGTGAGGAATTCGTGAATGTCCTTGTCACTAAGAGTGAGATCATTCGAACTGCCACTTCTCTCCTTTCCACTAGCCCACCCAGCCGAAGTACATCCAGGGTTCCCTCTGTCCCAGCGCTGAACTCTCACCTTTCCTCACATTATCTCCTAGGTTCTCCCATGACCTCTGACCTCACCTTGTCTGTGAGACTCACCCTCTGCTGACCACCTAACTTCCCCTCCTGGGTCCCGCGTCAGTCAATATTGTAAATGGTTCTCTCTCTTCTGGTATTATCCATATTTTCTTTAATTCTGCTGACAACATCCCCCTATCCCAAAAAGTAACCCTTGACCTCCAAAGTATATTATCAAGCTGGAGAGGATTCAGAAGAGATTTACCAGGATGTTGCCAGGTATGGAAGGTTTGAGTTATAAAGAAAGGCTGGATAGGCTGGGACTTTTTTCACTGGAGTGTAGGAGATTGAGAGGAGACCTTACAGAAGTCTATAAAATAATGAGGTGTATAGATAGAGTTAATGCCTGCTCCTGCCGCACTGAACTTATCTCCGCTTACCTTGACTCTGTCTTTTCCCCCCTGGTCCAGGAACTCCTCAACTACATCCGGAACCCTAGTCACGCCCTCCACCTCCTCCAAGACTTCCAATTCCCTGGCCACAACACCTCATCTTCACTATGGTCATCCAATCCCTCTACACTTGTATCCCTCGACTTCTTCCTCTCCCACAGGCCTAACCAGTCCCGCTCCACCAACACTCTCATCCGCTTAACCAAACTCGTCCTCACCCTTAACAATTTCTTCTTTAACTCCTCCCACTTCCTACAGATAAAGGGGGTGAGCATGGGCACCCGCATGAGCCCAAGCTATGCCTGCTTCTTCGTAGGGTACATGGAACAGACCCTCTTCTGGTGCTACACTGGCACTATCCCCCACCTCTTCCTCCGGTACATTAATGACTGTATCAGCGCTGCCTCGTGCTCTCACGAGGAGATTGAACAGTTTATCAACTTTACTAACACCTTTCACCCCAACCTCAAGTTCACCTGGACCATCTCCAAGGCGTCCCTCTCCTTCGTGGACCTCTCTGTCTCCATCTCTGATGACCGCCTCGAAACTGGCATCTATTTCAAGCCCACTGACTCCCACAGCTACCTCGACTACACCTCCTCTCACCCACCCTCCTGCAAGAATGTGATCCACCACTCCCAATTCCTCCACCTCTGCCGTGTCTGCTCCCAAGTTGGGGCGTTCCACTCCTGCATATTCCAGATGTCCTCTTATTTCAAGGACCTTAATTTCCCCCCTCCAGTGATTGAAAATGCCCACAACCACATCTTTTGCGTTTTTCACACTTCTGCCCTCACATCCCCTCCCCACAACAAAAATAAAGACAGAATCCCCTTTGTCCTCACATATCACCCACCAACCTCTGCATCCAATGTATCATTCTCTGCCACTTCCGCCACCCACAATCTGACCCCATGACCAAAGATATATTTCCCTCCCCACCCCTATCTGCCTTTCATAGGGACCGCTCTCTTCCTGACTCCCTCGTCCGCTCCACACTCCCCACTAACCCCAATACCCCTGGCTCCTTTCCCTGCAACCGCAGGAGGTGCTACACCTGCCCCTACACCTCCCCCCTCACCTCCATCCAAGGCACAAAACAAACCTTCCATATTAGACAGGGGTTCACCTGCATATCCGTCAACTTGGTCTACTGTATCCGCTGCTCCTGATGTGGCGTCCTCTACATCAGTGAGACCAAGCGTAGACTCGGAGACCATTTCGTAGAGCATCGGCGCTCTGTACACGACAAACGACAACACCTTCCGGTCACTAACCACTTTAACTCCCCCTCCCACTCCCTGGGTGTCATGTCCATCCTGGGCCTCCTCCAGTGTCACAATGACGCCACCCGGAAACTGGAGGAGCAGCACCTCATATTCCACCTTGGGAACCTACAGCCCAATGGCCTAAACTTGATTTCACCAGTTTTAAAATCTCCCCATCCCCAGCCTCATCCCATGTCCACCCCTCCCTCTTGTCCCCGCCTCCTTGACCTGACACAATCTGTCCATCTTCTCTCCCACTTATCCGCTCCTCCCACCTCCCTGACCAATCCCCACCACTGCCTACCTGCACACACCTATCACCATCCCACCTACCTTGCCAACCCCCACCCCTCCTCTCTCTATTTGTTTCCCAGCTCCCTTCCCCCTCCCCATTTCTGAAGAAGGGTCCCGACCTGAAATGACAACTTTCCTGCTCCTCTGATGCAGCCTGGCCTGCTGTGTTCCTCTAGTTCCACATGGTGTCATCTAGAATTAATGGTGGTTGTCTTTTTCCCAGGATGGGGAATTTCAAGACTAAGGGGCACGTTGTAAGGTGAGAGGAGAGAGATTTAAAAAAGACATGAGGGGCAAAATTTTTACATAGAGGGTGGTTTGTGTGTAGAATGAACTTCCCGAGGAAGTGATGGATGCGGGTACAATTACAATGTTTAAAAGGACATTTGGATAGATATTTGAGTTGGAAAGGTTTGGAGGAATATGGGCTAGGAGCAAGCAGGTGGGACTAGCCTAGTTTGGGATTATGCTCAGCAAGGACTGGTTGGTCCAAAGAGTTTGTTTCTGTGCCATATGACTCTATAATTATATAGAATCTCCTTGCAAACTACTGCCTCAGCTCCAACCTCTCTTTGAAAGTCCTTGAATGATATACCACCTTCCAGATTGACTCCCATCACTCCCAGAACTCCATGCTTGATTCCCTACCATAGTACCGAATCTTGTTTGCATTGAAGTCACAAATGACAGCAGATTGGACAGTGACAAGATGTTCCTGTCTCTCCATCATTCTCAACCTCTGTGCTGTTTTTGGACTGGTTTTCCACCCCATCCTCTTTTGTCGCTTCTGCAATGTTGGCCAGTTGGTTGGGACTGCTCTCATCTGGTTCAATTCTTCTATGTGTTTAATCAGAGCTGAAGCATTACTTATTGTTGGCTTTGCTTTCTGCTCCCACACTGATGACCTCGTGTAGCCATCCTCGCCTCTCTTCTATTTTCTCATCTACATATTGATCCTGCACAGCATCCTTTGAAAGCACAGCACTGGTTTCTACATATCTGCTATATCAGCATCAACTCTTTTGACTCCTTGAGCATTTCTCCGTTGTCAGATTGCTTACTCAACATTTAGCTGCAACAGTGCCATGTCTCCGACAGCGCAGAACATTGCTCAGGTATGTCCAGTCCATAAAAAGCAGGACAAATCCAATTCAGCCAATTATCATCCTATTGGTCACCTTGTGATCATTTGCAAAGAGATCGAAGGTGTCAGTGTCAGCGTTATCAAGCAGCATTTACTTAATAATAAACAGGTCACTGATGTGCAGTTTTACCTGACCTCACACCCTTATCACAGCCTTGGTCCAAACTTGGAAAAGAGCTGAACTCAAAAGACAAGGGATGGGTAAACCACTCTTGACAAAGCAGAATTTAATGCAACATCAAGGAGCCTTAGCAAAGTTTAAGTAATGGAAGTCAGGCGAATATTCTCCACTGGTTGGAATCATACAGGCACCAAAGGAGATGATTGCGATTGTTGGAGGACAATCATCTCAGTTCATTTCTGCAAGAGTTCCTCAGTGTAGACATTTTCCTAAGTAACCTGTTCAGAAATATTACTACACACCTCTGGAGCAGGTGGGACTTGAACCAAGGCCTCCTGGCTCAGAAGTAGGTGCACTGCTACTGGACCAGGAGCTTGTAGTTCCTCAGGGTATTGTACTGGGCCCAATGATTTTCAGCTGCTTTAATGATTCTCTCTCTGTCATAAGGCCAGAATTAGGAATGTTTGCTGATTGCACAATGTTCAATGCCATGCATGAATCCTCAGACACTGAAGCAGTCCATATTTCTAATAGACCTAGCCTGTATGTTGTTCAGGTCTTGCTGCATAAATGGCAAGCAACTTTTGTATGGCACAAGTACTAGGCAATAAACATTTCCAATTAGTGAAACTTAACATCTCCTTTTGACATTCAAAGGAATTACCATTGCTGAATACCCCACTACCAATATCCTGGGTTTACCATTGATTAGAACCATATGTGGGCCAGATATACAAATACTATGGTTACCAGAACAGGTCAGAGGCAGGTTGTGAGTAACTCATCTCCTGAGTTACAAGGGGCAAGTATTCCATCCCTAAGATATGAGTCAAGAGTGTGATGGAATACCTGCCACTTGCCTGGATAAACGCAGGTCTTCCACTCAAAGCTTGACACCATTTAGGGCAAAATGGCCTGTTTGATTGGCACTTCACTCACTACCTTCAATATTGATTTCCTCCACTACTGGCATGTAGTAGCAGTAGTGTGTACCATCTCTGAGATCTATTGCAGAAACTCATCAACCCTCTTTTAACAGCACCTTCCAAACACATGACCTCCTCCCTAGAAGGCAGCAGGTTCATGGGAACAACACTGTCTGAAAGGTCCCCTCAAAGTCAAACACTGTACTCACTTGGAACTAAAATAAAGGCAAAATACGTTGGATGCTGGAAATTTGCAATAAGACCAAAAATGTTGAAAAACTCAGCAGGTCAGTCAACACCTGTGGAGGGGTGACCTAAAACTTTTCTCTTCAGAGATACCTGATATATTAAGTGCTCCCAGCATTCCTGCTCTTATTTCTGAATTGGAAAAATTGAGGCCCTCCAGTTGCCTGTATAATGAATCAGATGCATATGAAAAGGTGCCTCGACACTGCAGTGGAAGAGTTCCTAATATCCCAGACAAGATTCCTCCTCCATTAAAACGCCACCGTTCTTTGCTCATTCATCTCTTAAGTGGGATACTGCCGATCCCAGAATGGCTGTTGCAAAAATAAACTTCAAAAAAGTGCGAAACACCCGAGATTGTGATATGGAAAGGTTTAATGTTAAAGAAAATACATTCTGATGCATATACTGATGCAGTATGAGCTGACTGACCTGAGCCAATTCTTTCTGCCTTGACAGTGCAACATTAATCTTTCGCGTAGGGCTGTCTCCTTGGTCCATCTTGTCAGCACAGGTTTGCTGTTTGAGGAAACCTGATCTTGGAGTGTGTCTTTATGCTCACTCACTGGTGCAAATCCTCTGACCCAGGTCGGAAGATGTCAAAAAGCAGGTTTGCACCAGCTGGTACAGTCACCAGGCACTGTGCGCATGAGTCAGGCATATATTCCTGAAGTGCTGTGCCAGTGTGAGCTGCCATGATGTACAATGCCAAGGTGAGATTAGCATGCCACTTTCCTGTAGTCTGCAGGAACCAGACTCTCCAGGGGAGACTTACTTCAAACAGCACACTCCACTGTGGTGCACTATTACCAACCCAATGCCAAAAATATGACAACACTGGCATCAATTCAGAACTAAACAGGTAATATTACTGCACCATAAGGTCACATAGCAACAAAAAAAAGCACAAAATAAAGAGAAACTGGGGACTGCTATTATTGCTTTCTTGAAACATAAGTGCAATTTTTTTGATTTACTGAAGTCCTGCTCAGTTACTGAAAGGAGAGAACTGTTTTCTTGAATAATACGAGGTGGGACATGCTGCGAACTCTAGGTGACTGTAATAAGGAAGGAGGCGAATGAACATTTTTGGAATTCACTAGGTGCACAGTAAGGTGCAGAACACTGTACAGGGCAACCGATCCAATGGCCAATAGATCTTTAAGAGGGTAGTCAATCAGCAGTTAAAAGCACAGGGTCCAATGGCCAGATGCATGATACAATTCCTTCAGATGATGATTTAACTCCTGTTTAAAATTCTGCACCAGAAGTTGCATTTGAAAACAACATCAAAGAGAGGGTTTTACAAGCAAAGAGAAGTGTCATATCTGGTAAACATTCAAGTTGGTGTGGCAACGCATTGGCTGCTATTTGTTTCAGACTCTCAGGAGTGTTCCCTCTGGATGCAAAGTAATAATCAAATAAAATACAACTGCAGTTGATGGATTAAATTATAAAGGACAGGTTGTGTAAACTTGGCTTGTGTTCTGCCAACTTGCTTTGCTTTAATTCTTTGTGGGATTATCTGAACACAGTGGGCTGCGTTGTTCCCAGCAGCTCAGCCACCCTGTCGCCATGACCAAAAGCAGTACCCAAGCTGATATGACAGATATTAGGACGCTGGGACGAAAATTGCTGATGGTAGCCAACCAAGAGGATAAACCACCTTTACATTTAGGCCAGCAGACTTGCATCTGTGAAGACCACAGCACCTCCACAGCACCAGTGCTAGAGGTGACCCATGTGTGGGGTATGGGACCAATTGCTGTCAGTGTGGGTTGGGAGGGAACCTCCTGAATGAGCCTAGCAGCAGCTATAAAGCAGGGCATCCTCTCCCACTCACGAACAGGATGCTGTTAGAGGCTATCAGGATTTACCTGGCAGTCCCCTCTGTTGTACAAGGTAATGGTTCTGATAGGGTTAAATGTTGGAGATAGCAATAGGCTCCATCCAATCTAAATGACACACAGAACCTAGTATCAGGGAGTCTAACACAAAGTCCCAAGGAGAGAGATATGTCATTCCTGGATCCTGATAGTGTTTATAATTATGACTAACTAGACAATGTAACTTGTAGTTTATTCCAAGGTAGCAATATGTACATCTTGAGCCAGACAACTGCTTCTTCATATTAATACTCAGTAGTGCTTTATCTTTGAACGCTGTTAAATTAGACAGGTCCTTATGCTCAGCATAGAAGAGGACTGTGGGTTGCATCACCATCCCCGATAATGTTCTTTTGATTTAATTTTGTTAGGTTTCTATTCTAGTTTTGTAAGTTTCCACTGACATTTAAATTTTTCTTCCGTTACAGTGTCCCTGAGGGGCTATTTAACCTAATTAACATGTTCTTTTAAAGAAGGTCTGGTGGAAACACTCCATCCCAAACCAAAGCCACCAGTGGTTAATACTGTAACATACAACATGGGGAGCATCACATTAATACTTTAAGGCACACAATGGTGAAGACACGGTTACTTCAACACAGAAAGAAAAGTGAGTTTACCACTTTAAGGGCGTTGTGTCTTTAAGAGGGTAGTCAGGCAGCAGTTGAAAGCACAAGAATGGACAAGCAGTCAACAAAATCTGTATTCCAGAAAACAAAATCAGTTTTGTAGTGAATATTGCAGAAAAATAACAGTATGAGCTAAGAAGAGAGTAAAAACTAGAAATAATGGAAAGTTAGAATTCTTGTGCAAGAAGGATCTGAGGGTGGAGTTTGAAACTCTGAGTAAACATTAGAAATGTCTTTGAGCAAGTTGGAAGACCTTATATAATTTCTCAAAAGCGTTAGGCTGGAAAAGATAGAAAGTGAAAAGGAGTACCATTTGAAACAAACGTTCCCAGCATGACAATATTTCACGAGCTACAGTGCAGACAGTGGATCAGAACATTCATTTAAAATAAAGCACAGCATCAGAAAAGTCAGTCATTTAATGGAACAAATGGTAACTTACTAGATATTGAAATAGGAATCTTCTGGAAGAAGACAGAGGAATTTAACTATAATTTAAACAGCAATTCTTGCAAGCTTTTTTAAAGCCACAGACACAGGATTTTTGTTTAATTATGTATGCATTGTGTTTCAGACCGTGAAAGGTAGGAAAACATCCAGTTTGCCAGTGAATAATTGGAAAGCTTCTATCCTGTCTGCAGAAAGCAGGAAATCAATCACTTTGATTGAAAAGGGCAGGAAAATCCACAGTAAGCAGTATAGAGATGCAATCTTTCTATAAAACAACAATTTGAAACTTACGAGCAAACCACTACAGCACTACTATAATACAGAACTGACACTTTCAGAAGAAATCCTACAGCATTTCTGAAATGTAATACTTAAAAGCTCTAAGACAAACAAAATACTGCAAAATTGATATTATGCAGAGTTTAAAAGTTTGAAGAGATGTGAAGACAAGAGAACTAAAAGGAGCAAGATTACATGCAGAAGAGAAATGCACAAAATGTCTCAGTTAAACTGGGGTTGAATAAAAAAACGGAGGGCATTTTGTTAATTTATTGCAGCTTCACTCTATTGCTTTTTCGCCAACATTTTATAATGTACAATCTCTTTTTACTTCCTACAGTCAAATTATTTTTTTTAAATAGTGTAATTGCTGACACATGTGTGCTTATTAAACCACAGTTTCCAGTCTTATGACTTCTGCAAATGGCTTTGTGAATATGGCGACTAACCAGATTATACCAGCATGGTTTCTCATTGTAGAACCAGGAGGCAGTCAATATTTCGAACATGTAATAAAAAAAAGCACTACAAAGATTTGTGGCAGCTCATTTGGCTGTCATGGTGAGATAAAGCAAAGGGAGAAGGGTGGTTTAAACTACAGAAGGGTGTTGATTCGGATGTGGTTTTGGCAAAAAGATCTATAGTTCAGCTTTTGGAGTTTCTAAACAAAAAAGTACAACTTTAGATGCCACTTTTTCAGTATTTAAATATCATGAAACAAAACTTCATCAAGTTTGCCTTAAATAGAAAGTTAAGAGTGAGGTCACAATGTTTTGGAAAGTTTGACACAGGGATATGATCCCCCCTCCACAGCTAAGTTCATAGCCTTCAGCTGAAATCTGCTTCTTTGGAGATACCTTTCCAGTTAAGGTAATAAGTGAATGATTATCTGGAATTATATACAGTCCCTGAGGCTTTAGGAAGAGATTCTCTCTCAAGGATGGTAAGCAGGAACTACTCAAAAATAGTTAGACTTACCACAAAGAGCAAGTGACCAGAGGGAGGGACTTCCTGAGGAAGAAATTGGTGGGGGGTATAGAGGGGAGGAAATCAGAGTAGACATCACCTCAGGAAATTGTGCATGTTCTGGTGACCAGCTGTACTGCTTTCCTTTAGCATCAGCCGGTATTATTATGTCACGTGAATGTGCAGCAAAAGGTACAGAGAGGGGAGAATGAGTAATTGCTCTTGCTGCCAAGATCTCAACAGCCACTCATTTCAGAAAATACAGGTTTTAACTAAAAAAGGACCAGTTTGACAACAGCCATGCCAAGCCGTTGTTCTGGAAAAACTACAGGTGGGTGGTTGGGAGGGCCAGTGCTGCTGGGACTAGGTAAGACAGCATGTCTGTAGTCTTCGTTTTGGCTGTTGGCAAGGTGAGAGGAATGCTTGAAAGGCAGACTCCATTCTGTTCTTGCATGGTTGCTACTGACATTGGAACAGGGTAGAACAATTTCCTCAGTACTTATTGAGGTCTTTACTGAAACTTTTGTGGCATAGCTTGTGGTGGTTAAGCATTTCGATCACGAGAATTGATCCCTGCCAAGCTGACCATATAACTGACCACATTAAATAAAAAAAGGTAGAGACAGAAACCGATGTGGTAATAATGGAAACATCTGTTGACCTCTCGCAGTACAAAATGGCAACAATGAGAAGGCATTGCATTTGGTTGAAGACTGGAGTTTTTTTTAAAAGAACTTTGGGGGTATCTTCACACAAAGACCAGAGACCAATGATCAAAGCAGTTGGCTCACCACCTTCTCAAGGACGCTAGGAATCAGCCAAACAAAGCTAGCTTTATTGTCAAAGTCCATATCTCAAGAATTTTTTTTTAAAGGACTGTGTATATATGATACCAGTACTTTTCTGAGATTCTTCCATCCCCTTCACAATAGATTTGCGATATCAAAAGAAATGGTCAGTTAATAAGTCTTCTAGAACTAATTTAGTTATTTTGTTTTCAATAAGTCTCAAATTACTCAACTGAGCACTGGCTTTCCAATCAATACACACCCTCAGAAAAGAACAATTGTATACTTAAAATCATGTCCAAAAACATAGAAATTGCTGGAGAAACTCAGCATTTGTGGGAAGAAAGCAGAGTTAATGCTTCAAGTCCGGTGACTCAGCCTGAGTCACTGGATCTGAGTTCAGCTACTTCTGTCTTTGTTTTAGGATCTCCAGCATCTGCAGTTCTTTGTTTTATCTTAAAATGATGCTGCTTTTCTTCTACAGGAGTGAATGGCAGAAAAGATACACTGAAAAACTCAGGGATCGCGTTGAAAATAAAATGTGTTAACTGTTCTGCTTCTCTAGTGTTTTCTCTCACTCAATTTTTGTGTGGTTATTACAGAAGAAGTTTCAGAACCTGAAATCCTGTCCTGTGATCCTTTGAGCCAATCACTGGAAATTCAAACCTCAGGTCTCTATGAGAATCATAACAGACCATTATGAAATACCAATATGCAATTAGTGTTAGTTGAAAGGGCTGTAGCCCTGTCATTGCTATTAATTAGAATTAACAATATAGTGGCTCATTTCCATGTTAGTTATTTTCAAATTATCTTATGACTTGGGATCTTTGGTAACCAATCTACCTATCAGTTTCTTCTTATTGACTGTATCAAAACTCTTCATAGTTGTGAAAGCCTCAATTAAATCAGCACTGGTCAATCTTCAAATAGGACAATCTCAGCTTCTTTAATTTCTCCACATATCTGAACTACCTCATCCATTCTAGAAAATCTCTTCAGCAACTTCTCTGTGGATTTGACATCCTTCATAAATTATTAGACACAATTCTCTGGCTAAAGTCTAACTAGTGATTTGTAAAAAGGTTCAGTGTAAACTTCCCTGCTTTTGTATTCTTTTCCTCAATATAAAAACAGGGTTTTACATCTTTATTAATGAATGGGCAGACAAATGAACAATATTTGTATTCATTTGAAATGGACTTTTTTTGAGGTACACTCATGTTGAAACACTATTGATACATTTGTAGCACAATAAAGTGACAGTAGGTAAGAAGTAATGTTATTTGTGAACAGGAGCTTCAATGTCAGGTAATTTAAACATCTGGCAGAGCATTTGGATGTTTTAAGGTAGCATTTCTATGAATTTGGGAGACTTTTATTTCTTACGCATTTAAAACAAAATGCTAAATGTCTCTAAACTATAACGGGAAAAGTAAATGCCTTGAAACAAAACTCCATGTATATTGTTGAGGTAGAAGAGGCTTAACATTTATTCAACTGACATGACTTAGGTGTTAGCTCTGTTGGCCAAAAGAAGATAATTCTGGGTAGTGCGATTGTGTAGCAAGATTATCAAACTTGGCCCCAATTTTTTTTATTTGGGGGGTGGGGAGTGGTGAAGGAGGACGAAGAGGTACTTTGAGTTGATCTAACATAAGTTCTGTGATTGCAAAGGGAATTGACAGAACTGATCCAGAAAACTCATTCACTGTGGTGAAAGGTTTGAGGGTAGAAGTTACATTTGGGAGCTATTTTCTAATCAACCAATTCAGGAATGTTTTTGCACAGCTCTGGAGCAGTTGGGACTTGAAAACCTGGTTAAGCAATCAGGCCACGACCACTGCATCACAAGAGCCCTCCAATTAGACTAGTGATATTTTCTATGTTTACCTGTTGAGAAATGCTCTAACACACTTTTGGGGCAGGTGGGTCTTGAACCTGAGTCTCCTAATCCAGAGACAGGGACTTACTATTGTGCCACAAGCCCAAATTAGATTTGGGATGTGTCAATTTACCAAATAAAGTGCAGCATCGGGATTCAAGCTCATACCTCTGTAGGGACTTGAGCCTTAATCCAGCACCTTAGACCACTTGGCCATGCTACTAAAGCCTACTGCACCTGGTATTCCCAGGTGGTCTCCCATCCAAGTGCTAACCAGGCCTGAGTCTGCTTAGCTTTTGAGATAGATGATTTGAGATTAGAATGGTCTTAGGCAATTAAACTTGAGATGCTGTTTTGAGGCAACTTAAAGGTACAATTCAGTTGGCCTATTTTTCTAATCAATCTGTGTAGAGACATTATTACACAACTCTGGAGCCAGGTGGGACTTGAACCTGTGCCTCTTAGTTCAGGGGTAGGGAACTCTACCACTGCACACAAGAGGGCCCCATTGAGAGAAAGAATTGAAATCAGAGGCAAGTCTTTCCACTCGAAAGACAATGCAGTTGAGGAATAAATTTGTATTCCTGCAAATAACATTAGCGAGGCTATTAAGTGTTTTCCTGAGGACAGCTGATAGATAACAAGGTGTCCAAGCAACTGATCAATAAAAATAGACATGATAGCATGTGCACTATAATTATAGTTGCTAGTATGATTATCAGAAGCTATCTTGGGTCATTCCTGTAAATGGCCACAGGGACTGTAATGTACTATTAATCCATAGTCATTTGCTGCAGTGAGCTGCCTGCTCATGTGAATGATTGCTGTGTACAGCTGGTGCTAGCTACACTGTTTATTTCCTACACTCATCAACACGTGCCCAAAGCTATTACTTACTGACACCAGTTAAATGCATCTCTAAATCAACACTCATACTGAACATTCATAGCTTTACTTCACCCTCAGAGGGTACAATCCAGTAGTCCAGTTCTCAATAGGAGCACTGCCATAAATTCAACCATGATATTCGCTATGACAATGCAAGCTCCGACTTTTGTCATTATAGCTATGGATTATGCAGTGTAGAACAGGGTCTTGCAGAATGTCATAGCCTCCAACAGATTAATGGGATTGCTAACATGCCACTCCACTGTGGAACACCAACCTCCTGTCCTGTGTCAGAATGGCAACATTTGTCCTCCCATCCCTGACAATGCTGTTACTTTTTGCATCTCTGCCATCCTACCCTGCCCACTTCTCCAGTGCTGTGAGGATGTAGTCCAAAGCTGGATCTTCTCGGCCCAGAGCTGATCATTGCTACTTTACATGGACAGTCTCCCCCACTGGTAGACAGCAACTTCCTACCAGCCACTATGACAAAACTATAGGAGCACAAAGTTAGACAAAGGCATCCAGAAGGTAAAGTGAAAATCCCAAGGAAAATCAACAGTAGTTATCTAACAAATAGCTGATGCTTCCTTTGTCTATCCTTAAGGTAGGGGGGTCCATACTGCTGCCAAGTGTCTATCCAGCTTTGTAAGGTTAAGAGGGAGCATCAGTTGGAGCATTCAGGTTCAAAACAGCATCAATGACATCACATCAGTATTATATGCTGACTGGCGCCATAATCTCCCTGCTTTGTAGTAGACAATGCCGTGCACTTATGCCCTAACCAATATGGCATCTGGCAATGATTTGCCTAACAAATGGGCGCTGTGGACACCATATTGAAGAAACAACACTTGCAGCACTGTCCTGCCCCCAAAATAAACAAAAAACAGGCATCAACAAGCCAATTTCTCAATCATTCATTCTCAGTATTTATAATAATTATGGCACGCAATGTGTCAAGAGAGCTCAATGGCATATTTCAAAGTCAAGATTTTTTACATTTAAATTCATGTTTTTCAGTATGACCATGTTCATCGCATTAGCCAAACAAATTATTCAATAAATCTGTCACTTTTACATGAGTTATTTATACTTAAAGCATTAAAACAGTTCCTGTAAACGGTGAGAAGGTTTGGTTATCGTAGGTCTTATCATCATTTGCTAAAACGGTGGAAGTTCTGGCACACGCCCAGTCTTCTGAACAAAATCCGCCGTCCAGGCACAGCAGCTTTAATAGCCTTCCCCCAGTATTCCTGAAGTTTGCCATTCTCATTGGCTGCTCTCTGGTAGCAGTAGCAAATGCTTCATTTGTGAGGCATGAGGCTCAAGATTTAGGCCCCACAGCCAAGACACTTGTGCTATCATACAATGCCCATTTTTCCCACAGAGATATGATCAGGAAGCCTGGCTTTTTCCCAAGCCCAGGAGCACAGTGGAAACAATTTCTCCCAGTTCGTTTCCAAACTATCGCCTGCAGATTTTCCTTCTGTTGCAGCAATAGAAGCCAAAGATCAAAATATGCACACAATGGATGCCCTGAAATTATATTGGGTTCGATCTAGGCAACGCCATGGAAAACACAGCCCTGTCAACCCTTTACATACCTCCTTACTAACGTAATCAGGAGCCAAGCCAAAAAATCGAGAGAGCTGTCTCACGGACTAGTGAAGCAACAGTCTGATATCTGTCAGGGATGAGTCTGTGAGTGTGTATGTGTGACTATGTCCCAAACAACACAAGTACCATCCTGTCCCATTAGCAAGATGGACTCAGCAGAGGTAGGGGCACAGCAGTATATGGTTGGGACAGAGAATCATGGAATCCTTATAGTGTGGAAGCAGGCCATTCAGCCCATCAAGTCCACATCCAAAGTGCATCCCACCCAGAACCACTTTCCACCCTATCCCTGTAACCCTACATTTCCCAAAGTTAATTCACCTAACCTGCACATCCCTGGACACTATGGACAATTTAGCATGACCAACACTTCAATGTCTATCACTAAGATTGAACTGTTCAGGTCCTAAAAGTCACATCTGCTAGACTGGTTCTGCATCAAGTGGTGAAGGAACTAACAAAAGGGAAAACAACTCTGAACTCATGCTCACCAACCTGCCTGCCATGATGCATCTGTCCATGACAATATTGTTAAGAGTGGCCACAGCCTAGTCTTTGTGGAGACTAAGTCCCATCTTCACACTGAAAAAGTCCTCTATTGTATCTTCCAAACCCACTAGCACCTGGAAGGCCAATGGCAGCAGGTAACTGGCAACATCACCACCTGCAAGTTCCCTTCCAAGCCCCTCGGCATAAGGACTTGGAAATAGATCATTGTTCTTTCAGTGTTACTGTATCAAAATCCTGAATCTCCCTCCCTAACAGCTCCATGGGAGAACCTACACCAAATGGATGGCAGCTGCTCAAGAAGGTAGCCTACCAACACCTGCTCAAGGGCAGTTAGGGATGGGCAATAAATGTTAGACAAGTCAGCAAAGCCCACATTCCATGAATGAATAAACAAAAACACTCCTGCCTTGTGTTTTGTAAATGTTGGACAGGCATTGTGGATATAGGATTTACTACAGGATTCCCAGTCACTAACCTATTCTTTTTGCCTTGAAACCATCACTCGAATACTGGACTCCTATTAAAAAGTCGTCACACAATTCATTAATCGCTTAAATTATGTGGCTCAGCATATGATCCTGTGAATAGGCTGTGAGTGTTAGCGTGGTACTGGCTTACAACTGGCAACTGGAAACCATGCTACTCAAAAGGAAATGAGTCACAAGTCACTGGAGACTATTAATAAAATCGGATAAAAATAGCTACATTTGGTTACCCAGTCATTTTCAGAGGATCACAGGCATAGTTGGAAGATTTCTTGTGTGTACTTATCCTTGTTAGTAATCATCATCAAAGTGTCAGACACTGTAAAGAGAATGCTGTGTTTCATCGATCGGTTCTTTCAAGATATTTATTTTCTGAGCCCACACTAAAAATATCACTCAGAGAGGACTTTTATTTCGCTACAAACACAAGGACCACACTTTAAAGAAGGGTGGGTGTCAAGCTAATCCTTGTTCTTGCTTCTATCTTTCCTGTCTAATTTCCCCTCACTCCAGCTGCCTTAGGGGCTTTTGCTGACATCCAGTTGTAATAGTGTTGGGAACCCTGCCAGTGAGGAATCTTATTACCTTCCAACAGAATCTGAAGTTGTAGCTCCAAACAATTTAGGAACTTTGGCGAATGCCATCCTGCTTTAACTTGAAAGGGATCAGCGAACGGAGTTAATTTTCCTGCCCTGTTTCAGTGTCCAGTTGAGGCAAAGTAACTTAATAAAATAGGGATCAAAGCTGGACATTCTAGGTTGGTCATTTTCAGTATCGCACCCAGACTTGCATCTCTTTCACAGGAACCTATTCATTCAGAAACAAACTACAAACACTAGGTCTGGTTTTGAAACTCAAAAGCCAGAAAATTTAGTAAGGCATGACAATCAATCATTTTGCAGGGGAAGACTGTGAATAATCCATTTAAAAGGAGGAAGGAGGCATCATTCTGTCTTCTACAGCTGTTTATTTGCATGTCATGGTTCAATACAAACACCAGTCTGCTCTCTCCTCTCCCTAACCAACTCTCCTTACTGCGGAAAACCAGCCGTTTTTGAAAAACTTCGAAAGATGCTAAATCCCTAAATGTTTTTTAACGAGCATTAGTTCCACTTATTTTTTGAGTGATTCTTGGTTCATTCTAAAGGGACACTGTTTAACAGCCTTGTGTGGGGGAGAGGATTTATTTACCCTTATCTGCTAGAAAGTCACATGGGCAGCCACATTGGTGACAGGCTGTTCAGAGTACATGAAAGGATTCAGCCACTCTTCCATTCTTCTTGTACATTAATGAGTTCACACAGCAGAGATGCCATTTGTCTGCTTGGTGTGTGGGGAGGCATTCACTCAGTTATGTAACCTGCAGAGACATGGCAAGTTCACTAGTGACTGCCGGAGTTAGATTTCCCTGTTACTGCTGCTGTTAATCACATACAGGATTGAGGTAGGCTCATTCGAACAGTCAAATGAGTTTGTTGCTGCTGAAGCTAAAGATCCAGAGATCTGAGTCGCGATTTAAAGTAAAAAGGATAAATGGCAAATAAATTAATTTGTTCTAAGCACTGCATGGTGTATTTGATTTTCTCAGGCAACAGGAAACAGATTAATATTCTGTTTCCTTCTGCCTCTGTAGCTGTGGACCAGTTCTCAGTCCCAATGGTTATGTCTCTGGACAAGTCCCATCTTTATTTACTTCATCCATTTCCTGGATGAGGAATGTAAATGTGGGAAATTGTGAAGTTAAGCACTTTGGCTGGAAGATTAGAAGAGCTGAATATTAATTAAATGAAGAAAGACTGCAGAAAGCTATAGCACAAAGCATTTTGGAGATCTTTGTGCATGAATCACAAAAAAGCAAACATCTAAGTTTAGTGATAACAGGGAAGGCTAATTAAATGTTGATCTTTATTTCAAATGGAATATAAAAATAGGGAGGTCTTGTTAAAACTAGGCAGTAGCCAGCCTACAGATGGAAAACAAGTGTTTTTTTCCCTGTATCTAAGGAAGGATATGCTGACATTGGAGGTAGTCCAGGGAATGTTCACAATGTTGATTCAGTGTATGGAGGGATTTTCTTATGAGAAGTTGAGTAGGTTGGGATCGTATTCCTTTTGAGCTTTGATGAATGAGGGAGGACCTTATTGAAACTCAATGTAGACAAGGAAACTTATCTCAAACATTCAACATGGCTCAAAATCACATCAAACAAACTTAAACCTAGTGGGAGATTGGATCAATGTGCCTCTAGGATTGGATATATCAGTGAACTGGAATGGATTTTTAGAATGAAAGATGCTAACATTGAAACAGGCCATTTAGCACAACAGGTCTCTGCCAATGTTAATGCTGCATAAATTATCTCCCAACTTTCTTCATCCATTTGCGTGTATTCTGATGACTATAGCTTATATAGAAATACCCTGGGTTAAATTTCATGTGCACTGAACAAGACCTTGGGTAGACAAAAATCCCGGAGACACTCAGGAAGTCAGACAGCATCTGTTGAGTTAATTGACTTTTCAGATGTAAACCCTTCCTCAGAAATGATGTTGCAATAGTCTCCAATGCTTTCCGCTTTTGTTTCTGGTTTCCAGCACCTTTTGCTTTTTGTGTTAAAAGATGCCACTGAGAAGTTAACATCACCAAAAATCTGATAAATTTAGAGAAGTAGTATACAGGCAATTGGTGACAAAGTTAAGACTTTACAGTGATAAGGAGAAAAAAATAATATCCAACAGATAAAATCCATTTTACTGAGGCTGTTCTTGAATGCCTCAGCATTTTGCTAAGCCAAATACATGAGAATTGGCATAAATATTTTAAATAGAGACCATACATTTGGCCAAATGTGCCTGCAATTCGAGACAAATTGGATAAAGTACTTCGGTCTCACTGTTATTTTGACAGTAAAATAAGACACAATGGTGCTGTCCATTACTTGTGTGCAAATGGAACAGCAACTTGACCAAGGGCCAGATGCGTGGTTAAACAAAAATACCCAAAAGCTGCTTTGTGCGCAAGAATTGAATTGTGCCGTCTGCTTCATCATTGAAATTTATTGAACCATCTGAAATTGTGTGTTTGTATCACAGACATGGACTAAACTTATTGCAATTGAAAAAGTTAAACCTGGAAATTTTGTGTGTCATTATTCTTAATGACGTGATCAATTGTTAACTTGTCAATCAACAGACCTGGTACAGAAAACTAATTAGAAATTCAGAGTTCAATCATGTAGCATTTTAATAAAAATGTTAAATTGAAAAATTGTAAAAAGGTTTCCCTGTTCCTATTTTTCCCTCTTTCTTGGATTATACAAGTTAGTAGTTCTGAAAGAGTTCACAGTGAAATTGTAGTAAGCTCCATCCAGTCTGATAAAGAATCAGCTGTCTGGTACAAAGTCCTGAGGGTGACAGATGTGTCATCTCTGGCTCTTGACAGTTTTAAGTAACTATGCCTGACTAGTTATGATAAATTTTAGTTGATTGTAATGTCTTACATAACAAGAGGTAGTTAAGTGCCTCCTCTTATTAAGATTCACCAGTAGTTCATCCTATACCCACTACACATTGACAGTTAGACAGGCTCTTATACTCCACCGAGAAAAGGTGGATTGGGGACATAGTACCCAACTGTCTGTCCACCACTCTTCTTTGGTTAGATCTGTACCAGGTGCCCATGGAGAGGGAGCATATGGTATCTACCAGCACAGTACAGGTCTACAGAGACAGGTGGGCATCACAGGGGGATGGGGAGCATCGTTACCCCAGAGACTGTTCTTGTGATTTGATTTTAAGTTTCCATTCTAGTTTTGTAACTTTCCATTGACTGTTAAATTTTGTTACAATGCCTCACCAGGGGCTGTTGTTTAACTTGATTAATGTTCTTTTGAACAAGAATAGAAAGGAGGATTGGAGGTCACAAACTACCCAAAGCACAAACTGCCAGTGGTTGGTACATATAGCCTGTGACATTTTCACCCCATCGTCCTATTTCCCTTTCCGCATCGGATTTGAACTTGCCCATTTTAATGTACGCTTCCTTTTCAGCCTTACGCTGCTTATTTCACAATCATTCTATCTGATTGGTTAAAGCGATACGTTTGTTTGCCATGCTCACTCAGGTCCCAAATGCCCTCACTGTTCTCAGCTCATACTTTCAGCAATCTACAATCGACTGGGTAAAATTATTTTGAGCTGAAGGATGCGGGGATAGGTCTAACCAATGGTGGTCACAGCTACATCCCTCACTGCAGCAAAATGTGGCCCTTAATACAGGCTCTCTAATCAATTAATAGCACATTGCTCATTCGATTATACCCATTATACTATTCCAGAACCCCGAAATCTTCCATTAGAAGCCACCAGCAGAGGCTAATAAATCAAACTTCAGACAGAGCGATTTCCATTCACATGGAGAAACTGTGGAGACATCACTATAGCAACTGCAAAACAGCTTGGGAGAGGGGAGGAAGAATGCAGGAAGACTTTCAGACTGGAGGTTAAGTGAGCTGGCTAATTATTCAACTCAATATCCGGGAAATGCTCCAATATCGTTCAAAGCACCACTGGTTTTAATGGCATCAGTCTCGAAAAAAGCAACAATATTCTGTTCGAAATAGAACACAAATTCTAGTCTTTCAAACTCATTTTCTTTTTGATGTGTAGCAAAGGACAAAACACCGAATATTTTCAGACTTATCAAATAGGAGCAGCTTTACCTTACAATGAATTCATTAAAATGATCACTGATGACAGTGCCAACATATGACAGTGTATATCAGTAGAAAACAACTAGATCAATTTTCAGCCTTTTGGCTAAAATCCAGAGTTATACGTGCACCTGATCTTAGTTGAGAGAGACAAAGGTTTTAAAGTTGGCACCATGAAATGACTCATCATTCGTTACAAAAGGAAATAATTCAACACAATTGGAGGAGCTTGTGTTGAAAACTTATCCCTTGTATCTTTTTTGATGAATTGTTTTCTTTTCAAATCAGTTCTTTCCTTATCTCAATATCCTCTCAAGTCATCAACTAATTCTGTCAGAAATAGTAGGAACTCTAGATGCTGGAGAATCTGAGATAACAAGATGTAGAGCTGGATGAACACAGCAGGCCAAGCAGCATCAGAGGAGCAGGAAAGATGACGTTTCGGGCCTAGACCCTTCTTCGGAAATTTCATCCAGCTCTACACCTTGTAAACTAATTCTGTCTATTCTTTTACTGATCATTGCATTCTAAATTCTTCCACTTTCCACTTCCATAAAGCCTCAGTGCACCAAGCCCCACAGCCCTTTCAGTACAGCAACTGAAATCACTACACATTATCTCATTTATGTCATTGTAACATTGCAGGCAAGATTTCAACTCCCTTTATACCCATTCGCTTAGTGAGTTCGAAGTGCATACAGGGCCAGATTTTCATATGCCATTAACTCGACTTAAAGAGACATAGAGGCAGAGAGGGGGACACAGAGAGGGAGGGAAGAGAGAGGGGCAAAGGCAGAGAAGAAATTGCAGAGCCATTGATGGAAATTTCCAGGCTTTTCTGAATGCAAGAATAGTCCCGGGGGCTGGAGGATTGCAAATGTGATTCTGTTGTTTCAGAAGGGGCAAAGGATAATTCAGGAAATTACAGATCTGTCTGCTTGACATCAGTAGTGGAAAAACTGATGGAGGATGTAACATGTCCCATGTTAAATAGAGAACAATAAGTCAAGACTAGACAGTCAACATGGCTTTGTCAAGGGCAGGTCATGTCTCACAAATTTAATTGAGTTGTTTGATGAGCTGGCACAAGTAATGGGTGAGAGCAGTGCTGTGAATATTACATATTTGGACTTTCAGAAAGCATCTGATACAGAATTTCATGGCAGGTTGGTTAGCAAATTAGAAACATTTGGGATTGATGGGTCCTTGGCAGCACGGATTAGAAGTTGGCTAAAATATAGGAGATAGAGGGCAGGTATAGATGGGCATTTCTCAGGCTGGAGACAAGTTCAAAGTGGTGTTTCCATGATCAGTGTTGGGACCCTTATTCTCTTGGATTCATATAAATGATTTGGAGATGGGTGTGGAGAGCAAAGTCTCAATTTGCAGATGATACTAAGCTAGGGAGAATAGTGAATTGTGAGGAGACATGGAGTGACTTCAGAGAGACATTATCAAGTTGGCCAAATGGGCAGACACCTGGCAGATGAATTTCAATGCAGCGAAATGTGAGGTAATGCATTTAGGTAGGAGAAACACAGAGACAACTTTGAAGGGAGTACAGGAGCAGAGGGATCTCAAAGTTCAACTGCATAATTCTCTGAAGATGACCAGGCAAGTTGAAACAGTCGTTAAGGTGTCTTACAGGATCCTGGAATTTATAAATAGAAGCGTTGAGGGTAAAAGCAAGCAAGTAATGCTATACCTCTACAAACCATTGGTCAGACCACATTTGGGGTAAAGTGTTCAGTTCTGTATGCCTTACTTAAGGAAGGATGTTAAAGTCATGGAGAGTGCAAAGGAAATTTACTAGAATGATACCAGAAATGAGGGATTTTGGATACAAAAGATTAGAGAAATCAGGCTTATTATTTATTTACTTACTTGAGTACAAATACCTTTCATGAGTTTTGACACTTTTTCCAGCCAATTGGTGTCAGTAATTCTGCAGGCTCAAAGTTAATAAATTCAATGAGCAACTGGTAGAAGGCTCATGACAGCCTATATGCCACCATGAAATAACTCTACGAGATCTACAATGATCCAGGAAGGTTTTGAAGTGGTTTGATATTACTGAGTGACTTGACTGCTGGGGACTCCTATTGGGCCTGGATGCCTGGATACGAGTAGGAAATTCTGAATCCGATTTCCATATTCTATCAAAATTTCTGGCCTTTTCGGAGGTGCTCTTTTGCTGTCTGTTCCAGTGCCGTTTGTGTAAGTCTGGCATGAGTAGGACATCAGTTGGGGGATGATCTCTGATTCCACCCATGCCAATTTATTGACTGTAACAGACCAAAAATCAGCCTTGTTTGTTTCATTGTCATTCATACATTTGAAGTTAAAGGCTGGTAGATCGTCAACAATCTTTTAAAAAAGTATGTACTGCATAGACAGTTATATTGTATGTGTTACCAATTGGTCTATCCTGAACACACACACACACACACACACACACACACAGTGCATTAAGGCTACTCTGCACTTGTGTCTCAATTGAATGAGGGTGCTGAATGTTTCAAAACAAGATAATATTTGATGTTCCATTCATATCTGTGGTCAGGCCACAGAGGGTATTTGCAAAGGAGTAGAAGTTGAAATTATTCCTCTGTCAATTAACCTAGCCCAAGAGGAAACTACTGCGATCTACAGTGAAGTAGTAAATATTGTTAGATCTTTTTCCAGGGCGTTCAAGGGGTCATTTAAAGAATCTTATTTAAGAATAGAGTCATACTTGAATTCTATTGCTTAACTCTCACCTTGAGGCAAGATGAGGTCCTTTAAAGGAACACTCTTTCAGGGAGGTCTGCATCATTCAAGATGTTTTGAATACAAACATCTGTGAGAAGATTAGTTAAGCTCATTTCTAGGTCCCATAAGATTAATCTTACTGGAATTGTCTCCATTATCAGCTGCAGAAAAAGGCCATGATGGAAAAGCTGATAACGAACATCTGGACATGGCTCATCCAAAAATAAAAGCTGTGTCCAACTGTTAAAGCAGCAGTGATAAGATCATCACAAAATCTCTCAAACTCAGAACTGACTTATTATTGCAAAACAACCTGGGTGACTGACATGGCCTGCATTCACTTGAAATGCTTTGAAACTACCTACACTTCCCTCCCTGCCCTCTAGCACAATAGTAGCTACGGTGTCACTTCTTGGAGATAGTCTAAATGGGGAAGGCATGAGAGGCTTTTATTCCTCAAAGTGGACATATCCTTGCTCAGAAAAAGCAGTCAATCTCAAACAAAGCCAGACCTTCCTTTTGCTTTGTCCCATCAAGCCTTTGATTACAGAATCTTTTCTGCTTTCTGTTGTTTAAAGATGGTTAGTACCTGAAAGGGTTAATGGGCATTGAGATAAACTCAAAATATCAGGAAATACATGGATGGGATGAACTAACCAGTGCCGGATGTGTATATAACTAACTAATAGTAATGTAAGTTTAAGATTGAGCCTGACAGCCTCTTCTGAGACTACACAATGTTTAATATTATACCGGAGATACATGAGAATCAAGTTGAGTACTTATGTAATACACCTTTAAAGTTTATTAAAAGTGAGACTCTCTTCTACCAAAGCTATGTGGACATCCTTCCCCACTTGTCATCAGTAATGCAGACTAATGCCAATAGGAAGGATTGGTGGCAGCAGAGCTTCTGAAGGTATCGTCTGTGCAGGACACAACTGGACACCATGATGACAGAGGATGGCAGATTTTGCCATATACATTAGCTTGCACCTTTCACAAATCTTCCTTCTTGTTTTCTTTTCCCTTACCTCTGTACTTGTTTAAAACCTGCTCTTTTGCTAACCTTTTCCAATTTTGCTGAAGTATCTGTGAGCTGACATGCTAACTCAGTTTTGGTCCTCACAGATGCTGGCTGATGTGCAGACTAGTTCCAGCACTTTCTCAATTTACAGCCTTTCCTTGTGGTAGTTATTGTACTGAGCTTCTGCAAAGCAATTGGGTGAAGATCAAAGGCTTTTGAAACATTTATCTCCTGGCAGCAGTATTCAAACTTGACAGTGATACAACCGGATAGGACACTCAAGAGCAGTAAATTATATGCTTCAGGATATTGAAAATGGTACTGACCTCAGGTGTCTAAAGAAGATCATTTCTACTGGTATGCCAGGCCATATGTTTTGTAACTTTATGATTTTCACTTTGTTCATACTGATTTGGTTAAGGCTCCTTTGTTCTTTTGCAGCAACTGGGGAAAGAGTTGCAGTATCCAAATTAGAGAGGCTGACTTCCATGTAGAAATTCTGGTGACATGTAAATCAATACAGCTGCAATCCACAGACTGAAGCAGACGAGTGCATTAAAATTCAGTTTCTGCTACTGGATTTCCAACAACATCACTTTAAAATACCATTAAGCATCCCCATTGGCTTTAAAGGAGCACCAGCAAACAAAATTAGATACAAAGCCACACATGAAGAATGAGAATTATCATTAGGAACTTCTAGGAACTTGATATAATAAGGAGTGAACACAAGGCTATTGCAAACTCTTAATGTTTACAGTGCACAAACTATGTAGATAATCATAGTAAGGTGTGACTTCCAGTGTCTCCTCTCCCCAGGACTCAGCCCCATGCAGAGGTGAATCAAAGCTCTGAGGAAGTCATCAATGTTGGAGGGATTACAATTGTGAATGCTCAAGGAGGTCAGAATTAAATGAGTGCAGATATCTTGGAGAATTGGTAGAGGGTGGGTTGTGGCTGGAGGAGATTGCAGTTTATAGAGGGGTAAAGCCTTGGAGGCTTTTGAAAAGGAGCATTCAAATTTTCAGACAACAAAACTTGAATGGGACACGGTGCAAGTTAGGATGCAGGCAGCAGGAGGTCAGGTGAGTTTATCTCCTCTCAGCCCAACATTCTGAATATTGCTTTTAAAACATTTAAATTGAAATTCAAACTGAGTGTATATTGCCCCTCCCTGACCGGTGGTGAACCACCTTCTCAAGGAGTTGAGTGGTTTGGTCCAAATCAGGGCTTGCTAAGGGCACTTTGCAGGGCAGTTGTAGATCAGATTTGATTTCTTTGTCTGGATTTGAATTCCATAGTTTGAATTGCTGTGGTGGGATTTGAACCAGGTCACTGGATCATTCAGGCCTCTGGATTAGTAGTCCAGTAAAATAACCAATGTGTTATCGTATCTGTGAAGTTAAAAATGAAAGGGATTTTACTCCTAGCAGTAGGCAATAAACTAAAATGACAGGTTTCAAAAGGTGACAGCTAGAACATGTTTATATAGCATCTTTAATGGAATAAATAAATCTCAACATGCTCAGGGGGATGTTATAAAGCAAATTCAGATGTGGAGCATTGTAAGGTGATATTTGGACAGATAGTCAAAAGATAGACTCAAGAGATAGATTGTAACAATCATAATTAAGAAGTAATTATGGTGGGAAAAATCCAGAACTTAGAAACCTGGCACTGAAAATTGCCTCCTCTCCCCGCTCACACCCCCCCACCCCAACATACACAATGTAGACCCCAACTCCTGCTCTCCATAAAGAAGAGGACATTGAAGACGCCAGAATGAGATGAGCCCCCATTCCTGAGGGTTGTGAGACTGAATAAGATGATTGGGTTTAGGAGAGGTAAAGACATGGTGGGATTTGAAAGTGAAGAGAATTTTTTAAAGGCATAGGAACTACATGACCAAGAGCCAAAGGATGTCAGTGATACAATGGTGAACCTGGACTGTGTATCTGTGACACACAACTGTGCTAAAAATGAAATTCCATCAGCAATTCCTCCGTTGCATCCTCCAGATTCAATGGGGGGACCATCAAACAAATGCTGGTGTCCATCTTGAAGTCAGCTCCTTAAACATTAACTACAACAGACTGATTGCCAGTGTCCAGAGAGCTAATAAACTATCTTCCCCACGCATGTCAAAGTCCCTTAACCCTCCAGTGGACAATGGTCAAACAGGAAGGCAAACAAAGCATTTCAAAGACACTCTGAAGCTCTCCTTAAAGCGCAGCAGCGTTGATGTTAATAACTGGGAGAGGTTTGCTACCAATCATTCAAAACAGTGACAACCTGTCCAGCAAACTTCACATGTTTAGCCACAACATCTTAACGATGAGGCAGAATAGCAGCAGAAAATAAAAAGGGGAAAGGAAACCAAGCTTGCACTCAGAAACTGACTATGTGGTGGGACACGTTGCCCCATTACTCAGATATCTGCAGTTGGGTAATCAGTCCTTTCAGTCGCATGAAGAGCCGTTGCAGCAGCTCAAGCCCCGGAGCAGACATCACCCTCAAACTGAGTGACAATTGGCAACAAAACCTGAATGGGACTTGGTGTGAGTAAAGACACAGACAGCAGAGTTTCAGATTACCTGGACCGTACTGGAATAATCAAACCGAGAGAAAGGTAACTAAAGGTTTAAAGTGAGGGTGATTAACAAAAGCCGGAAATTATTCCCGGTGATACGAACGCAAAGAAGTTGTTTGACTTTCATCTCACCAACGCTGAGCTGACTGATATCACGTATTGATGTGCATATCACAACTTTTATTTTTGAATTTACACTACCCCAGGAATTTTTTTATTTATAAAAGGAGTAATTGCAGTAATCTCCAAAATGCAAGAAAATGCACAACAGTGCAAAAAGCACCAAGAAACTTGCCATAGTGGCAGCATACCTGCAAATCCCTCAACGGTATCTCCAGTTTTGAAGAGGAGACAAATTCTCCCAGGGCTCCCATTTCTGTGACCCAGGCTTGCAAATAGGAAAAGGCCAGTTGTGGTAAAATGGGAAAGTGTCTGCTGCTATTGGGGCAGGAACAGAACACCTACTGTACAGGGTGGGGCAGGGATGTCCAAATCCAAATTGGACACAAGCAGCAATGCAAAATAGATGGATGTGAATTGGCCAATGGCTGTACACACTCCCAACAGTGGGAGTTGGGACTCGGATAACCTGTTCCATTGGCTTCAGTATACGGGATAGAGCACAGAATAAGTGATAATACTTATTATGCATCCTTCACCCACTGCCAACCTCAGGGTATGAAATAAAGAGGGTTAGGGCCAAAAGATTGAGCAGAAACGCCCTGAAAAGAGTCATGTGTGTCATGGCCATACCAGCCCTGCCCCAGAGTGGCCCACATAAAAGCTTATTTGCTGGTGCTTTTTGGTGTTTCAAATTTTAAAATAAACTGACCAGCAACCCACTTTTAATGATTGAAGCAGGATAAAATGGATAATTTATTCCACGCTGCTGCTGAACTTTATGTAGGTAAGGAGTGGTATGTCATTAGCTCAAACGTGGATACAATTAGTTAAAGGCAAAGATAAAAGTTACACATGAATTTGAAAATCACCTTCTATTATCATTGCACGCCTGGCCTGCTTGAAAATTCTCTTTCCAAAATGAAACAGCTAAAAAATTTGAAATGACATGGAGCAGGTGCGATGGATTCTGCGGGTGAATAGCTGGGAGGTTGCTCCTACTGGTGCAGCAAATGGAACAGATCCAAGGGAGCGAGTGAAGGCTTCTCTGTTTTGCTTTAATTGCACTGGAACTCGCAGCTTGTCACGTTAGTAGTCTGATAATCACTCATCAGAGATTGATCAACTCCAGAGGTTAGTTTATTTAAAACAGCAAAACACAAAAAAGTTACAAAGCAAATTTTCCAGTAACCAACTGATTTGTGTGTATCTTACAAACCCATAGCAGATGAATGGGCAGGCAGAGTCACAACATTGTATACACAAAGCACAGAGTCCCTAAAAACAAAATGTACTCTCAAAGTCAAGGAAGGCACATGTAGCCTGTAGTCTGGTTCAGTGCAGCAATCCTAATGTTTCACTTCTCCCTGTTAGAGTTCAGAAGATGTTACTGAAGAACATGGGGCAAAATGGTTTCTCAGGGCCAGAACTTTATACAGATCACTAAAAAAAAATGTAATTGGCTGCTATGCCAAAATATTGAATCACACTTCCAGAGTAAGTCTAGGCTAGCTTAACTCTAGGTCTAACTTTTAAATTTTGAAATTGTCTCAGCTAGGAAGGCTCTCATTCTGTCAGACTTTAGAGTGATAGGAAGATCCATTCACACCTCCAGGAAGACATTGTCAGTGGGTTTCTGTTTGTCCTTGGAAATGATCATTAAACCTCAAATGACCTCTTGTGAATTCTTCATAAGATATGTACAGTGTGGTACCAACACCAGCTGAATCTACAGGGCAGTCATGTGACATCTGGTTGCCATATTGAGACTCACTCCGTCCATTTTAAAGACAGATTAGCTTTCTTTACAAAATAGATTATATATACACATTCGTGACTCATGCACATGTCAACCTGATCTGTAGAAACAGATTTGCTAAAGACTGTTTATTGTGTTTCAGGTTTAAAGAAAGTGACAAACTTAAAGTGTGGATGGCAATCACACTTAACCCACAACTTTAAACTGGATATCTCATTACACAAAGCTGCACAGAAGCAAAGGGCAACAAAATGTGATAACGAGAGTTCAGGGTCATTGTGTTTCTGTTAGAGTGAAAGATAAAGCTGGTAGGATTAGAGAACAATGGATGAATAAAAACATTTAGGTTATAGTCAGGAATATTAAAAAAAACATATTAGATATAGACAACTGGGTTCAAATGAATCTCTTGAACAGTGTAAAGAGTGTTGGGGCATTCTTAAGAGGGGGATCAGGAAGGTAAAGAGGGAAATGAGACAGTATTGGCAGATAAGGTTAAGAATAATCCAAAGAGCTTCTACAAGTACATTAAGAACAAGAGAGCAACTAGAAAGAGACTAGGGCCCCTTAAAGAGGTCATCTTTGTGTTGAATCTGAGGAGAATGGGAGAGATATTAATTGAATATTTCGCATCGGTTCTTAGTGCAGAGAAAGAAATGGAGGCTAGAGAACT
This sequence comes from Rhincodon typus, assembly GCF_021869965.1. Classification (NCBI taxonomy): domain Eukaryota; kingdom Metazoa; phylum Chordata; class Chondrichthyes; order Orectolobiformes; family Rhincodontidae; genus Rhincodon; species Rhincodon typus. The sequence continues at coordinate 20,270,895 of NC_063352.1, read as the reverse complement.
GGGAGATAAATTTTGATGTTTTGAAAGAAATTCACATCATAGAAGAGGAAGTGCTGGAGGTCTTAGAAAATATAATTGTGAATAAGTCTCCAGGACCTGATCTATTGTAACCCAGGATGTTGTGGGAAGTTAGGGAGGAAATTGCAGGCCCCCCTGCAGAACTATTTGTATAATTTATAACTATCAGTGAGGTGCCAGATGACTGGAGAGTGGCTACTGTGCCTTTGTTTAAAGAAGGGATGCAAGGAGAAGTCTGGGAACCTGAGAGTCTGACTTCAATGGTGGCTGAGTTATTGGAAGTAATTCTGAAAAATAGAATTTATATGCATTTGAAGAGGAAAGGAATGATTAGGGAAAGTCAACATGGTTTTGTGTGAAGGAAACGGTGTCTCACCAACTTGATTGAGTTTTTTGAGGAAGTAACCAAGAAAATTGATGAATGCAGAATGGTAGATTTGTTTCCTTGGACTTTAGTAAAGCCTTTGACAAGATTCTGCATGGTAGATTGATTAGTAAAGTTAGACCACATGGGATTCAGGGTGGATACAAAATTGGCTTAACGGCAGGAGACAGTGTGGTAGTGGAGGGTTTCAGACTGGAGGCCTGTTACCAACAGTGTTCCACAGGGATCAGTGCTGGGTCCACTTTTATTTGTCATTTATATAAAATAATTTAGATGAGAATATGGAAGGCATGGTTAGTAAGTTTGTGGATGACACAAAAATTCTTGGTAGAGTGGACAGTGAAGAAGTTTATCTAAGAATACAAAGAGGCCTTGGTCAATTAGGTCAATGGGCTGAGGAGTGGCAGATGAAGTTTATAATAGATAAATGCGAGGTATTGCATTTTGGTAAAACAAACAAGGGCCGGACTTATACAGTTAAAAGTAGGGCCTTGGGTAGTGTTGTAGAACAGAGAGACTTCAGGGGTCAGGCACACAATTCTTTGAAGTTTGCGTCACATGCAGACTGGGCAGTTAAGAAGCCATTTAGCATGTTTGCCTTCATTGCTCGGAGCTTTCAATATAGTAGCAAATTACTGCAGATACTGGAATCTGTATTGAAAACAACAGATGCTCTGATGAGGAGTCATCTCGACTCGAAACATTAGCTTGCTGTCTCTCCATGGATACTGCTTGACCTGCTGTGATCTCCAGCATTTGTTGTTTTCACTTTAAGCACAGGAGTTGGGGAGTCATGTTGGAGGTTGCACAGTACTTTGGAAAGATCTCTTCTGGAATACAGTATTCGAGAAGAGGCCTTACCAAAGTTCCGGTCACTCTGTTACATAAAATGGAGAAGGTTCAGAAAGGATTTACCAGGATGTTGCTGGGAATAGACAGTTTGAGTTATAAGGAGAGGCTGGGACTTCTTTTCACTGGAGTGTAGGAGATTGAGGGGTGACCTTATAGAGATTTATAAAGGGGTATAGACAAGGTGAATAGCAGGTGTCTTTTCCCTCAGGTAGGGTATTTCAAGACTAGGGGGCATATTTTTAAGGTGAGAGGAGAAAGACATAAAAAAAGATATGAGGGGCAATTTTTCTTTTTTTCAAAACACAGAGTGCTTTGTGTGTGGAATGAACCTCCAGAGGAAGTGGTGGATGCGGGTACAGTTACACCTGTTAAGAGACATTTGGATAGGTACATGAATAAGAAATATTGAGAGATATGGGCCAAACGCAGACAGGTGGGACTAGTTTAGTTCGGGATTATGGTTGGCATGGACTGGTTGGACCGAAGGGTCTGTTTCTGTGCTGTATGACTAAGACTCTAAAATGAAGAAGAACAACCAAGGAGGCTGTGCTACACAAGTGCAGATCAGTTGTACTCAAGCAGTGCTGAATGTGTATGGAAAGCACTTGCTTGTGATATGTGCCTTTTGTACTAAATTTGCTACCGCTTGATTATTCAAGTTCATTTCACTTTCCACATCCACAACATTCTTTATGCCTCCCACTCCAAAACATTATGCATTTTAAGTAGCGCCTGCATTCCTTTAAATCACAGCATAATTGAGTTTTAAATATCTTTGACAAAATAAATTACATTCTCTTTATAAAAAAAAGTACTTCCAATGTGGGATCACGGCCAGGTAGTTTTGTCACTGTCACGACAATCTCTGCTATTAAACCTGCCATGTACAATTAGCAGACTCTTGTACATCAACCTAATATTATCGCAAGGGAGGGTCAAAAACATCTCATGTCAATTTCAAGTCCCTAAAACACATACATATTTTCATGTTATTAATCAAAAACCTATTCAAATATTTTTTCCTTACTTAGATGAAATGGGAATAAGGAAATTAATTTGTCATTTGTCTCATTTTCCAAAATGTTAAACTTGCAGGGCGAGCACCGAACTGACTTTGATCACATCAGCTCAATGAGGTTGTGTTCTGTTTTGGAACAATTCCTCACTGCAAAGTCCATTAATTAAATAGGAATGGCACTTTGACATCTACAATGGCTCTCACAAAACCAAATCCTGTCAGTGGCTATTTTCCACTTTCTTAGGAATTTGGAAGTTAAAGCAAATTATACTAAAAAAAGTGATTAAAATAAAAGAGGACTTACATGAGTCACTCTTTTATTACATTTACAGAAAAAAGATGTGGGGAATTACAGATGGCTAGAAACCTGCACCAAGACTGAAACCTACTCTGAACGATATCAAGAGTTTCGCTCATTTATTCATACAGTCAAACTGAACACGAGGCTATTGTGTGTGTGTGTGTGTGTGTGTGTGTGTGCGTGCGTGCGTGTGCGTGTTGGTTCCTTGAAAGAGCCATCTAATTAGTTCCTCACTCCCCTACATTTTCTTCATAGGGATCTGTAAATTTTACATTACAGCAGTGAACACACCAAAACACCGAGTGTATTTCAGCTTCAAACACATACATTTGCAACATAACTGTGACTGCCCTTCAGAAATGCTCCATTGGATGTAACGCATTTTGGAGCATTTAGAGGATGTGAATGGAATGCTAGAAATGAAAATTATTTCTTACGCAAGAGAAAAGATGTGCCCCAATTGTATTGCCACTGTGATTGAAGAGAGTTGGTATCTCCTTGTGGGGCGGTGGGGAATGGGAAATAGACAGTGCTGTCATTTCAGGTAGTATCTAGAGATTGGCTCAAGAGCACTCCTGCCTTGTATGTTACATTAAGAATGGCGATGACATTGGAAGAAATAGTGATTGTAAAAATTTGACTGAAACAAAGTCTAATGATCCTTTTGGGTTAATTATGTCTACTTCCACGTTAAATAAAGCAAAATCCATTAGTTGGAGTGCTTTGGTCATCAAGAACAACCTGATCTCTACACAGAGCAGGAACATACTGTTCAGTCACTCGATTTTGTGAGCAATCATTTCTGGAACAGAGAATAGTACAGCACACTACAAAACAAGAGAAAACTTTTTCAAATTATAAATTGGGGCAACTTGATGTTGCATTGCAACATCATCTCACATTTATATGGTGTCTTCAACATAGTCAAACATCCCAAGGTGCTTAGCAGAAACATTAATCAGACAAAGTTTGACACTTCGTCACATGAGGAGGCACTGCATAAAATTTAAAATGAGACTGTGTCACTTGGTGTAGGGCAGTTAGCACCAGGTCAGCTACCCAACTGCTGTTTGGAATGGACTGTGTTGTGGCTGTTTAACTTAGTCAGAGTTAGCATCCTACTTCCCTGAAGACGCACTACAGGATCAGAGGGACTACAGTGAAGTGTTATTCCTAGAGTATGAGAGAAAAGAGGTCAGCTTCTCAAACCAATCAGGGGTGGATGAAAGTGGTTGCAGAAGATGGCAGCAGGAATATGGCACTGTATCCAGGTTCAAGGGATGACAAGCGTTTCAGACACTTCATGAGACCAGAAAAGCTCAGTAGCAACCCACATCCTGTTGCCAAGCCCCACACACTGACATTTCCCAACAAACCCTTGCCAATCACTCAATTCAGCAAGATGGCTTGCAGTTCCACTCATTCTTCTCTTCCTAGGAACTTTTTTACAAGCCAATCTGAACAGCTAACACTGACGCAAACTCTTTTCTTCGAGCCATTTTAATCCCCAAACCACACATCTGGTCATTCCCACCTCCCCACACAATTCATCACTCTCAAAACTCCGTTTTTCTCACTGGAGTAGATAGCACACAACCCCAGGAAGAAATACAATCGACAGCCTTGGAGAATGGCAGAAGAAAGGAGCATTTGACAATTGATGGAGAGATGGGAATCTTCCTACTGACAAAGTTCCATATTACTGAGCCAGGTGACATGTAACACTCATGTAGCATTGCTGTCACCAAGGGGATATATTTCTGTCTACCCTATCTATGCCCCTCAATCTTGTACATCTCAACCTCCTCTGCCCTAAGGAAAATAAGGTTCTGTGAGCATTCCCAAAAGATTATGCTCACCCTTGGAAGATTCCATCTCTTGCATTAACATCATGTCATCTCAGACACTTGCACTGATGTCCACCTCCATTGAAAGATGGAGATGACCTACATAGAATAAGAGGCTTGGTGTGAGGCTGAGTGAGAGTTTGCCCTGATCAATGGCTTGCACATGCTCAGTCCAGCACTTTATACAGAATAGATGCAGTGCAACCAAGTGCAGTTCAACTCTCAAGCTGCACAGAAGCATTGGTAGGCCGCAAGGGGAAGAAGGGAGAAAGGGTCGGGGAAGTCAGAGCTCAAAAAAATCCCACATCTTAACTATTAAACACCTCACCACCACCACATTCAGAGCTGCACACGCTGGCTCCTGCCCCAGCGATCAGCCCCTGCATAGGCAGGGCCCTCAGAATCCCCAACATCTTGTGGGTATCCACCATGGAGCATTTTTGATTTGATTTATTACTTGATGGATTTATTATTGTCACATGTACCGAGGTACAGTGAAAATTACTGCTTTCCATGTTATCCAGATAAATCATTCCTTACATTGAGTACATCAGGGTAATAGAACAGAACGCAGAATGTAGTGTTACAGCTACAGAGAAGGTGCGGAGAAAGATCAACTCTAATATGTGAGAGGTCCATTCATAAGTCTGATAACAGCGGGGAAGAAGTTATTCTTGAATCTGTTGGTATGTGTTTTCAAACTTTTGTATCTTCTGCCCAATGGAAGAGGATACAAGAGAGTATAACTGGGATGGGAGGGATCTTTGATTAAGTTGACTGCTTTCATCAGGCAGCAGACTTCCATTCCCCGAGTCAATGGAAGGAAGGCTGCTTTTCGCAATGGACTGGACTGTGCTCACAACTGTAATTTCTTGTGGTCTTGGGCAGAGCAATTCCATTCCAAGCTGTGATGCATCCAGATAGATGCAGCAGAAAAAGCATTCTATTAAAATTGGTAAGAGTCATTGTGGACGTGCTGAATTTCTTTTGCCAACTGGAGGACATAGAGGCGTTGGTGTGCTTTCTTGACTGTAGCATCAATGTGGATGGATCAGGACAGATCATTGGTGATATTTACTCCTTGGAACTTGAAGCTCTCGACCACTTCCCCCTCAGCACCACTGATACAGACAGGGCATATCCTCCACTCCACTTCTTGAAGTTAATGACCAGCTCTTTCATTTTGCTGACATTGGAGGGAGAGATTGTTGTCTTCACACCATGTCACTAAGTTCTTAGCTATCTGGGCTGGGGGAACATGAGTAGCGTTCCTCCACCTCAGCTGAACATTGGACAGACCCATAAAGATGATAATGAAAAAAAGAAGTCTTCAGCTGCACCTTATATGCAAGCCAGAGCAAACCATTATCATCCTCAAAATCCTCACTTCATAAACTGAAGGGCATCTCCAGGTCTCTGTACATCCACATTGGTTCTTCAGCAGTGGCTTGCTCCAAATCATAGCTTCCCTACAATGTGGAAGCAGGCTATTCAGCCCATTGTGTCCACAGCAACCCTCCAAAGTGCATCCCAGCCAGACCATCCCATCTCTATAACCCTGTATTCACCCAGACTGCAAATCCCTGGACACTATGGACAATTTGGCATGACCAATCCACCTAGCCTGCACATCCTTGAGCTGTGGAAGGAAACCGGAGCACCTGGAGGAAACCCACACAGACATGGAGAGAATGTGCAAACTCCACACAGACAGACAGTCACCTGAGGGTGGAATTGAACCCAGGTCCCTGGCGCTATGAGGTAGCAGTGCTAGCCACTGAGCCATCGTGCCACCCTTAAAACTACCCTTGCATTCATGTGGCTCCAGTGGTACTTTTCCTCTGTAACAGGTTTTTCACCAGGTGCGATCAGAACCATCCTCATCTCCATACACTCACCTACGGAGTTTTCATGGAGGTGTGAGGACACTGGTGTATATATCTGGTGCAGAATGAAGCTGCATCATGGCAACAATGGAGGAGAAAAGTGGATGTACAATAGCCAAGTTCACAGTGGGAAGGCAAGTGGGGAGTCTACAGAGGGACATAAGACAGGTTAAATGAGTGGGCAAGCATTTGACAGATGGAACATAAACGTGGAAAATGTGAGGTTATGCACTTTGGCAGAAAGAGTAGAGGAGCTGAACATTACTTAAAAAGAGGCCATGAATACACAAAGGAATACAGAAAGCTGCAGAAATTTGGGGGTCCTCACACAGAAATGATAAAAAGCTAGCATAAAAGTCCAGAAAGTAATCGGGAAGGCAAATGAAATGTTGGGTTTGTTTCAATAGAGTATAAAAATAGGGAGATCTTGCAAAATCAATACAAGGCACACTTTAGACTACACCTAGAATGCTGTGGACACTTTTGATCTCCTTATTTGAGCAAAGATATATTGGCATTGGAGATAGTCCAGAGGTAGAAGGTTCATTAGGTTGATGCCTGTTCTGCATGCAAACAAAAAAAAATTCACTGTACTAGGTACACGTGACAATAATAAATCAAATCAGTAAGAGGTCACCCAATTAAGACAAACTTCTTGACTAAAAGGTTAATGAATCTGTCATATTCGTCACTGCAGAGAACTGTAGAGGCTGGGTGCTTAAGAATATTTAAGGCTGCAATGGTCAGATTTTTTAAAATCTGCAAGGGAATTGAGAGTTATAAGGAACGGCACAAAACTGGAGTTGAGGATTATCAGATCAGGCATGACCAAATTGAATGGCAGAACAGACTTCATGAGCTGTGACAGGGGAGGTGCTTCGGCATTAATGTACATAGTCCCACTCAGCTAATAAGATTGCTCGCTCAGCGCCTTCTGATATTGCCATTTATCATGGAGTTGGGGTAGAGTAGAACCACGATAGACCATGCAAACACGCTGAAGGAGACAGACTATATCAGAGATAGTAGGAACTGCAGATGCTGGAGAATCCGAGACAACAAGGTGCAGGGCTGGATGAACACAGCAGGCCAAGCAGCATCATAGGAGCAGAAAGGAGACAGACTGTCAGATTTCACTTCTAAGTGGAGCTGCCTGCATATCATAAAACTCACACCAGTCTGTTGCCAGTTTCAGCCACCTCTCACCTTCAAAACCTTGGTCATCTGAGGAGATGGGGGCAGGACAGTGATGGAGTTACTGAAATTGTAATCCAGAGACTCAGGTTAATACTCTGGGAACACTGGCTTGAATCCCACAATGGCTGGAATATTGAATGGAAAGCTAGTCTCAAGTGACTGTTAAAATATTATCGATTGCAGTAAAAACCCATCTGGTTCCCTGGGAGAAGCAATTCGGAAGTGGAATAATTGCTGGTGTTCCATGTAATTAAGATCTACTTTTTACCCCAATAAGCACCCCCCCCCCCAACAAAATAAAACTAAACAACCTGCAGAAAATTAACACAACATTATTCGATTTTCATTGATGGAAATCTGCTCACATTTTGTCACCTTTGCTGGATAATGTGCATGCAATGCTTAAAACCAGCAAAAACAAACAGTTAAGCAATCTGAAATAGAGACGCTTTAACCAATTACTTGCATTCGCGTAGCACCTTTAGCACACAGGAAGACATCCCCATGTTGCCTCACAGGAATGTAATCAGATTATACGCAGCCAAAAGGTGGAAGCATTAGCACAAATGATCATGCACTTGGTCAAGAACAGTAGGCTTTTAGTAGGCTCTTAAAACAAAAGAGAAAAGGTGAAGTGTGACAAAGGTTTGGGAAGGTTATTCCAGAATTCGGGATTTATACAACTGAAGAAACGGCAGCCAATACTGGGTCCAAGGAAGTGGGGAAAAAGAAGAACAGGAAATTACAAGCTGGCTGCAGCTCATTCAAGTGACATTCAAGCAGATCTTTTTTTTACCGTAGACAATTTCAAGCTGAATTTCATCATATCAACCTTGCTTGGCCTAAAATGTGCAACCAGGAACAGCACAGGGGTACTTTGATTTTAAAAAAAGCAATTATAGCTGAAGGGGATATTAAAGAAGTAATCACTTACAAATTGCAATAATTATGGAGAATATGAACTCAAGTACAAAGAAAGAAAAGTAGCTTAGGGAGACATGCCAAGTTGGTCCTCATTGCTGGAACAAACTCACTCATTCACACATATCTGGTAGACCCATCTCCAGCCATCTGTGTTGAGCTGAGACAGGGTAATCAGCATGCATTTTAAAAATCAAGAATGCTGATCCAAGTCTGCTGAAAACTGGTTCTTAAATAAGAAAATGGCTCAAAAGGCTAAAATTTACAAAAGAAAGTCGGTGCAATGAAAGAGCGATAGGAATTTTACTGGTGTGGGATGTGGATGTGTGGGAGCTGTGTGAGAGCTATTTGGTGAAAAGAACAGAGATTACATTTTAGGAGGATTCAAAAAGCCTCAGGGCAAAACTGGTTCTGTGAGAGAATTCCAGGGGCCAGGCATGTCGTGACTGAAGGATAGGACAAAAACTAACTTCAAATGAAAAATGGTGACACTTAGGGCAAGACTCCCAATATGCCTGATGGAATGCTGGAACTGGAACTCTGGAAAAAGGGAATGGTTTGGCAGCATGTGCCAGAAACCCCTTCTCCAACTTGAATTCACGCATACAATCATCTTCCCCTATCAGGCATTGTTTTGAAATTTTGTATTCATTGTCTAAAAAGTCAACTTATGCAGTTTTGAAATAAGGTGCACACTTAAGTAGTTGTGTCAATGATAATGTTAGCAGATGCAGCACTTAAGTTCAACAATTGTAACACATCTCCTTGCTGGAGCTACCAAGCAGTATGGTTTAAGCAATTACTACCTGGCTTCTCTAGGAGGTACCAACCTGCCCCAGAATTAAGATAATCTCCCAGTTCACTGCTGGAAGCAGCTCAGCGAAAGTAATCCCGGGAAAAATAAACAGAATGTATTTTCTTCATTTACATTGAACAGCTTGTTTCTCCGTTCCTAAAACTATTGAAAATGGGAGTTGAACAGCTCATGGCAATTGCTGTTTGAGGCAGTCGGTGCTTGAAGATTTTGTGATGAGACATTCAGAAGATGTCCCCAACCAGTGCTGGTAAACCCATAGGTGTCCCAGAGTTCATTCATTCAACAGAGAAAAACAAATTACAAAATTATAACTATTCTGCTCAATTTTAATCAGAGAGTCCGGGGATCAGATTCTGGCAAATCTGATCTTCCCTGTCCACAGTAATAATCTGATCTTTCTGCAGCAGAATTGTTGTTGCTAGCAACAATCCTATTTAGTCTTTCCATGCAAGTTAGTAAGCAAGGACAGCCACAGGGACTGAAATGGTTACTACAGTAACTTGCACTGTGATTAAAAAACATTGCAACATGCCAGCTCCACCAGTCTGGAGGGGTGCCAATTCTGGAACTCACCAGCTGGACATTTTCACCCACCCATCACCCCAGCCCCCAGCCACATAGCTTGACCCCATTTCTCTAACAGCCTGCAGTGCATTTTGTTAACAAACAAAATGAATTGGCTTTCAGTACAATGAACCCCGATTACGACGAGATAAACCCTGGGATTCTGGATCCAAAGTGTACCCCCCCCTCTACTTTTGAAACAAATAACCAAAATAAAATGACAGACTCGGCTGGAATGACAATAAAGTGGTCGGCGTGTTTGAAGGAAGGATTTCTCTGCACATGGCTCAAATGTTACAGTTTTCAAAGTATTAATTAAAAGTTAGGCTGCATTGTTCAAACAGACCTTCTGAGTTCAACGGAATTATATTCAAATTAAAGGGCTTGCTTTGTTACATTGGCAAAAAGCCCACTTTAACCCTTTCAGTAACCATCAACTTTTAGAATAATTCATATTCAGGCAGCAGTTGGAATACATCGCTCCACATAAAATATCGAAAGAAGTGGGGTTGACTGCTTCAGATGTTATACTCAATTTCCTGCCTCCCCCCCACCACCTGCCCCATTTAAATGGGTAATTATTCACAGATAGTGGTACTCACTTCTAATACTGTTATTTGTGCTCAAATCTGATTATGCCAATGGTTCCCGTGAACCTCTCCATCTTCTACCGGTAGCCCTGGATGAATGATGCCTCTGGGTCAGAAAGCTGCAACTTCAATTCCCCATCCAGAGATCTGAGTATGTAACACAGGTAAGGCTACACTGTCTAAGGTGTTGTCTTTGTGATGGGATGTTCAAACCAAGGCTCCACCTGCCCTCACAGGCAGATGTAAAACATCAGTGAAACAAAATCTGCTCATTATCATGTTGGGCTTTGCCAAACCTTGTATGCATAAATTGACAGCTGCTCTTCTTAAATTCGTTATTTCACTGGCTTTAGGACGTCCTGAGGTTGTGCAAAAAAAGGCATGATATAGATTTCTTTACAAGAAAGGACTCCTTTCCAGAATGAGGGCCATTGACAAGGCTTCTGTCTCTGATAAATTCAGTGGAAAAAGATTGCAGAAATCAATTGAAAGTCAAACCACAATATCAATATTTGCATGCCAGCAAACTGAAAGACTGGCAGTTGTCAAATACGCACAGTGCTTTTCAAAAATAAAAATGATTTACACTTGAATTGCTGTGTATTTTTTGTGTTTACTTATTGATTTCACAATGTTTGTTTTGTACCAGCACTGTCACAGCACATCCAGCAGTCTTTAATGGGTTACACTGGCAATCACACAGTACAGAAAGCTCTCAGCCTGCAATTTAAATCTTATTTTAAAACTAACACATGCCTAATGAGAGGAAGTCACTTAAGTATTTGGTTAAATTCTAATGAAGTCTTTAACTTATTGAGGTCACAAGTCAGCATTTATGGGTCCATAAAACATGCATGAATGAACAGATTTATGTCAGTAATTTATAGACTGCTCATCTGATATAGAAAAAGGTATAAAATGCGTTGAGCTCAAGCCTCTTGCATAGTTTATGGAAGCCAGAGAAAAGCAAAGCAAAGAAACACCACCGGTTAAATGAAAAACAAACTGAAACTGATTAGGAAGAGTGCAGCCAGCATCAGAACGAGAGAGATTAGTTAACATGTCAAACGACGATGGACCTACTTTACTTGCTACATTATCTTTCTTCTCAGATGCTGATGGGCTTGTTGTCTACTTATTTTTAAAATTTCATATTATTTTTGAACATTACTGAAAGAGACAGTGCTGTTTTCAAACATAGGATTATTTCCAAATGTATCTGGGCTAATGCCAGACTATGTAATATTAGTAATGTATTTAATGAAATGTCTTATTTTCAGATTGTCAAATTCTGTGGGAGGACAAGACAGGTTTAGATGATTCAATAATGCTATCCTTGTAAATCCAACTCAATCTAATATGCTATTCTCAGAAAAGATGACTTTTTTAAAAGAGGAAATAAAACCATTTGATACATTTGCTGAAGATTGAAGGAAAAGGATTGTTACTGAGCTAATGCTGGCAGATCTGGACATCTAGACAGGACAAGTATGTGTTTCAGGTTGTGCCCATTCACGAAGCTGTCAGATAAGGGCAGGGCACTCCCCTCCATGGAGTTAAATTACTGAAATGAAGATGAATATAAAAAACGGTCAGTTGACAGTGTGGAAGGGAATGCAAGTCTCAAAATGGCTGTCTGTCAATAAACAACATTCCTGAGACACAAGTTAACCCATAAAAATATCTGCTGCAGAATCTGTTGGATTAATTCTAAAAAAAGGCAGGCATCTCCCTACTCATTAGTAATAAAGTCAGGAATCAGTTTCTAAATCAAGCTTCTATTCCTTTACAAAAAGTGAGAATGTTTTTTTTTAAATTCTATTTGCTGTATCGTTCCATACAAAAAAAATGGATTTGACAGAAACAGGAGCCAGAAGATACAGATCAGTACTCTACAGCACTGGCCTTCTACATTTCTTCAGAGTTCAAGTGCCTTTTCTTTGTACATTTTCACTCGGATTTGCAGCTGAGAAAGTAACTTCAGTGCTTGCCAGCACCAAAAAACTTTTCAATTACTCTCTTTGGTACATTCAGAAATTCAAGGTTTAGTCTAAAAGGCAGCAGCTGCTGTGGTGCAATCACTGGGTTTAAAAAAAACTTACTATCACAACCTTGCAAAGACCCCAATGTTAAAACGCACACAACACTCGTCTCAAATTCTAAACACTTTCTCCTCCTTCATCGTGCAACTAGTTTCTAATTTGTTTTTAATTAAAATGCAAAGAGTATTTCTTACACAGAGTAAAATGACAAGTTCATGATCTAAAGGAAAAACTATCCCACGTGTGTTTGTTGGGTGGGGGTTTAGTGAAAGTTCTGGCATCCATAGCCTAGTCTACAAGTCATACATAAACAATGCAATAGAGAAGCAATTACGTTACAAGTTAGAAGCAGTACTGAAACATACCTCTGGACACCACTCCAAAGAAAAGTGGGTAATCATGAGACTTTGCATTTAGGTTATTGTAGGTTTAGCACTGCTATAGTCAATCAGCATTACTGGTGGCTTTATATTGATTGCTGTCTTATGTAGGTGAACAATACGCAGTGAGGAGACTGGGTTGTAGCATAGCCTTAAGATTTTGTTCTGCTTGAGTTTATAGCTAATGATTTGGCTTGAAAGCTCCTGTTCTGGCCGAGAGCGGCTTCCCTAGCCTGCTTCAATGTCAGTCCAGTGCCAACTGTCAGAGCCAAAGCCTCCAAGCTTTTGTTATCCTGTGCAGCTGAAAGCTCAAAATGGAAAGACTCAGCTTTGTTAAAGTCCAGCTATTAATGAGGCAAACCTGCAAAGAGATTGGCTTTATTTCCAAAATGTATCTTATAATGCAATGAATTAAGGCCTGGTTAAAAAGAGTCTTTTCGATTTGTTCTTAAAAATTATTCCAGTAAAATCCTCAGGTTTATGTTACGTGAAAAGAAAATGCATTGAGGCTCAGTGTAATAGGACCACACTGCCATCTATTGCACCAGAGCTAAGATTACATTTTACCCTGCATCTCAGTAGCTGAAATGAAGAATAATTTGGTCTTCGCCAATCATTGCCAATGAAGTGGGACATTTGAACTGCCTTACTAGTCAATCATTTCCAAATCAGAGGCACACTAGAATATGTTGGGATTGGTGCAGATTACTCCTCATGAGAGGCTGCTTCTAACATGAACTATACAGACAACTTACATCTAGTCTTGGCTTGCAATATCCAACATGCCCAGAGAAAGACAGATGGTGGGGCAGTTGCAACAGGCCCCCCAGGCTATAGTTGCAATATGAATGACCAGATATGTAGACATGGAAGACAATCTTGCATTTGAAATCTTCAGTCATGAGAGAAGTCCCCCACAGAATATAATGAAATGGCTTACAATGTGGACACATGCAAGCATTAATAAAAAAAGCCTATCCCTAAACTATAGGTTACAAAAGCAAAATATCATGGATGCTGGAAACCTGAATTAAAAACAGAAAACACTCAGTGGATCTAGAAGAGAGGAACAGTTTACACTTTAGGGTGGTGATATTTCAACAGAATGTGAACATGTTGGAAATCTAATGGGTTTAAAAACAAATATAGAAGCAAGGAAATGGCGGTAGGGAAGACTAAAGGTGAAATGACAGAGTGGAAAGCAGGCATGATTCATTCAATCACAGAATCGTCAGGGCTTTTGTGACTCATTTCACATCCCATTATCAAAGTTTGATGTCTGTTGGTTCACAGTTTGACTAACAGGCTCAAGGGGTTATAAACTGCTTGATCTGAGACTATAAATAAAAAGGCTGTTAAGTATAGAAGTGTAGTGAATTTCTAAAATAAATCAAGGGGAGTGACTCCTTTAAAATGAATAATTAATTTATACAGAGATGCTTAAGAACTTTACTTCATTTTAACCTTGGTCTCGAGATTTCTAATGGCAGTATTAGGCAAATGGGCATCCAGAATATACAGGAAGATTTGGTGGTTGGGAACCTCCGGGCTGGCAAGCAGGTATCAGTGGATATAGAATGGGATGCATGAGATGATATGGGTTGACAAGGTTGGAGCATGGGGAGTATTGGGGAGTTGTGATGGTGGGGGTGGGGGTCAGAGGTTGTGGTTAGTGGCTGTTTCCTGGTTTATTCTTTCTTTCATAGCTTTGTTAAGTCATGCCAGAGCAATGAGGCTGGTCTTTGGCTCTGTCTGTCTCTGTACTAGTCAACCTCCTCCAATCAGAATTGGCCACAACATCCATTTTCACAAAAAAGCCCAAATCTTTCCCAAGATTGAGATTTGCAGATGCAGGAATGATCCCCACTCAAATCCAGAGTCTAAATACAGGTTCAAGTCAGTATCTGCCTGATGGCTAACCCTCTTTCTAGCCTCAATTTCTGTCCATTTGTCAGTTATCCCTGACTTTTGTTTTATTTAAACCATAATAGCTGTTGCTGTCCTGAAGTGCTCTCTTGAGAAACCTAACCACTTTGAAGTGGAAATATGATTTTAAGAAAAAAGCTGTCAAGTATTTGAGGCAGTTAGCCAGGTACACCCATTGGTTAAACATAGAATTCTCCACTTTTTTTTCTCATTGCACACTCACTGTGCAAAGTCAGTCTAGTGCATCATTTATGGTCGAGTGTGTAATCTAGGTGGCCTGTCTAATGCCTTGGCAGCTGAACTTGGTGCTTGGCAGCACTCATTACAGTCTAGATCATCTTCTCAAAGAAAATTGGAAAAAACAGACTTGCTGTTATATAGTATGTTATGACCTCAAAACAGCATAGGGCTTAACATCCAAATAAGTACTTTTTGAAGTACATGGTCATTGTTGTAATATTGGAAATATCTGCCAAATATGGCACAGCAAAATCCCACAATTAACAATGGACGTACGGACCCCAGTGCTCTGTTTTTAATGACATAGCATGGGGTGTATTTGTTGGTCAAGTCCTTGGGGCCTGGAGAATTTACCATTTCCTTGAAATAGACTCACAGAACTTTTAATCTCTGCCCGAGAGGCCAGGATGGACCTTGGTTAGAAGTTTTAGCTGAAAGACAGTACTGTGTTGGAGGTGACAGTTTAGATTATTACATTGCTTATTTAAGGCACATCTTCCAGAAACAAATTGGTTGAATTCCTCAAATTGACAGCAATTCAATTTTTACCTGTCCACTAATTGCACTGGTCAGTTTCTGTATCATTGAAGCTGTTTGTGAAACCAACTAATATCATTGGCAAATGCATCACTGTCCAAGTTACTGTTCAGTTACCTGTTACATTCCTTATCAGCAGTATTTACAAGTCAAAAGGTTAAACCAGGGGGTTCTTCATTTTCGCACCTATCATTACTTAAGGCATAGACCTCGAAAATATAATTTGTGCTGACCTCTGAAATGGGCCATATCAGTTATAAACATTGCATCAACAAGCAGACAACCTCTACCCTGTGATCCTTACACTCATTTATTTCACCGGGTGAAACATTAATTTCACCACTGGAGCCTTACACAATTTCCTCTAGTATATATGTCAGGTCATTTGCCTTTAAAACAAAAACAAACTAAAGAATACAGCCTTGGGCAACTGGGGCCAGTGGTAATTCAGGACACAAGAAAAAGTAGGTTTCGCAAACATTAAGTGGAGCAGCCAGAACGACAGCAAATTGGACTCATCCAAAGAAAGTGCTATCGGGGATTAGTACCGAAAAGGCCAGAAGTCCCAAGCACGAAATAGTCATTCTACAAACGTTTTACTCAAAAAAGATCTGAAAGTTTCAACATTGGGCAGCTACTTCGACCCATTGTATTAGCTCCAGATCAGCTTTCTGCTTTCCTTGATCTTTTCCTATTAATGACTTTTCCATTTAAAAAAGTGTTAATCTATTAGTGTGCCCTATTAGACTCAAACTCTACAGCCACACATGATATTTACCCTATTATTTCTAATTTACACCTTTTCGTACTAATCCTAAAATCCTAACTTCCAACTCTGCATCAAGTACAATCCTAAATATATGCTGGAACAAAAACAAAGTTACTGGAAAAGCTCAGCAGGTCTGACAGTATCTGTGAAGGAGAAAACAGAGTTAACGTTTCGGGTCCAGTGACCCTTCCTCAGAACTATTTGTTTCCTAAATATATGCTGCTTTGTCAACTTTCCAGCAATTGAGTAGAAACTTTCAATGCTTGGCATCGCAAACTTTCTAGAATTTTGGAAAACTTCCCTCCTCAAGTTTGAGGGTGTTGCACAAGATCTTAGGTCTTAGGGTTGGAGGCAATGTATTAATGTGAATTGAGGATTGGTCAAAGGCCAGAAAGCAGAATAGGAATGAATGGGTCAGTTTCAGATTGGCAAACAAGGATCAGCGTTAGGGCTTCATCCAATTACAATCTAAAAAGAGTCAGATGAAGGAAGAATGTATTGTATCCAGGTTTGCTGATAATACAAAGCTAAATGAGGCAGCAAGGTGAGAGGAGCACCCAGGAGTCTGAAAGCAGAGACAAATAAGATGGAAGGGCAGGTGATGTTAAATCGAACACGATGTGATTCACTTCAGTAAGAATAGATTTTCCGAGCTCCAGATCATCAGAGATTGGCCACGTGTATCTTTTCAGCCACATTGGGACTTTTTGGAAGTCCTGATCACTGACTACAAAAGGAACTGCTTAGTAAGTTTAAGCTTTTGACTGGCAATTGCCTGGCATCTGGACCCCTTTGAAAAAAGTATCTCTAACTCTGAGTTAGAATCAGAGACCCCTGAGGTTCTTACTTGCTGACCTGGATGAATGTATGAAGAGCAATGCCTATGGCAGCATATACTAGAGAGAGACAAAATATGAGGGCAACCACTGCATACTTGTGGGGTCTTGAGGAGACAGGGCTCATGAGTTACCACCGCTGGTAGAAAAAAGAACTGGACTCATGCTGTTAGCTTTATTTTGCACCACACTTAATCATCTAGCCAACCCCTTCCAGCCCCCTACTTCGCTGGATAGTTTCCCAGTTGAAAAAAATATTAGAATAAGAAGACTACTACACTTGGAATTAAGGGATAAAATGTCCATAGTACTTTGGGGTTCTGATCTATTGTCATGACAGAATACAGCTGCTCCTTGTTATTAGGGTCAGTGATGCTGGTCACATTGCAGACCAGATCCTCATCTACTGGCCTTAAATATCAGTTGTGTTATTGTTGGGAGAGCTCGAGCAGGATTTTTTCAAAAAAAAGTAAAAGCAAATTTAAATTGTAGCCAGTGTCCACAACTTCCACTGACAGGGGAAACACAATCAATGGGAATAAAGAAAAGAGCCGCTGGCTAGAAATGGCCACATTTGCTAATCTATCTGGGGTTCAAATACCAATAATGTTGTGGTGGGAAGAGGATTACAAGCTGATCACAGAATTTCAGAGCCTATTTCTTCTTTTTTTACGTTGAGTGTTCTCCCTGCCGATTCTCAAATCAAATGAAATGTCACGTTGGTTATCCAGGTCAATCTTAGCAAATTTGCCTCTCTTACTTACTGCTCCATGAGAAGTTGCAATTCCTTTTCTTTAATATTAAATTATTGCTGTTCCTACCTAAAGCATTTCATCACAGGAAGCAGTTGATCAAGTAACTCAGACACAATTAGTATCTGGTCCAATTAGACTTCTCATCTAAAAATATTCACGCCACTTCAGCAGTGCAATTTTCCTCAAGAATTGTTGGGAAGGAGCTATCAAAGTGAAACACTGACCTTTTGATAATTTGTGGATATATCTTGTGTATGACATTGTATAATGCTCCCATCATGTTAAAGTTTCACTTACTAATGATAACACAAGTTCAGTTAATATTAACTGAGCTACACACAACAGTGAAAAAGTCAGGAAGATTAAGCGCAGGCTGATGGGACATTTGGAATGCAAAAGAACAAAATAAGAATACCTAGATAAGCAGCATTCATTATGGCAAGGGAGATATACATGAGTTGCGATGGAGAGGTTGAAAGCTATAGATAAGAGAGGCAGTACCTAGCTGAGGATGAGTTTTCTACACACACACACACACATACACACACACACACACACACACACACACACACACA